>NC_051217.1:22654915-23289915 GCF_015220715.1 Pygocentrus nattereri | reverse complement strand
AGGCATTTTCAGATTACGTCAAAAACTGAAAATCAGCAAAAATGGAGATTACTCCTGTGAGCTACACTTACACAGGAACTAGGGCTGAATGATTTGGGGAAAATATCTAATATTATGATTGCGATTATTTTCTATAAACTAAGCTCTAGGCTTTTTTCACCAAGAAGACAAAAACATCCATTTGTCAGACCTGAGGCTTGAACCAGGGGCATAAAGATCCGGGGCTCGGCCCAGTTTACTCTACAACTGTTTTGGGATATTGACCCCCAGACTTGTTTAATTACTGTAAAATCAGCAGCTGCTACTTTTTCATTTGATGTGGTCAACAACTCAACACATTGTGCCTCCATTCAGCTACAGTGACTGCTGTGTCTTATAAACTAAGTCATAAAATAGCTATCATGCTAAAATAAATATTCCATCTTGGCAATTTTATGTCAATATTTAGAGGTCTGTTACCTGACCCGAGCCTGGTGTACTTAATAAAGTGGCCGGTGAGTGTATATATGTAATAATAAACTTAACCACAGGAATCAAAAATAAATGGTTGTGTTCTTACAGTAAAAAAAAAAAAAAAATGTAGAGTATTTGTAAAAACAAATTTACAAAGTCAGAAGTGTTTTGCTGGTTCTGTAGATTAGAACAGTTTTTCTCTGGTTCTACTATAGAGAGAGGACATTGTACAAAATGTACAAAAAACAGCCCCCCCAACACACACACACAAACAACACATACAGACACAACACACACACACACACACACACACACACACACACACACACACACTGGAACCACATGAAAAGTAAGTACAGAACAGAGCTATTAAAAGCCAAGTGCTCTGTTATGTCAAGCTTCACTGGGTGTAATTTCATCTTTTTTCTACTTCATTCTGGATTAACTGGACCCATGTGGACCGAAGTGAGGGCAGAAATGATCTAAAAGAACCAGATGAAAAACTCCATAAAAGGATCAAGCTTACATCAGGAAACAAAATAAACTTCATCGGCAGCTGCTGCTGAATAATTAAGTGAACCTGTTTCACTTGATAACACTGCCAATGCAGTTTATTCTCTCCTCAAATAACATCCATCCCAACGCTCCTCTGTATGACTCAGTGTGTTTACATGCTCTCAATAATCCGATCATATTTGAATTCCTGACCTTATCTAATTATTTAAATGGTCATGTAAACACCATACTCCGATCAAGAAATCCGATTTAATAATCAGAAAAAGAGGCTGGAGTACAGCTCATTAATCAGATTTCTCAGTGCTGTGAACTCTTACTCTGATTTCTTTCAGATTTCTCAGTGCTGTGAACTCTTACTCTGATTTCAGGTGAAGTTTAAAAAAACAAAAAAAAAAAACGTGGCATGAAGTTTGAGTTTTATGTTACGTTTACGTCACGTCGTCTTCTGCGAGTTTATCGGCTGGTTGTAAAGCAGAAATCTGATTACTGTCTGATTCATGTAGATCGGGAGTTTCCCCATTATCTGATTACTCAACTTCATATAAACATGGTGATCAGATTACTGACAATATCAGATTTTCTGCATTATTAAGTTTTCTGATTATTAAGTGCCAGTTTTAAATATTTCAAACAAGCTTCTTTTTTCTCATGTTTACTACATATTTACATATTTCTCATAATGTAACCATGGAGGTAAGTGTAGCATAACCTGACAAATGCATGTAGCCTAGCTGTGTTCCATAACCATGACTAGGTTATACCCATTTCCATGGCTACGTAACACTGTGTCCATGGCTATGCTACACCCGTTTCTGTGGTTGTGCTACACCCCTTTCCATGGCTGCGCAACACCCATATCCATGGAAATGGGTATAGCCTAACCATAGAAATGGTGCAGCATAACTGTGGAAACTGATGTAGCACAACCACTGATATGGGTGTAGCAAACTACAGAAATGGGTATAGCCTGATCATGGAAATGGGTGCAGCATAGCTATGGAAACAAGTGTAGCGTAACTATGGAAATGGGTTTATTATAACTGTGAAAACTGTTGTAACATAACTATGAAAACGTACATTGTCTAACCACAGAAACGGGTGAAGCTTGCCAATGGAAAGAGGTGTAGCATAACCTTGGGAACAGGTTTAACACAACCATGGAACCGTGGGTGTGGGTTGACTACGGGAACAGGTTTATCCCACTGATCCAGATATCAGTGTAGTAGGTCTACTTCCGTGCTATAATTCTATCATCTGGGCTATAAGAGCTGGACAGTATTTACAGACAGTGATGTACAGATACAACACTTTGAAAGTGAGGATGATGAAAACTGGATTTTGAGAAGTGTCCACAGTGGAACGTACGCCTACGAGTGTAACTGAGTATACGGTGGATATGATACGCAGGGCAGCAGGGCAGCAGGGCAGCAGTGCAGCAGTGCCCTCTCCGCCAACTAGGGAGAATGTCAAGTCATGAATGGAAGCTGCTTGTAAAGCGCTTGTCTGTATCGTGGACTGATGATTGAGAATAGCCAGGCTAAATATTTGGTGACCCGTCATTTCAAAGCCCAAACAGAGCAAAAGAACAGAGATAACCATCAGAGCAACAGTAAAATAACTCATTGTGCACTTAACCCAAAACTCCGGGAAAAAAACGCCGGAAATTCCTTTAATCTCTCTCTCTCTCTCTCTCTCTCTCTCTCTCTCTCTCTCCTATTTTTAGAGTCTGGGTGGATAAATTGAAGGAAGACGAACAAAAAAAAAAAAAAAAAAATGCACCACTCATTTTTTTTACTTGTCTTTTTTCTGTCTCTCTTATGAAGAGCACCAAACTCTTCTCAGCCTGTCTGAGAAGAGAGACAGAGAGAAGCAAGAGAAATAAAGGGGGTGAAAGAAGGAAAAAAAGACAAGAGTCTCCAATTTTACACAGTAAAGTGTTAAAATGTTTATTTTACTATTCTTCAATAGTCCCAGTGTAACCCGAACTTTAACAAAACAAAAACACCCTCAGATTGGACTAAACCACAACAAAGAGAGACAGAGACAGGAGAGAGAGATAGAGAAAGAGGAGAAAGCGAGAGAGAGAGAGTGACAGAGACAGAGAAAGCAGAGGAGGAAAGAAAGGACATGGCCATCAGGTGGAAAAAAAGGAAAACAGTGAGTTTGTACTTTTCTGTGGAGTGTTTAAGAGCTTAGCAGTGGCATTAGAGACGGAGTAAAATCCAAAAGTTTTTACTAATTGCCACCACTACGGGGCTTTTAGTAAGCCTCCATAAACCCTCCTTTATTCTCTCTCTCTCTCTGCTCACTTCAAAAACACCAGGCCAAAAAAAAATCTTTGGCTTTTACAGTTAAAACGGCTTCAGTAGAAGCCATTAGTAGCCCTGGCAGCGCTGCCACTGTAAAAGCGTTGACGGTCAAACTCAGCCCTACAGCGAGCGCCACTGTAAAACCTGCTGCCAGACACGAAACAGAACAGCTAGTCCAGGGGTCACAACCTGAATTTCTTTGCCATTTCATTAGCTACTAGCTGGGTGAGATTGTTGTCTGTGTTGCTATGTTGACCAGCAGTCTGCGCTGATCTCCAGGGTTAAAGGGTGAATCAGCAGATCTATATTAACTCCAGCGTTTAAGACCATTTACTGTTAAACTGTGTTGAACGATCAGCAGAGCTTTATTTTACTGTAAAGGAGGATTATTTTATTATTATCTACTAATCTACTTCAGCTGTGGAGCCACGACAGGGCAGTAAAAGAGCTGTAAGCAGCTCCGGAGCCGCATGTTGCCGACCCATAAGACCTCAGTGCTTTTAGCGCTCAAGCAGACTTGAGCTGAGATGAGACTCTTTCTGGTCCTCTTTATTACTGATGAGACTTCAGACCACTTCTTGTTCACAGCACAACTCCCTCAGAACTCAGTCTCCCCGGGAAACAAGACCAAATTACGGGCAGATTGAAAAGAGACTGAGATCATACAGGGGGTGGCCAGTGCCACCCTCCCATGAAGTGTGCCCACCCTTCAGACCACCCCAGTTAAACAAAGTAAGACGGTCTAGCAACTATGAAGCAGTCACAGAAAAGCTTAACAGTGTAAACTTGCGATCAGGGCCGTTAACCAATCAGCTCGATTCTGATGCTACACTCAATAATCAGCACATAGTGAACGCTGCTCAAGACCTTCATGTTATTCTATTAGGGAAGCGGTTTGCTACATCAGGAAAGCATTTAAAAGCACCCACATCAACACTACACTATTAGAAATACAGGTTCTGTGCAGTTTCAAAAGAACTTGGAAGCTTAGAACAGATCATTTCAGTGGACTATAGTTCAGTTATGTTCCCTGACTAAAGGATCTGAGATGGAGCCTTGAGGGTTCCACCCCAGTGACAAGAGGGGGGCCGCCCTAGTGACAGTTCTGCTCCTTTTATGCCGATCACCCCAGCATGATCGTGCTGGTTGGCCAGCATACCAGCGTTAAAACACAACACACGTTGGTTTTGCTGGTGACCAGTCATTCTGGTCTATGCTGTTTTGTGGAAACTCGAAGGGAACAAAACATACAATCAGTTGCCCAGTAAACGTCAGCGGTGCTGCTCTATGAACTACATTACATGAAGTAGGTTTTACGATGATAAAATGAAGAAAAACTGTAACTACTAACATTTAACATCATCTAGTGCATTGTTTATTACGTGAGCTAAACACCCACTACAGCTGAGTGTATGCTCAGAGCTGAATCCAGTGCTAAGCTTACATTCCTGCTACAGTAAAATCTTATAAAAGATGGTTCTACAAGGGTTCTTTGCTCAAGATAATGGATCTATAAAACCATATGCATGTACTGACTCACGTATGCTGACTAGGCCTTCATACGTCTTGGATAGTTGATGGATAAAAGATGGATTAAAGAGCCAAACAGCGGCTCCATCACTCTCTTCAGCTACAGCTGTGCCAACCTGACCCAAAGGTACTGATATGTACCTTTGTTAGATGAAACGTTCCACCTGAAAAGCCTCAGGGCAGAATGGCTGTACCTCAGAGGACGCTGCATCGGTGATAAGTGGAGGATGATTCTGTTTTCTTTTTTTCCCCCCACTCTCAGAGTCTTCAGAACACCATCAGGACACAAAGAGCTTTTCTTATCCCTCCTTTTCTATTTCAGCCCATCAGAAATGAGCCAGTCTGACAGGAAAAGACGAGTGACGCTCGTTATGTTCCTAAAAAACACACCGCTGGGTTTTTATTCAAGTGAAACACCTGCTCTCCTTGTTCCCATGACAACTGAATTTGGCCTTGCATCATCAGCGATGAACTTGGAGATGAAGACATTCGAGTAGTGATTCGGCACATCTTGCAGTCTTACAAAACAAAAAGGACTGTCTAAAAACCCTGCACCAAAAAACAGAACCCAGTACTGTGATAGTCTGGCAGAACATCTAAAAAAAAACAGCTGGAATAGTATTCTCGTGTCATATTTCACGTTCAATTCGCTATGCTTCGTAAACGATTCACCTGCAAGACGTGACAGAAGCCGAGAGACAAGAAACACACAGACCTTTAATTCAGTGTTTTCACTCCAGGTTTGGAGCCGCTGAACTGTATAGTTGTGTTTCTCTCTGCTGTTCACACCTCGTTCAGCTCCAGAAGGGATTAATCAGCTAAGAATATCAGGCATTTTAACCAGGAAGCCACAGTTATGCAGCGCAGGGGATTCAGGACTGGAGCTGAACACTGAACTAACTGCACCAGCAAACTTACAGAATCACGTTTGTCGACACAAGACATTCAGTCTGATATTTAATGTTTATGTTTCTCCATTCAAACCTCATTTAAATCAGAAACAGAGAGTAAAGCTATCCCGGTGGTCTGCAGCTCCGTTAGGGGGACGACTGTTCATCTCTCGGCTGTTAATATCAGCTAAAGTTCTCTAAAAGGCCTGCATTGATCACATCTGTGTTAGTGAGCTGATGTCATTTCCCTACAATGATCAGAGTTTTTTCCTCTTTATGCAGCACAATGGGATCATTTACCCACCCTGATGTGAGGCTTCTGAGCCGGTGGGCTTCTGTGTTGTTAAAGGCTGTGAGAGACTCTCAGAATAGGACAGGGGCTGAGTATGAGATCAATATAAATGTTAGGAAAACATTCATTTGGATGTTTTCTGCCAGTTTAAGTGGAACCAGTAGTTCAGGGAGAAACTGTACAAGGATCGCAGACTATTTTATCGACTCTGTCGAGGTCACGATTTTCTCTTCCAGAGTAAGGAGAGTAATTTTAGTCGCCTTTCACTTCTAGTTACATACATGCGGTGCAGTAAAGCTAGAATTCGTTCCCGAATACACAGACAAATCATGTGACAAACACTAGGATATGAAAGGTGATGAGTAAATTCTGTATTAAAGATAACAACCCTACAAAATGTGATAGACATTTTTTTCCTTGTGGATTTTGTCATTTTTTTCTGTACACTCATTCCAAATTGGATGTGTTACATAACCTTTCCTTTTAACAACACTTGATAAATTGTTTGGGGACAGATTTTTTTTTTGCCATTCCTGTGTTGTACTAGTCTTTAGTTGTGAAACTGCATGGGGCCTTTGGTGTCATATTCGGGTTTATTATCAAACACGTTTTCAATGGGAGACCATTCTGGACTGCAGACAGGTCAGTCTAGCACCGCACTCTCTGATTACACAGCCATACTTTTGCAACACATGCAGAAAGATTCTTGGTGTTGCCATGATGAAATAAGCGTGGAAGTTCCTGAAAAAGATGGTGCCTAAAAGGCAGCATGTGTTCCTCCAAATTGCGTTCAGGGTTAATGGTGCTTTCACAGATGTGAAAGTTACCCACTAATAGCCAACCCTTTAGCACATGTGGGACGGTTTATGATCTGATCTGTTCAGACTGTCACATACAGATCACATGTAAAAGATAATGTGAACAACCAAACAGAAAAATCTGATTTGGGCCACTTTTGACTGCTGCGTAAACATGGCCTTCAACTCTTCCATCTTTCCCATCTTAAACCCAGAGTTCCATCAGCATCCTCCCAAAAAAGCTTCCCAAAGATCTCAATGATATTTTCCAGTTCAAACAGACACTAAGGCTATGTTTACACATAAAAGTGGGCCAAATCTAATTTTGTTGTTTGGCTATTCACATTTTCTCTTAAATGTGGTCTGTATGCGAGATCAGTTTGAACAGATCAGCTGCTAAAGTGACGCAAAAAGACAGAGCTTCATGCGGCTCATCCAAAGGTAAACAATCATAACTGCCAACAAACGCCAGTCGCTTCTGGAGGATCAGCTTCATCTTCACCAGCATCACCGGAGCCATCATGAAGCTTCATTGACTGACAGCTGGGCTCGTCACCCCGAATGTGTTTGAGCCGTAAAAAGGGTGCGGCCACTTCTTTGGTTCGTGTCCTCGGATTCTTTAAATGTCGCTTTCAGACTTTTAGCTGTTCTTTGACGCTGCAGCCTCGTTCTCCTGCAGCCACGTTGGGCCACTTCTGTCAAAATCTCTTCGAACACAGAATGTTCTGGACGAGTCTCTTCTAATTTTTTGTACAGGAACATCAGCCTAAATGTTCGAGTCTCAGCAACACAAAATAACGATAAATGCAGAATCAGATTGATGTAAAAGTTGCATGAATTCCGATCTGGCTGTTCAGACTGCCACACTGCCACATATTAGAAAAAGATTGGGTTTCAGCACCACATATGAAAGTGTCTCAAATCGAAACTGAAAATGTCAGATTTAATGGGTTTATATTTAATGTCAGATTTAATGTTTTTTTTTTTTTTTTAAATCAGATTTGGGCCACTTTTTCCTGCTGTGTGAACAAAGCCCAACACTCACACAACCAACTATCTAAACTCACCTCAGCCGCCACACACATTGCCCTCTCATGTGCATCTACATTGGATAAATTTCAATGTAGATTGTTCAAATGTTCAATTTCAAGTTTCAACATCGTTCAACAAATAATGAAAAGCTACAGAGAAAATGTTCCTCCTAACAACCACCTGGAAGACCTGGTCGACCCCAAAACTGCACCATCAGATAAACAGCACTTAAAGCGTTCATCTTTGAAAGAGAGGAGAAAATCAAGCTGCTCCAGATCTGAAAACATCCACAAGTGTTTGTCCATCCTTCCACTGTGAGAAGACCACTCAGCACTGTGGGTCTGAAAGGATGTGTAGCTGATCAAGAAGAACCTCAGGGAGAAAAGGAGACGGGCACATCAAACAAAGAAGCTGAACGGTGGACTGACCACCCCAATGTCCAGACCTCAACACCACCAAATGAGTTTGATTACTTCAGAAAATCATCAACCAGCTTCTAAGACTGAACTTTGGAGGCGTGGAAGACTATCCCTGAAAATTCCTTTGAGAAACAAAGTGAGTCTCACAAACTGGACGGTCACGTCCTTAAAAAAGGTGCACTCAGCAAAATGAGCCCCCATTTACACACAGACCTCACACAGGTGAAAACACAGGTGAAAAACACAGGTGTGTGTGTGAGAGAGAGTAATGGAATGTGAGGAGTGTACCTGTATAAGATATATAATCCCCCCATGATTACCCGTCACAGACCCTCTCAGTCCATCAGATCACTGCACTCACCGCTTTACACTCTCACTCCTGCACTGTGCAGAGAGGAGGCAGCACAGAAAGAAGCAGCACAAAGATAGACAGAAAAAATAAATTAAACAGAGGATGAGGACTATTAACATTATGAAAGGCACAGAGGAGAAAACTGGTAGAGAGAGGGGGGGGGGGGGGGACAGAGAGAGAGAGGGATGAGAAAGAGCGCTAAAGACAGAAAGAAGCTGACTGAGTAGAGAGAGAGAGAGAGAGAGAGACAGACAGAGAGAGAGAAGGAGTAGAGAGAGTAAGAGAGAGAAAGAGAAGGAGCAGAGAGAGAGAAACAGACAGGGGAGAGAAAGAGGAGGAGCAGAGAAAGAGAGTAAAAGGGAGACAGTGAAAGCGAGAGAAAGAGAGAGAGAGAAGGAGTAGAGAGAAAGTAAGAGCGAGAAAGAAAAGGAGTAAAGAGAGAGAGTAAGAGAGAGAGAGTGAGAGAAAGAAAGAAAGAGAAGGAGTAGAGAGAGTAAGAGAGAAAGAGGAGTAGAGAGAGTAAGAGAGAAAGAGAAGGAGTAGAGAGAGAGAAAGAGAAGGAGTGGACAGTAAGAAAGAGAAAGGAGTAGAGAGAGAGAGTAAGAGAGAGAAAGAGATGGGAGAGAGAGAGAAGAAGCAGAGAAAGAGAGAGTAAGTAGGAGAGAGAGTGAGCGAGAGTAAGAGAGAGAAAGAAAGGAGACAGAGAGTGAAAGCAAGAGAGAGAGAAGGAGCAGAGAAAGAGAGAGAGTAAGAGAGAGAGCAAGTAAGAAAGAGAGAGAAAGAGATTGGAAGGGAGCGAGAGAGAGAGAGCTATGTATGCAGAGAGACAGCAGGGAGAGAGAAAAACAGAGTACAAGAGAAAGAGAGCGAGACAGACAGTGAAAGAAATAAAATCAAAAAGAGAATGAAATGAGATAGAGGGAGCTAGAGAGAGAGCGAGCGAGAAAGCGAGAGTTTTAGAGAGAGCAAAAGAGAGAGCGAGAGAGAGCTAGAGAGATAGCTAGAGAGAGAGCCCGAGAGAGCGAGAGAGAGAGTGAGTGAGAGTTAGAGCGATAGCGAGGGTGAGAGAGAGACAGAGCAAAAGAGAGAGAGAGAGCGCGAGCGAGAGCTAGAGAGAGCACTAGAGAGAGAGCTAGAGAGAGAGAGAGAGAGAGAGAGAGAGAGAGAGAGAGAGAGAGAGAGAGAGAGAGAGAGAGAGAGAGAGAGAGAGAGAGAGGGGTTATGGTTCACTCTGGCTCTGCATTCCTCAGTCTCTGGCTCAGAGCCTTTAACACACAGTGCCACTGGACGCCCGGTTGCCAAGCGACAGCAGTTACCACAGAAACGCGTGAATGGAATTCAGTCAAAACTACCACTGGATACAAACTTCACTGCAGAGTGTGAGAGAGTGTGTGTGTGTGTGTGTGTGTGTGTGTGTGTGTGTGTGTGTGTGTGTGTGTGTGTGTGATGCAGCATTCAGCATGAAAATTGGGCACAAAGACATACATATAAACATATATTAGAAATGGGTACTTGATAGATGCTTCATAATAACAACACCCACCTGAATACACACACACACACACACACACGTCCCAATGAAGGAAAAAAACAGAAACCTAATAACATTACATGCCTTTTAGCTGATTTCATTACCTGACATCTAAGCCATTAAAGTCTAATAAGTTATCCCCTATTCCCTCTCTCCCTCTCTCTCTAGCCTCTGAACCGTGACAACAGCCTTGCAAATGAATAACATGAGGAGAATTATTGACAGTAATTTTACTGTAAGAAGCAGGAGGAATGTACCACCTCTGAAGAAGGTGGGGGGCTTTACAGGTCACAGTGTACGTAATAATCAGGGGTGGATGTAATACTAAACCTCTGTACATGAGTCAAAGCAGATGTACTCTTAGTAAAATATCATCTGCAGAAAATACATACTGAATTTTAAGATGTCTTTTAATGAGACCAAGCTTTTCACGCCTGCAGTCAAACAGGCCTTCTAGGACTTAATGTGAGCAAAATAATGCTGTAAGATCTAGAGTAACTCAAAATACTTTTACTTGATGCCTAAGTACTTTCACAAGCAAGTACTTTTGTAGATTTACATAAGTAGTATTTTACCAAGAGTAAATCTACCTTTTTCCCTTCCTGGATGCCTTGTCGTGGCGGAAGGGCTTGTGTGGTCTAGGGATCTTCAGAGCTAAGTCGTCGGGAGCAATATGCTCCTGGTAGGGTCTCCCAGGGCGAACAGGTCTGGAGTGAAGACCCAGACTAACACGATCCAAAGTTTATTCTCCATGAATATGGTACATAGAAAATCGTGTACCCTGCCCGGGAAAGGGTCACCGGGACCTACCCCTGGAGCCAGGCCTGGGGGTAGAGTTCCACGGCGAGCGCCTGGTGGCCGGGCAGCCCACGTAATCCGGCCGGGCTCAGCCCGAAGAGGCAACGTGGGGAGGCCATGTGGGCCCACCACCCGCAAGGTCCAGCATGGGGGAGCGGTGCAGTGCCATATTGGCAGTGGGAGATGGCAGGGAGGCCCTAATTGGCCTAGGCCCCTGCAGCAGAAACTAGCTCTTGGTACATGGAACGTAACCTCACTGGGGGGAAGGAGCCGGAACTTGTGCAGGAGGTTGAGAGGTACCAACTAGATATAGTTGGGCTCACCTCCACCCACAGTGTCGACTCTGGAACCAAACTCCTGGATAGGGGTTGGTCTCTCTCCTACTCAGGGGTTGCACAGGGTGAGAGGCGCCAGGCGGGTGTGGGGATACTCACAAGTCCCCGGCTGGTGACCAGGCAGTTGGAGTTTGTCCCGGTGGACGAGAGGGTCGCCTCAATGCAAATTAAAATTGCAGAGAGGAAAACTTTGACTGTTGTCTGTGCCTATGCACCAAACAACAGGTCAGAGTATTCGGCCTTCCTGGAGCGAGTGGGCGGGGTTCTGGAAAGGGTCCCGTCTACAGACTCCATAGTCCTACTGGGAGACTTCAATGCTCACGTTGGCAATGACTGGGAGACCTGGAGGGGCGTGATTGGGAAGAACGGCCTGCCCGATCTAAACCCGAATGGTGAGTTGTTATTGGACTTCTGTGCCAGGCATGGATTGTCCATAACGAACACCAAGTTCGAACACAAGGATGTTCATAAGTGTACATGGTACCAGAGCTCCTTGGGTCAAAGGTCAAAGATCGACTTTGTTGTCATTTCATCTGACTTGGGACCATATGTTCTGGACACTAGGGTGAAGAGAGGTGCTGAGCTGTCAACTGATCACCATCTGGTGGTGAGTTGGATCAGATGGCAGGGAAGACTGATGGTCAGACCCGGTAGGCCCAAGCGAATAGTGAGGGTGTGCTGGGAACGACTTTCAGAGGCCCCTGTTCGGAATGATTTCAACTCCCACCTACGGGAGAGCTTTTCTCACGTCCCGGAGGAGGTAGGGGACATGGAGTCTGAATGGACCCTGTTCAAAACCTCCATTGTGGAAGCTGCCAGGCGTAGCTGTGGCCAAAAGCTTGTGGGTGCCTGTCGGGGCGGTAACCCAAGAACCTCCTGGTGGACACCAGTGGTGAGGGAGGCCGTCAAGCTGAAGAAAGAGGCCTTTAGGGACTGGTTGGCCCGAAGGACTCCCGATTCAGCAGATAGGTACCGACAGGCAAAAAAGGTGGCAGCTGCAACTGTGGCAGAAGCAAAATCCAGGGCATGGGAGGAGTTTGGTGAGGCCTTGGAAAAAGACTTTCGTTAGGCCTCAAAGAGGTTCTGGACAACTGTCCGGCGATTCAGGAGGGGTCGGGGTGGCTGCGCCCAAGCTGTATTCGGCAAGGGTGGAGAAACTCTGACTTCAAATGAGGATATTGGCGGTCGGTGGAAGGAGCACTTTGAGGAACTTCTTAATCCGGGAGACGTGCCTCCCTCACGGGAGTCAGGGCCAGAGGCTTCTGGGGTGTCAAGTTCCATTTCCTTGGTGGAGATCACTGAGGTAGTTGGTAAGCTCCTCAGTGGTAAGGCACCGGGGGTGGATGAGATTCGTCCAGAAATGCGTAAGGCTCTGGATATTGTGGGGCTGTCATGGCTAACACGCCTTTGCAATATTGCATGGACCTCGGGAACAGTACCCTTGGACTGGCAGACTGGGGTGGTGGTCCCAATTTTTAAAAAGGGGGACCGGAGGGTGTGTGCCAATTATCGGGGTATCACACTGCTCAGCCTCCCTGGGAAAGTCTATGCAAAGGTGCTGGAAAGGAGACTCCGACCGATAGTTGAACCTCAGATTGAGGAGGAACGATGTGGATTCCGTCCCGGCCGTGGAACAATGGATCAGCTTTTCACCCTCTCACAGATTGCTGAGGGGGCATGGGAGTTTGCCAACCCAGTCTACATGTGTTTTGTGGACTTGGAGAAGGCTTATGACCGTGTTCCTCGAGATATCTTGTGGGAGGTCCTCTGGGAGTATGGGGTGCCGGGGCTACTACTCCAGGCTATCCAATCTCTGTACTCCCGGAGTGAGAGCTGTGTCCGTATACTCGGCATTAAGTCAGACTCTTTCAGGGTTAGCGTTGGACTTCGCCAGGGTTGTGCTCTGTCTCCACTCTTGTTCGTGATATTCATGGAATGTCCGGGCGTAGCCGGGGTCAGGAGGGCATTATGTGTGGAGGCCGGAGGGTGGCGTCTCTGCTCTTTGCAGATGATGTTGTTCTTTTGGCAGAATCACATGGATGCCTCCAATGCTCACTGGAGCGGTTTGCAGTGTGAAGCGGTTGGTATGCGGATCAGCACCTCCAAGTCTGAGTCCATGCTCTTGGCCCGGAAAAGGATGGCATGCCCACTCCAGGTAAGGGGAAAGGACCTGCCCCAGGTGGAGGAGTTTAAGTATCTTGGGGTCTTGTTCACGAGTGACGGGAAGAGGGATCGTGAGATCGGCCGTAGGCTGGGACAGGCGGCAGCAGTAATGCGGTCACTGTACCAGACTGTGTTGGTGAAGAGGTAGTTGAGCCAAAAGGCGAAGCTCTCTGTTTACCGGTCGATCTACATCCCAACCCTCACCTATGGTCATGAGCTGTGGGTAATGACTGAAAGAACGAGATCGCGAATACAAGCGGCGGAAATGAGCTTTCTTCGTCGGGTGGCGGGCTACACGCTCTGCGATAGAGTGAGAAGCTCGTCATCCGGAAGGAGCTCAGAGTAGAGCCGCTACTCCTCCGCATTGAGAGGAGCCAGTTGAGGTGGTTCGGGCATCTGATCCCTAGGACCCGCTGGAGGGATTATGTCTCCAAGTTGGCCTGGGAGCGGCTTGGGGTCCCCGGGAATGAGCTGGAGGAAGTTGCGGGGGACAGGGTCATCTGGGATTCTCTGCTCTCCCAACTGCTACCGCGACCCTGTTTGGACTAAGTGGGCAACGACGATGAAATCTACCTTTACTCATGCACAGAAATGTTGTACTTAGGCCTCCCCAATAATAACAACAACAACAACAACAACAACAACAACAACAACAACAACAACAACAACAACAACAACAACAACAACAACAACGACAATAATAATAATAAATACAGCTCAAAAGGAAGCATGCTTTCAATCAAAAAAGTAATATGTACCAATAATCCAAAGAGAAACAAAAATTATCCCATCCATCCATTTTCTAAGCCGCTTCTCCGTCAGGGTCGCAGGGGGAAGCTGGAGCCTATCCCAGCAGTCTTCGGGCGGAAGGCAGGATACACCCTGGACAGGTCGCCAGTCAACAAAAATTATGCTCTTGAAAATCTAATAATCATTGCAGCAGTCCATGTTTATGTTTAGTTTGTAAAGAGATCTGTGGTTTACTGTTTAAGCCTTATTACAGTACTGGACTTATACATTTAATGTGTAAATAAAAACAAAATGCAATGATGTGCAAATGATTTAAACTATATACATACATCATTGAAAATGTTTCAAAGATAACACATCAAACGCTTCAGAAGTAAAGATGAGGAGGGGTTCACCACTCTGTGAAAGACTGCATGAGCAAATAGTGCAATTCAAGAGTAACGTTTCTGAACAGCAAAGGACTTTTGATTTTCATCATCTACAGTATAAAATAACATTAAAAGACTCAGAAAATCTGGAGAAATCTCTGTATGTAAGTGAACAAGGCCAAAACCCATTATTTGCAGGCAGCGATCTTTGGGCTCTCAGGCAGAACTGCATTAAAAACAGACATGATTCTGTATTGGAAATCACTGCATGGGCTCAGAAACACTTCTGAAAACCACTGTCTGTAAAAACAGTTCATCACTGCATCCACAAATGATTAAACTCTTAAATGCAAAGAAAAAAACTAATATAAACAGGGTCCAGAAATGCTGCCACCTTCTCTGGGCCTGAGTTCATTTAAAATGGACTGAGGGGAAGTGGAAAAGTGTCCTGTGGTTCGACAAATCAACATCTGAAACTCTTTGGAGATCATGGACACTGTGTCCTCTGGGCCAATCAGCTTGTTATCAGTGCACAGTTCAACAGCCAGTATTCATGACGGTTTAGGGGGGCATTAGTGCACATGGCACTGGTGACATGCTCATGTGTGAAGGCTCCATTAAGGCTGAATGACAAACATGTTTTGGCAACATCTGCTGCAGCCCAGACGACGTCTTTTTCAGAGAAGGCCTTGATTTTTTCAGGAAAATGATGACAAACCACATTCTGCATGTATTTCAGCAGCATAGCTCCATATTAAAAGAGTTCAGGTGCTAAACTGACCTGCCTGCAGTCCAGACCATTCAACACTGAGAACATTTGCCACAACAAAGGAGACCCTGAAATGTTGAGCAGCTGAAATCATGTATCAAACAAGCACAGGAAAACATTTCCAGGAAAACGATAAAACGTGTCTCCAAAGTGTCCCCAAACAATTTTGTTTTTTAATTACATTTTGCACAGCGTCTCATCGTTTGTGTGTGTGTGTGCATACACACACACACACACACACACACACACACACACACACACGTACATAGGCACACGCATATATCACTGAACAAAACCTCGTATCTCCAAAATGACAACTTTACAGGAGAAAGAAAAAAAACATACTTTACTTTTCTTTTTTAATGTAAGTCAATGAAACCAGATTATTTCCAAGCTATTTTGGGCTGTTTTTTTGGTTCATTCATCATGAAATTTACACACAATTTAAAGGACAACAGGCATTTTCAGACTGGTAAAAACTGAAAAACGTCAGTTGATATAAGGTTTTGTTCCAACACCAGCTGGTTGCGCAAAGTCATGAGAGAATAAAGGTGATGAAGAGAAGCTGGACAGAAAATAAAAAACAGAGTGAGATCAGAGAGAGAAGAAGAGCAGGGGCTTAGTAGAGGAATGTTTGGTGGAAGTAGGTTTGAAAGCGGCCACTGCACCTGGGAGTGAAAATGCAAACAAATGGATCCCCTAAAACCACAATATCCTCTACAGCGTCCAGAGAAAACTGACCACAGATACAACCTCAGAGCCGGCAGGTCACATTTTCTCATACAAAAATGTAACGAGGGTCTGTCTCTGCTACCCAAACCAGAAAGAAGGGGTTCACAAACTCTTTCACACCAGGACCCCACACATAAAGGCTGTGTTTGTCCCAAGAGCCACCAAGTATTTTATGAAATTTGACATCAAAAAAGTCCTTGAGCTTTCGGTCCACTTTTATGACATATACTGTCATACTGAGTAAAATAAGTGCAGTATTTTCTGGCCTTGAGTCCACCTTCAACAAAACCGAGACACTACCGAGTCACAATGGTCTTGAGACTCGAGTACTGCAATGCCAGCTTGCAGCTGCAGCGTAATAAAGAAGCTGGCTGATTGACTACTTCTGGTTTTCTTTGCCAAAATATTGTTTTACTGTAGCTGCGAGTGGCTGTATGTTTGAAGAGCCTTGTGCCATCATGTATTGCAGAAAAGTCCCTTCATCAAAACCTCCCCCCACACCAGATCACCAGACCACATAATGTACCATAATGTCTCGGTCCATAAGCTGCTTGTAGTTATTGAGGGGAAACTACAAACTGAGCTCATTTTTGCCCTGTAAATGTATGAAAGACGCAGAGCTTTACTGCTCCCTCTGGGAGATGACTGGACAGATATATGAGCTCCCTCCAGAGCGGATGGATGTATTCTCCTCCAGCAGTGTGATTCACTCCTCCATTCACACTCTTCCTCTCTTGGCGCCATAAGAACCAGTTCAGTGTGTTTATTTAACACCGTTCAACACTGGCCCCATGGGTTTCAGACACAGATCAAGTTCTCCTGTTCTTTCCCTGAATAAAGAGGCTACAAAGGCAGGCAAGGCCACACGTGAGGTAATGAGAAAAAGAGAAAAAGCAAGAGAGAATAGGAGGATGGAAAAAAGAGCAGGTCCCAGATCAGGTGCTGGAGTCACTGCAAATACAGGGAGATTCACTCGAAAGAGGCCCTGAATATTCTGTTGTAACTCCTGTTAGGATGAACCAAACGGAAGCTGCTCAATGTTGTGGAACATACAGGGAAGCATTTTGGTGGGGGGATAGTAGCAATTTCACATCGGATGTTTCAAATCTTCCACAGTGCAAGGCTCGTTCCGATAGACTTTTCCTTTGAGCAAACCCCAATGGAAGATGTCTGGTGGTGTCAGATCTGGCAACCGTGGTGGCCAAAGCCCCTTTGAGATTACCCTGTCGCTGAAGGAGGAGTCCATTTCTGCCATGCTCCTTGCTGATGTGTGACACTTTGCTCCATCTTGCTAGAAGTTACCTTCCGTTACCTCACGATCATCTAGTTGACAGTGCCTACCTCATTGGTCCAATGCTGGAGCATTTCAGGGCCCCTTTCGAGTGAATCTCCCTGTACCACAATGATGCACAGTAGGGAAGAGGATTTTAATCATTAATTAATAAAATTCCCTAACAATAGGGGTAATCAATCCTGATCCTGCAGATCTACCTTGAAGGCCTTGATCACCTTAATCAGGTGTGCTGGAGCTAAACTCTGCAGTGCGGTAGATCTCCAGGACCAGGATTAAGCTCCTTGCGCTAGAAGATAACCGTTTAAATCACACTAAGTCAGTGTTTCCTCTAGATGTCTCCTTAGGCTGGGTGGCAGACCCAATGTTGTCATGCAAACGTGGTGTTAAGACACCAGGTGTGTTTACATGTACTCAACAATCTGATCACTGCAGAAAAACAGATTTTATCAATATTTCGCACTTGTGTAATCATATAATGGCAAATTCCAGGTCTACATGAGTCAGACAGTAATCTGATTTCTACTTTCCAACCAGCCAATAAACTCACAGAAGAAGACATGACGTAAACATAACGTAAAACTCTGAGAATATGAACATAAATCATCTAGAAGATGAAGAATGTTTCAATCCTTCGTCAAGCGTGTGTTTGGTTTCAGCGTCGCTCCAAAGTGTTTTGCTGCGTCTTGCAACAACGATGGTGCTTATTTCCAGTACCGCTGTCTGTTTTCGCACATGCTCAGTCTGAGAAATCTGATTACTCAGCTAAAATCCAGCCTCTATCAGATTTCTAGGCCTCATTCTAAGAAAACAGAGTGTGCTGATTACATGACAATAGGAATAATCATAACTGCAGAAATCTGATTATGATCAGACTATCAAGAGCATGTAAATGTACTCAGTGATTGTTCCATGATCAGATCACTGGTTTTTAACCTTGGTTCATTAATAAAGATGTATATCCAACAGCCAATCAGATTGTAGTATGAGAATTAGCCCTTGCCTAAAAGCCCTTGTTCTTTTTAATACACATCTTTTTAAGTGTACGCTGTAAACAAAGCCTGGCCACACTTGCACAGCACAAAAACCACATTTCTACCTTGAGTCCTCACTGACCGCCTACATCGCACCCCACACTGTAGGTCAGGAAACTAGGCCATCGGTCTAAACTCACACTGGGTCACTCTGTTTCCACTTACACCGGCTGGCAATGAGCAAAACGGCATTTAGAGACATTTTTAAACTGTATTATGTCTGTTGCTGAGCTCTGAGCAGAAGGTGTGAAGACTTTGAAGCAGAAACAACAGTCTTTCACTGTTTCTGCGGAACCTAATCAGAGAACCTCATCAATCAGTAATACGATTCCACAGAAGCCTCCTTGAGTGAATTTCCCTGCTCGCGTATGTGCAGAGGGAAAGGGGATCACACACTCGTTCCTTGGAAGAACATACAGAGTTGAGTGCAGGAAAAGGAAGAACTGACCCTTACTTGCTGGTACCTGCGCATTTATTCATGCAGCCTCCTGCTGTTCATTTCCTGCGTGACGTGTCCTAACGCTCGAATGGGCGCCCCCTCACACACGAGCACAGGGAGCAAAGTTAACTATCCAGCTTCTCTCCCCACTTTCAGAGCTTCCTACCAGCTGCGGGGACGCCTGTAAACAGTGCCGCTCTACTCTCACTGCCCAGCTGTCACAATCCGGAGGAAAGGAACACAATTATGACACTGGCTGTTTGATAAAAATCCATCTGAAGAATAACCACCCCACTGATGAATGGTTACCATGGTTACGCTACATCCATTCCCATGGTTATGCTGCACCAACCCCCTGGTTACACTGGGCCCATTTCCAGGAATGGGCTGCAGCCCTTTTCTATAGTTACACTGCACCCCTTTCCATGGTTACACAGAATGAAATACCATTGAATTTGAATGACACACTTCATGCTTGAAATCATACTAAAAACTAATAAATATTATAATAAATAAATAAAAAAGCACAACACAGGAAGTGAATACTGAACGGTAGCTACAGTAGCTGCTAGCTAGCTTAATGTTATGTAATGTTTTTGGTATTTAAGCTTGTCTTTGTGTGTGTCCTAATCATGAAACCATGTGTGTAAAAGCTGCTGTGTTAGTGTGCATCACTGTTTGCGTGTGTGTGTGTGTGTGTGTGTGTGTGTGTGTGTGTGTGTGTGTGTGTGTGTGTGTAATTTAATCCAAATATTAACCTCAGCAACCCAAAGATCAGCTTTGGCCTTTTACTGTGTCTAACAAAAGCCACACACACACAGACACACACACACACGCAAACACATGCATGCGCACACACCTACATTCACACACACGCGCACATGCATGCGCAAACATGCATGCACACGCACACACGCGTGCACACACACAGACAAACACAGCTGTTCTGTTCAGTCTTTGTTGAAGATCATTTTCCCCCATATATGAATATGTCACCGTAATTATTAGCGTGCTTCCCTCATATTTAAGAGAGCAGATAATGCGGTAATGTCCAGCAAACTGAGTCAGAGCTGAGGCACGTTCTGGCTCAGAGAACGAGCCGCAGAGGGTTAAGGAGCCTGGCTGACATCAGCTTGGCCAGAAGACTCACTCAGTTACAACTACAGAGCTAACAGAGGGCTTTGGGTTCAGTATGGGGGAAAAAAAAACATTAATATCTGGGTATATAGCAGTGGAGAGAGAGAGAGAGAGCGAGAGCGAGAGCGAGAGCGAGAGAGAGAGAGGGGAGGGAGGGAGAGAGAGAGGGGAGGGAGAGAGAGAGAGAGAGAGAGAGAGAGAGAGAGAGAGAGAGAGAGAGAGGGGAGGGAGAGAGAGAGAGGGGAGGGAGAGAGAGAGAGAGAGAGAGAGAGAGAGAGAGAGAGAGAGAGAGAGAGAGAGAGAGAGAGAGAGAGAGAGAGAGAGAGAGAGGGAGGGAGGGAGGGAGAGAGAGAGGCAGCCCATTAATGGCCGATATTAAACGTCTATAAGATCAAACCTCAGAAAATCCTAAAGGCTGAATCTCAAGCGGCTCACTGCTCCCTATATAGTGCAATCCAAGTTATGAAATCTTGTCTTTTCCACCCAAATACTGCAGAGAGGCCAGAGTGGTTCTCTGTTAGACTCACTGAGCTCTGTTTAGATGGAACAGCCGCATTCAGTAGCTTTACAGAGCGGCAGTTTAAGAAAGATACTGTCGAAAATTTCACAATTTTAAGAATATCGCTCTCAGTAAGTGGGATAGGATTATATAACGGAGGGAACGCAGTGATCCACACTCATGTTTGCGTGATGCACATTGTTTGTGTGATGTTTATGTGTAGATATGGTCGTGTGGTTGGTGAAGCTCAGAGAACCTGTTGATGTGATTGTTTTTCCTCTGGTTTTATATTAAGCTTATTTCATTTAATAGTCCTTACCCTCCTTAATCTGCATAGTTATTTATAATACATTAGCATCTTATTACACAAACCTAAAGTTAGGTTCCTATTTGCCAGCTTCTTGTTCTAATTTTCCGATTCCACCTTAAATGGTGCATCAGCCAAGCTTCTTTTTCGAATTTTCCAGTTCCACCTTAAATGTTGCAGCTTCGGGCACCCGAAATTGACTGCTGCATCATGTAAGGTGGAACGGGAAAATTCTAACAAGAAGCTGGCTGATGCACCATTTAAGGTGGAACGGGAAAACTCAAACAAGAAGCTGGCTGATGCACCATTTAAGGTGGAACGAGAAAATTAGAACAAGAAGGTTGGCTGATGCACCATTTAAGGTGGAATGGGAATACTCAAGCAAGAAGCTGGCTGATGCACCATTTAAGGTGGAACGGGAAAACTCAAGCAAGAAGCTGGCTGATGCACCATGTTTGACCTTTTCTGCTGTAAAACAATGACAACAAACAATAACGGTTTTTGTGACCAAACATATTTAGGGCTCAGAACGTGCTCTGTGTTACGAACAACTCACAACTGTCAGCTAGTTTTTTAAAAAGAATGATGTATGGAGTATCATTTTATGCAAATGAACTCTTCATGTGCACCAAAGGAAATGTAAAGGCTCAAATATTCATAGAAGTAATATTTCTCAGGAGAGCAAAGGACACTGAAGGAAAGAAGGGTGCATGTAGAGTTCCCTCATGTCAAATTCAGCATTTCTGCTACTGTGGATAAAGAAAAAAAGGCACATGATGGAACTGCATGTTCCCACGAACAAAACAAACACACAGAAACAGTCGGCCTGTCTTTAACGAGTCCTTGTGACCTTCTCAGAGGGTCAGCAGTAATAAACAGCAGTGACTGCCATGATAACCGCTTTTACTCCCACGGCTGTTCGAGGTTGGATGAATGAAGCTCATGTCTCCTAATCCTGACATTATAAACTGAGGTTAAAACACTGAGTGAGTTTACAGGCACTTAATAATCCGATAACTGCAAAAAATCAGATTTTGTCTGTAATCTGATGACTGCGTTTACATGCACTTGGGTAATCAGATAACTCTGATATCAGGAAACTCCAGATTTACATGAGTCAGACAGTAATGAGATGTCTGCTTTACAACCAGCCGATAAACTCACAGAAGACGACGTGACGTAAACGTAATGTGAAACTCAAACTTCATGCTGTGGCTTTTTTTTTTTTTAAATATTGCGCCGCTTTGCCTGAAAATATGAACATCATCTAGAAGATGAAGAATATTCAAATCCTTCATTTTGTTGAGAATGTATTTGGTTTCATTGTCACTCCAAAAGTGTTTTGCTGCGTCTCACGGTGACGCTGCTCGCTTATTTCCGGTACCACAGTCTGTTTTCACACATGCTCAGACTGAGAAATCTGAAAGAATTCAGAGTAAGAGTTCACAGCACTGAGAAATCTGAAAGAAATCAGAGTAAGAGTTCACAGCACTAAGAAATCTGAAAGAAATCAGAGTAAGAGTTCACAGCACTGAGAAATCTGAAAGAAATCAGAGTAAGAGTTCACAGCACTGAGAAATCTGAAAGAAATCAGAGTAAGAGTTCACAGCACTGAGAAATCTGAAAGAAATCAGAGTAAGAGTTCACAGCACTGAGAAATCTGAAAGAAATCAGAGTAAGAGTTCACAGCGCTGAGAAATCTGAAAGAAATCAGAGTAAGAGTTCACAGCACTGAGAAATCTGAAAGAAATCAGAGTAAGAGTTCACCGTGCTGAGAAATCTGACAGAACTCAGAGTAAGGAGTTTACAGCACTGAGAAATCTGAATACTGAGCTAAACTCCAGCCTCTTTTAGATCAGAGTGAGCTGTTCACATGGCCATTTGAATAATCAGATAACTGCAGAAATCCAATTATGATCAGATTATTGAGTGCAGGTAAACACAATCAATAAAGGCTTTAAAAAAGAGAGCAGACAATGACCTAAGTGAGCATGTCCAGTAGGCCTGGATGATACTAACCATAATCATCAACTCTGAACTTCACTTTGATTTCCATAACGCACGTTTAGGGTCTGCAAAAAGACACATCTGTTCTGTTCTTCAGTTCAGTATCGGCGGCAGCAAAGACTTGTCAAACTTATCCAGTAAAAGGGCCATATAAAAAAAAACCTCATCAAATTTGTGGGCTAGAGAAAAAACAAAAAATCATTGTTAATTCAAAATATGCAAAAACAACAGTAAAATACAGACACTTGTAGTCGACCTTGAAATATTACATGGACATTTAAATGTTTCTAAATGTAAACGTCCCCAGGAGCTCAGTCTTTTAAACCTACCTATGTACTTGAAGTCCTGACATCCTTTCTTTGCTGCAGGTTCATTTAGACTTGGGCTCATTTCTGTTCAGCTGAGCTGATTTTGGGTGTTTATATTGGTTGAACTGCAGCTAAAATGCATTTTGGTGATATCACTGGTGTAGAACTGTGTAGAATTGAGGTGTAAAAGTAAAATACTTTTGTGGGCCGGAAAGAAATGTGTGTTGGGCCATGATCTTGTGTTTGACGCATGGGCTCTAGACAAGGAGGAGGAAGTCTAGCCATTCACTCACAACAGCACTAACCAGCAGCACAGTTAGCAGAGCTAGCAATTGTTCACCAGTTTCAGGTTTTGGAGAGCAAAAAGGCCACCAGTTTGTGGAACACGTCTTCGAACAAAAGGAGCTACAAAAAAAAAAAAAACTAAATAAATCTATAAGATGTTCACAAAATTAAAATCACTTTAAATTAACAATACACTATAAAACAGGAATTTTAACCAGTCTTGCGAAAAAGTTGGTCCAAATTAAAAAGAAGCTGCAAATATATTGGTAGGTAGAACATTCACAGGTCAATTATTCATATTTTTTATTGTTTCTTTTTTTGCATATCTTGATATAATTGTTGAGGATCTGAACATAATGTGATATGAACTGAAATGCATACTGTCCAAACCCAACTAAGCCAAAATAATACAATCATATGCACAAGTTTGAATAGCCCCTGGCCAAATATGCTGTTAATTAGTAGTTGATTTACTAATTGAGCTTAAGCTAACACATCCTTTACAGGTAGCAAACTGAAATATGCCTGGTTTCCAGCTAATTTTAGTCAACAATTTCTAATTATTTGCTCATATTTGAGTCTCATATAAAATAAAACACCAAACCCAGTAAATATGTTAAATTCACCCAACAAACAGTAACCGTATATTAAAATGAAGTGTGTTCTCAGCAGAGGGTTTCATTTCATTTCATCTAAACTTTTGCATGTGACTGTACAGGCTGCTTGATAATGTCAATATTGGACAATATCAATATGACCCCCTGTTACACTATAAGGCAATAATACAGCCAGAACTGGAGAATCTGAATACAAATCAACATCAAGGTTAAAATAAAAATACGTGGAATGTATACAAACCCAAACTTTGGCATGAGGTCATGTTATTCTGCACAAACCACCTTTTCTTATCAGACTTTTTAGCCTCTTAAAACTGGAATCGGCCACCAGGCATTCATGGCGGTCAAGCCCAAAACCTATTCAATTCAATTAGAGGATAAAAAAATTCATATAAGACTGATATCGAACCATGTAGCCTCTGAGCAGCATCTGTGCTCTCAGGGAGTATGTTAAAACTCCGGTCAGCGAACAGAGCACAACACAACCCTCACTATTTATTCATTATAGTCACTGGACTTTAAATAGTATTCGCTTAAAAAATAGGATATTCAAAAATCAAAGAAGGTTCAAAGACCCATCTCTGCTCTTTGTGACATCAACAAAGATTTAAACAGTCATAGATGCACAGACACACACACAGACACACACACACACACACACACACACACATACACACATACACACACACACACACACAAGAATGCAAGACCCAAACATCACACTGTGCCTCTATATTTGGTTTGAATTTTCTTCTCTAAATAGTGGCGTCTTTGACAATAGAGAGCGTGGGGGGGCGTGGGGGTGGGAGGAATAAAGAAGGGAGAGACAATGCTAATAGTGCGTTAGCTCAGCTAACATTACTTGACTTGTCTTTAACTTTGTATGCTGCTATAAGCTAACAAGCCAGTTATGATGCAACGCTGCGATACAGTATGATATGTTGCAATACGCTGCCACAAGATAACATGTTAGTAGCAATACGATGACATGATACAACGTGACACAATGTGATGTGATTCACTGCCACAAGCTAACTCAGAATGCTAACATGCTAGTTACACTATGCTACAATACTTTCCTAAAAGCTAATATACTAATTATAATAAAAATACGAATAAAAGTAACAGTTACAGTATAATGTACTATACGTTGTCAAAAGCTAATATGCTAGTTACAATATAATGTGCCATGATATGCTATCTAAAGCTAACATTTCAATTACATACCATACGCCACGACACACCGTCAGAAGGCGACGCGGCAGTTACCATACGCCACGACACACCGTCAGAAGGCGACGCGACAGTTACAATACGACACGACACACCGTCAGAAGGCGACGCGGCAGTTACCATACGCCACGACACACCGTCAGAAGGCGACGCGGCAGTTACAATACGCCACGACACACCGTCAGAAGGCGACGCGGCAGTTACAATACGCCACGACACACCGTCAGAAGGCGACGCGGCAGTTACAATACGCCACGACACACCGTCAGTAGGCGACGCGGCAGTTACAATACGCCACGACACACCGTCAGAAGGCGACGCGGCAGTTACAATACGCCACGACACACCGTCAGAAGGCGACGCGGCAGTTACAATACGCCACGACACACCGTCAGAAGGCGACGCGGCAGTTACAATACGCCACGACACACCGTCAGAAGGCGACGCGGCAGTTACAATACGCCACGACACACCGTCAGAAGGCGACGCGGCAGTTACCATACGCCACGACACACCGTCAGAAGGCGACGCGGCAGTTACCATACGCCACGACACACCGTCAGAAGGCGACGCGGCAGTTACAATACGCCACGACACACCGTCAGAAGGCGACGCGGCAGTTACAATACGCCACGACACACCGTCAGAAGGCGACGCGGCAGTTACAATACGCCACGACACACCGTCAGAAGGCGACGCGGCAGTTACCATACGCCACGACACACCGTCAGAAGGCGACGCGGCAGTTACCATACGCCACGACACACCGTCAGAAGGCGACGCGGCAGTTACCATACGCCACGACACACCGTCAGAAGGCGACGCGGCAGTTACCATACGCCACGACACACCGTCAGAAGGCGACGCGGCAGTTACAATACGCCACGACACACCGTCAGAAGGCGACGCGGCAGTTACAATACGCCACGACACACCGTCAGAAGGCGACGCGGCAGTTACAATACGCCACGACACACCGTCAGTAGGCGACGCGGCAGTTACAATACGCCACGACACACCGTCAGAAGGCGACGCGGCAGTTACAATACGCCACGACACACCGACAGAAGGCGACGCGGCAGTTACAATACGCCACGACACACCGTCAGAAGGCGACGCGGCAGTTACAATACGCCACGACACACCGTCAGAAGGCGACGCGGCAGTTACAATACGCCACGACACACCGTCAGAAGGCGACGCGGCAGTTACAATACGCCACGACACACCGTCAGAAGGCGACGCGGCAGTTACCATACGCCACGACACACCGTCAGAAGGCGACGCGGCAGTTACCATACGCCACGACACACCGTCAGAAGGCGACGCGTCAGTTACAATACGACACGACACACCGTCAGAAGGCGACGCGGCAGTTACAATACGCCACGACACACCGTCAGAAGGCGACGCGGCAGTTACAATACGCCACGACACACCGTCAGAAGGCGACGCGGCAGTTACCATACGCCACGACACACCGTCAGAAGGCGACGCGGCAGTTACCATACGCCACGACACACCGTCAGAAGGCGACGCGGCAGTTACAATACGCCACGACACACCGTCAGAAGGCGACGCGGCAGTTACCATACGCCACGACACACCGTCAGAAGGCGACGCGGCAGTTACCATACGCCACGACACACCGTCAGAAGGCGACGCGGCAGTTACCATACGCCACGACACACCGTCAGAAGGCGACGCGGCAGTTACCATACGCCACGACACACCGTCAGAAGGCGACGCGGCAGTTACCATACGCCACGACACACCGTCAGAAGGCGACGCGGCAGTTACCATACGCCACGACACACCGTCAGAAGGCGACGCGGCAGTTACCATACGCCACGACACACCGTCAGAAGGCGACGCGGCAGTTACCATACGCCACGACACACCGTCAGAAGGCGACGCGGCAGTTACCATACGCCACGACACACCGTCAGAAGGCGACGCGGCAGTTACCATACGCCACGACACACCGTCAGAAGGCGACGCGGCAGTTACCATACGCCACGACACACCGTCAGAAGGCGACGCGGCAGTTACCATACGCCACGACACACCGTCAGAAGGCGACGCGGCAGTTACCATACGCCACGACACACCGTCAGAAGGCGACGCGGCAGTTACAATACGCCACGACACACCGTCAGAAGGCGACGCGGCAGTTACAATACGCCACGACACACCGTCAGAAGGCGACGCGGCAGTTACCATACGCCACGACACACCGTCAGAAGGCGACGCGGCAGTTACAATACGCCACGACACACCGTCAGAAGCGACGCGGCAGTTACCATACGCCACGACACACCGTCAGTAGGCGACGCGGCAGTTACAATACGCCACGACACACCGTCAGAAGGCGACGCGGCAGTTACCATACGCCACGACACACCGTCAGAAGGCGACGCGGCAGTTACCATACGCCACGACACACCGTCAGAAGGCGACGCGGCAGTTACAATACGCCACGACACACCGTCAGAAGGCGACGCGGCAGTTACAATACGTCACGACACACCGTCAGAAGGCGACGCGGCAGTTACAATACGCCACGACACACCGTCAGAAGGCGACGCGGCAGTTACAATACGCCACGACACACCGTCAGAAGGCGACGCGGCAGTTACAATACGCCACGACACACCGTCAGAAGGCGACGCGGCAGTTACAATACGCCACGACACACCGTCAGAAGGCGACGCGGCAGTTACAATACGCCACGACACACCGTCAGAAGGCGACGCGGCAGTTACAATACGCCACGACACACCGTCAGAAGGCGACGCGGCAGTTACCATACGCCACGACACACCGTCAGAAGGCGACGCGGCAGTTACAATACGCCACGACACACCGTCAGAAGCGACGCGGCAGTTACCATACGCCACGACACACCGTCAGTAGGCGACGCGGCAGTTACAATACGCCACGACACACCGTCAGAAGGCGACGCGGCAGTTACCATACGCCACGACACACCGTCAGAAGGCGACGCGGCAGTTACCATACGCCACGACACACCGTCAGAAGGCGACGCGGCAGTTACAATACGCCACGACACACCGTCAGAAGGCGACGCGGCAGTTACAATACGTCACGACACACCGTCAGAAGGCGACGCGGCAGTTACAATACGCCACGACACACCGTCAGAAGGCGACGCGGCAGTTACAATACGCCACGACACACCGTCAGAATTGATCATTAGCTTATAATTAACTTTATTTCTATTCTTTTGTTTCAACTTTATTATTTCTCTTGTTCATGCTCATAGTTAATAGTCCTGTTAACAGAGAGAGAGAGAGAGAGAGAGAGAGAGAGAGAGAGAGAGAGAGAGAGGAGAAAGAGGGAGGGAGGGAGGGGGAGGGGTTGGGAGAGAGAGAGGGAGAGAGAGAGAGAGAGAGAGAGAGAGGTGAAAGAGGGAGGGAGGGAGGGAGGGAGGGGGAGGGGGAGAGAGAGGGGGAGGGAGAGAGAGAGAGGAGAAAGAGGGAGGGAGGGAGGGGGAGAGAGAGAGAGGGGGGGGGGGGGAAGAGAGAGATTAAAAGAGTGTGTTTGAGAGTGACCTGCCAAAAGAAGGACAAACAATGGATAGAAAGTGAATGAGGTGGAGGAGAGCTGGCGAGAGAAGAAGAATAGTGGAGAGAGGGAAACTGAAAGAATAAAAAAAGCACAGTCAGAGTCTCTCTCTCTCTCACTCACTCTCTCTCCCCAAATATGGCAGGTTTGTGCCTGACTCTGAGCCATGCGGGCTTTGGCCCGAGTCTGCAGCTCCCTCAGAGCGATTAGATCACACTCCCTCCCTCATATCTCTCTCTCTCTCTCTCTCTCTCTCTCTCTCTCTCTCTCTCTCTCTCTCTCTCTCAAACAATGACAAGGAGAAGTCATGTTCTTTGTGGGCTCCTCAATGTTTGGTTGTTTTCCTGCTTTAAAATGACTGTGCTTTAAAAATCTGAAGAAAACAAAAACAAAGCAGAGTCTAGAATCCAAAACCTAAAAATCTCCAAACACAGAGTGTAGAAAACCTAAAACTCTAAACACTAAAACACATTACCCCAATATCAGAACCCAAAACAACCTAACATCTAAAATTTTGTGCCAAACCCCCAAATCTAAAAAACAGAACCCCAAACGCAAAAATTAAAAACTAAAATCAAAATCTAAAAACAAGCCACTTCAAAATTTAGAACTCAAAACCAAGAACTGTAACCCAAACCCTGAACCTATAATCCAACCCCTAGAACCCAAAACTCATAGCACAGAATCCCAACCCAAGCCCTCCCAATCCAAACCCTAGAACCCAAAACTCAAACTTGAATCCCAACCAGGTCCCACTAATCCAAACCCTAGAACCCAGACCCCACAAGCCAAAACCTAGAGATAACAAAACCTATAAACAAACCTGCAAATAACAAAACCTAAAAACAAAACTTTAAACTTTAAAAACTGTACTCAAAACCCAGAAGTGTAACCTTAGCGTAGCTGAACTTTGCAGTGCCACAGTCAAGAACATTGTGCAGCAGAGCCAGAGAGGCGGAGAGAGAGAACAGTTCTATCTGCTGCTGGCGTTTACAGATGTGGAGACTGAGAGTTACAGTAAGAGATCAGAGTGCATGTTTAGAGAGGACGTTTAAGGAAAAGACTCGTTTGTTTTTTTTCTCCATTCGAACCCCCACACCCCCCCCACCCCCCCCACCCCAACCCCCCCCCCCCCTCCCTGATTTCCCAGAGCACTTTGGCTCAGAACCAACATACTGGAGAAAATGCAGGAATCCAGGTGGTACAGAATGAATGACTGAATCGCGTGCAGGCACTCACACACACACACACTCATACACACACACACCTTCAGAACGAGAGACTCGCAGGTTTATCGTTATTGGCTACAGTACAGTACATAACGCATTAATAATCACAGGCTTTTCTGCTCGCGGTGGCTCTGAGAGTTGAACCTGGCAGTTCAGTGAAACCTTGGATAGTTTATGACATTAGATCACTGATATTATCGGTTACCAGAATTTCTAACCCTATAAAATCGTTAAAATCAGCCACAGACATTCATCTCAGTACATACGTAACACATAATTCATAATAATAACAAGGAGAAATACATTCTCCTCCGTCATAACTGTTTATCTCACTTCCTGCCCTTAGGGGTGGAGGGGTGGGGGTAGAAAGAAAGAAAGATGTTAGTTTGTGTGTTTTTACATCACTAAACTGAAGGGGGAGAGAGAGAGAGAGAGAGAGAGAGAGAGAGAGAGAGAGAGAGAGAGAGAGAGAGAGAAAGAGAAAGAAAGAAAGAAAGAAAGAAAGAAAGAAAGAAAGAAAGAAAGAGAGAGAGAGAGAGAGAGAGAGAGAGAGAGAGAGAGAGAGAGAGAGAGAGAGAGAGAGACAGAGCAAGCAAGAGCGAGTGACCAAGAGAAAGAGAGCAAGCGAGAGAGGGAGGTTTGTTTAACAGTACACAGTGATCTATATTCCCATGATCCTCTGTGCTGCTCCCCCTATTAATAGACACAGAGACTCTCGGCCTTTTCCTCAGATCTGCTCTTATTCCTCCAGAACCTTCCACAGCCGCTCTGCTCCAAACAGAACCAATAAACAAGAGGAAGAGCTCCCGGCCTCCAGCGTCTTCATCACACCACAGCCGGATCTCCACGCTGCCCTGAGAACAGGGCTGGGAACTGACTGCCACCAAGCTGGAAACACAGCAGCTACAGGCCTCGCTGAAACGGCACTATTTTTGGCTATGCAGCGCAAAGTGATAAAGAACAGATGATCGAAACGGAAGAAAAAAAAAAACGTCCTTCATAAAGTCTCTACTCTCGTATCGCTGCAGCTTCAACAGTTTATAGTTTAGAATGATGTTCCTTCAATTAAATACCAAATGCTGACACTAAGACAGCATATGCAAACATGAAAAAAAGTACACTGCTTAGCACTGCTAAAGGGAAGTTCCACCAATTTTTCAAAATTTCTGCATAATTCAGTGGTTGAGTAATTCAGAGTGGTTTGGTGTGAAATGGTTGATTGTAGAGACTCAGGTGTCTTTACAGTTGTGGTGATAGGAACCAGGTGTCGCCATGACTACAACAGAAATAAAGCCATTGTATTTACTGTCCAGAACCACATGTAAAAACACAAGAGTCTTCTGAGTTTATATGGAACGTTGAAGATGGTAAAACGGTGATAAAACCGAAAAAGAAAGTGGGGATTATTTTGCTTAACAACACCAGAGGTGGACAGTAACTGAGTAAATGTAATTGGTTTCTGTACTTAAGTATTTTTTTGTGTATCTGTACTGAAGTTTTTCCATTATTGGGCGACTTTTTACTTTCACTCCACTACATTTCAAAGTCTAATATCTGACTTTATCCTCCACTACATTTTGAGAAATCTGTCGTTCCTTTTGGTTTCTGCGTGTATAAAAACGTAACACGTTAAAACAAAAGAAGCACAAAGCAAGAGCACCAATCAGGGCACAGCGGTCACTTTGTTTAGAGCTGGTTTTGACCTGTTGGTCATACCGACCCAGTGCAGCACACGGTTCAACGTCAGAGCAGCAGCGTAAAATCTTGGGAGAGTCTGTTCAACATAAATGATGAACTAACCTAACTTTGTGTAAATAGATCACAATATAGAAATATGTCCACATATGCAGTCGTGACTGACGCGGCTTTTTTCTGAATTTATACAAACAACATTTGATTTTACAGTAAATTAGTTTGGGCTGGTTTATGTTTATGAACAGAGACCTACAGATCAACATAGTAAAGGAGCTCATTTGTGATCCTGAGTTTAAAGCCAGTCTTTATTAAACTTAAACTTGTAAGTTGCATTAAGTTAATTAACCTTTTAGTACTTTTACTTTTGATACTTAGGTGCATTTGAAGGTAAATACTTTAATACTTTTACTCAAGTGGAGGTCTAAAGGGAGGAACTTCTACGTTTACTGGAGTAACATTTTACCTTGGGTATCTCTAATTTAACTCAAGTAAATGATTTGTGTTCTTCGTCCAGCACTGCACAACACCCTGCATGTACCTCTCTGCCATAAACAGATTTTAAACACTAGATTTCAGGACTTTTAGGGGCTCTTCAGACGTCTGGTTCTTATTACCACCACTGTGAACACTGTGAACGCATATCAACCCACTCTAAACGACTGTCTACATCTTAATTGTGTCTTAATTTAAAACGGTACATCTGATTTTCGCTCAGACCGAATAAACAGCACTTTCAAACGTGTTTATTCTTTAGCTTAAGAGTAAACAATGTGGCTACAGTGAAATATGCTCTTCTCCAGTAATTATATGGAGCTCTGTAGCCATGGGCAGAGATCATATGTTCAGTCACATGACAACACAAAAACATCAGTGTTCACTTGAACTCATTAGTTACACCATCAGTCCAGATGTTTACCACTTTACTGAATGTCCTCCGGCCGCTAGCTCAACCGAAGAAGCACTTTCAGCTCTTTACACATTAAAACTGTATTCTGTGCTTCTGTTTAACGCTTTGCTCTACATCAAACAGTGGACAGTGTAGCGCAGGGATCGGCAACATGTGGCTCTTCTCCTGCCCTGTCGTGGCTCCACAGCTGAATTAGTAGGTAATAATAAAATAATCCTCCTTTACAGTAAAATAAAGCTCTGCTGATTCTTCAACACAGTTTAACAGTAAATGGTCTTAAACGCTGGAGTTAATATAGATCTGCTGATTCACCCTTTAACCCTGAAGATCAGCGTAGACTGCTGGTCACCATAGCAACACAGACAATGTCACATAGCTAGCAGCTAACGAAATGGCAAAGAGAAAGATTTAAGACGAACATCGATAATTTGGAGACGAATGGACTTATTTGTGCTTATGGTCACTCCTGCTGGTTTCCAGATACGTTTAATCTGCAATGAGAAACTCAAACACTAAAAAGTCGTGAGGCTGAAGTCGTTTCTCATTCGCCAGCTTCTTGTTCAAATCCATGTGTTCCACCTTAAATAGTGTAGTGGTTACATTCTTGTTCCACAGGCACCATTTAAGGTGGAACAGGACAATTAAAACAAGAAGCTGGAGAATAAGAAGCGACTTCAGCCTCGTAAAAAAAGTTGTGGGTCAGGTGATTTTCAAAAACAGTGCTACAAGAACAATAAACCTGCAAAAAACTGATGTCAGCCAGCAGTGCGTAGCTCTGTCTCATTAACACTCATTAATGCCAACTTTCTGTAATCCAGCGACCATATTTTGCCAAGAAAAACTAATTACGAGTGCCTATGCATCCTATAGCAGTTTAGCCACACCCACTCGACCTAGAGCAGTTTAACCCCATCCATTTATCCTAAAGCAGTTTGGTCCATCCAATTAGCCTAAAGCAGTTTAGCTTCATCCATTCAGATTGCAGAAGTTCAGCCCCACCCATTCATGCGCCAGCTATTTAGACCCACCCATTTGGTCTGTAGCATTTTAGCCCCGCCCATTCAATGCAAAGAAATTTACGCCTATTCCTGCTGAAGTGACACAGAATGTTGTTCCTGCACAGTGTCTGCAGCAGAGCTACTGGAGTGGAAGATGTGGGAAAACTATTAAATGTTGTGCTGTTCATGGCTGTTGGGAAGCAACTAGATCTTTACAGCCTTTCAAAGGATCTGCACAACAGAAAGGAGCAGATAAAGTTCACCCCCCCCCCCCCCATCACCTAGGATTTCAGTCACACACTGCTTTCTGAACAAGACATAAACCCAACGCCAACAGCAGGCAATCGGAGCAGAGGTCATTTATATATACCAGTCTAAAATGTACAGTATGAAATCAGCAAGGACAGACGACTTGAGAGGTCATGTAAAAATGAAATATGACCACATGAAACCTCACTTGGACCTCACTTATGAAAAATAAAGAATGTAGGATGTGCTCAAACTAAAGTAACGTAGAGTTTCATAAATCTTACATAAAGACAAATTTGCCCTCGTCTCCCGGCCAGCACGATGATATCGTCCGACCCCCTGCCACGGTGCAGCTGCAGGACCATCACTAACAGTTACACTTTAACACACAGCAGAAGAAAGAGCAGGTACAGTGTTCTTAATAAACAGCCTCAGGATCATCCTGCACCATATCCAAACACTCCATCTGTGCTGAAATACTGGCCCAGAGACATTTATAAAATGAAAATATCCCAGAGGATTAAGTCAAAGAAGGTAAAAGCATCTTTCTCCGCAACTTTCTAGAAGACAAGCTGCGGTTATAAAACATGCTTATTTAGCAAGGCCCATTCAGCATTAGGTAACCACTCTCTCCTGCTGGGTCTGCTGCTCTAGCAAACACTTTAATCATTAAACTCTGGATTTACAGCTGCAGGAAGCCGTCCACTTTCACGAAACTGTCCATCAAATGTTTAGGAACGCCTCGCCTCTTTCTCAAATCTGAATTTTCCTGCTGTTTTCAATTAAGTAAGAATTCCTGCAAAAGTTTTGTTGACATAAAGCAGCTACATGCTAATCCTTTGGGTATATTGAGCTTCAACTCTCAGCTTCTTGTTCACCATTGTGTCTTTCTTGGTATGAAAAGCAGCGCTAAAGAATGATTTAATAGTTTTCTTTTCCAAACTATGGTTAAAAAAAAGTTTCAGGAGTGAAAATGCATGGCATAAACCCAAACCAGCACAGTTACCAATATCGGCACTAATGTGTGACCTGAAAGATATTGCTTTCCACTAAATAAACCTGTTTAGGCTTTTGCCTGGTAGGTTACTAAAATCCAAGATAAAAACAAACAACAAAACAAAACACAAAACAAATGATCATTTGAATTGGAATCGTTCTGAAAAGGTAGGTATTCCAAAAATCTTGATGCAGCCATGCATGGCTGTTCTGTAGCAGCTGCCAACACAGTAAACTGACACTACGAGCCTGTACAGGTCACAGGGGTCACTAACCCTGCCCTATTTCAGCCTAATTCAGGACGATAGTAAAGCAAACAAAAATGGAGATACATGTTTTTGGGGACAGCAACTAATACACACACGCCACTTTATTAGGTACCTTGCTAGTGAAAGGTTGGACCTCCTTTTGCCTTCAGAACTGCCTTAATTCTTTGTGGCATACTTTCAACAAGGTGTTGGAAACATTCCTCAGAGATTTTGGTTGCTTATCTGAGTTACTGTTGCCTTTCTACCATCTCGAAGCATTCTCTCTCTCTCTCTCTCTCTCTCTCTCTCTCTCTCTCTCTCTCTCTCTCTCTCTCACACACACACATTATATATATATGGCTGCTGTTGGATCGAAACCTCCATCTCCAATATGGTAATTTTACAGGAGAAGGAAAAAAAACAACTTTAATTTTAATCTAAGTCAATGGAACCAGAATTTTTTCCAAGTCAATTTGGCCCATTTTTTTGGTCCACTCTTCATAAAATTTACACACAGTGTAAAGAGTCACAGGTATCATTATCTGCTCATAGTGTGTCCTATGAGCAGATGGATTTTCATGCATTCAAGTGAAAACTGAGCATGATCCAATCACAGAAAACGCATGTTAATGCAAGCTGTAAACAGGCCCTTAGGCACCTTATCACATACATATAATCAACACATCACATTTTGACATCATTTGAAAACACATCTTACCTTTTATACTGTGTGTAAATTTTATGAAGAATGGACCAAAAGAAATGATCCAAAATGACCCAAAAATTCTGGTTCCATTGACTTACATTAAAATTAAGTTACCATTTTGAACATATGAGGTTTTCTTCCAAAAACAGTAACATAAGAACTGTTTGGTAACGTGTGGAGTTGAGCTACACCAGTTGAATGGGGGCAAATGTTGTATTTACCCTCCAGAACTGGACTGGAGTCAGAGCAGCTTGTTTTAAACCGTTTCCTTAGTTATGATAAATAAACAGAACATACTTTCAGTTCTGGCTCTTCTTAGCTGGAACAGAACCACACCCAGAGGCCAAAACATGCAATCTTAAGTCCTAAAAAGGCAGTTCTATAGTATTATAGACATCAGTGTAAGGACGTTCCTGAACTGAGCGATGCTTTGCTATCAGTTCATCAGGACAGTGATGGATAAAGTGAACGGAGTCATCCATTTAATTAAAAAAAAAATCCTTTTGAATTAAATTGCCAAGAATGAATTATATCGGGATCACTGGTAAAGTCAGCAATTCACATGCCCAGTAAGAAGCAGGACAGAAGGGGGAGGGAGAGAGAGAGAGAGAGAGAGAGAGAGAGAGAGAGAGAGAGAGAGAGAGAGAGAGAGAGAGAGAGAGAGAGAGAGAGAGAGAGCGAGAGAGAGAGAGAGAGAGAGAGCGCGATACAGTAGGTTATATTTTCATATCAGCGCTGTTCTTTCCCCCCTCTAAGTGCAACTTTGTCTTTTATGGAATGGCTGCTGTTGCAGTGAATGAGAACCAGATGTGAGCTGGAGGATGGAGTTGGATTGTGGGATAAAAATAGGCCCAGATAGAGGAATAGCACACTTCCACTGAGGAGCTGGAGACCAGGCCGAGCTCCAATGGAGGGGCAGCAGACATACAAACCAGTGCATATGTACATAAAACATCTAAAAGGAAATTCGGGCCTTAATTTTTCACCTAAACATCCCTTCAAGAAACTGTGAAAAACCACTTCAGTGAAATACCTACTTGGAAAGTGTGACAAAAACAGGAGTTAAAAGGTAGCACAGGCATATTCAAAACCATCTCAATCCTATAGGTTTAACTTTGTTACTATGGTAACCAGAAGTATCATGACCTTCAGAACTTTTTATCAAATCATGCTTCATAATGTTTAAATATATCACTCAGGACAAAAGGCCTGAATCTCAGTGAAGATCAGCACCAGTCGCTGCCATTATAGTGTTTCCTAACAGCATCTGAGCGAAAAAGCAAATGATTTGATCACTGTGGACCACAACCGCAAATCCAAAACACTGCTGAAGCTGTTTCGATCCACTCCAATGGTCATGCTCTGCTTTATCATACAGATTAGCAGTTATACTGTATTATATACACACATTGTACTATATGGTATAATTGCTCTACTATATTACATATGATACTATATAATATATACTCTGCCATGTACTATAGTACAGTATTTATACCATATAGTACCGTGTACAGTATAAATGCTAATCTATATGATATAGCACAGCATTTACACTACATCTGTACCATCGTGTACCTCACAACCGCAAAACCAAAACGCTACTGAAGCCATTTCCATCCACTATAATCTGTGCAGATATAGTATAAATGGTGTATCTTATAGATGAGCATTTATACCTCATTACACACACACACACACAGACACACACACACAGACACACACAGACACACACACAGTACTACATGGTATAAATGCTGTACTATATTACATATCACAGTATATAATATATATCATAAAACAAATAGTTCCGGTCCTAAAATCTGATTGGCTGAGTCACGTTCGAAGGTGTTGTATAATCCACAATATACCACTCTTATGACCACTTTACAATAACTAAATTATGTATCACTGCACCACAGCATGAAAAAAAAAATCCATGTGCTGTAAATGGAATGATCTTTGAACCACAGAGTGTACCGAAGAAGTAAGAACCTCTTTTCTGTTTAAACTGGTGGGCTGGCAACTTATGTTCTTAACTAGAACCAGGCTGGTCAGCTGGCTAACAGGCTAAAAGAGCCAACAGCCTAAACACCTCCATCATTAATATCACAAGCTTGAATTAAAGCACTTAGGGTATGATTAACTGTAAAACGGAAGAATAACCTAGGCTGAATCCCAAATGGCTCTGTACTCCCTAAATAGTGTTCTAGCTCTGAAAGTTTAGATATTCTAGCCTCTACAAACAAACAGTGCATCATTTACAGTATGGATGTGTCCGAGTCCCAAATGACTATTTCTTAGCTGTATTTTGCTCTGTTGAGCTGCAGGATCCAGTACTTAAATTCCAATGTAGTGCACTATGTAGGGAGCAGGGAGCAGTTTTAGATTCAGCCCCAGTGTGGGATGAAGGGCACCGCTAGATTGGTGTTAAAGACTCCCGGTGGTACTTCGATGGCCTAAAAGTACTTATAAAGCGAAAGGTTTTGCATAAACAGTGCTGTTATCACATGTTCATTGTTATACGACAACAATGTAAAAACAATTCTGAAATGGCTGCAATATACAGCGATGGGAGACCAAACATTCTCCTAATTCAGCCATCCGTGGTTGTGTGGCAACGATGCCAACTCTAAAGGAACGACATTTCTTGGCAGAGTACTTGTTGACGGTTATTGTTAATAATAACTTTAATTATTTTCTGAAATATCGTGTATCTGCATTACTGCGATTTTATCATGGGAAGGGAGTTTTAGGCACTGCGCTTCATGTAGTGCCTAAGAACACCCTTCCCACGGCTTTTTGTGGCTCACTGCTTTAGTACAGTTTCTACTACTTAGTATATATGCAGTACTACACTATATAACACAATATATATTACAAAGTATACATGCTGGACTACTGTACAGTAAATGACAGAAGGTATCAATGCTGTACTATATATACCTGTGTGTAAAAGTCTGAGTGCCCTGGACAAATTATGTTTTGTTGATTCTCTAAGTGTAAATAAGTAAATAACACATCCTCTGCAGAGAACACACTTCTTTAATAAACATTTTAATACACAGTTACTGTTTAATAGCTGAATTTAACATTTAATGGTTTTATTTTTTCACTCAATGAGAAAAAAGGTGGCAAAAGTTACGGCACATTTCATATTGTATGTTTTTTCCACCAATATGTAAAACAGTAAATAGAAATTGTGGCCTAAAATGTGCAGAAAAACACCATATTTAAGTCTGTCCCCTGTGGAGGATGTGTTCATTTTCACCTAGAAATCAACAAAACATGCCATTTGACCAGGGGTGCCAAAACTTGCATGCGACTGTTATACTTTATTATATAGTATAGTCTGTACAAGAGTCAGTCAGATCATATTATGTGGCACCTTACATATTATATAGTACTGCTGTACTACACATATTAAAGTATCAGATTACGGAGCACAGCATCTTATTTAGTATAAATGCATGTTTATTATGAAGCACAGTTTATACAACAGTTAGTTCCGGCCACGCGAGCTGATTGGTTGAGAGGCATTCTAACTGTGCTGTTATTTCACCATAACATCACAGGTTTATTCACAAACACTGTATCACTCCGCTGAGACGCAGTTGCTAAGCAACAACTTTGACAGCTGTAGGAGACGCTCAAGCTATTTGAACGTTTTTACTTCTTACTTTGCCACAAACAGACGGCTGTGATGATCTACGGCGACCAAATCACAGCCGTGATGATATTTCGCGATAACACACTCCCTCTCAGGTTCTACTGCTTAAATATTTAATAGAGTATACACACTGTATTATATTATATACTATATAGGATGATTGATGCAATTGAATGAGTTTAGTGGTATTTTGAGTGCAGGCAATGCAACAGAAGCATGATGTCATCAGCAATCGTGAACAGAAGGTTTCAGTAAACAGAGTTTCTGTAGCTCCGAGATTAGCTTTCATACTGTAAATAACAACCAATCACAAACAGTGAAGAGGATGGTAGCAAAAAAAACAAAAAAAAAACAACAACATGGAGCTTTGAGTATGTACAAGCAATCTACTTGATTTTTGACCATACTGCAAAAAAGCAAGGTACTGCATGGCTAAGTCTCATATGCTGAAAGCCTCTGTCCTCAGCCATCAAGATCAAAGTCTGCTGAAGACCACACCGACCTGAACCACGCAACAACCTTTAAAATGAAGAGTTTTAGCATAGGTGGGGGGGTGGGGTGAGTGGGAGGGGTGAGGTGAGGTGGGGGGTGGGTTTAGGGGGGACAGAGGCCCATTTAGAGGAAAAAGATGAAGGGGAGGAAAGTGGAAAAGGCCTACGTTTTCAGGCTTCAAGTTGGCTATGCTTACGTACTATTTGTGCAAAGAACTTTGGGCAAAATATTTTGAGAAAACAGTAAATACTGCATACACTGTTCTAAAAGTATTTAATAATGTACTCTATTACCAACTAATAAAAAAAGCTATGTATCCAGAATACATCTAGAATACATCATGGTAAGGTATATGGAAATTAATTCAGTATTCCTCGCTGTTACTGGCTGGAATTTTCTTTCATCTAATCATTGTGTTATTACATTTTACATTGATTTATCAGTCTACTCAGGCTTTAGCAGAGCTCAGTAATGCTGAGATTAATAACTGATCACATTGATTTATCAGTCTACTCAGGCTTTAGCAGAGCTCAGTAACGCTGAGATTAATAACTGATCACATTGATTTATCAGTCCACTCAGGCTTTAGCAGAGCTCAGTAACGCTGAGACTAATAACTGAAAAGGTATTTCTGCGTTTACAAAACATAACTTGGACTGAATACAGATACTGAATTACTGCATTCTGAATATGCATTTCCAATACTTGTATTCCATTATATCCCAACCTTGTTTATAATAAACAGCATCATACAGGGTCAGAACCCACATAATCATGTCTATTAGAGATTCCACACAGTTTGTGTGAGTGAAGGATGATTTCATCACTCGCTAGCTCTACTAGACTCACAGCTCCGGTGCAAAACTAAAGAAACCAAGAGTTGGCGGACTGACTACATTTTGGCCAAAGCTGTGTAGAGTGCATTTTTACTGAACTGTTGCTTTACTACAACTTCTACTGTTACAACAAGTGTTGCGAATTCTGATGCTAATACTTGACTCTGCAGCTGCCAGAAGAGTAATGATTTGGAACGAGACTATTACAGAAAGGTCTGAAGGCCATTCTTTAAAGCACGGTTACAGACATGCCAACGTTCATTTTCTTCCCCTGAAACACGCGGCTAAAAGTGGGCTTCCATTCATCACAGGGCGACATAAAATGTGAGCCCTGCCACCAAAATCATTAAAACCCCATGAGGCGAAAAAACACCACACCCTCTTCCCTTTAAGAGGCCTATTCTGAAAGAAGGATAAGTTAAAAGACGGCCGCAAACACTGTTATTGCAGCTGCATCTGTCCAGCTATTTATGAAGCAGACAGAGGGAAGTGTGTGTGGGGGGGGGGGGGGGGTTGGTGGATCAGGCACAGCAGTGCTGCTGGAGTTTTTAAACACTGAGTCCACTCACTGTCCACTCTATTAGACACTCCTACCTTGTCAGTAGACGTAAAATCAGAGATGATAGCTCATCTGCTGCTGCACAGTTTGTTTTGGTCATTCTCTAGTCCTTCATCAGTGGTCACAGGACGCTGCCCACAGGACGCTGTTGGCTGGATATTTTTGGTTGGTGGACTATTCTCAGCCCAGCAGCAACACTGAGGTGTTTACAAACTCCAGCTGCACTGCTGTGTCTGATCCACTCGTACCAGCACAACACAATAACATACCACCAACACATCAGTGTTACTGCAGTGCTGAGAATGATCTACCACTCAAATAATACCTGGTCTGTGGGGGTCCTGACCTTTGAAGAACAGGGTAACAAAGTATGCAGAGAAACAGATGGACTACAGTTTGTAACTCTAGAACTACAGAGTGTTCCTATATGGTCAGTGGAGCTGATAATACTGGATTTCTGGGATCTGGATAATTCCGATATGCCAGCAATCCAGGACAGCCTATCCAAAACACTCACAAGTGCTTGGCCCCACACACATAGAAATACCAAACTCTGGGGTCTTATTACATGATCCTAGAAACAGACCCCTTATTCATGCGAGGTCAATCTGAGTATAATGGCAGGATTTACCACTGTCCCACAACCATCATCCCTGATGGACAACTCAGCGCAGGGGAAGCCTCCATTTCCCCAGCCGGCTTTCCAACACTCATACAATCAGCAATCATTACCATTATTCCAATTATCATTAGCTGGGAAATTAGGGTCATTAGGATTGGCCAGAGCTTGATTCAGAAAGGTCCAGCCAGAGGACAGTGGGACCTCTACCCTCTGGATAAGAGAAGGCCATGTATAAGGTTACATGTAAACATATCCATCCAAAAAAACACATGGATGTATATAGTATAGACAGACGTTTTAATGTGACATGCGTAAACAATTACACCCTATTGTGAACGTTTCATCAGCAATGCTCTCTGAAGCGCTGGATCACCAAATGGACTCTGGCTCAGAGACCTCAGTCTCAGAATATTCAATTTTACAAAGACATCTGAATCAGAAACAACATTACTGTGGAACAGAGCGGAGTGAAATTTGGTCAGCCTGACCACCAGTGATGGGCGATGGTACATTAAAATGTGCCCATCAAGTCTAATGCTTATGCTGGCAATGCTACTGGCTACTGACTCAGAGAAGAAAAGGTCCCTAAGTTATACCCAAATGGGTTCTGGAAGCAACACTTTCCTTGTCCACAAAGCATTAGATCCACAGCCCAGAACAGGATGTTAAACAGTGAGTTAATCAAGCTTTATTCCTCTCAAACAAATCTCTGCAATGTTTTATGATTCAAAGCTATTAATGTAATTGCTTCTGTAATTTTCATCCCTTCAGCGAAGGAAAAAGGCATCTTATCCAGTCTTGCACAATGCATTCACTATAAAACAAAACTAAGTAAGTTTATTTGTGTTTGCACTGTCTTGTTTCTAATGATGCACAGCTTGTCTTGGAGAGGTATGCTCTACATCTAAAGCTCGAAGTTCTCCAACATCAAACACAATTCACCAGAATATGTTCTTCTCCAACAAACCTTAACATACTCCAACAAACACCATCAAACACCAGCAATCTCCAACAAACCCTAACATTCTCCAACAAACGCCAGCCTTCTCCAACAAACCCTAACATTCTCCAACAAACGCCAGCCTTCTCTAACAAACCCTAACATTCTCCAACACTAGAGACCAGCCTTATCCAACAAACCAAACAAACCCTAACACTCTCCAACAAATACAACATGATCCGAACACCAACAAACCCAATATTCAAATCCAAAACTCTCCAATAAACACCATCAAACAAATGCATTCTCCAACAAATGCCAGCCTTCTCCAACAAACCCTAACATTCTCCAACAAACACCATCAAATGCCAGCATTCTCCAACAAATGCCAGCCTTCTCCAACAAACCCTAACATTCTCCAAACACCAGCATTCTCCAACAAACCCTAACATTCTCCAACAAACGCCAGCCTTCTCCAACAAACCCCAACATTCTCCAACAAACACCAGACACCAGCCTTCTCCAATAAACCAAACATACCCCAGCCTTCTCCAACAAACCCTAACATTCTCCAGCAAACCCTAACATTCTCCAATAAGCACCAGCCTTCTCCAACAAACCCTAACATTCTCCAATAAGCACCAGCCTTCTCCAATAAGCACCAGCCTTCTCCAACAAACCCTAACATTCTCCAATAAGAACCAGCATTCTGCAACAAACCCTAACATTCTCCAATAAGCACCAGCCTTCTCCAATAAGCACCAGCCTTCTCCAACAAACCCTAACATTCTCCAATAAGAACCAGCATTCTCCAACAAACCCTAGCATTCTCCAATAAGAACCAGCCATCTCCAACAAACCCTAACATTCTCCAGTAAGCACCAGCCTTCTCCAACAAACCCTAACATTCTCCAACAAACACCAGCCTTCTCCAACAAACCCTAGCATTCTCCAACAAACACTAACATTCTCCAACACAAAACACCATGTTCAGCATTCTCCAACATACACAATACTGGGTGCTGCACCTGTGTTTGATTATTAGGATTCTCTAGAATATTCCCTGTTCCCTCTTTTACTGAGCATTATAAAACCAAATGGCAACATTACAATGTTCCTGTTTGTGGGAAACATGAGAATCAGGAACATTAAATCTTAAATAATAAATCCTAACCACACACATATCAGATCCACGCTGCTGCATTTTCCCTTTCAACAAAAAGCACAACATGGAAATAACATTAGTTCCTGTAGAGTAAAAGTCACCACTATGACAGCTTGAAGTCTCCGAGTAGCTTAATCACAGCCATCAGCCCACAGGTCTGCTTAACGTGTTCGTTACACAGATTTCATTAAATGCCAAGTGCATGTCAAATGCTGACCACATGCTGCAATGCACTGCAGTTTGTTTTTCATGCAAATCTCTGTGGTCAGACTTAACAGTACCCCACAAGCTGAGTGGGGGTGCAACCCCATACTGAAGGGGTTGTGGGCAGACAGAAGAAAACAGGGAGCCTAAAATAAACGAAAGAAAAATGCAGGGCTGATATTAGGTAGATTTCGCTGTCACATAAATCATGGCACACGAGCAGCCGGGTTTAGATCCACACATACAAAAGCAGCTTGTGGCCACGATGCATAGTCTCTCCCTCTGATCACTTCACTGTGAGCCATACTTTTCGGAGAGGCACACGCAGAGGCCTCTTTCAAACAGCATGGGTTACCAATCAATCTGGTAGAGCGAAGAGAAACACATGTCTGAGAAAAATAAGAGTGAGTGAGCGAGAGAGTGAAAGAGAAAGACAGAACGGGGAATTAATGACCAACTTAGGCCACAGAGAGAACAAGACACAGTGCAGAGATGCCTCAGCCTCATCAGTACCAAGTTTTTGCCTGTCCAAACTGAGCTGGCATGGGGAAGCGTCCTCACATGCCCCTTGAGGGATGGAGGGATAGGGTGGGGGTAGCTGGGACATGCGGCAGGGTGCCAGTCTCCCCTCCTTGCTGTGCCGGCCCCTCGGATGCCCGTTCGGTGCCAAGCCTTCATTCCAAACCCTCCAATTGTTTTCATCTCTTATTTCAATAACATTTCTGCTGAAAACCTTTTCTATCTTAAGGCTTTTTTCGGAGCAGAGCCGGAGAGAAGGAACAGGCTGAAAAAGGAAAAGGAAAACTGAGGGCTATTTTAGGACTGTCAAACATTGCTCCAAAGAGCCATATAACATCACTCCTAAAGACCCGTAACATGGCGTGAAATCCAAACACAGCAACGCCATTTGCAGTGCTTAACGTATGACGTCAGCCTCCTGTCACTTCGGATGTTTTGGCAAGTCCAGTATGTAATGTATGTGCATGATGTGGGGTCAGCATTACCTGCGGTGAGTAGACCCGCACTGACATCACTGCTTTGTGCACGGTAAAAAGCTAACCTGCTCTACAGAGCATTCCAGAAGTTCACCTCCATGGCAAGGCATCTGCATAGACCATTAACCAGCCAACAAACAGAATAATCACCTAACACAACATGGTCAGCACTGGAGGGTGTTTTAGGGCCCAGCTACACTGTTTGCTCTTATGCTACACCGAGAACATACAAGAACAGTGCTGAAAGGGAACAAACACAGCAGCGATAAAGAGGTCCCCTAAAAGCCGGGCTACGTTCAGCGTTATCTAAAGTTCTATGACCTGAACACAGTTAGCCAAAGCCAGGAGTTTGATTTCAGTCTGACCACTAATAGCATTAGCTAAGATTCATATAATGACCTGAACACAGTCAGCACACAGTTAAGAGTCTGATTATGACATGAATACAGTTAAGAGCACAGCTAAGAGCCCGATTATGACGTGAACACAGTTAAGAGCACAGCTAAGAGCCTGATTATGACGTGAACACAGTTAAGAATACAGCTAAGAGCCCGATTATGACGTGAACACAGTTAAGAATACAGCTAAGAGCCTGATTATGACGTGAACACAGTTAAGAATACAGCTAAGAGCCCGATTATGACGTGAACACAGTTAAGAGCACAGCTAAGAGCCTGATTATGACGTGAACACAGTTAAGAGCACAGCTAAGAGCCTGATTATGACCTAATGACACAGCTAGCATACAGCTACAAGTCATATTGCAGTCTGACCACTGACTAAGCGCAGTTAGTATTAGCAAAGAGTCTGACTACAACCTAAACACAGATAACACCAGTGTCTGACTACGACCTAGGGGTGGACGATATGGCAAAAACAGTTCATCACAATACTTCAGGACATTTTTATGATATGATATACTTATGATATGCATCACAATATTTCATTGTTATGAGATTTCATTAGTTGGGACTGACAAAAAGGAAGCGGTTGTTCCACATATAATAATAATAATAATAATAATAAATAAATGATTTTTCATTGCAATTAACTGAAATGCAATCAATCCAGTCAGCCTTAATATGCTTACTTCATATTAAAATGAAGTCAGTGTTCTTGACAATATCCATGATACCCTCAGAAAAGTGTAATGTGACATGATAAATTATGATAACGATAAAATATTATGATATTCCCCACCCCTACTATGACCTGAACACAGTCGGCATTAGTTAAGAGTCTGACTCTGATCTGAAAACAGTTACCTTTAGCTAAAAGCCTGACTATAACCTAAGGATCGTCAGCATGAAGTCCTCTTCATATTCTCCATAAAACACAAATTCAGCCACGTTTCTCAATTCAGACCTGAATTTTATACATTTTAAATAAATGGAAAAATTGTTAAATATTTGAATTACATTGTAACTATTTTTTAAATAAAAATAATACAATATTACTAGTTGATTTCCGTTCCCTGGCAGAACAGCCACTAGGAGGCCTTCAGTAAAGGGTCAGTTAAGAGTCTGACTATGACCCTAGCACAGCTAACATTAACAAAGTGCTTGCTTATGGTTTGCATTAGCAAAGCATTTGATTATAGCATAAGTAAAGATGGCATCAGCGAAGAGTCCACAGCCTGACTGCACTTATCATGAGCCAGTTGTCTGATTACAGCATGTCTGACAACAGTTAGAATTAGCCAAGAGCCTGATTGCAGCCTGACAACAGTTATCATTAGCAACGTTTCTGATAGCAGCATTGTGTTTTCATAAAAGCAGAAACTGGAACCTGCCTGAGGTCCAGCTTTGTCCTTCAGCCCTTGGGAATGCGCTGCCGGATTCTTCCTGGAGGTGGCGCTTCGCTGAGGAAAAGTCTTTCTGACATCGCTACGGAGACGTGAAGAGCACTCAAAGCGGCGGACCGATGCCATGAGGCAGGAATCTAGGCTGCTCTCCTAAAACGAGGCCTGATCTCCAGCAGGAGATGGACGTGGAGCTTGAACGGTGCCCATGTTGTCTTGCCAAGTGGAGTCAGCGAATGTCAGCTGGAGAGTGACTGCTGCTCTGGTCAGCCCACACACTGCAGGCCCAGTGGCCCACTCTCTCAGCTATGGCCTGGGCCACCACAGAGCATACTTTGTGCTTGACTGACAGGGAGTGGGCTTGGATTCCAATGAGGAAATAGCTGAAGGACTGAAGACAGGTCTTTATTCCCCTGCTGGACAACCACTGGGCCCCTAGTAGGATAATAGTAAGGAAGGTCAAACTACAAGACTGTGTGACAAGGCATGTGGTGGGCTCACTTCAGTCCCGTAAGGCCAAAACCTCATAACTGTATGTAACTGTTTATTGTTCAATTCTTTTAAACCATTTGTAAACAGCAGCTGCCCTTCACCTTATTCATTTCACAGGGAATGGACTAGAGGTGGCAGTCGTCTGATACACAGAGTTAGGATCGGACCACTATCAGTGCTAAATGCTGGATTAGATGTTGAAGACAAGCATTAAAACAAGCCTAGTTTTACTGGACTGCTACCAGACACATGGTATTTGCTCTAATACAGCATATCGCAATTTCCAGAATGATCACTTTGCAATAGATACACTTATGCTATGTTCACATTACGAGCCTTTTTGCTCAAATCCAATCTCTCTGACTCGATGGTTCACACTCGTTTAGGTCAGTGACTCAAATTTGTCATTAATGTAATTAACTGGCCTGAAATGACCCTCATCAGCTCATCCTACTCAGTAATGTCACGTGACTGAATCACTGCATCATCAGCACAAACTAACGAGCAGAATGTGCTTCGCTGAGAAGATCATTAACTCTGATCAGCTCTCAGCTTCATTATTAGAGCCAGACTTCTGTTTGGCGCCGTTGCCATGGTAACGCTGAATGACGGCACATGCACAGAAGAAAAAAGCACATGAATGGCCGCGAACTGGACAGGCATCTGATCTAGGACCACATATGAAAGAGGCTCAGGTCTGATTTGAAAAGATCAGATTTGTGTCCACATAGCCCTGAAAACATCAGATTTGAGTCACATTAGGGCCAAAAATCAGATTTGTGGAACTTTAGCCTGGTAATGCGAAAGTAGCCTAATTCACCAATTTGACGTTAACTAGCTTTTACTTTTGTCACTAACTGATTTGCACTGCTCGTGTGCACCACTTTCACACGTGTGTATGCTGAATTATGTTTTACAGTGATGATCGATGTGTACCCCAATGCTTGGGATGTTTACTGCCGAAACCACTATATAAGCAGTCGCATGCTCTTTCTTATGCTCTTAAAAAGAACCAGGAATTCTGTATAGAACCATTTACATGCTTAAATGGATCGCTGCATGGTGAAATTGTTCTTCAGATTGATGGAGAATGTGTTCTAGATGATTCTATGAAGAAGTATTTAGAAAATGGTTCTATATAGCATCATTAATAACAGAAAAACCTCCACACACACACACGCAAATATATCGTGTTACAGTGTAGGCAGGTGTGTCTAGTCAATACAGAACTGCCCTACACTTTGTGAATGGTACAGTGACCCATACTAGTGAATAACATAATTAATTCAGTCATTGTGCCTCTGCATGAACAACACAGGCCTAATTTCATCTTCATGGATGACAATGCTCCAGCTCATCAAGGTCTCATCATTAGGGAACGGCTGCTGGAGACTCCTTAAATAGAGTGGCCTGCACTTTCTCCAGACCTGAATCCCATAGAAAACCTATGGGATCAGCTGAGTCACCGTGTGGCTCATAACTCCGTACCCCAGAACCTCAATGACCTGAGGGCTGCCCTTCAAGAAGAGTGGGGTGCCATGCCTCAGCAGCCTCAGCATGATATAATATCACTGTAGTGTGAACATTTTACGTTTTCCATAAATTTCAGCTGAAAGCCAAATATCCCTTGGCTATATCCCATATATTATATATATGTATGTGTGTGTGTGTGTGTGTGCGCGCATGTGTATGAAGAACCCTCTTAAAAAAAAGAGGTCTGATCTACTCACACCAGCACAACACACACCAACAATGACCCACCACCCAAATAGTACCTGCTCTGTGGGGGTCCTAACCACTGAAGAACAGGGTAAAAGGGGGCTAACAAAGTATCAGAGAAACAGATGGACTACAGTCTGTAACTGTAGAACTACAAAGTGCAGCTATACAGTAAGTGGAGCTGATAAAATGGACAATGAGTGTAGAAACAAGGAGGTGGTCAGAATGTTATGCCTGATCTGTGTGTAAATAGATAATAACAATAATATGTTTTTCTCTGGTTTTACTACAAATTCAGGAGCACTTTGTTGTTGCAAACGTGAAAAAAAATACACAAACAATTAAATTTAATCACAGTGCACACTTACTCAGACATGTCATCCACACACGTACGCTTACATGCACACTCACTCTTACACTCTGAACCGTGTGACATCAGAAAGTGCTGTTTCAGTGTCTTCCCTTACACAAGCAGAGCACAGTCTGTAATTAGGAAGGGAGGCTCCCTCATAACGTGAGTGAGAGGGTATGAGGGTGTGTATGGGTGCAGGGGAGAGAACAGACTGAGTAAAGAAGGAGAAAGAGAAAGTGAATGGAGAAAAAAGAAACATACAAAAAAGCAGCAGGAAAGTATGCAATGGAGAAAAGATAAAGAGATAGAGAGAGCATTTCTCTTTATTAAAACCAGAACATTATACAAGACAGATATGAAAGGAAAGAGCGGAGATCAAAGAAGAGAACGAGAGTCACAGATGGAGCCACAGATTAAACCTAATTCACAACAAATACCTTGAAAATAAAAGCTTACTGTACTGGCCTGTCAGTGCTCCGCTCACAATACCTACACTTAGAGTCAGTTATTCATTCAGCCCAATGAGAAACTAGAACAGACTCAGTTTATATCACAATACCTACACTTAGAGTCAGTTATTCATTCAGCCTAACGAGAAACTGTAGAACAGACTCAGTTTATATCACAACACCTACATTAGAGTCAGTTATTCATTCAGCCTAATGAGAAACTGTAGAACAGACTCAGTTTATATCACAATACCTACATTTAGAGTCGGTTATTCATTCAGCCTAATGAGAAACTGTAGAACAGACTCAGTTTATATCACAACACCTACATTTAGAGTCGGTTATTCATTCAGCCTAATGAGAAACTGTAGAACAGACTCAGTTTATATCACAATACCTACATTTAGAGTCAGTTATTCATTCAGCCTAATGAGAAACTGTAGAACAGACTCAGTTTATATCACAATACCTACATTTAGAGTCGGTTATTCATTCAGCCTAATGAGAAACTGTAGAACAGACTCAGTTTATATCACAACACCTACATTTAGAGTCAGTTATTCATTCAGCCTAATGAGACACTGTAGAACAGACTCAGTTTATATCACAATACCTACATTTAGAGTCGGTTATTCATTCAGCCTAATGAGAAACTGTAGAACAGACTCAGTTTATATCACAATACCTACATTTAGAGTCGGTTATTCATTCAGCCTAATGAGAAACTGTAGAACAGACTCAGTTTATATCACAACACCTACATTTAGAGTCAGTTATTCATTCAGCCTAATGAGACACTGTAGAACAGACTCAGTTTATATCACAATACCTACATTTAGAGTCGGTTATTCATTCAGCCTAATCAGAAACTGTAGAACAGACTCAGTTTATATCACAATACCTACATTTAGAATCAAATGTACATCTGTCATGTCAATAAAGCAAACTTGACAAAGACCACAAAAGAGAAAAAGATTGAGAGAAAAGACAGACAAAAAGAAAGAGTGAGAGTGAGAGCGAGAGCAAGAGAGGCTGCAGCTTTGTTGAGGAAAAAGAGAGCTGGACGGGAGGCTGTGGAAGTGGAAGCTTCTTTCTTCCTCTCTTTCTCTCCCCTTCTTTTCCGCTTCCTCTGTTTTTGTCCTCTCTGCTTTCTCTTTTCTCTGTCTTCTTCTCTCCGTCCCTCTCTTTTTTTCTCCTCGCTCCCTCTCTCTCTCTTCTCTGTACCTTTTCCTCTTTCTCTCTTTGCCCGTCCCGTGGGCTTTTTCGTCTACATTAGAATGAACTCAGAGAGCAGAGTCTATCGACACACTCTCTCCCTCTGTCCCTCTCTCCCTCTCTCTGGAGCTCTGCCAGTGGTACCATGGGAAAGGCAGAGCCCTGCTGGCTCCGTCACCCTCTGACCCTGTTCTCATGGAGTCCAGCACAGCGGACAGGAAGAGACAGCACAGCTTAAAGCGACAGTTCAGAAATTATAAAAAAAAAAAAACAACAACAAAAAAACAAACACAAAACAAATAAATAAATAAAAATATCCAGCTTTACCTCCGATATACTCCCTCAGCCGAGACTCGCTCAGGGTCTGAAATCCACTTCCTTAAGTTTTGTGCTGGAGTTACACGGCTCAAAAATGATGGTTCTTCAAGGGTTCTTGACAATGGTTCTATACAGAACCTTCAACACTCAAAGAACCATCTGAATGCTTCAAGTGTTCTTCGCACGGTGAAATGGTTCTTCAGATTGATGGGGGACGTGCTGAATATGGTTCTCTACAGAAGCTCCTTAAAAAGGGTTCTATATAGCACCAAAACAGTTCTTCTATTGTTACAAACTTGATAATTAATAAAACTAATAGAAGAACCCCTTTTGGTGCTATATAGAACCATTTCCAACACATTCTTCACATTTTGCCCTGCAAAGAAGCATTTAAGCACGCACATGGTTCTTTCGTGTGTTCATGGTTCTACACAGAACCATTGTCTTTATTGAATATGTACCATTTCATGTAGGAACTTTATACGAGGGAGCTTTTAGACATGGACATCTGGTTCCTATCACCACCGCTGTGAACAGTTCTGACTCAGATTCTCTAGAACTAAGCGTTTCACACCAAACCACTCTGAATGACTCTGTTTACGTCTGAAGCGCTTAATTATGCAGACATTTTTAAAAATTGGTGGGATTCCCCTTTGAGCAAGGTTCATTTTCATTACCTGGATTGTGTTAGATCTAGAATTTGACAAAATTCTACATTTTATATATAACATATTGCTGCTGTCGGAAGAAAAACCTCATATCTCCAGAATGGTAACTTTACAGGAGAAGGAAAAAACCTGCTTCAGTTTTAATGCAAGTCAATGGAACCAGGCGTCTTTCCAAGGCATTTTGGGTCATTTCTTTTGGTCCATTCATCATTAAATTTACAGACAAAGTAAAGGCCAACAGGCATTTTTAAATTAAGTCAAAAACTGAAAAACAACAAAAACGGACATGAGGTTTTCTTCCGAGAGTAGCTATATAGTGAATATATCTGAGAAGCGGATATGGATTTTATACTAACGGCAAGCCAAAGTCAAACTCTCAAGCTATGAAAACCTAAAAGCCTAAAACACACACACACACACACACACACACACACACACACACACACACACACACACACACTCTTCTGTCACAGCCTCTAATTTCAGCCTGGTTCTCGCTACACTGTTTACTCCAAGGTTACTTTCCTCTTTGAGGACAAACTGGAAAGATTTTAGCGTTTGTTTGGCTTGGCAGCGCTCTCCTTTAGCAATGGACAGTTTTAGACCAGAGCACAAAGACGGATTATTTTCCTTTACATTTGTAACATGATGTCATTTTCATTACGTGCACAAGAAAGGAACCTTTCACAAAACAAGAGATCAACTAACGCAGATTCCTCTTTCAACAAAATCTCTCCAGCTTAAATTAACGCAACGTCAAACATCGTCTAACTCAGTCATGCAAGCGCTCGGATATAAACAAGCCTGAGCTTCAGTTCTGCAGGAGAGGTTTTCAGAAGTGACCGCAGAGAGTCGGAGAGAGTGAGAGAAAGACAGCGTGTTGTTTTTTTTCTTTCTACACTTGACTGTACAGCAGAAAACAATGCTCTCCTGAGCTGGACGACGCGGCCTCTCCGCTCCAACACATCGGTCAGCTCTCTTTCAAAACCCACTCCTCTCACTCGCTTGAGCATAAAACACGAGTTCAGAAGGTTTCCGTGGAAATCATGTTCACTGTTAGAATAAAAAGCTTTTACATTAATGTAAAATAATGTGTTTCTATTCGCCCATTTATAATAAAGTTTTCCAACAATGTTAAGGGCAACTGGTGTTGGTGTTGAAATTACGTGTAAGACAAGACAAAAATTGCAGCTGTAGTTCAAAATATGTACACACACACACACACACACACACACACACACACACACACACACACACACACACACACACATACCATATATATTTCACTGCTGTAGGCACAAAAGTTTGAGACAATTTGAAAAAACATGTCATTTACATTGTGTGGCAATTTAATGAGGAATGGACCAAAAGACATGATCCAAAATTATTTAGACAAAAAATCTGGTTCCACTGACTTTCATTAAAATTAAAGCATACTTTAATACACACACTAATATATATATATATATATATATATATATATATATATATATATATATATATATATATATATATATATATATATATACACACATACACACACACACACACACACATATATGTATATATATATATATATATATATATATATATATACACACATATACACATACATATAGACATATATATATATATATATATATATATATATATATATATATATACACACACATATATGTATATATATATATATATATATATATATATACATACATATAGACATATATATATATATATATATATATATATATATATATATATATATATATATATATACACACATACATACATACATATAGACATATATATATATATATATATATATATATATATATATATATATATATATATATATATACACACACACACACACACACACACACACACACACACACACACTCCACTTACTGTATAGGTGCACTTTGTAGTTCTACAGTTACAGACTGTAGTCCATCTGTTTCTCTGATACTTTGTTACCCCCTTTTACCCTGTTCTTCAGTGGTCAGGACCCCCATGGACCCTCACAGAGCAGGTACTATTTGGTTGGTGGGTCACTCTGAGCACTGCAGTAACAATGATGTGGTGGTGGTGTGTTAGTGTGTGTTGTGCTGGTCTGAGTGGACCAGATACAGCAGTGCTGCTGGACTATCCTCACTGAGAATAGTCCACCAACCACAAATATCCAGCCAACAGCATCCTGTGACCACTGATGAAGGACTAGAAGATGACCAACACAAACTGTGCAGCAGCAGATGAGCTGTCGTCTCTGACTTTACAAGGCGGACTGACAAGGTAGGAGTACACACACACACACACACACACACACACACACACACAGTATATATAAAGACACAAATTTGGCATTTTGTTATTTGTGAATTCTGCAGTCGGTTATTCATTCAGCCTAATGAGAAATTGTAGAACAGATTATATCACAATACCTACATTTAGAGTCATGTACATCTGTCATGTCATTAAAGCAAACTTGACAAAGACCACAAAAGAGAAAAAGATTGAGAGAAAAGAGACAGAAAGAAAGAGTGAGTGAGCAAGAGAGTGAGAGCGAGAGAGCGAGAGAGGCTGCAGCTTTGTTGAGGAAAAAGAGAGCTGGACGGGAGGCTGTGGAAGTGGAAGCTTCTTTCTTCCTCTCTTTCTCTCCCCTTTCTTTTCCGCTTCCTCTGTTTTTGTCCTCTCTGCTTTCTCTTTTCTCTGTCTTCTTCTCTCCGTCCCTCTCTTTTTTTCTCCTCGCTCCCTCTTTCTCTTCTCTCTACCACTCTTTCCCTTTTCCTCTTTCTCTCTTTGCCCGTCCCGTGTGCTTTTTCGTCTACATTAGAATGAACTCAGAGAGCAGAGTCTATCGACACACTCTCTCCCTCTGGAGCTCTGCCAGTGGTACCATGGGAAAGGTAAATTGGGTAAACAGCATGATCATTAACACAGTACATAGTAATGTTACCATTATTGTGGCATTTTGCTCAGTAACTACTGGGTAACTAGTGACTAGTGACCTGAGATACAGAGCAGTGATGCAGTGAAATTTCAGCCACCTGGAATGAAAATGGTTGAAAGCTGCAGTTTCGTTTTTTGGCCAAACAGTTTTTGGCAAACCTTTAGGTAAAAAAAAACAAAAACAACACAACTACAGTGATGCGTCGATATCGAACACTTAAATGATTTGAACAGTAATGTAAATGAGAAACTGCTTTTAAGAAGACTTCCTTTCTTGGCTTGCCTGCTCCGGTCAGTGCAGACTCGTTTAAACATGGTCCTGCAGCTCTGCCAGTGCTCCCCTCTTTAACGGAAGCTTTCTGTGTTATTTAATGACATAAGTCACAAAAAACACAGAGTGACTCAATATCTTTTGGTAACAAACGTTTTTACCTTGGGCTCTGAAGGCTGTTGCTGCAAACACATGCACTGCTTAGATCCTTCTGGTGTGGGTTCACAACTCTTCCCTAAATGGTGAACACTACAACGACTTGCGTGTTAATAGCACCCCTGCTGGACAATTTCAGACTGCCAGACAGACATTCCAAAGCGACATCCATGCACTTTACATACTAAAATACAAAGTGTTTTCTGTAGATATAGTGGTGCCCTGAGCTTTAGATTCCTTTGGGAAACAATTCATTATTATATTTATATAATTTTACTTTTAATATTTAACTTTTAGCTGTTTAATATTAATTTAGTCCATAGTTTATCTGGTGATTATTGCCTTTGAAGCACCCTCAGCATTATTAAAATGGAAAATTATAAATATAAAAGAAGCTCGTCTTTCAGTTTTTGCTTTCCAGCTGTGTCCTGAATCAGTTTCAGTTAAGAATGTCCATTTTGATGAATCACTAATGTGGATTTTGAAATTAAAACTGCTTTGATTGCTCTGATAAGCTCCACAGAAAAGATCAGGAGCGTCGGTAAACCATGCATGAGGCATCTTTTCATAGCAACGTTTTCCATAATTCTAGTTGAAATAAACATACTGAAATGTCAAAATGCTGCCAGTGTGTTGATGAATTAGACGTACAGCTCCAGCGCACAGCGTCCTGACTCAACTCGGACAGAATGGAACATTCAGTCATCCTCTGTACATGGATCTGATTAAAGAACACAACCCTGGTGGTGTAAACAGTGCATTTGAAGAAACATCACAGGCAGACAAATGCAGGGTAATTCGGTTTGCCGTCACTCTCTGAAGTTTACCTTCTCTGAATCAGACATGCTGAGCTTCACGGCTGTAGACATTTAGCTGACATGTTTTGTCTCTGCCATCCCACACACACACACACACACACACACACACACACACACACACACACACAGAGAGAGAGAGAAGAACAGAGAAGAAAAGAGGAGAGTAGAGAATAGAGAAGAAAATGGGAGAGAAGAAAAGAGAGGAGAAGAAAGAAGAAAAGAGGAGAAGAAAAGAGGAGAGAAGAAAAGAGAAGAGAAGAAAAAAGAAGAAAAAGATGAGAGAAGAGAAGCGAAAAAAGGAGAATATAAAGAAGGAAATTGGAGAGAAGAGGAGAGGAGAGAGGAGACGAGAAGAAAAGAAAAAAGAAGAGGAGAATAGAGATGGAAATAGAAGAGAAGAAAAGAAGAGAAAAGAAGAGAATAGAGAAGAAAATAGGAGAGAAGAGAAAGGAAGAGAAGGGGAGAATAGAGAGCAGAAGAGAAGGGGAAAAGAGAAGATGAGAGAAGAGAAGAAGAGAATAGAGAAGGAAATAGGACAGAAGAGAAAAGAAGAGAAGGGGAGCATATAGAAGAGGAGAGAAGAGGAGAATAGAGAAGAGAAGAGAAGGGGAGAATAGAGAAGAGAAGGGGAGAATAGAGAAGAAAAGAAAAAAGGGGAATAGAGAAGAGAAGTGAAGAGAGGAGAATAGAGAAGAGAAGAGAATAGAAGGGGAGAATAGAGAAGAGAAGAGAAGGGGAGAATAGAGAAGAGAAGAGAAGGGGAGAATAGAGAAGAGAAGAAAAGAAAAAAGGAGAATAGAGAAGAGGAGAGGAGAATAGAGAAGAGAAGAGAAGAGAAAGGAAGAGGAGAATAGAGAAGAGAAGAGAAGAGAAGGGGAGAATAGAGAAGAGAAGAGAAGGGGAGAATAGAGAAGAGAAGAAAAGAAAAAAGGAGAATAGAGAAGAGAAGAGAATAGAAGGGGAGAATAGAGAAGAGAAGAAAAGAAAAAAGGAGAATAGAGAAGAGAAGAGAATAGAAGGGGAGAATAGAGAAGAGAAGAGAAGAGAAGAGAAGAGAAGAGAAGAGAAGAGAAGAGAAGAGAAGAGAAACAGAGTATAAGGGCCTGCAGTGGCGAACAGTCAGTAGAGTGCCGACCTCATCAAGCCAGCGAACTCGTCATCTGGGATTCTGTCCACTAGAGACTTTTTGAGCGATGGGAGGTTCACACAGACGTCAAAGCACAAACAAACCACACATTCTGCACTGGAGCTGTTAATAAGTTAACGGAAGCTTATATACGTTACTGTGCTAAAGTCAGAGCCCACCCTTTAAGTTTTGTTAATTAAAGGGCTAATATTCCATATTTTTCATGCATTTTATTTATTTATTCTACACTGAAATTCACTCATAACGCTTACATGGTTTTATGTTCCAAAAACAGTCATAATTCATTGTTTACATGATCACTCCCCAACGTCCCTTCATCCCTTACCCTGCGTTCACACCGGCAGCGACTCCTTTCGCCCAAATTGCTGGTCACTCATCACCTGTGGGCGTATCTGAACTTGAGTGGACAGTTGGTTGCCATTGTTTCACTAACACCAAGCACAAATGAGATGCATTCCCGCTAGAATTACAAATCCTGGTGAGAATTCGCTTGTGTGCTTGTTTTTATTTAATCCCCGTGTCTGTGTGGTCAGTTTATGAGGAAAACGCTATTTGGTCTTTTTACTGTCTATTTGAGGCGAAAGCACCGCTGCAATTATTCAATCTCTAGTAGGAACAATTACCTAGGAATCAACAAAGAAGTGCACTGTTTCCTATTGGTAATCACCACGCCGTTTCACTTTATTTGCATAAAGTTAAGCTCAACTTTGTCACGTTGCTGACTCCGCCCACTTCACGTCACCAATATTTGTGCTGCCTCCTGCTTCCGGAAACTGCCAGCTCTCCCTAGAACAGTAATGACCTCCGACTGCTTTGTCGTGTCTTGTCACTGCCGGTTTTGAGTGCAGGGTTAGAATTAAACATTGCTTTGCACCTATAAGACTGATATATGTAAATGAGCTTGGTTGTGATTGGCTATGCTTCTTTCAGTCATAGGCTGAAACACTCTTTACACGTTCAATAACTTCAGTGTGAGTGGGAGGGGCTACACTGCTGAAGGCAGGAAAGGTGGGTGTGGGGAAATTTTTTTGTGACATCATTTTGCACCTTAGTTTCCTTATATGGACTGTATGGGCGGAGCAGCGAACAGTACATTTTGAAGTTTAACAACGTTTCCAAACACTTTAAAACTGTTTTACTTCAAGGCGGTGAGGAAAATGTGGTTTTCTATGAAAAGGGCACTTCTAGCCATTTCATATAGATTTGATTACGTCTGTTTCCAACACTGTATATGACACATGGTTATCTATAAACATGGACATGGAGTGTGTCATGTTATTTCTGAGAAGCCTTTGGCTTCATTTTTGTCAGTGAATTATTTACAATAGCACCTGGTATTTTTATATATATACACAGTATATACATATATACACTGCTCAAAAAATAAAGGGAACACTTAAACAACTCAATATAACTCCAAGTTACTCCAACTCCAACTTCTGTGAAATCAAACTGTCAAATCAAACTTCTGTGAAATCAAACTGTCCACTTAGGAAGCAACACAATTGACAATGACGATTGACAATGACAACGATTGACGATTGACAATGAATTTCACAGCTGTTGTGCAAATGGAATAGACAACAGGTGGAAATTATTGGCAATTAGCAAGACACACTCAGTAAAGGAGTGGTTCTGCAGGTGGGGACCACAGACCACTTCTCAGTACCTTTCTGCTTTCTGGATGATGTTTTGGTCACTTTTGAATGTTGGTGGTGCTTTCACACTCGTGGTAGCATGAGACGGACTCTACAACCCACACAAGTGGCTCAGGTAGTGCAGCTCATCCAGGATGGCACATCAATGCGAGCTGTGGCAAGAAGGTTTGCTGTGTCTGTCAGCGCAGTGTCCAGAGCCTGCAGGCGCTACCAGGAGACAGGCCAGTACACCAGGAGACGTGGAGGAGGCCGTAGGAGGGCAACAACCCAGCAGCAGGACCGCTACCTCCACCAAGGAGGAACAGGAGGAGCACTGCCAGAACCCTGCAAAATGACCTCCAGCAGGCCACAAATGTGCATGTGTCTGCACAAACGGTTAGAAACCGACTCCATGAGGATGGTATGAGGGCCCGACGTCCACAGATGGGGGTTGTGCTCACAGCCCAACACCGTGCAGGACACTTGGCATTTGCCAGAGAACACCAGGATTGGCAAATTCGCCACTGGCGTCCTGTGCTCTTCACAGATGAAAGCAGGTTCACAGTGAGCACATGTGACCGACGTGACAGAGTCTGGAGACGCCGTGGAGAGCGATCTGCTGCCTGCAACATCCTTCAGCATGGCAGTGGGTCAGTAATGGTGTGGGGTGGCATTTCTTTGGATATGCTCGCTAGAGGTAGCCTGACTGCCATTAGGTACCGAGATGAGATCCTCAGACCCCTTGTGAGACCATATGCTGGTGCTGTTGACCCGGGGTTCCTCCTAATGCAGGACAATGCTAGACCTCATGTGGCTGGAGTGTGTCAGCAGTTCCTGCAAGATGAAGACATTGAAGCTATGGACTGGCCCGCCCGTTCCCCAGACCTGAATCCGATTGAGCACATCTGGGACATCATGTCTCGCTCCACAGGCTGTCCAGGAGTTGGCGGATGCTTTAGCCAAGGTCTGGGAGGAGATCCCTCAGGAGACCATCCACCACCTCATCAGGAGCATGCTCAGGCATTGTAGGGAGGTCATACAGGCACGTGGAGGCCACACACAATACTGAGCCTCATTTTGACTTGTTTTAAGGACATCACATCAAAGTTGGATCAGCCTGTTGTGTGTTTTTCCACTTTAATTTTATGTGTGACTCCAAATCCAGGCCTCCATTGGTTAATAAATTTGAGTTCCATTGATTTTTGTGTGATTTTGTTGTCGGCACATTCAACTTTGTACAGAACAAAGTATCCAATGAGAATATTTCATTTATTCAGATCTAGGATGTGTTATTTGAGTGTTCCCTTTATTTTTTTGAGCAGTGTATATATATAAACAGTGACATGCCATGAGAATTGTGTCTAAGTTTTTAATGTATTTATATGCTGTAGATTATCTTTATTGGACTCTCTCTCTGGCGAGAGCGAGAGAGAGAGCGAGAGAGAGAGAGAGAGCATTGCAGAGAGATGAGATCATCTCCTCAGTTGTGTCTGAAGTGAGATTGGAGAGTGATATCAGGTACAGGATGGGGGGGGCTGCAGTGGAAAAATGCAGAAAAGAAATATTCAGGGAAAGAGAGAGCAGAGAGCGCAAAGGAGTGACTGAATGTAGGTGTAGTGAGTGAGAAGTGGATAATGGAAAAGGAGAGAGAGAGGAGGAGAAGAGGACAGGGAATTGGGTGGCTCCCCCCGCCTCTCTCTCTGTTATTTTCACTTAAACAGGCAGCAGGAATGTGGCCTATCTTTCCTCATTGCATAAAGGCCAAAAAAGCCACACAAGGAGCGGAGAGAGAGAGAGAGAGAGAGAGAGAGAGAGAGAGAGAGAGAGAGTGACACAGAGAGAGCGAGCGAGACTGAGAGAGCAACCGAGCGAGAGACATTGAGAGAGAGTGAGAGGCATAGTAAGAGAGCAAGAGCGGCACAGTTTAAATAAAAAAAAGACAGAGACAGACAGACAGACAGACAGACAGACAGACAGACAGAGAGAGAGAGAGAGAGAGAGAGAGAGAGAGAGAGAGAGATATTCCTTTCCTGTGCTGTGAAATAGAGTATAAGTTGCTCAGACCACCCAGATCACTGTCCTGCATACAAGCTCTACCTAGCTGAATCTCCTCAAACAGATTTTAAATGCACAGAGGCTTTTAATTTAAAAATAAGACAAATATTACAAACAATCGAGAGAAAAAAATAATATAGATGTCCTTATATAAAATTATTTAATAGAAAATGTTGCTGACACTGCGCTGGATTAAAATGGCACTACATAAGATTTTTTGTTAAAATTGAAAAAAGCAGCATTTCTGAGTGAGGAGGATAAAAACAGGTCAAATGTGATTGTGCTCTCCTGCGAGTCACCCTGTAAAGCCTGAAATAGTCATTTAACAGTCAGAAGCATCAAGTCAGGAATTTTTCACACCACGTTGTGTGTCTTTACATAATAATGTCACACAAACAGACTCAAAAAGAAGGTCCGGTTTGATGTTCAGGCCTCTAAATCAACACTATACTGATGAAGATACAATCAGGGAAGGAGCCTGAAGCACAACCCACGTTACAAAATGCCCTTCTACACATTGTGTGCAGTTACACATTTCCACCAGAGAGGTCTCCAAATCCCCCAAACTCACAAAGTGCAGCTTTAATCAGAGACATAATAATACAGACATTATATCTGTAGTATTTTCCCCATAATGATCACACTGCTTTAGAAAGGAATGATAACAAGATAACCCTAGATTCAATTTATATTCAAGCAATATTCAAACAAATAAGCTGCAAGTTAATTAAGATTCTTCAAACTTTCTGCACAGTGGTGGTGATGGGAACCAGACGTCCACCAGTTATGAATTCACTGCCTGATGTCTGAGATTTAGTTTTACGATAGTTCTGAGAAGGCTTTGGCCTAAAACGTCTTTTCTGGTGGATCATAAAATAAAGACGTTTTTCTGGTTCACTGCTGGTTCTGACTAGCAAATAAAACGGCTATATTTGTGTCCTAGTCATGGCGACCCCTGGTTCCTATCACCACCATTGTAAGGAAAGAGTCTCTACAATCAACCATTTCACACCAAACCACTGTGAATGTTCTTAGTTTGGCGGTTGAGGTGTAAACGATGTTGAAATTGAGATATTGGTGGAGTTCCTCTTTAAGTAAACCTGCCTTGTAGCTCTCACTGGCCATTTTATCAAGCACACCTTCTAATCTCTGACTTAAATACCACATTATGAGCACTATGTATGTATGTATGTATGTCTGACAGTGACAACTACTTTTGTTACACCAGTGCTAAATGAGATTTAACCGTCACCTAGAGGCTGTTTAGGGACTGTTACCATGGTAATTCAGTTAACAGTTACCTGGCACAGGCCTAATCTGTACAGCTATCTATACCTATATGCCACATAGAGAGAAAATAAACAGAAGTGGAACCTAACTGCCTGTTTTACCAGTGTTTCATGTCCTCCTTCCCTCCTCCTTTTTCCCTCCTTCTCCTTGACATTGTTTTACCCCTAAACATGCCCCACATCATCTTTTATTCATTAACCCCGCCGAAGAGAAACACACAGAGACTGCGGAGTCACTCACATAAAAACCGTTCTGCGCCACGGCTCTCGCCGAGACACAAAGCGTTTTTCAGCCTCGGAGAAACGGCCCATAATCCCTCACTGAGGGGTCAGAACCTGCGGGACATCAGGGGGGACTGGTTTGTATCTGGTGACCATGGCAATCTGAGAGGTAGCCTACTGCCCCCGTGAAAACAAAGCGAGTCTAAGAATGCGATTTCGGCTTGTGTGGGCAGGAGCCGAGGAAAATTACACTGTACGAGCTCAGAGCCTTAATAACAGAGGGGGAAAAACCAGGTAACGTTATTAGACACCGTGCGACTACACTGTGTTCCAAGTTATTATGCAAATTGGATTTAAGTGTCAAAGATTTAATTTTTGGTTTTTCAATGGAACTCCTGGACGGTATTGTGTCTCAGGGCTCTTCGGACCACTGAAATCAATCTCAGACACCTGTGATATTTAGTTTTCCAGGTGAGCCCAATTAAAGGAAAACTACTTATGGACATTCCACATCATTAAGCAGGCAACAGGTTTCAAGCAACATGGGAAAGAAAAAGGATCTCTTTGCTGCCCAAAAGCAATAGTGCAATGCCTTAGACAAGGTATGAAAACATTAGATATTTCACGAAAATGTAAGTGTGATCATCGTACTGTGAAGAGATCTGTGAGATAATGAGGAAGGTTTCTGCCAGACAAACCCAATGGATTAAGAGAGCAGCTGCTAAAATGCCATTAGAAAGCAGCAAACAAGTATTTAAAGCTGCTGGTGCCTCTGAAGTCCCGCGAACCTCAAGGTGTAGGATTCTCCAGAGGCTTGCAGTTGCGCATTAACCTACTATTCAATCACCCCTAACCAGCGCTCACAAGCAGAAATGGGTGCAGTGGGCCCAGATGTTCAAACACTCTTGTTTACTGATGAGTGCCGTGCAACCCTGGATGGTCCAGGTGGATGTTTGGTGGTTGGCCACCATGTCCCAACAAGGCTGTGACGTCAGCAGGGAGGTGGCGGAGTCATGTTTTGGGCCGGAATCATGGGGAGACAGCTGGTTGGCCCCTTTAGCGTCCTCAAAGGTGTAAACTCGGCAAAGTACATAGAGTTTCTGAATGGACTCTTTCTTCCATGGTACAAAAAGAAGAGCCTTCCATAGCAAAAATCATCTCCATGCATGACACTGCACCATCTCACCTCTGTGTCACTGGCTGCTATGGGCATAAAAGGAGAGAAACCTCCCCTGACCTCAACCCTACTGAGAACCTTCAGAGTATCCTCAAGCAAACGATCTTGGGAGGCTATCTTGAGGCTATTCTAACCTCCTGCAAAAGAATTCAAGCAGAAACTCTCCAAAAACTCACAAGTTCAACGGAGGCAAGAATTGCGAAGGGGACATGTTCAGATGTTTTTGATTGAAATAGCTTTGGATTTCAGTAAGTGTAAACTCTTAATGCTGCAAATTCAACAAATTTAGCATTTTCAGTTCTTTAGAACCTATAAAATGTTTTGAAACTGCTGTGAATAATAATGTGGAACAGTGTATTTCGAGTTTATTTTTAAAATCCTGCTATGTAATTTTAAAGTCAATGGTTGATGACTTTAAAATGATACTGACTCTCACTTGCATCAAGTATTTAGGAAAATCAGAGAAAAATATAATTTGCATAATAGTTTGGAACGCGGTGTACTGTGACACCAAAAAGTCCAGAGTGGAACATCTGATAGTGCTCAGAATGGAGAAACGAGCATGTCGGCTCCACAATATGAACAATATCACCATACTGTGGGTGAAACAGGAGACATGAGGGACATCCCAGTCCAGTTTCTTTAGGATCTGATTACTTGAAAGGGCACAAATCACTGAAAACCACATTTCCCCTCGGCTTTTGGAAATAAAGGGGCGTGACGTAGTATGTAAAAGTTTCTGTTTCACTGTTGAAGCTTCAGCGGCAAAAGCGGCCTGCTTTGAACTTGTTTTTGTGATGGCACAGAAACCTAACTTGTTTACATGTCCTCCTCCTTGTTTCTACACTCCCTGTCCATTTTATCAGCTCCACTTACTGTATAGCTGCACTTTATAGGTCTACAGTTACAGACTGTGGTCCATCTGTTTCTCTGACACTTTGTTACCCCCTTTTACCCTGTTCTTCAGGGGTGAGGACCCCCATGGACCCTCACAGAGCAGGTACTGTTTGGGTGGTGGGTCATTCTCAGCACTACAGTAACACTGATGTGGTGTGTTAGTGTGTGTTGTGCTGGTCTGAGTGGATTAGACACAGCAGTGCTGCTGGAGTTTTAAACACCTCAGCGCTGCTGCTGGACTGAGAATAGTCCACCAACCAAAAATATCCAGCCAACAGCGTCCTGTGGGCAGTGTCCTGTGACCACTGATGAAGGACTAGAGGATGACCAACAACCGACAAGGTAGGAGTGTCTAATAGAGTGGACAGTGAGTAGACAGTGTTTTAAAACTCCAGTAGCACTGCTGTATCTGATCCACTCACACCAGCACAACACACACCAACACACCACCACCACATGCTGAGAATGACCCACCACCCAAACAGTACCTGCTCTGTGAGGGTCCATGGGGTCCTGACCACTGAAGAACAGGGTAACAAAGTATCAGAGAAACAGATGGACTACAGTCTGTAACTGTAGAACTACAAAGTGCAGCTATACAGTAAGTGGAGCTGATAAAATGGACGGAAAAATTATTAGATTTTTTTTCTCTTCTAAGTAAGCAAATACTGCGAGATCACGGACTAAAAACAGCAGATATTGCGATACTGACACAAACAATTTTTCATGCCGTCTTAGTCAGACCAAATAGGTGAAGTCCACTCTGAGACGGCGGTCCAAGAGCAAGCAGACAGCAGACGCATGTCCTCACTCAGGCTGAGCCTTTAATCCTGGCAAAAGACACACTCCAGCAACCCGAGCCAGAGGAGCATCAAAGCATCTCTCTCTCACTCAAACACAGACACGCTCCACATATACCAAATTGCGGTCTGGGATCAGTTAAAGACTGTTATTGGGTGGGCGAAGATCAATCGAAGTGCATTTCTGGCAGAAACGGTAATACATAAATAAATAAACAAATAAAGGGCCCATATTCATGGAATAGCTACATTGCAAAAGCAGCACCTATTCAACCCATTATGTTTGTGACATCACAACCATTTATACATCAGCACATTCGGCTTACAACAGTTAAGCCCTGCCCATTCACGCTGAAGGGGTTACTTTATATTTCAACACTGACTGTTATATGAGTGGTACTGTCCCTTTAAGACTGATATTATGTAAATGACCTCTGTTCCTATTGGTTACTGTGTTCAACAAGCAATGAATTATGACAGTTTTTGTTGTTATAAGTAATTAGATGATATTATAAGAGAATAAGCGGGGAGAAATTTCAAACATGCGTCATTTAAACTAAGGACATAAATAATAATTTGCATTGCAAGGACCTTTTGTATGTACTGGAGGGGGGGAACTGTGTGAATGGGTGGAGCTAAAGTGAAAATAAATATATAGTAAACCTCTACAGTAACAAACATAAATAAGGATATTTTGTGCTGAAATAAAACAAAGTGCACCATAATCTTTGCACGGGCCACATTTTATGCTATTTTATGGCTGTAGCAGGTTAAAATGTGCAAAATGTGTTCTCCGTCGAGGATTTGTTGAACTATTTCTTGAACTTCGACAACAAAAGCAAGCCATTTGACCAGCATGTGAGAGTAAATGTGACAAACATAAAAAAACTGAAAATGGACTGTTTTAGCAGCTTAGTTTCCATATATGGACTGTATGGACTGGGAGATGAATGGCATGTTCCAAAACGATGCTAATACACCACTTCACGCTCTTTATTCATTTGAAAAAAAAGTTCAGTTCTCAAACGTCTGAGCGCTTTAAAGACCGTACCACCCAGATCAGTCAACTGCTCCTGAGTATCGGTTTGTACTAGTGGGCCAGTTAAACGCTGGTAGGGGGTGGTGGTGGTGAGGGAGGGGTCAGCAGAGGCCTGCACTTGGCCGTCTCCAGCCTGGCACTTACTTTCCCAAACAGTCACCCGGAGCAATCTCCCAGCGGCCTCCCCTGCAAGTCATCAAGCACATTAGTAACCACAACAACTTCCTGTTTCTGTTCCCGGGCTTCCTGTCTGCAAAGGATCACTCCACACCGCCGATGTCAGAGGAGCTGGAACGCAGTCAAACACACATGAACACACGCACGCTCGCGCAAACAGTGGCGCTCGGTAACCAGACAGCAGTAAATCATGACATTATGATACCTGTAAACACTGTAAAATGCAGAGATCATAAACACGAGCATTACAGAGCAGCACTGGCAGGAAGAGCGGCATCAGCTGCACAGCCTGGAGGGAACTTCACAAAGCAGGAGTTCTCATTTAGCCAAATAGCTCAGGCTATTTATTCCGACAACAGCGATATGTTTAGTGACAAAATGACTGGTGAAGAGAACATATATGCCCAGCACCACTTCCGCCACTTAAATAATGATAATAATAAAAACAAAACAAAAACAAAGAAATGGTCACACTTTATTTGGATGGTCTCCTATAGATGCTGTACAGGGGCTTAAATCATTACACCTTCTGGTGACGTTCAGTTGATTTTCAACAGCATTATGGTTCGAGCTAGGGCTCAGAGTAGGAGTAGGTTTTGCCTTGAAGTCAGGGTTAGGGTTAGGCTTATGTTTAGGGTTAGGGTTTAGGGATGGATGTAATAAAATCTTTCATACTGAACTCCAGTTCAGTTGTATTTAATGGAAATTTAGTTGAATGTTAGTTACCTGACATACTGAACACAACCTAGAGCTCAGATGTATGCAGTGGTGGACAGTAATGAAGCGAATGTAATTAGTTTCTGTACTTAAGTAGTTCTTTCATGTATCTGTGCTTCAATATCTCAAATATCTTCCTTTTCCTCCACAACATTTTGAGAAATCTGTTGTTCCTTTTGGTTTCTGTGTGTATAAAAACGTAATATGTCAAAACGAAAGAAGTGCAAAGCAAGAGCACCAATCAGGGCACAGCGGTCACCTTGTTTAGAGCTGGTTTTGACCTGTTGGTCATACACGGTTCAACGTCAGCGCAGCAGCGTAAAATTTTGGGAGAGTCTGTTCAACATAAATGATGAACTAACCTAACTTTGTGTAAATAGAGCACAATATAGAAATATGTCCACATATGCAGTCGTGACTGACGCGGCTTTTTTCTGAATTTCTACAAACACCATTTCATTTTATAGTAAATGAGTTTGGGCTGGTTTATGTTTATGAACAGAGACCTACAGATCAACATAGTAAAGGAGCTCATTTGTGATCCTGAGTTTAAAGCCAGTTTTTATTAAACTTAAACTTGGAACTAAGTTGTAAATAAATCTTAAACTGAAACTTTGCTTGTTTGTAAAAGTGATTTCAGAGCCATTCGGTTCTCCCTGATGGAAACTGTTTACCTTCAGTGTTTTGTGCTTATGATCATTTTAATAGACGTCAGCGTCACTAATTAATGATGTTCTATTAAAAGACTGGTTTACCAAGAGAGACACTGGAGGATTTTCACCTAAAATGAGTTCATGAAGCGAGTCTTGTTATAAAAATGATAACAGGACATCAGAGCCAGAATTAATCTTTTAGTACTTTTACTTTTGATACTTAAGTACATTTGAAAGTAAATACTTTAGTACTTTTACTCAAGTGGAGGTCTAAAGGGAGGAACTTCTTCTTTTACTGGAGTAATATTTTACCTTGGGTGTCTCTACTTTAACTCAACTACATGTACTTCATCCACCACTGGATGCATTTAGCATAATAGTTATATTTATTTGAATGTTGTTTAAAGATAAACTGAGCAATTGCAAAGCATCTACAGTGGATCATGCAAACAAAGTGTTATCAAAGAAAAAATTGCGCTCCGTCAGTCCTCCGCCCCACATCCACCTGATTTCACCTCATCTCAGCCTTCTGAAAACAGGCAGAGCTCTTGACATAAAAGGCCATTTTCACACATTCCTCCTACCCAGTGCTCCCAGGCTGAGGGCGTGTCCCTCTCCCCACTCAGACACATGTGCTGCGGAGTGTGTTTGGGTGTGCACGCTATTCCCTTGCGTCACACACTCCCTTAAGGAATGCTTAGCCAGCAGGTCTACGCTCCCCCTTCCTTTCTCTCTCCCACTTTCTCCCTCACATACAGCAGAAATGTTAAAAACAGGGTGCTGGTCAAACAAACGCCCTGTTTTTGTGGCCGCAAACACGAGTTAAGGCAAGTACCAGGTCTCCGCACCCTTTTATCCTGAAGGCTGAGACGACTTTCAAAGCTAATATTTACTTTTGCCTTAAACAACATAAACATTCAAGACACCATAAACAATATGTCCAAGAAATTAATGTCATTTCCAGCCAGTAAGTACAAGTTGTTCTTTTTCCCCCATGAGATATTTCTGAAGAGATTAGATATAATCTACTTGCATAAGGAAGAAGTAAGTCAAAGTCTGGTGCTATGTAGAACGCTACAGAGAAAATGAGGCTCCTAACAACCACCTGGAACCCCTGGTTAACACCAAAACTGCCCCCATCAGATAACCAGCACTTAAAGCTTTCATGTCTGAGAGAGAGGAGAAAATCAAGCTGCTTCAGATCTGAAAACATCTACAGGGGTTTGTGTCCATCCTTCCATTGTGAGAAGACAGCTCAGCGTTGTGGGTCTGAAAGGACGTGTAGCTGATCAGGAAGAACCTCACTGAGAAAAGGAGACGGACACATCAAACAAAGAAGCTGAACAATGAACTGACCACCCCAGAGTCCAGACCTCAACACCACTGAATGGGTTTGATTACTTCAGGAAATCATCAACCAGCTTGTAAGAACTTTGGAGGTGTATCTGCAGATTCTTTGAGAAATTGAAGCAAGGCTGTGTCCAAAACCGCATGCTACTATACTATACATATACTATACTATACACTCCATGTATCAAACACAAGGCCCGCAGGCCAAATCAGCCCATGACACATATAATATTAGCCTGTTTCACAATGTGCTGCACTACCGTCCCCAGCATGCACTGCAATGTGTGTTCTAACTTTCCTACCCCAACAACAGTCTATGGGACAGCGGTTACACCTCAATTCTACACCAGTCATATCACCAAACACACAAACTGCATTTGAGCTGCAGTTCAGCCTCAGAAATGAGCCAAAGTCTTAATGAACTTGGAGCAAAGAAAGGATGTCAGGAGTTCAAGCACATAGGTAGGTTTAAAAGACTGAGCTCCTGGGGACGTTTCTGAATTATGAATATTTCAAGTATTCAAGTAATATTTCAAGGTCAACTACAAGCTTCTGTATTTTACTGCTGAGGTTTTTGCATATTTTGAATAAACAATGTTTGGGTTAAAGCACAGCATTACTTAAAACATTTTTTTCTCTGGCCCACAGATTTGTTGAGATTTTTTAATACAGCCCATTTAGTGGTCGAGTTCGACCCCCCTGATCTAATGAATGGACGCCTAATATTGCTCTGCTGTTTCTGACGTTCTGTTGAGTATCAGTTCTGGATGTAGCCCAAATATCCCAAAAAGAATGGAAGCTGCAATAAACGAAAAGACCGGACACAATAAATATGGCTAAATATGATATTCACTCGTTGAGACTTCTGTGTAATGTTCTGTTGCACAAGTTTTCTGCTCTATTTATTATCATCCAACATCAGTAACTGACCTCAATAATACTCAATCAAATCCTCACAGCAATGCTCCAACATCTAGTGTAAAGATTTCCCAGAACAGTAGAGGCTGTTACTGCAGCAAAAGGACACAAACTCCCATTAACACATTTTTTTCAGAAGAAACACTGGTGTCTACAAACTTTTGGACATAGTGCAGTGCAAAGCAGCCCTACTGACACTGAATGGAATGACATGAGAAGACAAGACAGAATCGTTTTAATCTAACATCATAGCAAGAGATATGAAAAGAGTGTCTGAACTACAAGAAACGGTCAGTTTATTAGAAAGACATACCTACGACACTGGACATTTTATCATGAGCACAAACCATATAAGGGCACTCTGTAGGTTTCCTTCAGTGGAATGGGACCACCACAAGAGCACTGTTGACCAGGTACTCTTAATGTGGTGGACCGTTCTCAGCACAGCAGTGGCATCGACATGGCAGTGTGCTGGCACTTATGTAGGGGGTGTTTCTGATATAATGGCCAATGAGTGCAGGTATAAGGTAGATGTAAGTCACTGTATATTTGCCAAACTTGTATAATCTACACAAAGCCCTTGCGTGATGTGGACTGGGAGAGAGAGAAGTGTATTTTTTTCCTAAGACATATGAACCAAACATCAAACAGGTCTTCAGCAATTTCATAAAGCAGGAATCAGAGCGCAGAGCGGAGCCTGAGGCCAACAGCTAAAGAGGGACGGTGCATTTAATTCCACACAATGTATGCATTTAGAAGGGGGGGGGGGGCATGAAGAGAGATCGAACAGAACAGAGAAAGAGAGAGAGAACAAAAGAATAGTAAGAGAGGAAAAACAGGAAGTGAAGAAAAAGAAAGAGACAGGCAAAGGGAGAGAGAGAGAGAGAGAGAGAGAGAGAGAGGGAGAGAGGGAGAGAGAGAGAGAGAGAGAGAGAGAGAGAGAGAGAGAGAGAGAGAGGAAAAAAGAAAAGAGAACATGGAGAGATGGAGGAGAGAGAAAGAGAGGAAAAAAGAGAACATGGAGAAAAATGGGACAGAGCGAGAGAGCGCGCGAGAGAACAGAAGGAGGGTGATTTGATTTGAGAGAGTAATTGACAAATGAAAGCGAGACAGAAATGAGCATGAGAGAGAAATAGAGTGAAAGCACAAGAGCAAGAGAGAGAAAGAAAGAAAAAGAGCACGAGAAAGTGAGAAAGAGAGGAGAGTGAAAGCACAAGAGCAAGAGAGAGAGAAAGAAAGCAAAAAGCACGAGAGAGAGAAAGCAAAAAGCATGAGACAGAGAAAGTGAGAGAGCAAGTGAGAGAGCGAGAGTGAGAGAGAGAGCGCGAGAGCAAGAGCGAGAGCGACTTGGTCCTGAGCCTGCTATGAATGATGACTGAAATTAGACTGAATTATCAGAGCTGAAAGCCGAGGCCAGGAAGGCATTTCCCCCTGCTGTGTGTTTCATAATGGCTTCTAATTTATAAAAAGAAAAAAGGGGAAAAAAAGATGAAGATTAAAAATTAAAGGCCCAGGAATGTCGATTCAGCTTCAGGCAAACTAACACACTGTCTATCAAGTAAAATCATTTGCACCCGTCACATAATCAGCCAGTATCAGCCGGACCCAAACAACAGCCTGAAACTCAACAAACCACAGAGAATCCAGGGCAGCGTAGCACTAACAAAATATGGAGCAAATACAGAGCCATAAAAGGTGCACTACAAGACAGCAAGGACTATTGAGGCCTTATAAAAATAGCAACAGTGCTAAAGTGGGTTGATGATACAGATACAGAGGACATCGGTTACTAAATGTGTAACACTTTATAATAAATCACGACGTGTGTACACTAAAGTATACTGCCCTTTTAAACATGAAATACATGGAGGATATTTATTAGTCAGGTCAGTTGGGCAATCTTTTAGAAATGGTAAATCAAACTGATCTCAGAAGTAAAATCATTACACACACAAAGAGATAAAACAATCTCTATAAGAAAAACATGCCAAGAAAGAATGCATGAACACGACTTCTCAAACAGCCAAGCACTCAAATGCACACAAACAGACCCCGACACGGCCTTCAAGTAAGGTTAGGTAGAAATGAAAAGAATCACAGCCCAAATTTTCGTAAAAACACTGTTTGGATCTGCTCCTTCAATCACATTCGAGACAATAACAATTCTCAAGCCATAAATTCACTTTGCTGGAATCCAAGGCAACAACATGTCAAGTGATTCGCAAATGAAAGTCAGACATGTGTGCACACATGGACACCCACCCAGGAGCAAAACACGCACGTAAAAGTTCTTCCAAGTTTTCTTCAGAAAGATTTATCTGTCCTATCTTTGGTCTAATGCAGTCCTGCACATCATTATGGAGGGCTCCATCTAATTGCAACAAATGCTAGGACTATGCAAAACAACTCTGCCCACTTCATCCTCAATTTCAAGGCTTTGATCAGGCAAAACAGACGCTGTTTCAGTTCAAGGAGCTTTCTGTCTTAAATAACAGGCACAACTTCATACATACAGTCACGTACCAGCATAATATACCCCAGCTAGCACACAGAAAGGAAAACATGGGACTTACCACTCGAGGCTTGGCTTTAAGTGGGGCTGGGGTCAGCTCTACGCTGGACTTCCTCTGAAGTTTAGGTTCATCGTTTGAGGTTGGAGTTGCAGGTACGGATCTGGTACCCTCTGCCGCAGCTTCTTCAGCAGACGCAGGGGCATCCGAAGCCCCTTCAGGTGGGTTCAATGCCAGGATATACTGCTCCGTCACATCCTCAAGGGAAGGGGTTCCCTCCCCTTGGCTGTGTTTTGAAGGCCTTGAAGGTTCAGGAGCTTTAAAAGTGCTACCTTGTCGGTCTTGGATCGCATTGGAGGGCACAATAGGTACAAAGGTGGCCGGTTCGCTAGCATGGCGCACATGTTTGGGCCTGATTTTAGGTGGGAGTTGAGGCAGGATGGATGCGGAGTCATCCTGATCTTCAAGGGCCTGGTCCTCATGCTGCTCCTCTAGCTGATCCCCATCATCGCAGGACTGCTGATGTGTGACCCGGTGAGTACGCTTCTTGTAGCTGCTGCGACTTATGCATGGTGACAACACCTGGGCCAGCTTTGGGTCGAAGGTGAAACTGGACTCCTCGCTGTCCACTTTAGCATCGCCGTTGCGGTCGAGATGAGAGGGCAGAACATGTTCTGATTGGGATCGAGATCTTCTGCCAGTATAAGCCTGTCGTTGTTCACTGTTCAACTCCCATAGCTCATCTCGCTGCTCCGAGAGGATCGGCTCACTGCTGGAAGGTGGGATGGATTGCTCTGTCTCGTTAATAGGTTCGTTCGGGTGTTTCTGGACTTCAGCGGTTGGAGCGGCTAGTTCTCCCCGTCTGCTGGGGTCACTGAAGCTTTTCTTCTTCACTGCTTTTCCGTTTGCCTTCTCATCGATTAATTTGTCCATAGCACCAGGTTCGTGCATGATGCTCTGGATCACAGTGCTGTAATCCCTCAGACTGTCGCTACACACAGAAAGGTCACTGGCTGCACTGCCAGTGCACTCAGACAGATCTGCTGCGGAGGAGTTCACACCAACCCCCACCTTGGCGTTTATAGAGAGTGAGCCGAGCAAGTTGCTGTCCACAGAGAAGCCATTACTAGCATCCTCCGTGACCGAGCGACGGCGAGGCATGGGATCACTGAGAGAGCGGTAAGCAGACTCACCATTTGATTCCCCATTACTTCCATTGCTGGAGTCCGAGCCATTGTTGCCGGCTGAAGAGAATTTTCTCCGCCTTCTAAGAGCACTGGGAGTCGGAGGAGCCTCTATAGCTGCCTGACTGACGTTTTTACTGATGTTTATGTCTCCTCCAATGGCTACTGCCTCATATTCTGTCCGCACAGATGGGGCTGGAACAGAGAGAGACTTCTCCAGTGTCATGTCAGCCAACTGTTCCTCATACAGTCCAGACTGATTCCAAACAGTGAGCGTCTGGCCGAGCAGGTCTGTGCTAGAGGACGGCCCTCCAGCCTCCGGCTCTGTTACTATTCCTTCATCTGTCAGACTGGACTCATGTCCAGAGAGCTCGTCCAGTGACTTATCATAGAACACATTCTCCTCAGAGTTTCCCATCTGTAAGCATTCTTCACTTTCTCTGTCAGACTGTTCTTTGTACTGAGTGACTACACTTTGGCCATCAATCTTCTCCTGTTGCTTTATTTTTTCTGTTTCTTTGCCATCTTCCTCCAGGACAAAACTCTCTTTTCCTTTGAAACCTTCATCTTCATCATCCTCATCCTTGCTAGCACTCATCTTGCAAATGTCCCTTATAACCTGTCTTGCTTCTTGAACATAGCGGTCTTGTAGAGGGGTCGGCATGGGCTCATCATAGCCATAGCCACCTCTGCAATCATCACTCTCCACCTCCCTGTCAGAGACCACTACTCGTTCTCCATCCCCTTCACAATCCAGTCTCTGCTCAGAGGAACTCCTCATAGCTGACCCACTCCCAGAATAGCACCGCCCTAGTGGCTTCTCTGAGTAAGTGAATGATTTGGCCCTTCTCAAAGTGGCAGTGAGATCTTTCAGTGAGGGCCTTCTAGCATTCATCCCAGTGGTTCTGGAGCCCATTCTGTACACAGTTGACGTTCCTTGACCACCCTGAAAGCTGGAGTTGAGCCCTTCTTCACCATCTCGTCCTCTCCTCTTCATCCTAAGCTCTGACAAATCAGTTTTCAGGTAGCTAAGCAGTGATAGAGTTTCTGAAGCAATGTCAGGATTCGACATTGATATTCTATCTTGCTCCTTTTCATTTATGACAGAACGGCGGTACAGCCTATTTTCTGAGACACCAGGGACACGATCCCCTGGACTTAAGCCAGGCACCAGCCTGGGTCGAACATGGACAGGGGAGCGAGAAAAGTTGTCTCCATGGCCAAAACTAGGTGAGCGGTACATAGTGGCATTGCCATGATATGTTTTGCTTAGAACAGAGGATGAGGCACTGGAAACACTAGGTGGCTGATCCTCTTCCTTCAGGGTCTCAGTACTGGAATATCTGCTGCTACTCCGTGACCCCAAGGGACTTAGAAGAAATGAGGGGATGGTTACCTTGGACACCCGTGAGACGAGTGGGATGTGACTAGCACCAACTTGTCCCTCAGATGCTTTATACAGGCGCCTGTAACTGTCCTGAACTACAGAGGAACCCTGAGCTGGGTGCCCTCGCTCCCACGTTTGTCCACCAAAACAGGCCCTAGACCGGAAACCCTCAAGTCTGCGGCCCTCCATCTGTGAATCGCAGGACTGCTGGTGGCGCTCTAGATGCTCCATCATCAAAGGCTGGTCGTCGCTATCATCTGACTCTCCATTATCTCTACTGCAACTGCTTTTCTTCTTTTTCCTCAAAGAACGACGTCTGACGTCCCTGCTGTGATGAGCTAAACCTACAGGACTATCTTCCTCACTACCCGAAGACCTTCGCAGTGGCTTTGCCAAAGCGCCATGCTTGTTGTTCCGGGAGAAGTATGTGCCAGTTCCTCCACTGCTGCCAAAGAAAGAGAGTGTGTTTCTACCTGACTGTCCTCCAGACTCGTCCTCCTCCTCCTCCTCCTCCTCCTCCTCTCCGGAGCTCACTCTCCCGTGAGTGCTGGACGGTTCCACTTCCACGGAGAGGCCCTTGTGTGGTTTTGAGGAGCTATGTGAGGAATGCAAACTATCTGGTGGCTGCGGCTGCTTTGCCCTCTGCCTCTGCTCCTGCAGCTGCTCGCGGTAAGCACACGAGCGGGACCTGAGAGGCAAGGCGACTGAGCTACTGCGAGGTGGGGGGGTTGGGGGAGAGGGCTTGAGGTCACCGTCCACTCTTCCTGGCCAGCTCTCGGCTCCCTTTCTGCCACTTCTGTGGCTCTCCAATCCGCTTTTATCTGACGACTTCTTTCTTTCCTTCACACAGCAAAGATCATCACGAGAGTACTTTTCAGTGCTAAAAGTAGAGTCCATACCCTGACATGTTTTCTCCTTACAGCTTAGTAAGTCCACAGACAGTCTGCCAGCCCCATAATCGGAGCTGTTCGCATCCTGCCAGGCTCCTCTTGGCAGCGGCGACTGTCTGCCGCTTCTGTCTGAAGAGGTGCTGCCGTCGAAGGAATGGAGGTGATGGCCAGCCGACTTTAAGTCGTCTGCGTCCGACGTCGACCTGTGCTGCTTTCTGTGTCTGTCCCCAAACAGCTCTCTAATTTTGGTAACGCTCGGCCAGTTCGAGTCAACGAGAACGGTCTCACCATACGAAGAGCGATAGCTGCGATGAGACTTGTACGCCGGAGCCCCTAAGACAAAAACATCATCTTCTGAATTCAAGGTGTGAAAGTTGGCAGAGCTAGCAGAGATTTCAGAAGAGCCTCTCTTACCTTCTGTCTTTCGGACCCTCCGTCTCGGACCTCTGTCTGAATCGGAGCCAGACACTGACTCCTGGGCCGAGTGATATTTATGATCCTTGGCTGGCTGGTCAGCTGGGGGAAGATCTACAGGGTCTCTGCTCTGATCAGGTAAACATTTAGGGTCCTGCGAAGGGGAATCATCTGTCCTAACCCTGGCTGCGGACTTGCCTGCTGCTGAGCTCCCAGCACTGAACTTCTCAGAGAGCAGGCGGACTGAGGGTGCAGCCGTGAGAGCGGAGCCTGTCTTTAGCTCTGCGGTTGAGAGGCTGGCTGCTGAGATTTTGGAAACTTTTCTTGCCACAGCAACACTCGGCGTGTCCGAGGGCTGTGCTTTTTCGCCTGCTGTCTCGGCTGCCTGAGGGGGGAGGGCTGCGCTTTCTAAATCCTCTGATTTGTGGTGTTGCTGGTCCTCGACTCCACTTTTATTTACGTTCCAGCTCTCCAGCTTTCTGAAGGAGACAGAGCGGTAAACAGACGCCTTGCTCTGCGTCTCCCTCCCTGCCATTGCGCTCCTCAGCCTGTCCTCCCTCTTTTTGGGTAGTGTTTTTTTTTAATTTTATTTATTTATCTCCCTCCCTTTTTGTAGTTCATTGATAAATAGTCCACAGCTTTCTTCTTTCTTCGTGGTTACTTACAGCCTACCGCAATGCCCCCATTTAACCACGCTCTGCTTTCCAGAAGTGGAGAGAGAAAACGACGCAAGCGCAAAAAAGAAGAAATACACGCGCGTAAAGAGCGTCAAGTCCTGCTTTAGCTCAGGCGAGAGAAAGTTGCCTCCTGACCTTTCAGCATGTCTTCTCCTTGCCCAGCTCCAACTCCCCTCAACTTCCATGCACGGGGAAGGGAGAAAGAGCTCCAAAGAGTGGACCAGAAAACTCCTTCTCCTTCCTCAACCAACTTGCTCAACCCTGAAGGCACCCCAACAAGTTTGGCATCACGCACGATCTCCAAAACAAATCCCATCTCCTTTCCGGGGTCTTTAAACTCATCCTGGACGACCACTTCTTTATTTGTCCATAATGAAGCCTTCGTTGACTTCTGTTTTCTCTTTTTTCACCATGCAAACACTCGGTTCGAGGGTGGGAGGGGCTTAATGTGGTCAAAGCCCCTGGGGTAAATGTTAAGGGGGGGGCTTTTCCTCTCTGATGTGAGGCAGATATTTCAGATAGAGACCAGATAGTCATACTGGTGAATAAACAATCAGAGCAAACGCTCAGATATGCAGCGTTTCTCAACTTAAGGCTCTATTTCCAAGGAATTAAACTGCTATTATTTTTGGTTTCTGGTTTGTTCTTCCGTCCAGGGCACTCTTCACCTCTGTGTTGACTTGTTAGTGATGTGGACACGCTCTTTTCTTCTGCTTTCAGAGCCGTTTAGAGCTTCCAGATACACGAAATATGGTGCACGGCGCACTCACGTGGTGCTTCAGCTGCTTTGAAGGGGAATCCCACCAATATTTCAAAATTTCTGCCCAAAAAGTTCCACCAGACGGGGTGAGTTTGATGTGACGTGGTCCATTGTTGAGAAACTTGCAGATTTAGATTTCTTTACTGGGGTGGTGATGGGAAACAGGGGTCTACAAACACAAATGTAGCCATTTCAGTCACTATCCCAAACCACCGGTGAGTTTTTATATATGTAATGATGCTGGATAAGCAGAGATAGATCTCAGAAGTTCTTTGCGGACTATTTTGATTTACAGTGCCTTATATGAACTCTCATTAATGGCTTTTAGAAAATATGCATATGTTTTAGGCCAAAACGTGTTGTAAAAGTGTCAGACATGAGACAACATTCATAAGACAACCATTAAATGTCTTAACTTATAATGGAAAAAACACCAGTGAACCACCAGTGAACCTACATGCGTCTTCTGAGTTTTATATGGAATGTTGACGATGGTAAAATTGTGATAAACCTGAAAAAAATAGGTTTACTCTGGAAATTTTACACAATGCCGTGTATCCCTCCACCTTGGATGGATGAAAAATATACGTTTTAGGCCGAAATAGAGCTTTAATATAATATTAAGACGTGTACACTAGTGTTTCAGGGTGTGGACAGCATATTCATAAGCATTTCATGTAGGAACTTTCTGTGAGGGAGCTTTTAGAGGTGGTCGTCTGGTTCCCATCACCACCACTGTGAACAGCTCTGACTCTTAGTTTCTCTAGTACAGAGCGTTTCACCCCAAACCGCTCTGAATGACTCTGTTTACATTTTAACTGCAGAGATTTTGCCCCTTGAAAGTCTTTCTTAGCACTGAGTCATACATATACAACAAAAAAACATGACAGAAAAATATTTAAAGTTGATATTTATTGATTGATAATACTTGGCAATAGTGTGCAGTGCCTTATGAAAGTCATGGTCACAGAAAAGAGCCGAGAAAAACATGACAGCAGACGCGGCCTACAGCCCTACAGCTCTACAGCACCCTGAGATAATACAATCATCAGGACTGTTGTCTGTAACACTTTCACATTGATCAATTTACACGTATGCACAGCACACGTAAGCGAATACACAAGCTTGTTCCTTTAGCTGTAACCTTTACAACTTCACGAAGCTGCAGGAACACACACAATTCAGCTTCACACATAAACGTCACATTCCTGCAGGCCGAGTAAGAGAATCATCAGAATGCAGCACTTACAACATTCAGAATTCACTGCGCTACATTTACTGGTTTGCTGGTTCGGGTGAAACATCATTTCTACATCAGCACATACGCTGTCTATGGCATCGTCCACTTTGACCCTTCATTAAACTGACAGACATCTATATGGAAGCCCATTGCAGGCCACAGGTCTCATTTCCCAACTGTTCTTAAGAAAATATTCCTTGTTCAAACCCACTTACTCAGTTTTTATGAAGATTCTGACTCACCAGTGTTTTGTCATTAGAGATTTGTTCTTAGGTAAGAACAGAATCCACAAACACCCAAGAGCACAAAAGTGAGGACAGTTCTGTGGTTTAAGAACACAAAATGAATCTGACAGTGACTTTTTCTCAGGACCTTTATCAGGAACACATTTAAGAGCAAACTTAAGAAGACGATGGACTATGAGGCCCATTTTTTTCCTTCTCTGTCTCTATTTCTGCCAACTTTTTGATGCAGTAAATTTCATTATAATAATAAAATAATGGCTTATTTTCACAGAACAGCTACTTAGTAGCTGGAAATAATAACCTTGAACTAAATTTTAAAAGAGGCCCAAAAAAACAGATCTTTGAGCCATGTTATAGAAGGACTTTCCCAAGAAGCCTTTTTGTAAATGTGTGAGGTTTTAAGGTTTAAAGAACCTTCACATAGTTTCAAAGTCCTCTACCAATTTAAGAGCTCTTCCAAAAATCTTGGCATTATTTGGAGGCTCGTTAAACTTTAAAGAGGCTCTTCTCAAGCTTTAGGGAACCAAACTTGGTTCTTCTACAGCATTGCACAAAAGAGTGTAGCATTTTGAAATGTTTTACTATCCTGAAATAATTACTTACTTACTTGGAATTGAGGAGATCATTTATTTGGGATGCATATGCAAAGTTCTGAGAAAATAAGCCATTATTTAGAGATACTAAGCCAATATGTTGGCCTGAAACAGAATCTGCAAGAAATGGGCTTCCATACATTTGCATACATTTACATACACCTACATTTGCATATGCACCTTTTAACCCTCCCATTATATTAGGGGTCTGACCCCTACTTTGACCCTATTCAATGTTTAACGTCTCTGAATAAATGATCGACTCAATTTTTTGCTTCATATATAATGACTTTTCCTATGGGGGGGGAGGGGGAGGGGGGGGGAATTAACATCATGATGTGTTTTCAATGGACACATTTAGTACTCACTGGGGTTCTTTGGGGTCAGTTCAGTTTGACCCAAGACAGTATAAAACATATCCTCAATATCAAAATTTTACAAACATTTGTTTTGGTTGTTTTGGACAACACTGGCCACTATAACATGCAATTTTAGAATCTTCAAAAAATGTACATCTGCTTTAGGTCTTAAACCTAAACCTGTAGTAGTGTGAGAACCACTGATAGTTCATACCACTTGGGGGGGGGGCATAATTCCCACCAGAGGTTTGACCTGCTGTGGTCAAACTGACCCCAAAGATAAAAGACGTTCATAAATTTGAGGATAAGAGGAGGATTAGCAGAAATGTTCAGCCTAACGCAATTTATACATTAGTTATCATGCCAGTGGAAGGATCTTCAGTCTGGGATCTTGCTCAAAACAAAAAAAGGGTAATTTATGAAGCCCATATAATACAGACAGAATCCTGTATCATGTCTTTGTGGACACACTATAATTCAGGGATTTGGCTCGCTGTGCTGTGCGGCAGGCCTGCTTGTTGCAACTTCATCCTTTCAGCTGTGTTTTCTCATGATATAAATACTTCCTTTAAACAAAGCTTGAGAAACCACTTCTGTGGTGTCTGAAATATTGCTCTGAGCATAAATACTTTCCCTTTAAAGCAGTGCGAGTCGGAAGCAGCTAACCACAGTTTACTGTACAGAAGAAACAGCTGCACTGCCACCGAAACAAAGGATTTCTTGGTAGAACCTGCCACCTAGTGTCTGCAATCAGTCACTGCACAGTATTCACATGACTTTTGCACAGTTTGTTCAAACACAGAGTTCAGTACTTCTTCATTACTCCTTCAGCCTTTTCCGCCGGCCTGCTCAGGCCAAACTGGAGCTATAATAAAAGATGTATGAGATCCCATTTCACCCCTCACCCCTACCACTCAGCCCTTCCCCCTCCGTTTTGCGTGTTCACTTCTAGGGGTAGGGTGTCCAGATTTTTGTTGAGGTAGAGGGGGAGGGCGAAGTGTTGGGGCTACGTGATCCTCCAAACTGAGGTTTTTCAGAGACTCCAAAAAGTGTTATGAGAAAAAAAAAAGAAAAACCAGCAAGATGGAGAACAAGAGACCAAAGAAACCCAACAAATGTGAGAATTTTCTCTGTTAAAAATTACGATAAACACTATCATCTTAGTTTAATCTTGTTTCAGTGTATTATGGTCCTTTTCTTCATAACAAGCATAACAATTTGCTAGTAGTAGCTGATGTGTCGGTAATTACCCGTTCCACCTTAAACAGTCCAGCAGTTCTGATGCCTGAAGCGTCAGAATGTAACTGCTGCCCCATTTAAAATTAGAACAAGAATCTGGTGAATATCTGACTTCAGCTTCATATCACTGAAGAATTAGGGGAGGGTGATAATAAATAATTGCCCCCCTCTTTGAAGGCGTATGATCCCTAAATGTAACTAAAGCCCAGCAGTGAGGAGCTGAACTTTCCCCTCCTCTGCTGTCACTGCAGACGGGCAGGGTCGCCTACAGAGCAGCGCTAGTAGCTGTTAATGAAGTGATGCTCTTTTTATTTGAGGGTCTCATTTCAGAGGGAAGATCTCAACCACTGACCTGTAACTCAGTTCAAATGGGCAAGGTGACACTCGAAAACAAGGGGTAGGGGTAAAATTAAGAAATGGGTTTGGGCCTAAATCTGTTTGGACTGGTGAATAATTTTGTTGTAGGACCTCCAATCCAGTGGAGACGTCAGTGGGATAGTGCAGGGAAGCCTCAATGCAACACTGACATCTTAATTGATTGCCTTATAAAGGCAGAAAGATCAAATTTCTTAACAAATTACCATCATCACTACACAGACAGAAGTGATGTCTGTTTACCTCTTCATGCTCTTATTCACAGAGCAGACCGCGCATGTTGCTTTCAAAAAGATCCTTCAAAACCTGCCATGTCATACAGTCCCACGCCTCAATTTCCAACTTCTTTTGATGATTTTCTAAGTGAAAATGTGAAATGTTAACACGTCCTCTACAGGAACACACTCAAACATGGCATTTCCCTTCAAACTGAAGTGCACAGTTTGCTGAGTTGGAGTTAAATGAGTCGGAAAAAAAACAAAATATGAAAGGTGCCATCGCTTTTGCACAGGCCACATTTTGTGTATTGTTTTAAGTTTTTTCCACATGTTAAATTCAGCAAACCAACAGTTTTGGTGCATTAAAATGTGTGTTCGCTGTAGAACACTTTTTTTTCCACTTGGAAAATCAACAGAATATAATTTCACTAAGGGTGTACAAACTTTTGCACACAACTCACAGGATTCATTATAATTCTGAAATGTTATATAAGTAGTTTAAAGTAAACATTTAGGTTAACACTACACTGTTAGAAATAAAGGGTCTGTGCAGGTATTTTTCACTCATCAAGGTACAAACAGTGTAAACATTCCCTCAAAGCTCCAGCAGTGGTTTTAAGGTCTGATTGTGAAGCTTAAATCAGGTTTTCCAGGTGAAAAGTTGGTATTTGTACCTACAGAACAGTAGAATAAAAGACTGGAGGTGAGACGGGGTGTGTGGAGTCAGTACAGCTTAGAACAGATCATTTCAGTGGATTACGGTTCAGTTATGTTCCCTGACTAAAGGTACTGAGATGGAGCCTTGAGGGTTCCACCCCAGTGACCAGAGGGGAACTGACTCAGTGACAGGGTACTACCTTTACTTCTGAGAGTGTAGGTGCCCAATATTAGGTTAGGTGAACGCTGACATTATAATAGTGAGTGATTAAGCAAATTACACTGAGAATCATTTTTATGTGAGCGGCCCATTTGGCACCGGGACCCAAACGTACTAGTCATGCCACTCCTCCAATCTGCCGGAAAACCAGCATTCTTTACTTTTCCATCTATGACTTCATTCATACTTCATTTATGGCTTCCTTGCTACCGTCATCGTTTCTGTACCTCAAAAAATGGTAGTGATGGTAGTGATGATCTAAATAGTGATATAATATGTCATAACCTTGTATCTCCATTTTTGTTTTTGACATCCTTTGAAAATATCTGTTGCTCTTTACGTTGAGTGTAAATTCCAAGACAAACGGACTAAAAGAAATGGCCCAAAATGACTTGGGAAAAATTCTGGTTCCATTGACTTACATTAACAGTAAAGTAGTTTTTTTCCTTCTCCTGTTATTTTGGAGATACAAGGTTTTGTCTTATGTGATGAATCTGTCTAATCATGTGCTTACTTCAGAACATGGTCAGCCAATGGAATGACATTTTCTCTAGATAAAATGACTTAACAATAAAAACCCTCTAGAAATATGTTGATAAACTTCATAATATTCTTACAATAGTATCACAAAAAGACACACTAGACATACTGACTAGATTTAAGATGTTTTCAAGATAATGCTGCGATATTCAATGTCCCAAAGCAGCTTGTCCAGAAATGTGAGTGCCGTGGGTGCCCCCTAAAGGGCATCACCCAGAGAGAGTAGCCAGTATGAGGAGGAATCACTGAAAGGAACCAAGACTCCTAAGCGGAATCCATACTTCTCTGGGCTGAACTGAGAGCTGTGGAGTCCCTTTAGCCCAGAAGCTCTGATACGAGCTATGTCCTTCTCCCACTTATAGATGGTCTGGCCAAAAACCAGACTGTCCGTGGTTTCCTTCCCTTACCCCAAAAGTTATTCCATTAGCTGACCAGCATTTGACGTTTTCTTCTTTGGTTTTGCACTGGAGCCATGAGGCTTATGTAGCTAACAAGTAATATAAACTTAAAACCACCAAACCACAAACCAGTAATCATAAACTTGTACTTCTGTACATCTTTATAGATATTAATATACTGTGGAGAACCATCACTATTAGTGCTAAGCCTTTAGTTCAGGCCAAAAAGTCAAAAAACATCTCTATAACTCCAGCAGCACTGCTGTGTCTGATCCACTTGTACCAGCACAACACACACTAATACACCACCACCATGTCAGTGTTACTGCAGTACTGAGAATGATCCACCACCCAAATAGTACCTGCTCTGTGAGGGTCTATGGGGGTCCTGACCACTGAAGAACAGGGTAAAAGGGGGCTAACAAAGTATCAGAGAAACAGATGGACTACAGTCTGTAACTGTAGAACTACAAAGTGCAGCTATACAGTAAGTGGAGCTGATAAAACGGACAATGAGTGCAGAAACAAGGAGGTGGTCATAATGTTATGCCTGATCAGTGTATTATAATGTATAGGTTTATATTTATATATAATCATAGTTGTATTAGTACCAACAGTCCCCAGTGCCAACAGTCCAAGATTGAGGTGTCCTTGAGCAAGACACCTCACCCCCGACTGCTCCCAGGGCGCCGTGGCTAGGGCTGCCCACCACTCCGGGCAAGTGTGCTCACTGCCCCCTAGTGTGTGTGCATTCACTAGTGTGTATGTGGTGTTTCACTTCACAGATGGGTTAAATGCGGAGGTGAAAATTCCCCGTTGTGGGACTAATAAGGGTCACTTAAAAAGGACAAAACTACATGATTGTTGTTTGGTGGCTATATGCCTTGTAGCTCCAGTGCAAAACTCAGGAAGCAAACTTCAGACACCAAACATGTCTTAGCTGATTACCTACATTATGGGAAAACTGTCTAAATTAGATTTCTTGGCCTATCGCATCAGCCGATCTTCTCTCTGAGTGTGGTGATCTTGAGCAGCACTCTACGTGTGCCTTGTCTGAACTTGGACTGTGTGAAGTAGAAGAGGATGGGGTCCAGCACGCTGTTCACGCTGGCGAAGGGCCTGGTGCTCTTGTAGATGACGGCCAAGAGGTTCCGCAGCTCACAGGGTGCTGTAGGCATGGTCCGAACCAACAGGTATAGCGTTTTGGTCACGTGAAATGGCAGGAAGCTGATGGCGAAAACTATCACCACGATTACGATCATTTTGACCGCTTTGCTCTTCTTTACTTCCGCTGCTTCACCCCTAGCTTCCGCAGGGCGGCACAGCACCCTTGCCATACTGCAGTAAAGCCTCACTATGATCAGGAAGGGCACCAAAAAGCCCAAGCAGGTCAGGGCCAGTCCATATGGAACATACTGGGCAGAACGTTCAGGTACGCTAAGGTCATAGCAAACCGTGCGGTTTCTCTGGATTCCTGTGGCCGCAAACTCAAAGGTCGGAGCGACTAGCACAGCCACGGTCACCCAGACACAAGCACAAACCACCCAGGCTAGTCTACGGCCTCCCCTTTTAGGCCACTGGGCCAACGGATGGCAAATGCCCAGGTAGCGCTGGAAGCTAATGCAGGTGAGGAAGAAAATGCTACCATGAAGGTTGCTGTAGAACTGAAAGCGAACTAGCCGGCAGGTGAAGTCCCCGAAAGGCCAGTAGTCCCTTCTGGCATAGTTGTAGATTAACAAAGGCAGTGAGCAGACGTAGAGAAAGTCAGCCACCGCCAGGTTAAGCATGTAGATGTTGTTGCGGCTCAGTGCCCGGCGAGTGCCCCATATCCGCAGGATGACCGCGATGTTGAGCGGAAGGCCTATGATGAAGACGACGCTATAGACGATGGGCAGGAGAAAGCGCTTGAAGTCCTCATTGTAGGTGCAAGAGGGGAGAGCGGCAGAAGAGGAGTTGGCCATGTGCAAAGTGATTGACTGCTTCACATTCTGAAACACAAAGGAGGAAAGAATCATTTGGCATGCATGTCACAGTTCAGAAAAACATCCAGTTTACATGTTTGGTGCTTGGAGTTTGATTCTTTAGTTTTTAGATTCTTTACAGTCACTGGAGTGACTGTGCTACTGCAGTAATGGAAGGTTATACTGCACCAGTTACCACCGTGAAAACTGTAAGCTTACTTCATTACACTTGGTTCAAAGTGTGTGGAGCTGTTTAATAGACTTTTTTATGTTTATGTAGTTTCACTGTAAACTGTAGGTCCAAATGACTTAACAACAAACCTGTTTTGGTGGATGGACTACATTTCAGCTAAGACTAAAACTGTGTAAATGTGTGTTTTTTTTTTTGCTAAACTAAAACTTTAAAAATCAAATGAATCATGTCAGTGCTTGCTACTTCAACAGGCTTTAAAACAGTGCTAGAGTTTACAGTACATATGTTTAGTATAGCGGCCAGTAAGTGGAAGCACTAGGTGTTTCTAATAAAGTGGCCAGTGAGCGGAAGCACAAAGTAGGTGTTTCTAATAAAGTGGCCAGTGAGTGGAAGCACAAGGATGGTGTTTCTAATAAAGCGGCCAGCTAGTGGAAGCATAAGGTAGGTGTTTCTAATAAAGTGGTCAGTGAGTGGAGGCACAAAGTAGGCATTTCTAATAAAGTGGATTGGGAGTATTGATGTTTGGAGTCCAATTCACAGGAGTAAAGCGTGCAAGCAACAGCTAAAAGTCTTATTCTAAACTTATTAACGACCTCATTGATTAAAAGGACTCAGTCCAAGCAGCTTTTAATTCAGTCTCAAGCTCTGGGCATTGAATTATGCAGGAAGTCAGTGGTGTAATTGTGCTTGGCACAGACACCAAGAGCAATGGACATGTACATGAATCACACTAATCACGCTCTGAACCAGCCAAGCACGTTTTAATCCCTCCTGTGTGTTTCAATTAGCTAAAACCTGGCAACACAAACCCTGTCTGAGTATTAACTCCCACATGGTTGTACATGTCTGCTTGTTCGTATTTCCACAGGTGCTGCTAACATACGTGCCTAATTTAATGCAATGTAGCATTGTCCATAGCATTAATGCGTTCATTAGTAGCAATACATGTAACCTTAAACCAGCTTGTTCTGCTTCCAGACTTCCTCCCTGTTGCCAAGGTTGCAATGATAGTTGAACAGTTTATTACTGTGATTTAAGTGAAAACAAATCCAAAGCTCTGTTCCTTGAGACAGATGATTTTTCAAAATCCCTGCATAATTAAATAAATGGTTTAGGCTGATGATGTTAAACGCTCTGTTCTAGAGAAACGTACAAACAGATTTGATCACAGTGGTGGTGATAGGAAACACACATCCACCTCTAAAAGTTCCCTCACAGAAAGTTATTAAATGAATGTGTTGCTTGATGTTTGAGACATTGCTTTGTGAGAAGGCTTTGGCTTAAATCACATCTTAAATCCATTCATGGTGGAGGGGTACATACTTTGTGCAGCAAAGCAGTCACCAAAGAAACCGTAAGGGTTTCTAATAAAGTGGCCAGTGAGTGGAAGCGCAGCGTAAGGGTTCCTAATAAAGTGGCCAGTGAGTGGAAGCGCAGCGTAAGGGTTTCTAATAAAGTGGCCAGTGAGTGGAAGCGCAGCGTAAAGGTTTCTAATAAAGTGGCCAATGAGTGGAAGCGCAGCGTAAGGGTTTCTAATAAAGTGGCCAGTGCGTGGAAGCGCAGCGTAAGGGTTTCTAATAAAGTGGCCAGTGAGTGGAAGTGCAGCGTAAGGGTTTCTAATAAAGTGGCCAGTGAGTGGAAGCGCAGCGTAAGGGTTTCTAATAAAGTGGCCAGTGAGTGGAAGCGCAGCGTAAGGGTTTCTAATAAAGTGGCCAGTGAGTGGAAGCGCAGCGTAAGGGTTTCTAATAAAGTGGCCAGTGAGTGGAAGCGCAGCTTAAGGGTTTCTAATAAAGTGGCCAGTGAGTGTAAGCGCAGCGTAAGGGTTTCTAATAAAGTGGCCAGTGCGTGGAAGCGCAGCGTAAGGGTTTCTAATAAAGTGGCCAGTGAGTGTAAGCGCAGCGTAAGGGTTTCTAATAAAGTGGCCAGTGCGTGGAAGCGCAGCGTAAGGGTTTCTAATAAAGTGGCCAGTGAGTGGAAGCGCAGCGTAAGGGTTTCTAATAAAGTGGCCAGTGAGTGGAAGCGCAGCGTAAGGGTTTCTAATAAAGTGGCCAGTGAGTGGAAGCGCAGCGTAAGGGTTTCTAATAAAGTGGCCAGTGAGTGGAAGCGCAGCGTAAGGGTTTCTAATAAAGTGGCCAGTGCGTGGAAGCGCAGCGTAGGGTTTCTAATAAAGTGGCCAGTGAGTGGAAGCGCAGCGTAAGGGTTTCTAATAAAGTGGCCAGTGCGTGGAAGCGCAGCGTAGGGTTTCTAATAAAGTGGCCAGTGCCTATTGTCTTGGTAATGATAAGGAATGCTTTGGAAGCGCCAACCCCCTTGCCCACAGAAAGCTCCTACAGATCCCAAAGCACCTAACGTGACACAACTTGAAGGTGAACTTGAAGTTACAACCTGAGTGTCTATGTTACCGATCCTACAGCACGACGGAGAATTTGTAGAATCGTGTTTCAAAAGTTATAATTCAAGGGCGTGTAGTAGTGACGGACAGAGCAGTGGCGATTTCTCTAAGACTGTAAGGGAAGCTCAGCTTCCCCTAAAATGTCAAAAATTTAATGGTCAAATATGTACAGCTGTGTTAACATTTCAGTGACTACAAATGCGTCAGAAGCCCAGCGTCTATTCACTTCAACAGGACTGCATGAGACGTTTTTTTTTCATCCTGAAATCTCAGTCATGCTAGTGTTAAAGCCTGTAAACAGTGGAAAAGCAGCTCATCTCACCTTTTTCTCCTTCGCCTGGCTCTAATAATGAAGCTGAGAGCTGATCAGAGTTAATGATCTTCTCAGAGAAGCTCGTTCTGCTCGTTAGTTTATCCTGATGATGCTTGTGATTCTAGTGGCTCAGTGTTGATATTGCAAAATTTTTTTAACTTCTGTTCGGCGCTGTTACCATGGTAACGCTGAACAATGGCACAGTGCAGTGGAAAAGAAGCACATGAATTCCGATCTGACCGTCAAATTAAGGTCACATGGCCACGAATCGGATATGTATCCGATCTAGGACCACATATGAAAGTGGCTCAGGTCTGATTTAAAAAGATCCGATCTGTGACACTTCAGCCTGATAATGTGAACGTAGCCAAAATGTTCTGTAATTACAGATTTTTCACCAGACAGGTCTCCAAATCCAAAACTTACAGTGTTTCTTTACATTTGTTTTAGATTAAGTCACCCTTATTATTCCCACAATGGGGAAATTTCACCTCCGCATTTAACCCATCTGTGCAGTGAAACACTACATACACACTAGTGAAGACACATACTAGGGGGCAGTGAGCACACTTGCCCTGAGCGGAGGGCAGCCTTATCCACAGCGCCCGGGGAGCAGTTGGCGGTTAGGTGTCTTGCTCAACGGCACTTCAGTCACGTACTGTCGGCTCAGAGGACTGAACTGGCAACTTTCCAGTCACGAGGCCGGTTCCCTAACCTCCAGCCCATGACTGTCTCCCTAACCGGGAGCATGTAGAAGGGTTATTTTTAGACTGTATTTTGTCAAACTTTTGCATACAGCTCTATATACCAGGTGTTTCTGATATAAACACTACACTAAACTACTAAACAACTGGTAAAAAATAATGAATGAAACAAACTCCACCTCATTCTGAAACAGGGCAGTTGCAGCTAAACTGTGTGTTCAGTGACTGACTCACACTTTACTGAATGAACCCACCTACTCCAACTGTTCTGATGTAAGAAAAGCGGAAATACAGCAGACTTTCACATCCTGGCATGACTGTGGAGTTCAGTGTATCTGCAACTTGGACAGCGGAAAGTGAACAGCTCACCCTGTGAAAAGAAAACACTATGGCACACCCAGATTGCACAACGGCTGCCCACCGCCTGAGCCTGTTAGAATTCATCTGCCCACATTTGTGGATGACGAAATTCGCACAAGCTCACTAGCTCAGCCTAGTCCGAGCTGGACCACTTATTCAGTATAAGTCTAGACAGGTTGGTGAACAGGATGTTGGCTATGCAGAAGTTAAACACCACTAAGGTTGAGAAACCTTCAAAGAACATTTCAACTGATAAACATGGGCACATTCAAGTATAGAGTAAATGGGTGAGTCCTTGAATTAGGGTCTACACTTACAGATATGCATGCAAGCACTTAAAGTAAAGGTAAAGACATTTTATACATCAGTAAACTGTCCAATTTCTCTATAGTTAAATGGCTAAGATGTTAATAGAGTCAGAGTGGTTTGGGGTGAAATACTCCATTCTAGAGAAACTTGGGCCCGAATCCCATTTCTTATTCTTACCCCTGCTCCTTGTTTTCTAGTGTCATCTTGCCCGTTGGTACTGAATTACAAGGGGTAGTGGTTGGAATCTTCTTCTACTAAATGAGACCCTCAAATAAAAAGAGCATCACTTCATTAACAGCTACTAGCGCTGCTCTGTAGGCGACCCTGCCTGTCTGTAGTGATAGCAAGGCGAGGGGTGAAATGGGATTGGGCATTACAGTCAGAATTGTTCACAGTAGTAGTGATAGAAACCAGATGTCCACCTCTAAAACCTCCCTCACAGATAATGATTACATGAAATGGTTATGAATTCACTGCCTGATGTCTGAGATGTTGTTCATTCTTGGTGTACGGATAAATGCAGGCCATAAAGTTTCCAAAGAAAACATACTTTCCACTATTTTCCCATCATCAACATGCCATATAAAAAAGATATGTATGGGTTCACTGGTGGTTCTGGATAGTAAATAAAATGGCCATATTTGTGTTGGCATCATGGAGACCACTGGTTCCTATCACCACCACTGGAAAGAAATCAGAGTCTGTGAGTTTCTCTAGAAAGGATCATTTCACATCAAAACACTGAATCACTTTGTTTACATACATTCACTGCCATGAAACATCTGGAGTATTCCACAACACACATATTCAACAGGAATCATCTAGATTTTCTGAAGAACATGGGAAAAAGAAAAAAAAGTGGCATTGGCGGAGGAGCTCACTTTGAAAAGAGGCTGACAGCAAATGATTTATGTGAAAAAGAAATGAAAGGTAAATTATTAAAATGTCCTTAATAGACATCTGAAGTCAGAATTCACATTCTTTTCTCTCTCAGAGCGACGCAGAGAAATTTGTTCATGCGTTTGTTACAGCAGAGTTGATCACTGTAATGATTTTCTTACTGGACTTCCTAAGAAAAATACATCCTTTACACCTCGTACAAAACACAGCAGCATCCTAAGAAAACTAAACAGAGAGATCAGATCAGTCCTGCTTTAAAAGAGCTGCACTGGCTGCCTGTTATCATTCAGGATAGATTTTAAGGTTCTGCTACTAGTTTTTAAGGCTCTAATTGACCTTAAAGCACCACTTACATCACAGAGTGTCTGTCTGTTTATGATCTTAGATCTGCAGATACCGACCTTCTGCAAAACCGGTAAAATACGGAAAGACTCGTTCAGTTATTCTGCTTCTAAACTGTGGAGCTTAGTTCACCTTTTATAAGACAGTCAAGCTCAGAGCTCACTTTTAAGAATGTAATTAAAACTACGTCTCGTGGTGTTTATCTTTTTTGATCTGTGTCATTTTCTTATATGATCCTAAATTAAAACTTATTTATTGTATAACTATTAAGCTTTATCGCCTGAGCTGTGACCGGCATGAAAAGCGCTATATAAATACACACATACACACACCATCTAAGCCACTTCTCTTTCTGGGTCACAGGTACTGGAGCCTATCCCAGCAGACACTGGGCAGAAGGCTACACACCAGACAGGTCACCAGTCCAGCACAGTGTAGCGTCGCAGATGAAATCAGACGCTTGAGGAACAAGGTAATGAACAAGGTAAAAGACGTAATCCAAGTTAAAACTCTGCCATGCAAAGCGAAAGCCACATATCAACACCACCCAGAAACGCTGCCGGCTTCTCTGGGCCCGAGCTCATCTGAGATGGTCCACATTTCAAATAGTTTTTGGAAATCATGGACGTCGTGTCCTCCGGGCCAAAGAAGAAAAGGACTGTCCGGATTGTTATCAGCGCAAAGTTCAAAAGCCAGCATCTCTGATGGTATGGTTGTGTGTTAGTGCCATAAAAAGTGCCATCAAAACCATAAAAGCCTCACATGAAATTTTCACTTCATTTCATTTAGGCATTTGGCTGACGCTCTTATCCAGAGCAACAAGAGGGAGTGTGTTAGGCGTCTTGCCCAAGGACTCTTATTGGTATAGTGTAGGGCAAAGTTTAGCGTAGTTTTACTGTTAATCAATTTCATCTTTGGCGTATCTGATCAAACTCCGTCTGGTGGGAGTGCATATAGGTTTCAGTATAATAAGTTAATAACGTAAACAATAAATGCTTGATTTGTGGTTAACTAACCAAATCTATTTTTGATATCATCTGTAATGCTGATAAAAAGAGGAACAATTAAAAATAACAGCAATACTGATCGTTATTGTGCACACTGCAATCCAATGCAAAGTTGGATGGACTTATTTTGCTATAAACAAGTGCTGTAATTATTCCATGTTCCGTTTGAAGACGTATTTCACTGGGTTTAGTTTTAAATGTCCTCACAGGCAGTCAAGTCTGTGCTCTTTCCATGCAGCTTTAACAGAAAAAAATAACATACAAAATAAAGTGTATTTTTAATGTTCCCATAGGCTAAATGGAACCCTGGCTGTGGAATCACCCAATTCACCCGAACGGTTTTGTCTTTATTTACAAGAGCTCATGAAAAAGGCTTAAACTCATTCTGTCTATTTTTAAAAACACTTCTTATGATAATCTGAAACACTCCAGCAGGGCCAGCTGGCACCACAGTATCATTATTATTACTATTATTAGTGGCACCGGTAATGAATCCTCTTCCCCGGAAGGCGCTCCTTAAGATGTCTTTCCAACCTGTTTTCAATTCTAAATCACAGATTAGCAGCTGTGCGTTACTAAAAAAGGAACAAAATAAAAGAGAAGAAGAGCAGGAAATTTGGCATCTTCGACTTCACTGTTATTGGTGTTTCCGCTAAAAGTTCTGATTTATCAGACGTCTTTGCTCTCATGGGATCAGGCTCTGTCGTTCTCAGGACACTTCATGGTGATTTCCTCTGAAGCTTCTCACAGGAGAGCTGATCTAGAATGGGCTCCTGCCAGAAATAAGAGAGCGACCTGATCCGAGATCAGCACTTCCCCTTCTCTGAGAAGCCCTGTGACATGGACCTGATCCTCAGTGCTCTGACTCTGATGCAATAACTAATGAAACATGATATAAAGTGTAATTAAAGTTTAATATGAAACACACACTAACCCATCACTGCAGGAAAATAGTACATTTGCAAGTGAAACAACCTTGAATCTGTTCAGTGGGTAAGTATGTCTCATTATGAGTTGCTGTCAGCCTGTTATTGCATTATTCAACCAACAGTCATGTGCAAAAGTTTGGGGACCACAGTTAAAAATCAACACTTCCTGAATAAGTTAACACATACACCACTGTTTATCTGCTAAGTTTAAAAAACTCACAATGTAGCCTGTGCCAAATTTACGGCATTCAATATAATCCTATTACTCTATCATTCTATATCAGCAGTGCATTCACTTCCTGAGACAGATGAAAAGAGCACACCTCCCACCTCCGATTCTCACCACCTTCTACAGAGGCACTGTAGAGAGCATACTGACCAGTTGCATCTCTGTCTGGGCAGAAGCCTGAATATATATCTATATATTCTCTCGCTGCTGTCAGAACAAAACCTCGTATCTCCATTTTTGTCATTTTTCAGTTTTTGACATAATTTGAAAATGTCTGTTACCCTTTACATTGTATATGAATTTCATGATGAAAGGACCAAAACAAACAGCCCAAGATGACTTGGAAAAATTCTGGTTCCATCGACTTACATTAAAGGTAAAGTGGGTTTTTCCTTGTCCTATAAAGTTAGCATCATGGAGATATGAGGTTTTCTTCTTTCTAGCGATATATATATATATATATATATATATATATATATACACACACACACACACACACACACACACACACATATATATATATATATATATATATATATATATATATATATGTGTGTGTGTGTATATATATATATATATATATATATATATATATATATATATATATATATATGTGTGTGTGTGTATATATATATATATATATATATATATATATATATATATATACACACACACACACACATATACATACACATTCACAAATATTAGTAACCACCTGGAATACCTTAACAATGGCCTATCAAAGATGCTATAATAACACCTGAGCAACCACCTCAGATTTTGTAGCTATGGCATGGTTAAATAAGCTTAAAGTTCCTTCATGATCCTTCCCCTCCAGCTTATGTTCTATTTTTTCCAGTATATTAAACTCTATTAAGAATAATTCTAACTTGGGAAAAAAAATGTCATATTTAAGTGTGTTCTTTGTAGAGGGTGTGATACCTTATTCTCACTTCGAAAATCAACACAACATGGAAAAACACAGAATTCCACTGGGGGTATTCAAACTTTTGCATACAATTATATTTTGAAATATTCTACTTGTATGCAATTTAGTGAAATGGTGTCAATGTTCCCAATGGAGTACAACGTCAGTAATTAACACACGTATGAATGTCTTAAATTGGTTGAATCATCACACTCACGCACACACAGACACACACACAGACACACACACACACACACACACACACACACACACATATATATATATATATATATATATATATATATATATATATATATATATATATATATATCTCTTCTAAGCCACTTGTCCTTATGGGTCGTATGAGGATATTCTTACCACACCTTATAATAGAACTATAAGACATGCTGAATACATTTGAGATTATTACATTATTAGTTGTGCTGGTGATCTTTACAGGTCCTACTGTGTGCGCAGACTGACTGAGCTGTACAGCTGCACAATGAGAGACTTTATGGCTGCAGGGTAAACACTCATTATCAACCGGCATTCGCAAACTTGTCGTTGTCTCTAGGGCCTGGATAGGCCTGTCGCGATAATTACATTATCGACTTATCGTACGATAATTTTTTTAACCGCGATCATTTTTGCCGATGTCGATAATTGGCCATTGGGTTTCCGCGCAAATTTGTTTACATGAGAATAAACCGCAACTTTTCACAAAGATTTCAGAAAGTCACGCAGTGCTGCTCTCTCGCCCCCCCCCCCTTAACACTAATTTGGGAAGGGAAGACGAATCTGTGATCAGAGAGCGACACCCACCGGTTAGGAAATGAGTGCAGTACACGGAGAGCGTATGCGTCAATAACAGTGCCTCCATACACACAGGTGGAGATGTGTTAGCTCGCGACTTTCTTAAAACTAAACAGCTCCAGCAAGAACGTTTAGAGTCGTCCAGTCCAGATGGACTTTGTTTCAAAGCCACATTCCACGGCTCCGGTGTGGGAGTATTTTGGCTTTAAGCCAAATGAGCCTGGAGAACCCATCAATGTGAATGAGCCGGTATGTCGACTTTGTTTCAAAACGGTGTCAACGAAAGCTGGCAATACAACTTTTAAAGCACAGGTCACATTTAAAGCACAACCATCCAGCCCAGTTTTCTGAGCTGAAAACAAAAACTTCAGCTGGAGAGGGGTCTTCCCGAGCTGGAGAGGGGTCTTCCCGTCAGGTGGCTATTACGGATGCCTTTGTTATAAACATGCTGCAAAGATTTGACAAGCAGTATGAACTGCCAAAGAAAACATATCTCCCAACCTGCCATTCCAACCTTATATAATGAAGTGAAAGATGGCATTCTGAAGGAAATTAAAGACATCTCATTTTACTCTGCCACTACAGGTATGTGGTCAAGCTCAAATATGACCCCATACATGAGCTTTACAATACATTACATTACTGCAAACTGGACGCTGCAATCAAAATGTTTAGAGACCAGATTTGTGCCGATAACCATACTGAACCATACTGCTGATGTCCTTGCAGAAGCCCTTCAGTCTGCTTTAGCAGCCTGGGGTTTGGATGAACATAAGATGGCCTGTATAACCACAGACAATGGTCGTAATATTGCGGCAGCTGTACACAGTCTTGGCTGGCCATGGCTCAATTGCTTTGGCCACAACCTCCATTTGGCCGTTTGTCATGGTTTGGACAGTGACAAGGATCGCACCGCACATGCCATGGGAGTCTGCAGAAATCTGGTCAAGACCTTCAATTTAAGTTTGCTAAAGAAGAGAGACCTGAGGAAGGCACAGACTGAAGCCAGTCTACCTCAACACAGTCTAGTACTGGTGAGTAACTAATACATAAATATTCATTTAAAAATATTATATTTAATTTATACCTTAGTTTGGGTCCTGTAATATACATATTTTTTTGAGTATGTATGTATGTATTATCTAATTGGTTACATGTTACATATAAATGAAAAATTGTGATTTATGGACATTTAAAGCAACATGCTGATGTAGACTAACTATTAAAAAAAAGAACAATGTTATCTTTCCCTCAGGATGTTGCTACAAGATGGGGCAGCAAGCAAAAGATGATAGACAGGGTGCTAGAGCAACTGCCAGCCATAAGACGAGTCTTGGTTGAAGACCGGAAGCATGGCCATCTCAACCCAACCTGGCAGGATGTGTCTGTGTTAGAATCCATTAATGCAGCAATGAAGCCAGTGGCTGATATCACAGACGTTCTCTCAGGGGAAAAATATGTCACTGTGTCCTCAGTAAAGCTTGTGTTGGAACTTCTCAAAGGTGAACTGTTATCTCCAGACCCCAGCGACACTGAACTTACAGCAAAGATAAAGGAAAACATGTGCAGAGTACTGACAGAGAAATACAGCCCTCCTGAAATCCAAGACCTCCTGAGAAAAGCCACCATCTTGGATCCAAGGTATCGTGGTAGCATGGAGGATGAAGAGGTCTTGGATGATGTCAAACATCAGCTTGTGCAAGAGCTACTTGACATGAAAGAAGAGGGACGAAGTGAAGAAAGTGCCAGTACTGAAAACGATGGAGATGGTGGTTCTGAACATGCAGCATCCAAGAAGAAAATGCTGAGTGACCTTCTTCAGAACAGAAGAGCTAAACTCACAAGTCTTCAGACGCAGATTGTATCACTACCAAAAAGAGTGCAGGCTGATGCAGAGCTGACCAAATTCATCCAGGAAGAAGTTGTGGATGCAACATCTGATCCTCTGATGTGGTGGCGTGACAATCACAGAAGATTTCCTCTTATAGGCAAGCTGGCACAAAAATATATGTGCATTTGTGCAACAAGCACTAGCTCAGAGAGAACGTTCAGCACAGCTGGGAATATTGTTACCCCAGAGAGATCCTGCCTCAAGCCCCACAAGGTAAACATGTTGGTGTTCCTTGCTCGGAATTTGTCTGACAGTTAAAATACATATATAGCAAGAGCTATGGCCTGCTGAGCCACCTGTGTCTTTGATCATATGGACACTTTTTGTGAATTTGTGATTCGTATCACTGTGATTTATAGCATATACATTTATGATCAGATAAGAGAGACTCCAAGTAGCTTTGTGTTATGTTCAGAGTTTAAAAAAGTTGAATTAATGTAAATGTTACTTTAATATTTATGTTGTTACTTAATGTTGCAATGCCATTCTTTTGCACTTTTTGTTAAAGAGTTTATTTTGTTATAAAGGTCTGTTTAATATTTTGTGCAATTTTCTCAGAATCCACAGAGCCCAAGTGTGGTTGTATTTTATTTGTTTTATTTATATGGGATATTAAAATATTTTCACATTGGAAGCCAAATGTCTGTTCTAAAAGTTCATTTCACGTTAAAATGGTGTAATTGTATTATTATGCTACTATATTATTATTGTGGCACATTGTCTTAAAGCTCCTTTGGGGAGCCCAGAAGCAAGAAAAAAGTATATAATGGCACTTTAAAATGACAATATTATCGTTTATCGCAATAATTTCTGGGACAATATATCGTTCTGAAAATTTTGTTATCGTGACAGGCCTAGGCCTGGATCAAGAGCATTGATATAGTTTAGCCCTTCCCACTCATGCTGAGGTTATAAGGAGTGATCCAGGCTGGACTGCTTTTAGAATGAAGCGCAATACAGGGCAGCCAATCAGAACAGAGTTCATTGGCAAATATCAATCTTAAAGGCACAGTAACAAAAACAGCCCTTCTAAATCTAGAGCCCATGAGTCAAACTCAAGGCCACACCAGACTCATGACACAGATCCTCTCCGGCCCACAAAAGTATTTTCATTTTTTATTAATATTAGCCTGTTTCACAATGTGCTGCACGACAGTCCCCAACATGCACTGCAACGTAATGCGCCCGGTCTCTCCTACCCCAACAACAGTCTATGGCACAGCGGTTACACCTCAATTCTACACAACAGTCAAATCACCAAACACACTAACTGTTATCTTAGCAGCCCAGAAATGAGCCCAAGTCTTAATGAACTTGCAGCGATGAAAGGAGGCCAGGTGTCTGGTTCAAGCATGGTGTGTGATTCATGGTTGGGATAGTGTAGTGGTTAACACCTCTGCCTTCTACACTGTAAACTGGGGTTCAATCCCCACCTGGGTAAATGCCCTGCACTATACCAATAAAAGTCCTTGGGCAAGACTCCTAACACTACCTGTGTAAGAATGATCAAACTGTAAGTCGCTCTGGATAGAGCATCTGCCAAATACTTCAAAAATATAAACAGATAGGTTTAAAAGACTGAGCTCCTGGGGACATTTACATTTTGAATATTTCAAGTGTCCATGTAATATTTCACAGTCGACTACAAGCTTCTGTATCTGGCCCACAGATTCGTTGAGATTTTTTTAATATGGTGGTTGAGGCTGACACACCTGATCTAAAGGATAAAGAGAGGTTAGAAAGCGCCCAATTCTGACTGATTTTTGCACATAAAACCACACAAACATCACCAGTACATGAATAAATAACACAATATGAGAGGAAATAACAGTATAGGCCAATTTACAGCAAAGGCAGAAAGAAAACATGCTGATTTGTATTAAAAATAGCTTGAAAAGCTGCATGTCTTCAAACATTTGATAGGCTGTGCAGCACTCCGCACTCTGACAGGTGGGAGATGAGCCTGTGCAGCAGATGACAGGCCGAAGATAGCTGTGTGAGAGCCGGACTCGGAGAGCTCGTCACGTGGGCCGGAGCGGAGTGTTCCTGAAGTGAGCTTATTATAGACATAACACAACACTAATGACCCACATTGCAGACTCCCAACACTGAACCGATCACAGCCAGCAGCCACACGCAGCCCTCTGCCCTCTATTACACTGTCATCCCCCTTATACATGCAGCGTGAGGCAAAAATTTAGGGAAACCCTTCTTTCTAAATAGCTTTTAGTTCAGACGAGCTTGCTTGAAGCTCCTGAGGAAGAGGACAGTCATCAAACAGAACAGACGGATGCAATTAGAGGGACCGTAAACAAACAATTTAAGGAGAAGTCCACCAACTTGTCACAATTTCTGCATAAATCTATTGATAACAAGTCATTCAGAGTGGTCTGATGTGAAAAGTTTCACTGTACAGGATTTTGTTACAGTGGTGGTGATAGGAACCAGAATGTCTGCAACAAAATACACATTTTATTTACCATCCAAAACCACAAGTGAACCTACATGTCTTCTTTCTGTGTAATGATGATGATGGTAAAATAGCGGTATATCAGAGGCTACTTTGGAAACTATTTTGCTACACAACACACAAATGTATCCCTCATGAATGGATTAAAAAAAAAAAACATCTCAGGCGTCAGGCAGTATATTCATAACCATCTGATGTAATAACTTTCTGTGAGGGAGAAGCATGCTGCTGCACTGACTTGAACTATTTAATCATAGTCACTGCTTCACCTGCCTTTCCCCTTTTCTGTATTTAATAGTTTATACCAATGTTAAAACCTTATCCTCTGTTCATTTTGCTCTTGTGTTGAGTCTCAGTTCCTCTCAAGGTTTCTTCCTCTTGTTTTTAGGGGGTTTTCTGTCAACGACGGCGACACTCATGGGGGCTCGGACCAGGATTTTACTGTAAATGTGCTTTGCGACAACACCTTTTGTAAAAAGTGCTATTTAAATAAACTTTGACTTGACCTAAACTCTTTAGACATCTGGTTCCTATCACCACCACTGTGAACAATTCTGACTCTGCAAGTTTCTCTAGAATGGAGCATTTCACACCAAACCACTCTGAATGACTTTGTTTATACATTAACCACCTAAAATCTCAGGTTTATTCCATACTTAGGCTTCTTCTTCTTTTTTATCTTCTTCTTCTTCTTTCGGCTGCTCCCTTTATGGGTCGCCACAGCGGATCATCTGCCTCCATCTTGCCCTATCCACTGTCTCCTCTACTTTTACACCAACCATCTCTATGTCCACCTTCACTACATCCATAAACCTTCTCTAAGGTCTACCTCTTCTCCTTCTACACGGCCGCTCCATCTTCAATATTCTTTGACCAATATATCCACTATTCCTCCTCAACACATGTCCAAACCATCTCAACCTGGCCTCTCTGGCTTTATCTCCAAACTGCTCCACCTTCACTGTCCCTCTGATCTGCTCATTTCTAATCTTGTCCATCCTTGTCACTCCCAAAGAAAATCTCAGCATCTTCATCTCCGCCACCTCCAGCTCAGCCTCCTTTTAGACAGAGCCACAGTCTCCAAACCATACATCATAGCAGGACGCACTACTGTCTTGTAAACCTTCCCTTTCACTCTTGCTGCTATCCTTCTGTCACACATCAGCCCTGACACCCGTCTCCACCCACTCCATCCTGGCTGCACCCTCTTCTTCACCTCTTTTCTACACTGTCCATTGCTCTGGATGGTTGACCCAAGATATTTGAAGTCATCCACCTTTACGACCTCTACTCCTTGCATCTTCACCTTTCCACCTGCCTCCCTCTCATTCACACACATGTATTCTGTCTTGTCTCTACTGACCTTCATTCCTCTCCTCTCCAGTGCAAACCTCCACCTCTCCAGATTCTCTTCCACCTGCTCTCTACTCTCACCACAGATTGCAATGTCATCTGCAAACATCATGGTCCATGGAGCCTCCTGCCTGACCTCATCTGTCAACCTGTCCACCAACATTGCAAACAAGAAGGGGCTCAAAGCTGATCCCTGATGTAACCCTACCTTCACCTTGAAACCATTTGTCACTCCAACTGCACACCTCACCAATGTCTCACTATCCTCATACATGTCCTGCACCACCCTAACATACTTTTCAGCTACACCTGACTTCCTCATACAGTACCACAGTTCCTCTCTTGGCGCCCTATCATATGCCTTCTCTAGATCCACAAAGAAACAATGCAGCTCCTTCTGACCTTCTCTGTACTTCTCTACCAACACTCTCAACGCAAAAATTGCATCTGTGGTACTCTTTCTGGGCATGAAACCAAACTGCTGCTCACTGATCTGGACCTCTCGCCTTAGCCTTGCTTCAACAACTCTTTCCCATACCTTCATGGGGTGGCTCATCAACTTTATACCTCTGTAGTTACTGCAGCTCTGCACATCACCCTTGTTCTTAAAAATGGGGACCAATACAATGCTTCTCCACTCATCAGGCATCCTCTCACTCTCCAGGATTTTGTTAAACAACCTGGTTAAAAAGTCCACTGCCTTCTCTCCTAAACATCTCCATATCTCCACAAGTATGTCATCTGGACCAACTGCCTTTCCATTCTTCATCCTTTTTAAAGCTGCCCTCACTTCCACCTTACCAATTCTCTGCACTTCCTGATCCACTATCTCTCCCCCCGTTGTCCTCCTCTCTCTCTCATTTTCCTCATTCATTAGTTCTTCAAAGTACTCCTTCCATCTACTCAACACTCTCTGTTCACTCACTAGAACATTTCCCTCTCTATCCTTTATCAGCCTAACCTCCTGTACATCCTTTCCAGCTCTATCTCTCTGTTTAGCCAAACAATAAAAGTCCTTTACTCCTTCTTTACTGTCTAGCCTCTCATACAGCTCATCATAGGCCTGAGCCTTTGCCTTTGCCACCATTCTTTTCACTATGCGACTAGCCTCACAGTACTCCTGCCTACTTCCTTCATCTCTCTGGTTATCCCACTTTTTCTTAGCTGCCTTCTTCTTCTGAATACTCTCCTGGACTTCCTCATTCCACCACCAACTTTCCTTGTCTTCTTTCCTCTGACCAGACGAAACACCCAACACATTCTTGCCAGTTTCTCTCACCACCTTAGCTGCAGTTTCCCAGTCCTCAGGTAGCTCCTCACTGCCCCCAAGGGCCTGTTGCAATTTTTCCCTGAACTGCCTGCAACCATCCTCCTCCTTCAGCTTCCACCATCTAATCATTGGCTCTGTCTTCACTCTCTTCCTCTTCTTTGTTTCTACTCTCATTCTACAGACAACCACCCTATGCTGCCTTGCTACACTTTCCCCTGGTAGCACTTTACAATCTCCAATCTCCTTTAGGTGGCATCTCCTGCTAAGGATATAATCCACCTGTGTGCACCTCCCTCCACTCTTGTATATCACCCTGTGTTCTTCCCTCTTCTGAAAATACATGTTCACCACAGCCATTTCCATTCTCTTTGCAAAATCTACAACCATCTGACCTTCCGCATTTCTGTCTTTCACACCATACATACCCAGCACCTCTTCATCCCCTCTGTTCCCTTCACCAACATGTCCATTGAAGTCTGCACCAATCATTAATCTATCCTTTCTAGGGACACCATCTACCTCTTCATCCATCTTACTCCAAAATTCCTCTTTATCCTCTAACTGACAACCAACCTGTGGTGCATATGAACTGACCACATTCAAAATTACACCATCAACCTCCAACTTCAGGCTCATGATCCTGTCTGACACTCTCTTTACATCCAGAACACTTTTCACAAGCTGTTCCTTTAGGATTATCCCTACTCCATTTCTCTTCCTCTCTACACCATGATAGAACAGTTTGAATCCACCTCCAATGTTCCTGGCCTTGCTTCCTTTCCATCTGGTCTCCTGGACACACAGAATATCTACCTTCCTTCTCTCCATCATGTCTGCAAGCTCTCTGCCTTTACCAGTCATTGTCCCTATGTTCAGAGTCCCTACTCTAACCTCCACACTCCTGCCTTCCTCCTCTCCTCTTTGATGGTCTTCGACCTACAATAGTCCAATTTCCACCGGCACCCTGCTGGTCAACAGCACCGGAGGCGGTCGTTGTTAACCCGGGCCTCGACCGATCCAGTATGGCAAACATATTTGTGATCCGCATGATAGTTTTGGCACAAGTTTTTCGCCGGATGCCCTTCCTGACGCAACCCTCACTATTTATCTGGGCTTGGGACCGGCACCAGAAGTACACAAAGTACACCCCTAATGGCTGGTTTTTATTCCATAATTTGGCTTATTATTCATTAACTACAGGGACTTCGATACAAACTGGCTGGGTTATTCTTAGGTTATAGAAGTTTGTAATAAAACTTTGGGACCTGGCCAAAGTAAGGGGTTAACCAAGTAGTTACAAAGAAAGTTTGAAAAATTGGTGGAATTCCCCTTCATGAAGCCTAAAGAGAAGGCAGGACAATCTGCAGAAACACTGTCCATGTGGTCACTGGAGTTGGGACTGGCTTGATAACACCTAATAATAATAATAATAATAATAACAATAATAAGTGTTTTCTTTGTCAATGTGCCATAACGTAACATAATACATAGTTGTTTCAATCTTTGTTTGTTTTCACAAAAGCGGTAAAACCAAAGGAACAGATGAGAACTGATAAGAGTTCTGAGCTGGGAATAAAGCCAAAGGCCATATATTTTATCCCCTTGTTATGATGTCAGCACTCATCAGCACTCAAACCAAACCGCCTTCAGGCTAAAAGTGCTCCAATATAAGCTTTTAACAATAGTTTGGGAAAGAAAACTGTTAAATCATTATTATAAAAGCTACTCTTGTGGTTGTTGAGTCTTAAATATGCAGAAATCATTAGCACAGAGCTGTTTTGTGCCAACAAAACCTTTGCAGGTATTTTGTCTCACTTGAAGCTGCATTGTGTACGTTTTGGGGGATTTGAAGACCACTCTGGAGGAAATGTTCAATGTATAATGTGGGTTGTGCTTCGGACCCCTTCCCCATACAGATGAATCTGATGATTGTGATCGTGCTGAAGAGAATTCAAAGCTTGTCAAAACTTGGAATGATCTACTACTGTTATCATTTCTTCATTAGTGTAATGTTAATTCTGAATTTAGGACTTAAACATCATTTTTTAATTTAATTCTAAACAAAGTCAGTATTTTGCACACAGAGGAACTAGGCCTTCACATTTGACCCAACATACTGTTGGCTGAGGGGATCGAACTGATCACCTTCTGGCCGCAAGGCTAGTTGCCTAACCTCCAGCCCACAATTGCCCTTATGTGAACAAGCCAGATGTTCTTTTTAGCTACATTCACATTAAAAGGCTCATTTCTCAAATCCGATCTCTCTGACTCGATGGTTTACCCTCGTTTAGGCAAGTGACTCAAATCTGTCATTAATGTGATGAACCGGCGTCCTGAAATGACCCTCATCAGCTCATCCTACTCAGTAATGTCACGTGACTGAATCACTGCATCATCAGCACAAACTAACAAGCAGAACGAGCTTTGCTGAGAAGATCATTAACTCTGATCAGCTCTCAGCTTCATTATTAGAGCCAGACGAAGGAGAAAGGTCAAATGGTTGGATTTGAAAAGATCGGATTTGCGTCCACACAGCCCTGAAATCAGATCTGAGTCACATTAGGGGCAAAAGATCAGATTTACGCCACTTCAACCTGGTAATGTGAACGGAGCCTTTGAGTCTATGTCTGTGATGTTAACACATAAAGATGTAAGACATGGTGTAAAAACTCCCAACCCAACGCCTCTGATTTGAAAGATTATTTCAGGCTTTACAGGGTGACTCGCAGCAGCTCAGTCACCATATTTTAGCCTGTGTTGTTACTCCTGATTCAGTCCCTATTGCACATTTAACTTAGAAGTACTTCCATGAGCAGTATCTCAAAAAAACTGAGGTGTCAGTAGCAGTGAATCACAGAATAAACCAGCTGCCTATAAAAGTTTACTCTATCAAACCTAACATCTTGTTGTTCATCAATTCAGAGACTTTAGTACTATCTGGATTGTTTGCACTGGGAGGCAGGACAGGATCTCATGTTTGTCTAATCCCAGAGAGTCTTACAGAGATGGGAGTGGCTGCTAGATTTACGCATCACCATCACACGCAATATGTGCAGCTGGTCACAAGTGGGACACTCGTCCAAACACTTCATTTAATCATCATTTATTTTAACGCACAGAGTTCTACACTTGAGGTTGGACAGCACATGTTGGCTTGATCTGGGCTCCAGAACATACTCATTAATGCTTCATTGCCTCCACACTTAAGTAATTTCTGGATTAATCTGGATGTAGGATTAATATAATCTTGGGTTATTTCCACATTTCCATTCATAGCACGGAACAAGTATTTCTGCAGCTTGTTTCATAGCATGGAATTCAAATAATCTGTGGTAATTTCTACAGTTCATTTTTAGTACAGTATTCATGTAATCTGGAGTTCTTTATTATCTTGGAATTAAAATCATCTGGGGTTATTTCTATCGTTAATTTTATAGCACAAGATTCATATAATCTGAGATAGTTTCTATAATTAATTTTTAGTCTAGGATTCACATAATCGAGTTATTTCTACAGTGTGTTTCATAGCATGAGATTAATATAATCTGGGTTTTTTTGTTCAGGTCATTTTATAGCACAGGATTCACATAATCTGGAGTTATTTCTACAGTTTGTTTCAAAGCATAGGATTAATATAATCTAGGTTTATTTCTACAGTTCCTTTTAACAGCATAGGATTCATATAATCTGAGGTTGTCTCTATAGTTCAATTTACAGCATGGCATTAATAATTCCTGGATTTATTTCTATGGTATGTTTTATTGCACAGGATTAATATATTATTTCTAAGACTATATAAAAGAAGACTCTGAGCATACATTCACACTGCTATGAAACCACTTATTACTGGTTTTCTCAGACTGCTTGCTTGTTCAAAATAAACATCTATGAATTTTCATCTTACATCATGTTCTTTATGATTCAAAATAAACACAACAGCATTGACACTTTAGCCTCTATGAACACTGATATCTGATCATCAGAGAGGATTTGATAATGTTTCTCTATAGTACATGCTTTTACATACTTGTGAATAACGATACCATAATGAGAAACCGACTAGAATTACAAGATATTTCCAAAAGTATTCAGTCACCCATTCAAATAATTGAATTCAGGTGTTCCAGTCACTTCCTTGGCCACAGGTGTATAAAGCCAAGCCCCTAGGCCTGCAGACTGCTTCTACAGACATTAGTGAAAGAATGGGTCGCTCTCAGGAGCTCAGTGAATTCCAGCGTGGTACTGTGATCGGACGCCAGTGTTCAGACTGCATATGTGGACATATTTCTATATTGTGCTCTATTTACACAGTTAGGTCATCATTTATGTTGACTTGTCAAAACAAGCTCTAAACAAAGTGACCGCTGTGCCCTGATTGGTGCTCAGATAGTCAGATATTAGACTTTGAAATATAGTGGAGTGAAAGTAAAAAGTCGCCCAGAATGGAAAAACGTCAGTACAGATGCACGGAAAAAATACTTAAGTACAGAAACTAATTACGTTTACTTAGTTACTGTCCACCACTGGTTTAAAGTGACCAACGACTTTGCCATCGACTGTCTGCCATCGCTTGTTCATTTGCATACTAGTACACTAGGCCTATGTCTCATGGTATCAGATGTTGGTATCAGTACACATTTTATGAGAATGAGTAAAAGGGCACATTTGACACATACTACATATCAATATTGGTATCAATGCACTGCTACTGATTAGTGTTGATCTTTGACGCACTCAAATTTCAGAATCTGTCAGCAGGTCTGGGCTTCCATTCCAAAAACATAAGCATAACTCTGCACTGTTTACCATTGCACTGAATAATAAGCCACAGGATGCAATAAGCCTGGGATTTTAAAGGGTTTATCATCTGGGTATGTGATTCTCTCTATAACAGACATGCGAACATGATGAGAAGAAAATATATCTATAGTCTTCACATCCTGCTTCAATCACACATCACCTTATATGGGCTGCATCATTTTTAAAGTCCTCTCTGAGACTCCAGCAACAAAAGAAACCAAACTATCAGGGGATCTGGAACTTCAAACGCAGTCTTAAAGGCAGCAGAGTGTGGGACAGCATCTGCTAGACTTGTCAGGAATGACCACCCAAGAAAAACAGAAACATTCAGCAGACCCAATCGCTCACAAAAACGTGTTAAAATAAGCAAAAACATCTAGTGCTTACGCTTGTCTATTGCTATTGCCTTTTTTTACTGTATCAACGTCACTTGTTTTTACATATTTTCTTTTGCTTTTGATTACATTCACATGCTCGGTCTCCTTCCCTTCAGTTTTGGAAAAATGCCACCAGTTACAAGAATGAGTCCAAAATCAGACATATTTATCTATTTAAAACAAATTGTGGTTAATCAACAGAACCACACTGAAAACAAATAACATTGGCATGACAATTGAGTCAATTCATCAGAGATCTGTGACAAACTGTCCTGCTAATTAGACATTTATTTTATGTCAATATGCACTATACTTCCAAAAGTATTCACTCCCCCATCCAAATAATTAAATTCAGGTGTCCCAATCACTTCAATGGCCACAGGTGTATAAACCCAAGCCCCTAGGCCTGCAGACAGCTTCTACAAACATTAGTGAAAGAATGGGTTGCTCTCAGGAGCTCAGTGAATTCCATCGTGGTACCGTGATCAGACGCCACCTGTGCAACAAGTCGTGAAATTTCCTCACTACAAAATATTCCACAGTCAACTGTCAGTGGGATTATAACAAAGTGGAAGTGATTGGGAATGACAGCTACATAAAATGACAGAGCAGGGTCAGCGGATGCTGAGGTCACCAACTTTCTGCAGAGTCAATTGCTACAGACCTCCAAACTTCATGTGGCCTTCAGATGAGCTCAAGAACAGCGTAGAGAGCTTGATGGAATGGGTTTCCATGGCATGGAATGCAGTGGTGTAAAGCACCACCACTGGACTCTAGAGCAGTGGAGATGTGTTCTCTGGAGTGACCAGTCAGGTTTCTCTGTCTGGCAATCCGATGGACAAGCCAGGGTTTGGCAGTTGCCAGGAGAACCATACTTGTCTGACTGCATTGTGCCAAGTGTAAAGTTTGGTGGAGGGGGGATTATGCTGTGGGGTTGTTTTTCAGGAGTTGGGCTCGGCCCCTTAGTTCCAGTGAAAGGAACTCTTAACGCTTCAGCACCAAGAGATTTTGGACAATTTCATGCTCCCAACTTTGTGGGAACAATTTGGGGACGAACCCTTCCTGTTCCAACAAAACTGCTAAACACCCTTGGGATGAATTAGAGAGGAGACTGCGAGCCAGGCCTTCTCGTCAAACATCAGTGTCTGACCTCACAAATGTGCTTCTGGAAGAAGGGTCAAAAATTCCCATAAACACATTCCTAACCCTTGTGAAAAGCCTTCCCAGAAGAGCTGAAGATGTTACAGCTGCAAAGGGTGGGCCGAGATCATATTAAACCCTATGGATTAAAAATGCGATGTCACTCAAGTTCACATGCGTGTGAAGGCAGACGAGAGAATACTTTTGGACAAAGTTTTATTACACACTTCTCTAATCTAAGAATAGCTCAGCCAGTTTGCAGTGAAGTCCCTGTAGTTACTAAGTAATAAGCCTTAATATTGACAGTAATGATGAATGATTTTCCCACTTTGGTAACATTTTATTTTTTTCTGTCAACTAAGACTGAAAAGAATAATCCAATTATCACTAAACTGATGACAGTTTGGAATATTTCATTGTCCCTTTTATCTCAGTCAGACCTTATAATAACTTACTGTTAAAAAGCTACTAAAACGAACTGTCAAACCAGTGTTCCAGTTACGGGAAGCCGGGAAAAGCTTAGCTCAGCCAAGAGAGACTTGAGCTCCTTTAAAAATATAAATTGTAAAATGTCTTGCAACGTTCGGCCGATTTACGAGGCTGATGTCGCTTCTCATTCTCCAGCTTCTTGTTCGAATTTTTCCATTCCTGTAACGCCGGGGAGCGAATAGGCGGACGCATCCATCCATCCATCCATCCATTTTCTAAGCCGCTTCTCCGTCAGGGTCGCGGGGGGTGCTGGAGCCTATCCCAGCAGTCTTCGGGCGGAAGGCAGGATACACCCTGGATGGGCTGCCAGTCCATCGCAGGGCAGACACACAGACAGACACTCACACACTCGGGCAATTTAGCATGTCCAATCGACCTGACTGCATGTCTTTGGACTGTGGGAGGAAACCCACGCAGACACGGGGAGAACATGCAAACTCCACACAGAGAGGACCCCGGTCACCCAGCCGGGGAATCGAACCCAGGCCCTCCTTGCTGTGAGGCGACAGCGCTACCCACCACGCCACCGTGTAGGCGGACGCATATGTGGAGATATTAAGGGCAAATCCAGGGTCATGGTCGAGACAGTCCAGGTTCAAGTGACCAATACGTAGAGCAGGAGGCACAGACATAATGTAAATAAACAGGTACACAAACAACAGGGCCAGAATAAAAACAACATACACCAAACACCAAACCTCAAACCTCAAACCTCAAACATCAAACAACATACAACAAAGACCAGCAAAGACAACGGGCAAACACAGGGCTTAAATACAACGGGGATGATGAGGGACAGGTGGAAACAATCAGGAGCGGAGTCATGAAACAAGGGGCTTGACTAGGCGGAAAAACAAATGCACGTGGAAAATAATAAAGTAAACAGAAAAAGCACATGGAGGAGCGAGGAGGAGGACGCATATGAGATAAACGACTTTTATTGTGGGCAAATCCAAAATCAGGGTCATAACGGTCCATGGTCAGAGAGCCAACGTGGAGAGAACGACAGTTGGACATAATGAAAGTAAATGGGTCAAACAAACAACAGGGCCGGAAGATCAAACAACATAACACATCACACTTCAAACATGAAACATATCAAACAAACACCAGCAAGGGGGGCGCTAGCGAGCCAAGACGGAGTAGAGACGAGTATTTCAGAGCTCCTGCAGATTTCCTAACATTTCACTGTTAAAAACGACCAATTCATACAGAACGTGACCAACATCAGTCGTTAAAAGTTTCGAGCTTCAGAAGGATAAACAATATCTGACGCTCGTCGCTAAATGGCAGATAAACTTCGCAAATTTAAGTACGACTGCAACACATCAAAGCTAGCAGCTAGCACTAGATCGACGAGGCAGCGCACACTAGAAGAGAAAGACCCACAACGCAAAAGCTCGGGCATGAGTGAGGAGGTAAAAGCTGAGATTTTAGCCTCCATTCGAGGTGATATTTCCAAAATCATAAGAGAAGAAATACGGGGTGCGCTGTCTGAAGACCTCGATGCTCTTAAGGCCGACATTAAAGCAGCGCGAGCCGAAATTGCTAGCAACGCTACCACAACACGAGCAGAAATCACCTCTATGAAAACAGACATTGAAGACGTGAAAAGTGGACTATCAACGTGGTCTGATGAGGTATCTACATTGCAGACCACTGTAACTGAACTCCAGAGCGAGCTAGCGAAGCTACGGGACAAGTGTGAGGATATGGAGGGAAGAATGAGGCGCGGAAACATTCGCATAGCCGGCATTGACGAGCGGCCGAATTCCGCTAGCCCTAACGAGGTCTCCAAAATGATCAAAGAAGTGCTGAAGATGGATCGGGACGTAAAAGTCGACCGCTCACACCGAACATCTACATCCAAGAAACCGCGAGACAGTCCCCGCGTTATCATTGCTAAGCTGCATAACGACGGAGATGCCGCTGACATTCTGAGAAGAGCCAGGGACCATGCCCCGCTGACCTACAATGGCAAAAGGATCGCGATATTTCCAGATTACACTGCCAGCGTCACCAAAGCTCGAGCTGCTTTCACGGATGCACGGAAAGCTCTACGAGGACGGGGCGACGTGCGCTTTGGATTACTTTATCCAGCAAGATTTAAAATCACCTATAAAGAGGACAGTAAGGAATTTCGAGATCCCATAAAAGCCATGGATTACATTAAAGAGACTATTCTCCCCACTACAGACACTGAAACTTAAACTTGCACTAAAAGCTACGTTGAGGCAACTTGCACCCTAATGCTCGAACATTGTTTTGCCTTTGGTTTAAGTTGCCTTTTCAATTAATAATTGTGAGTATGAACGCTTTGTTTTTCCATAATGGTAAGTTTCAGGAAAAATGCTCAACAGTGTTGCGTTTAACTACTCCCCTTATGTACAGTTAAAGCTAGAATAGCCTTACACGTTTTGTATGAATATTTTTTGAAGATCTCATATGTCGTTAAAGTATGTACATTTACTTATATCTGCAGGAGCTTGAACTCCTATACATTCTTTCTTTATATTTTCTCCTATCACTGGTATTGCACACAGCCAATCTTTGTGGCCTGTGTTTGTTGCCGCTCTAGGGTAGTGGCTAGGGACTTAAACCCACATTCTGCATCATGTTAGTAACATGTAAAATTAGAGAAAGTTGTGTTTTTTGCGTTCTGATCCTTCTGTTCCCCGAGGATCTAACTACACTTAAACAAGCAACAGAGCATGTGTATGTCACTCTTGCAAGGTTTGGAAGTATTGTTTGGCAACGTCGTGGCACCCGCATTTTATGTCTTTATTTTGGGCTTTGGCATTTACCTTACCCAAATGACCAGTCCTGTATGTCAGCTGGTTGTCTTTGCCTCCAACACAATTTCTTAATGTCAGATATCTTATAAAATAGCCATGAGCACATTAACCGTAATAAGTTAAAATGTGAAGGGTCTCCATAGTATAACCAAAAGGAAGAAAACATTATTGCAACTCAGCCAATCAAGGTGTCAAGTAGCGTTTCTACAGGAAACACACCTATCAGATGATGAACATAAGAATTTGAGAAAGTCTTGGGCTGACAAAGTTTATTACTCATCACATTGTTCTGGTAGGAAAAGGGGTGTGGCCATATTAATACATAGGCAAATTAATTTCACCGAAACATTGGTACATAAAGACAGGGAGGGCAGACTTATATTGGTAAATGGGACAATTGATGGAACAGCAGTATCATTTATAAATGTTTACGCTCCCAACGAAGACATACCGGGGTTTGTCAAGTCAGTATTTAACACAATTGCAGAATACAGTTCCGGTCTGCTGATTATGGGCGGAGATTTTAATTGTGTCATGTCAAACTTAGACAGACAACCCATTTCTCAAACACCCATATCTAGAATGGGTAAAATGCTTAAAAACCTATCCACAGAAGCCGGATTGGTGGATATATGGCGGTCCAAATTTCCCAAAAAGAGAAACTTCACCTTTTATTCGAACAGACATGCATCTTACTCTCGGATTGATTACTTTTTCACGGCTAAAGCTGAGTTACACAGAATCGAAGACATTACAATATTGCCCATTACAATCTCGGATCATGCACCTGTTGTGATCCAGTGGGACATAGGCCTGACTACACCATTTAGGCAATGGAGACTTAACGCCTCCCTTCTTAATGATAAGGATTTCATTGCTCTCATCAAAACAGAGTTTAAGAATTATTTAGATACAAATAGAACACCTGAAACATCCCCTATTATGTTGTGGGATTGTGCAAAGGCTTATTTAAGAGGCAGTATCATCTCTTATGCAACAGCAAGAAAAGGGCAAAAGGCAGCCAAACAGCAAGAATTAGAGGAAAGAATAAGAGTTCTGGAATATAAGCATAAACAGGGTAGATCACCCAATATTTTGAATGATCTAAATACAACCCGCAGAGAACTCCAGGCCTTATTATCAGAAAAGATTGAGGGAAACCTACGTTTTGACAAACAACAGTATTATGAAAATGGAAATAGGGCAAGTAGACTATTAGCCTTTAGGCTTAAAAAACAGCAATCCTCAAACGTAGTTCAGAAGTTAAATCTAGGAGATAAATCTATTGTAAAACCGAGAGAAATAGCTGAAACGTTTGCAGAGTTTTATAAAATCTTGTACCAAGATACTGATACCTGTTCTGATGAGGCCAGTATAGCAAATTACTTACGAAATATAAATGTTTCTGAGTTACCGGATACAGTAGCTAAAGAATTGGATAGGCCAATTGAGGAAGGAGAAATAAAACAAGTCATTTCATCCCTCAAGAATAATAAGTGTCCTGGCCCAGATGGTTTCATAAATGAATTCTATAAATGTTTTGGAGATATCCTCACTCCGCCTTTGTTGGATGCATATCGCTATGCTCTAGAAACCAAAACAATGGCACCATCGTGGTCTGATGCAACAATAGTAGTGTTGCATAAAGAAGGCAAGGACCCTACTAATTGTGGTTCATATAGACCATTGTCTATGCTCAATGGAGACGTACGTATTCTAACAACTATACTCGCTAGACGATTAAATTACATAATAACCCAAATTATACATCCAGATCAAACCGGATTTATTACTGGGAGGCACTATGGAAATAACCTACGTCGTCTATTGAACATTATATCTCACCAAAAAGAGAAGAAGTCTAACACAACTATAATCTCTTTAGATGCCCAAAAGGCATTTGATCGCGTGTCATGGAAATACCTAATTCAGACATTAAAGAGGTTTAAATTTGGGCCCAATTTTGTAGATTGGATACACACACTCTATTCATCCCCGCAGGCAGCTGTCAAAGTCAATGGTTTTAGATCAGCAAGGTTTAACCTAGAGCGCGGCTGTAGGCAAGGATGCCCTCTGTCACCCCTTTTATTTGCAATAAGTATCGAACCGCTGGCCCAACTTATTAGGGATGATGACAGCATTAGAGGAATTTTGATTGGCACAGAAGAACATAAAATCTCACTATACGCAGATGATGTTCTATTATATTTGACAGAGCCTGCATCATCAATACCACACTTAAAGGGAGTGATTTCCATATATGGACATTTTTCTGGCTATAAAATAAATGTCGATAAGACAGAGGCAATGGATGTCAATGGCAATGTCCCACTGATGGTAAAGCAACAAAGTGGTTTTAAGTGGTCTAAAGAGGGCATCAAATACCTAGGTATTAATATCCCTTTTTCATTACATGATCTGTTTCACGCTAATTACAGTAAAATATTGGACATAATCAAAAAGGATCTAGAGCGATGGGCAGCGTTACCTCTCTCCCTTTTTGGCCGTATAGAAACTATTCGTATGAATGTTCTTCCAAGATTGCTATATCTATTCCAAATGTTACCAATAGTAATTCCTAAATCCACATTTGTTGAATTGGATAAAATAATCTCAAAATTTATATGGCAAAATAAGCGCCCCCGGATAAAATACAAAACAATCCAAAGAAGTAAGGCAGAAGGGGGACTCAATCTTCCTGTTCTAAAATACTATTTTTGGGCAGCTCAATTAAAGCCATTAATCTCATGGATCCAAAACGACACTCATACACGATGGCTGAGCATTGAACAAACAATGAGCCCTGAGCCGTTAAAGGTCTTGCCATTTCTAGATATTTCAATAAAGGGTCTGTCATTGTGGACTAGAACCACACTCAACATTTGGAATAAAGTTAGAGCTGCATTTAAGTTGCCTAAAGCACTTTCAATTTTAACTAGCATTGGACATATTAAATCCTTCACTCCTAACAGCTTAGATAAAGGCTTTGCAAAATGGGCTGATCAGGGGCTCATGTCTATTCATCAGTTAATTGATACAAACAACCTTATGTCCTTTGAACAACTACGTAGACATTTTCAACTTCAAAAAAATGATTTCTTTAGATATTTACAGTTGCGCTCTTTTCTGACTACACACAAAGAATGGGAAAGAGTGCTGAACCCCACACCAATAGAAAATCTCTTAACCCAATTTCAAAAAGGTGAAAGGGATAAGAATTTGATAACAAAATTTTACAAGGTATTTTTATCAATGAGTCGACATGAACCTGTTCAAACAAAACAAAGATGGGAGGCAGAGACGGCCAAAACCATTACTGATGAAATGTGGGGGGGGGCATGGACAGAGGTACATCAAACTACAAATTCAAATATGTGGCGGGAATTTAAGTGGAAAATTATCAGCAGATATTTCAGGACACCGGATGTTGTCGCTAAGATGGACCCTAGAGTACCGAGCTTATGTTGGAGAAACTGTGGCACAGCAATACCTAACCACACACACATCTTCTGGTCATGCCCTAAATTACAAATCTTTTGGGACAAGGTGTATAGGACTATAAATCAGATCCTCCAGGAAGTCATACCAAAGGATCCCACCGTCGCATTACTCGGTATCTTTCCAGCAGGTATACAGGGTAGAGCTAAATTATATCTCTTAAATATCTTTTTTGTAGCAGCCTTGAAATGCATTACTATTAAGTGGATGCAATTAGAGCCACCCACCTACAATGCTTGGGTCCAAAAAGTTGGCGAACTGTACCAAATGGAAAAAATAACATACTTACTAAGACTCCAAAAGCATATTTTCAGTTTACGGTGGGACTGTGCTAGAGCACTACTCAGGTAATGCCCCAGTTAGTAAACGTGTTGCTGGAATGTTGGGTACCGCGACCTTGCCACTTCAAGTAGATATTTTATTTAATCATTCATTTATTTTTCCTACTCTTGATTTATGTGATGCTGAAACCAAATGGAACCTGTTGTAAAACAATATTTTGAGATGTTTATTTTATTTTACTGAATGTCAGCACAATGCTCTCTAATTACCATCTGAAGTACAGTTGTATGACCTGCTTTGTTGTTAAAAATTCAATAAAAATTTTAGTTCTAAAAAAAAACAAACACCAGCAAGACATCTAACGACAAACAGTACATGACCAGCGAATACGAAGGGCAAGCACGGCGCTTATAAAACACAGGGATAACGAGGGACAGGTGGAAAACAGGTTTTGACAATCAGGGGCGAAGTCACAAAACAAGGGGCTGGACTAGGAAACCAAAACAAAGAAAACACGTGGAAGCAAATAGAGTAGTGGGAGGAGCCAACCGTGATACCAGGAAACCAACTGCGGTGCTTATGAATGCGAAGAAGTCTGTTCATCTCCAATTGGTTATCTTAAATCTCTCTCTTTGCCTTTTCGTTTGCTACTAGCAAGGAGAGACTGTGTTACTACGTGACCTGCAGTCTGCATGCCAGTTCATTGAGAAACAGGGCTTTCGCGCTATGTTGCACACGTCCCGTCTCGCAGATATTTTACTGACACAGTGACCCCTGACTCTGGAAGTAAATTCATTATAAATCATTATAAATACTTTGCTTTAAAACTACCAAGTCCTCACAGTGAGAAAAAACAAATCCTGCATAGAAAAAAAGATGCACCGATAAACATTTTATAATTGCATCGCAGCCTCTGAATCGCAATCGATTCGAATCATGACATTTAAAGAAATCCCTACCGGCCCACCCTTTGCAGCTATAACAACTTCAACTCTCCAAGCTCTTCTGGGAAGACTTTTGACAAGGGTTAGGAGTGTGTTTATGGGAATTTTTGACCGTTCTTCCAGAAACACATTTTTGAGGTCAGACACTTATGTTGGACGAGAAGGCCTGGCTTGCAGTCTCCGCTCTAATTCATCCCAAAGATGTTCTATCGGGTTGAGGTCAGGACTCTGCGCAGGCCAGTAAAGTTCTTCCACATCAAACTCGCTCATCCATGTCTTTATGGACCTGCTTTGTGCACTGGAGCAGTCATGTTGGAACGGGAAGTGGCCGTCCCCAAACTGTTCCCACAAAGTTGGGAGCATGAAATTGTCCAAAATCTCTTGGTCTGCTGAAGGACATTTTCAAAATCATTTTCATTAAAAAAATGTGTTTATTGATCTCTCATTAATTACTCACAAAAAAAAGTGGAAAACAGTGTTTTCCTGACTTCAAACAGAGGTGTATTATCATTATTGCCCCCAGGCTATTGCTGACTGGCTGATTGTGGATATAGACTTTCCTGCAGCTCCAGCACGCTGTTTTAAAAGAAGCTGTTAATGCGACCGCAGGCTGCTTTCCGAAGCTCGCAGTAGTTTATGTGGTAACAATACACAGAATCCTGCTTTAACCAGAGAAAATAAACAGGCTTTTCTGTTCTTTGTCAGAAACTTTGTACTTGCTGTGGTTTAGTAGTTCTTGCTTTGTTTTGATAGGGTTTGGCTGTTCTTCACATGGTTTGAGTGATCTTGGCACGGTTTGGTTACGGGTTGTTCTTGCTATGGTTTAGTAGTTTTTGTTATGGTTTGGTTATTCATGCTATGGCTTGGTAGGTTTTGGTGCGGTTTGATTGCTCTTGTTATTGTGTGATAGAGGTTTGATATGTTTGGTAGTTTTTTGGCATGATCTTTTGTTGTGTTGTTCATGGTATGTTTGGTTCTTTTTACTATGGTTTAATAATTGTTAGTATGGTTAGGCTGTTCTTGCCAAGGTTTGGTAGTTTTTGCTGTGGCTTGATAGGTTTTCATTTCATTTGGTTCTTCTCTGTATGGTTTGGTAGTTTTTGGTATAGTTTGGTAGATGTTGGTATGGTTTGGTTGTTATAGATATGGTTTGGTAAGGTTTTGTATAGTTAGTTTGTTCTTGCCATGGCTTGGTTGTTCTTGCAGTGGCTTGGTAGGTTTTGACATGGTTTGATTTGATTGCTCTTGGCATGATTTGGTTATTTTTTGGTAGTTTTTGTTATAACTTGCTAGTTCCATGTTTGGTTTGGTAGTATTCAGTATGGTTTGGTTGTTCCTTGTGTGATTTGATTCTTCGTGATATTAGTTGGTAAGGTTTTTGGTATCGTTTTGGAAGTTTTTGGTATGGTTTGACTGCTCTTGGTATAGCTTGGTTGATGTTGGTATGGTTTGGTTGCTATTGCTATGATGTGACAGATTTTGGTATGATTTGGTTGATCTCACTATGGTTTAGCAAGTTTTGTTATAGTTAGGTTGTTCTTTCCCTAGTTTGGTAGTTCCTGCTGTGACTTGGTAGGTTTTTGGTATGGTCAGCTTGTTTCTCGCATGGTTTGGTTATTTTTTGATCATTTTTGCTATGATTTGCCAGTTCTACAACCCCAATTCAGAACATACCAGAAACCTACCAACCATATCATGAACAATCAAATCATATAAGGAACAACCAAACTGTACCAAATACTACCAAACCAACCTACAACCCCAATTTCAATGAAGTTGGGACGTTGTGTAAAACATAAATAAAAACAGAATATGATGATTTGCAAATCCTTTTCAACCAATATTCAATTGAATACACTACAAAGACAAGATATTTAATGTTCAAACAGATAAACTTTATTCTTTTTGGCAAATATTCACTCGTTTTTAATTTGATGCCTGCAACATGTTCCAAAGAAGTTTTGACAGGGGCATGTTTACCACTGTGTTACATCACCTTTCCTTTTAACAACACTCAGTAAGTGTTAGGGAACTGAGGACACTAATTGTTGAAACTTTGTAGGTGGAATTCTTTCCCATTCTTGCTTGATGTACAACTTCAATTGCTCAACAGTCCGGGGTCTCCGTTGTCGTATTTTGCGCTTCATAATGCGCCACACATTTAACTCTTTTACTACGAGGCCACGCTGTTGTAACACGTGCAGAATGTGGCTTGGCATTGTTTTGCTGAAATAAGCAGGTACGTCCCTGAAAAAGACGTTGCTTGGATGGCAGCATATGTTGCTCTAAAACCTGTATGTACCTTTCAGCATTAATGGTGCCTTCACAGATGCCGTAAATGTAACTACCCTGAAGGCTACTGTTAGTGTGATAAGGGTTCTTCCTTTTTGTTCTTTAGAACATAAACACAACATAAAACTCTTTTAAGCCCCTGTTCATATTTCGTGAGGGAAGCCATTCTCTGTGCTGAACTCTACTGCATGAAACAGACTGTAAGACAAACATTATCATTTGTGTGTGCATCTTACAGCCACAGTCAATCTGACTGACAGTTGCGATAGATGGAAACCATTACTGTCAATTGGCTCAAGCCTACTGACCTGGCTATTCATAATGTATTCACTCTAATTCTGCCTGTTTACAGTTGTACTGGTCAGAAAAAAATACTGAAAATACAATGATTCAAGGTGCCATATTTTTACATGCACCAAGGAACAAATCACAATCCAAATGAAAGAGGGGGTGACTGGCTCCCTTCAGTCTGTGAGATGAGACCCCTGAGCAGAAAAGCATTCTGCACTCTCCATGTCTACTTTATCTGCGTGAAAGTCAGGAAAACATGAGCTCTTCTCACACTAGTGTTTGTATTGGTATGTTAGTTGGCACAATATACTACTACTAATAATAATTCTTTATTTTTATATAGCGCTTTAGCAAGGACCCAAAGACACTTACAATTCAAAGTACATAAATAACACACTAACACAGACAACAAGCACAATACTACAAACAAAAAGACAAGGCAGTATATGGGAGGTCATATGAAAGAGCATAACAGATTGAGGGCAGGTTATGAGTGTGGTGGGGAAGACCAGTTATATAAGAAATACTGGATAATGGCAGGGTCAGACATTGAAGGCATGAGGGAGGTTATAAGCAAGTGCGAAAAGATAAGAGTTCAGGTTAGACTTGAATATGGAGAGTGAATTGCATTGTATGACCATTAGTGGAAGAGAGTTCCAGAGTCTAGGGGCAGATCTGGAGAAGGCTCGGTCACCAAAGCCTTGGAGGTTAGATGGAGGGACGGTAAGTAGTCCAGCTGAAGATGACCTGAGAGAGTGGGGGGGGTTTATAGGGAAGAAGATCAAACAAGTAAGAAGGGGTAAGACCGTTAAGAGCTTTATAGGTGAGGAGAAGAATTTTGAACTGTATGCGATATTTCACAGGAAGCCAATGGAGACGTTGGAGAACAGGGGTAATGTGATGATGTGCGCGAGTGTGGGTGAGGAGACGGGCGGCAGAGTTCTGAACCATTTGAAGTTTGTGAGTGGAGGAAGAGCTGATTCCCGCTAGAAGACAGTTACAATAGTCGAGACGGCTGGAAATGAAAGCATGGATGAGGATTTCTGCAGCTGACAGAGAGGGACGATCTGATTTTGGCAATATTGCGCAGATGGAAAAATGAAATTTTGACAATGGACTTAATATGAGCAGTGAACGAGAGAGTTGAATCAAGGATGACACCCATACTGTTTATAATTGTTTGGCCATAGTGTTGATCTGGTTGCTGTCTTTGAGTTCAGCTGTGTACGGTTTTGGCTACTCTTCCCACCTCAGCATGTTACTGAGAGAAAACACTCAGCTACCACCCTGATACCCCGTTATACTCACAAACGCGTCACGGTGCAGAAGGAGAGCGAATTATCATTTCCCATTTACTCTGACTTTAAAAAAAGAGGCTTTTCAAGAGCTCTTTAGTAAAAGACCCTGTCTCCATACTCTACAGTGTCCCATCTGAATGTTTGAGGAGGCGATCTCTGTCACCATGGCTGTGGTTTCTATGGTTCTATGAAGAGACAAAGAGGTGCGAGGAGCCCTAATTTATACTGTGACTTTAAATTCCCTTAGAAAATGTTAAAGGGCCCTTACATAAAAAAATAAACAAAAGCAAAAAAAAATTTCCTCAGCTGTTTTTTTAATAACAGGGTTTGATGCAGCATGTAATCCATACATGGCCCATTCTACTGAATTAGTTCAAATTGCGGGCTTAAAATATTTAAAAAGAATTTTAGATGTATACACCTTAGATATTTACAGGATTACGTTATGATCTGCTTAAACTAAAGGCATTTATAGAGCTAGAAATAAGGTAAATATATACAAAATTATCATTTATAGGGTACTTTCTATTGGGAGGAGTCTGTCCCAAACGCTAACGCATCATTTACACTTGTGAAAATAATGCTTCTATTTTTTTTCAATATTTTTAAATCTGACTGATTTCTTTTCAAGTAAAGATTTTGATTTATCATTACCATTAAAATAACCAAACATTAAAAAAATGCTGTCCCCCGTTCTCATGTCAATACCAAAACACAGTTAATCAGTAGGCGGAGCCTTATTTTAGCCAAACCCCTGCATTTTAGAGCAGTAAGTGGGACTGTATCCCTGTCCCTCATGGCCACATGGTGAGCAGTTCTAATTGTTCTGAAGTAAATGTGTCCCACTGTCTGCAAATCAGTGCAGAATATTAAGAATTGTCACTACCGAAACACAGATTTTCTGCAATTGAGTAAAATTTTGTGTTTTAATTAAACTATGACAATTTTCTGTGTGATCAGCTGTTCAGAGCTGTGTGCTGGTCATGAACTGGCTGTATTTTTGAGTTGAGCTCAAAATGAGCTAAATTTGTCACCGAAACAGTCACTACCGAAATGGTCACTAGCGAAACAGCCACAAGTGAAACAGTCACCACCGAAACAGCCACCACCGAAACAGTCACCACCGAAACAGCCACCACTGAAACAGTCACCACCGAAACAGCCACCACCGAAACAGCCACCACCGAAACAGCCACAAGTGAAACAGTCACCACCGAAACAGCTCTACCGAAACAGTCACCACCGAAACAGTCACCACTGAAACAGCCATCACCATAACAGCCACTACCAAAACAGCCACGACTGAAACTCACTACCGATACACTCACTCCTGATACACTCACTACTTATACACTCACTACTGAAACACTCACTACCGAAACACTTGGTTTCGGTACTTTTATGTTTGTTATTGTAGTGACAGAACGGAATGTTCAATAATTTATTTTTAATAAAATAAACATAATTAAAGTAAAGGGTCACTCAAAGCAGAAGGATTTTAGTCTAAAAGTCCAAACCAGTTAAAAGTAAAAAATGGGCAGAATTCAGTGGAATTAAGAAGTATACATAAACCAAGCTTAAAGAATTTCTCACAACTCCACACTTTCATGTTATTATACATTTCTTTTTTCAAGTCAATCGGGTCGTCTATGTACTTCACATCAGAGGTCATTTTAAAATAAATGATTAGAGACAGAATTATTTCAGGTTTAAGTCACTATATTAGATTCCCAGTGGCTAAATGTTTACATCAAGTTGACCATCCCTTTAAACAATCTGGAAGATTCCAGAAATTGATGTAATGACTTTTAGAAAATTCTGTTTGGCCACTGGTCATTAGTAGGAGTTAACTGCTAATTGGGAACGCACATATGGCTGTATGAAAGGTCTTGTTAGAAGCAATTTCCAAACAAATGAATATACAAAAAGCAGCTGTACAAACACACACACACGCACACACACATTTTCTAAGCTGCTTATCCTTCTGGGTCGCGGGGGGAGCTGGAGCATATCACAGCAGTCATTGGGTGGAAGGCAGGATACACCCTCTATGGGTCAACAGTCCACACCTAAGGGCAATCTAGCATGCCCAACTGGCCTGACTTCAAATCAAATTTATTTGTAGCTCTTTTTACAACTAATGTTGTCACAAAGCAGCTTCACAGAATTCCAGAAAAGACAAAGTTTTAACAAGAATGTAAAACCCCCAGGTGAGCAAGCCAGGGATGACAGTGGCAAGGAGAAACTCCCTCAGAGCTGAGGAAGAAACCTTGGGAGGAACCAAGGTTCAAAACGGTAGACTCACCCTCCTCTGGTCAGACTACCTACAGAGTTATTATACCACTAATATTAATAGTAGTAGTAGACTTCATATCTTTGGACTTTGGGAGGAAACCCACAGGAGAACATGCAAACTCCACACAGAAATGGCCAAACCTAGGCTGTGAGGTAGCAGCGCTACCCCACCGCCCCTGCTGTTGTTTTCAAACATAAAAATCTTGGCAACACACAGACCCTGCATTGCCCATCCCAGCCTTTACTGGACTTTGGTCTGGAGTGTTTCATTGAACTAAAGCATGACTTTCAAAACCTTAACAGATTTTAAAACAGATGCATAACACACTTAATATCCATCTTTAACTCACTTTCCTGGACACTAGATGTTAAGGCATAAAGAGGGTACAATACACAGAACAGGTTTCAACAATTAAAAAGCAATCACAATCCCAGATCTCCCCTGTTATCACGTAATAAAAAACCGCTAAACTGGACTGGACTTGTTGTTGCTTTTATGTAAGCAGAAGAAGTAAAATGGAAACATAAACTGGGGCTGAAATGCAGATATCGCACTCAGAGCTGGAGAAAAAATGACCACCAACTGGCTGCTGACTTTAAACTGTAAAGAAAGTGATTATTTGGCTGAACTCAACAAGCAACTTCTCTGTCTCAGTCACACAAATCTCTCTCCAGCTTTTCTCTCTCTCATTGGTTGTTACACCACTGACTATCTCAAATTACAGAACTTGTGAACTGTACTGAGTCGTAAAATTCAACTACCGTGTCACGATTGGCCCCTCCCAGTCCTGTGCATGTGCAGGTGTTTTTTGAGCATTCCTCAACTTTCCCAGTCTTTTGTTGCCCCTGTCCCAACTTCTTTGGAATGTGTTGCAGGGATCAGGACAGTCATGACTGAAACAGTCACTATCGAAACAGTCACTACCGATACACTCACTACCGAAACAGCGGTAGTGTGCGTTTACGTGTTTTGGCTCAGTCCAGCCCCCCTGTTGTCTGACTCCACCCCTGATTGTTACCACCTGTTTCCTACCTGTCCCTCGTCTTGCTTCTGTTATATAAGCCCTGTGTTTGCCCTGGTCTGTGTTGGTCTTTGTATGTTTGTAAGCCTGTTTGATCGTTCTGATTGTTTGATTCTTTTTTGTTAGTCATGTCTGCCCCCACGATCAATCCATGTTGGCTCAATGACCCAGGACTATATTGACCATGACCCTGGATTTGCCCTTAATAAAAGTCGCTTATCTCCGCATATGCGTCCGCCTCCTCGCTCCCTGTTACACACGGTTAGAATTGAAGGTTCTGTTCAGGTACATTTTTCATTCATCAAGGTACAAACAGATAAATGTTCCCTCAAAGCTCCAGCAGTGGTTTTAAGGTCTGATTGTGAAGCTTAAATCAGTTTTTCGAGATGAAAAGTTTGTATTTGTAGCTTTTCATAACCGAATATTTTAAAACAGAACAGTAGAATAAAAGTCTGGAGGCGAGGTGTGTGGAGCCTTAGAACAGATCATTTCAGTTGATTATGGTTCAGTTATGTTCCCTGACTAAAGGTACTGAGATGGAGCCTTGAGAGTTCCACCTCAGGAACAGCAAGCAAGCAAGCAAAATTTATTTATATAGTGCTTTTTACAACAGGTGTTGTCACAAAGCAGCTTTACAAAACAATCAGTATTACAGAGAGAAGAGAAAAGAAGAAAGAAAATCCGTGTCCGAGCCCCCATGAGCAAGCCAGCGGCGACGGTGGCAAGGAAAAACTCCCTAAAAGAGGAAGAAACCTTGAGAGGAACCAAGACTCAGAAGGGGAACCCATCCTCCTCTGGTCGACACCGGATAGCAAACATTATTAGTATGAAGTATTATAGTAAAGTGGGAAAAGAAAAGATCTGAGGGTGAGGATTGCACAGGATTGAATAGGAGAGGTACTGCCCCAGCGACAAGAATGGAACAGTTTACTACCTTTTTTCTGAGAGTGAACCAGACCTTCTGGTCAATCACCTCACACTATCAATCACTTCCGATCGAGTTCCCAACCAAAATAAAGGCCACAGGTTGTGAACAATTTGATCAAAGAGGCAAACTGGCGTTAAGATTTGGTGTACACTCTTAAAAAACCATGGTTCTTCAATGGTTATTTAATAAAGAAAGTGGTTCTATATAGAACCATGAACACTCAAAGACCCTTTGCATGATTAAAGCATTCTTTGCATCATGAAAGAGTTCTTCAGCTTAATGAAAAATATGCATAAATGTGCTACAGACGGTTCTACATAGAACCTTTCTATATAGCCCCCAAAAAGGGTTCTTCTATTGTTACAGGCGTCATGTTGTAACAATAGGTTCTATATCGAACAGTACATTCTCTTTCACAAGAACTCTTTCACAATTCAAAAAACCTTTAATTTGTTTCTTTGTTGTTCTCTTAAGCTGGGCCTACACTCTTACAAAATGGTTCTTCAAGGGTTCTTTAGTAAGGAAAATGGTTCTAGATAAAAGTATGAACACTCAAAGAACCTCTTGCATGATTAAAGGGTTCACTGCATCATGAAAGCGTTCTTCAGATAGATGGAGAAAGTACTGTAGATGGTTCTATATAGAATTTATTGTTACAACATCAAGCTTCGAACTATAGAAGAACCTTTTTGGGTGATACATAGAACCCTTTTCAAAAAGGTTTGATATAAAACCATCTAAAGCACACTGTCTATCAGTTTGAAGAACCCTTTGAAGATGCAAAGACACCTTTACACCCTTAAAAATGTTCTTTGAGTGTTCATGCTTCTATATAGAACCGCTTTCTTTACTGAATAACCCTTGAAGAGCCATCATTTTTAAGAGTGTAGGCCTGGCTTAAGACAACAACAAAGAAACTGGTGAAGGAACGAAGAAGGAAGAAGCTCCTATTCCAAGACCAGTGTAAGAAAGCCAGACTGCAGTTTGCCAGAGGTCACCAAGACAGAGACCCAGCGTTCTAGAGGAGTGTTCTCTGCTCTATTTGACCCAGACTCATCAAGTTATCAGTCTCCGGGCACAAATGTTTGGTGGACACAATACATGGATACATTTTTTGGTGGTGAGGGATCTTTTTTAGGTTAAATGTGGGCACAATGGTAACATACTAACCGCTCTGTTGGGTACATCAGGTTATGTAAGTGGTTCTAGAAAGAAACCTCTTGGAAGACATATTTCTGCTAAGTATGGCAGCTTAATGTAAAGTTCTATTACTCATCATTTATATATTATTACTCAGAAGCAAACTTGGGCCCACTTCATCACTTGCCCTGACCACTTAGTCCTCAGCCCTGTGTTTTGTGCGTTCATGTCTAGGGAGTAGGGTGTCCCAATTTTAGTTGAGGTAGAGGGGCTAAGTGTTAGAGCTACACGGACCTCCAAATGGAGGTTTTTCAGAGACTCCAAAGTTTTACGAGAAAAAAGAAAAACTGGCAAGAAGGCTGAACAAGAGACCAAACAAACCCACAAATGTGAGAATTTTCAGCAGTTCTGATGCCTGAAGAGGCAGAATGTAACTGCTACACCATTTAAGGTGGAACGGGAAAATCTGAATAAGAATCTGGCGAATATCTGACCTCAGCTTCATATCACTGAAGAATGGGGGGGGTGATAATAAATAACTGCCCCCCTCTTTGAAGGCATATGATCCCTAAATGTACCTAAAGCCCAACAGTGAGGAGCTGAACTTTACCCTCCTCTGCTGTCACTGCAGACAGGCAAGGTCGCCTACAGAGCAGCGCTAGTTTTTATTTGAGGGTCCCTTTCAGAGGGAAGATCTCAACCACTGCCCCACATAACTCAGTTCTAAGAGGTCAGGGTGGCACTCAAAAACAAGGAGCAGGGGTGAAAAGAAGAAATGGGATTGGGCCTTGCTGTGTTGACCTGTTGTTTGGTTGCATAAAGACAGCAACAAGATGACAATACATTTTCTCAACATGCTACAACATGAAATGAGGTTGTCTTATTGCTGACAGCAGTGCAGTCATATTTCTGCATAATCCAGTACTAAGCTACTTCAGTAAAAACAAAAGTAAAACAAGCGCACACACATTTACAACAACAGAGCCCAACAACCCAACAACCAGTGCAACACTTCCTTGTGAAGCATGCAGTCACTCTTCACACGCACATTTACCCCAGAGAAAACCACATCGGTTAAAGCGAGTCACCCGAAATACACAACGTAACAAAAATACCAGCAAACCTAAAAACCAAAACCATCAAGCACAGTAAAACTAGTACAGTGTCATGGTGGGCGTGGATTTTCTTTCTCATTTATATCTCACTGTTAGCGTACACATCTGCTGACAATGACGCAGCAACTTTTTATGACTGAACACTTTTTAACACTTTTAACATTTTTACTTGCGTTTGCCTTTAAAAACAGGCTGCTCTACTGTAATGTTTCAGGCCTTTTTTACAGCTCCCCCAGGCACTTTTAAATATCTGGAGCTCCACATTCCTTCATGAAGTACTTTCACAGGAACGCTAGCATGATGTTACAAAAGCTTGACCAAGACAATGGAGGATGGACGAGTGGTTGCTAAGCAGTGATTGGAGGAGAAAATGAAGCAGTAATTTAGAAATGATGTGGAGAGGCACCATTATGATTGACCATTATGATTGGCTGCAAAGTTGAAATGAATCCTTTTTTTTGCTGGTTACTAAAGTTCCCACCCCAAAATCAAGACAAAATCAGCTGCTTAAATTTTCTCACAGTTGAGACACTGGGGGGCCCCTGTTGGCAATTAACACACACATACATTACACGGGACATTCTGGGCTTGGTTTGGCCATATCGATCAACGCTGTGTATGGAGGTTATGAGGTTTTCAATCCAAACACCACCATCCCAACTGTGAAACATGGTGGTGGCAGCACTGTGTTGTGGGAAAAGGTACTAGTGCTCCCGAGAAAACAGGAAAAAGGCAATGAAATAAAAAAAAATTAGAGTGAACACCACAAAATCCTCACTGAAATCTTGTAGAGAATTGGACTGAACTGAAAAAGGCTCACAAACCTGATGTGAGTTTCCTGCAAAGTATTGTGAGAAGCTTGTGGAAGGCCTCCCCAAAAGCTTGATTCAGGTTAAGCAATTAAAATGCATTGTCACCACACACCTATGAAATGGATACATTTAGACCCAGTGAACATCTGACTTCTTATGGAGGACAGAGAACCAGCCCTGTGACCAGTAGGTCACCGGTTTGATCCCCTGAGCTGACAGTATGTGACTGAAGTGCCCTTGAGCAAGACACCTAACCTCCAACTGCTCCCTGGGCGCCATAGATAGGGCTGCCCACTGCGCTGGGCACGTGTGCCCCCAAGTGTGTGTGCATTCACTAGTGTGTATGTGGTGTTTCACTGCATGGATGGGTTAGAATGCGGAGGTGAAACTTCCCTGATGTGGGACTAATAAGGGTCCCTTAACAAGAAGTTATTTAGGTGAGGTGTATGTAGATTTTTTGGCCTCAACTCTAAAAGCTCAGCTGCAAAAACAGCCCTTTATAAACCCACTGTTTGGGTAAAAACATGTCCTTTTCAGCCTGCAACAGTTTTGCCCCGCCTATTTAAGTTGAAGTTATAAGGAGTGTGCCAGCAGACGGCTATTTGAATGAGAGCTGCCAATCAATACAGAGCCCATTTACATATATCAGTCTAAATCAGTCTTTATGGCTAAGGCATAAAGGAAGAATTGTAAGTGAGGAAGGAAACTTTAAACCGAATTATGACTCGTTTTTGGTGCATAAAAGTACATGTCAAGCACGGATGCAAACAAAACACAAGAAAAATGTTGATTAAGGTCTTTCACTTCGCTTATATAACATCTCTGCGTCAGTGTGTCCCGTCGTAACGTCTGAAATGTTGATTACAGAAAGCATTCGTGGCAGCATTACTAATCTAATGGACTCCTTAATGAAAACACAGAGACTTTTTCTGGACAGCAATGGCTTAGAAATGGACAATGGCTCCGCAGTGCAGCGCTCCGGACATCAACACTGTTTCTGAAGCCGTGAATCTGCAGATGCTCTCACATCAACAAAACGTCGAGTTTCTGTAAATTTGTGGCGGTGATCATGCAGTTTTCGTCCATTGCAGCGTCACTCTGATGAAACCGGTGAGTGATCTGTGTTGTAAACATGCAGATAGAGACACGTCATGCAAACAGAGACTGCGACGAGCCGGAAAGGTGGTCAATGGTTTGGGGTGAACAGCTCAAAATGCTCTGCTAAAAATGGACATGGACTTACAGGCTTCAACTGAAGCCCTGTTCTGCATTTTAACATCAACCGAACATCGCTGGACATCAAGTGAACCCTCGGCTGTTCTTACTTCACTGTTTCTGTGATGTCATGAAAACCAGCACATTTGCATATATCCCCCGATTAAGCCTACAGCAGTTTAGCTCTGCCCACTCACGCTAAAATGATAAGGAGGGTTTCAACCTGGACCTCATGTCCGAAGCACAATACAGCACAGCCCAACCACATAAAAGCTATAAAAGGATGATACTACTTAAGAGAAAATGCAGATGGGTATTTTTCAGCTAAAAAAGTTAAACATCTGCGTTATCTGTTGAAAGACCGTTATTCCAAACGTTCTGGGGAACGGCCAGGTGTTCTTCAGCGAACATGAAACGAGAAACAGTGGTTTTATAGGACAGCAGTGGTTTCCTCTGTGGTGACCTCCTATAAATATCACTTTTGTTCATGTTTTATTTCTTATAGTTCAGTGCTGTGCAAATAAGTAATTGAATGGAAACGTCCATTTTTGTGTCCTTAGCATTTATAGATATATTACACTTGAAAAACATGTTAGGGATACAATTTATGTACATTTTTAAAATAAAACAACACATTATTTTACCGATTACACCTTCTTGACCATGAATTTAGCTATATTGGTTTTTAAAACAATTCCAAGCACCACAGAGAAGCTCGTCGCCACAGTCAAGTGGAAAGGATGAAGCCATCTTTCCAGGAAAAAAACACGCTTTTCTGCACTTTTAACTGCAATAATCTATACATGACTATGAAATATTTGATTTGACATTTAAAAAATGATTTATATTATAAAATATGTAAGGAAAGCCCCCCATGGGTCATGTCACTGGTGTTACTGCATTAAAAAAATCCCTTGAATTAAAATAAGTCACACTGATGACGTCACTCGACTTCCTTTCACCTGTTTTCTGAGGATCTATGAAGAAATGCTCATGGTGAGTCTTTCAGTTCTCAGAGATTATCTCATTTAGCTCATGATTTCATATGAAGCTTTTAGCTGAAGTCACTGGAGTGACCAACTTAATTCTGAGGTGACTGTGAAAAAATAGAACACAAATGGAAAATTCCATGTTTTAGTGGATGTTCCATGATTGACAGCGTGTGGTTTGATGCTCTGCAGCAGTTATTTTGCAAAATGCATTTTCATTTAAAAAAATGTCTCCGGTGTTTCCTTTATTATATGTAACACTAATGACTATCAGTAACACCAGTGACTCCTATGGAGAGATAGAAAAAAAAATGGACGTTTCTGTAGAATGACCCAAACGGTTTACACTATTCATCTGGGCAGTAAGCATTTGCTTAGAAAAACACTAATATTACAGTAAATACAAGTAATATTAATACAATAAGTGGACATTTTACATTAGCCAATGAGTTAATATAATCATTTCCAATTTGTTCCTCAAACTAGCTCACAAGATATCAACTTCAGTTTTGAATATAAGATATCCTTCTTACGTTTTACTGTATTTATGTTTATTTGCATTTAAACTAATGACATACACCGATCAGACATAACATTATGACCACCTCCTTGTGTCTCCACTCATTGTCCATTTTATCAGCTCCACTTACTGTATAGGTGCACTTTGTAGTTCTACAGTTACAGACTGTAGTCCATCTGTTTCTCTGATACTTTGTTAGCCCCCTTTTACCCTGTTCTTCAGTGGTCAGGACCCCCATAGACCCTCACAGAGCAGGTACTATTTGGGCAGTAGATCATTCTGGTGGTGGTGTGTTAGTGTGTGTTGTGCTGGTGTGAGTGGATCAGACACAGCAGTGCTGCTGGAGTTTTTAACCACTGTGTCCACTCACTGTCCACTCTATTAGACAATCCTACCTTGTCTGTCCACCTTGTAGATGTAAAGTCAGAGACGATAGCTGATCTGCTGCTGCAGTTTGTGTCTGTCATCCTCTGGTCCTTCATCAGTGGTCACAGGACGCTGTCGGCTGGGTATTTTTGGTTGGTGGACTATTCTCAGTCCAGCAGTGACACCGAGGTGTTTAAAAACTCCAGCAGGACTGCTGTGTTTGATCCACTCAGACCAGTGCAACACACACTAACACACCACCACAAGTAGTACGTGCTCTGTGAGGGTCCATGGGGCGTCCTGACCACTGAACAGGGTAAAAGGGGGCTAACAAAGTGCACCTATATAGGAAGTGGAGCTGATAAAATGGACAATGAGAAACAAGAAGGTGGTTATAATGTTATGCCTGATCAGTGTATAGTTTTACAGGCAGAAGCACACATGCTGCTGAAATAAAAGGTTCTAAATAATGTGCTTAGGTGTGAGGCTTTTGACCAGTACTAGGAGACACATAGACAGACATTATGAATTGTGAGAGGCGCCTGCAGATTCCTAGCTGTCTCCGATTTGGCTGTAAGGTACCAAAAGAGTAACACAAGCGACACAGGAATGATAATTGGCTGCAACAAACACAAGAATGGGATGCTGTACTGGCAGCTCAGTGCTTTGCTTCGTTTTAAAGTAACAATTTTTACACCATGCCTTTGTACTGATCTTTGTAGAGAGAAAAGCAATGGTGAGAGAAAACATCTGCCTGACTGGACTAACAGAGGTTTAAATACCTTTGTAAGCATTTTCAGTTTTATGAGCTTCAACAATATTTCTCCTAAAGACTTCTTTAAAACTCCTTCATTGGCACTTATTAAGGAAAAAAGCAACGCTTGCTCCAAAGGTGAATATGCCAAGTGGCACTTGGGAATTTTGTTGGGAAGAGCAGATAACCAAATTCATGTGATTTTTATATATGGTGAACTACACCTGAGCTGACTGGATTGAAATGGACTCCAATCACTCTCCCTTCTAGAGGTCATTATCCTTTTCCTGCCCTGGCTTCATTGTTTAAGCCTAGGTTTTTCAACTTCACCACTTCAACAGCGGTCACAACCCAAATGTTTAGAAGAGCCATTTAGTCCAACAAAAGTCAATCCACCTTGAGAGCCACAACATTTTATGTTCATTTTATTGAAGTAAAGTTTTACCATCTTGGCTGTAAATGTGTCTCTGTATGTCCTGATGCACTAGTACAGGATAAAAAATACAATATAAATGAAATCACAGACTCCACTTTCACTTTGCTTTTCTCGCATCTCCAGCAGGAAATATCTTCTCAAAAGTAGAACAGTTTCTTGGAAAATGTCTCTCAATGTTTGACTTTTTACGAGACTGATGTCGCTTCTCATTCACCAGATTCTTGATCGAATTGTCCCGTTCCACCTTAACTTGTGCTTGACATGCCAGGATGGAACTGCTGCACCATTTAAGGTGGAAAAGGAAAATAAGAACAAGAAGTTGGCGAACAAGGAGTGATTAATGCTTCGCCAATTTTTAGTGTTTGACAGTTTCTCACTGCAGGTTAAATGTATCAGGAAACCAGTTGGACTGATTATAAACACAAATAAGTCCATTCGTCTCCAAATTTTATTTATATAATACAAAATGATCGATGTTTGTCTTAAATCTCTCTCTTTGCCATTTCATTAGCTACTAGTGAGATGAGACTGTTGTCTGTGTTGCTATGGTGCATATGCATAGTCTGCGCTGATCTTCAGGGTTAAAGGGTGAATCAGCAGTTCTACATTAACTCCAGAGTTTAAGACCATTTACCGTTAACCTGTGTTGATTGATCCGCACAGCTTTATTTTACTGTAAAGGTGGATTATTTTATTATTACCTACTAATATAATTCAGCTGTGGAGCCGCAACATTACAGTAGAAGAGCCGCATGTTGCCGACCCTTGCAGTAAACCAAAACTGAGAAGAAGCCAGTGGTCTGTAATGGGCTGGTCATTTAGCTTTGTTATAAAAATCAGTCAAAAAGTGATAAAGTTAATAACAAGAGAGAAATCGAAAATGTTTTGTTTGCTTCTTGCCTTTGGAAACAAAACATGACCCTCGCGAGAGGTGAGAACAGGATTTTACTTGAATTCTGCATTACATTTCTTAATGAGTGCTTGGATCCTTATTCTGAAAATCACATTGGGCCTCATTCACCAACCGTTCTTAAGTAGAAACCTACTTATGCAGTTTTCACAAAGATTCTGACATTTACCAGTGTTTTCTTATGTGGGATTTGTTCTTAGGTAAGAACAGAATCTACTGTCACGATTGGCCCCTCCCAGTCCTGTCCATGTGTTCGTGTTGTGTTTTGATCTTCCATGTACATTTTTTTTGGTTTCCTAGTCCTGCCCCTTGTTTTGGTGACTCCTCCCCTGATTATTCCCACCTGTGTTTCCACCTGTGTCTTGTGAACCCTCATTAGCCCTCTTGTATTTAAGCCCTGTGTTTTCATTAGTCTAGTGCTGGTCTTTGTTTGATTTGTACTGTTGTTGTTATCTGCTGTATTGGTTGTGTTATTTGTACTAGTCTTTGTACTGTTCTCCTTGTTGGATTCTGGTGTCTGTCATGTCTGTCCCCCGATCAATCCGTGCTGGATCTCTGACCCTGGACCGTCTTGACTATGACCCTGCATTTGCCCATAATAAATCTTGCTTATCTCCGCATATGTGTCCGCCTCCTTGCTCCCTGTTACATCTACAAGCATCCAAGAGCACAAAGGTGAGGACAGTTCTGTGCTTTAAGGACAATGTCATGAATCTGACATAGACTTTTCTGAGGACCTTTATCAAGAACACATTTAAGAACAAAGTCAGGAAGATAGTGGTGAATGAGGCTCATTAATATTTGGAGCATGTTTTAGTCAGACAGAACAAATATGCTTGGTCTAAACTCTATTATTTCTGAAAAGTTTCAGAGCAGCCCCTGCGCTGTACTAACACTGCATGGAGCAAACTTCTCTGATACCACTTTAAAAACATGTTATTACGGGTCAAACTAGTCCTTGAGTCCGGCACAGATTGAATATTTTCCTGCTCATCAGATAATGTCCAGGTTAAGCAGAGTGTTGGATCTTATACCAACTGTCACCAAAGAAGCAACACTTGTGACCCAGGATGGCATTGTGCTGCAAAAATACACAAGAATTGGACACTTGAGTGGAAGTTATTATTTGTTTCAGAGCAGCCCCTGCACTGCACTAACACTGCACAGAAATAACTTCTCCGATACAGCGTTGAACACCAGTGATTGTAAATGTGCTGTAATAAACAGATCTGTTGTTTGTTCTAAAAATGTTGTAAATCTATTTATAAAGCTGGGGCATTGAGGCTGGGCGCAAGGGTGAGCTGTCTTTTAAGTCAAATAAGAGAAAAAATTTTTACAGAATCCAGAAACTGTGTAGCTGAGTTGGGTAGAGCAGATAAGCCCCTGATGAAAAATAACAGAAAGTAAACAGAGCAAAACAAAACTAAACACAAAGAAAGACAAACTTAAAACCTGAAGCAAGACTGAAGAACAACAGAAGCGGAGTTTAACAAACAAAGGGATCATGAGCCCATGAACATCGAACAGCAGTATAAACAATGCAAGACAAAGAGACAAAGCAAACACAAGGGTATAAATACACTGAGGGGAAACAAGGAACACACGAGACTAATAATGTGATGAGGCTATAAACTACAGATGGGTGAGACAGATGACAAGAAGGCAACACTGGGGAGAAGACAAAGACTGGAACAACAGCAACAAAAGCACATGGCCTACATAAACAAAAGCACATGGAACAAGAAAACAAAGGCATGTTGGTACTTGGATACGCATCATATACCTCAGTACTATCTGATGCATCTCTGCACTTTTAGCTTCAATGGCCAGTGCAGTTTTGCACTCTGATGCGAGATGCTATGAATTTCTAGCATGAATTTTTATAATTTTTCCACATGTTAACAATAACTCTACTTTTAAAAGGCCTTGGCTGGTGAAATGTGGTGTACTTTACTGTTAGGCTACATTTGTTTTGGCTTAAAAAAGCTCAACACTAAATAACAAACTGTACAATACCAATACTTGAATACTTGAGTAACAAATACTCAAGTATTCAAATCATTTGGTCCAATCCAACAAAATACCTACATTTAGAGTACATTATTAATTTCAAATAGTATTTATTCTGTATGTGTGTTCAATGTTAGGACAGATCAGATGTACATTATTTGTGATACAATCAAACTAATGTTAGCGTGGTGGCAAATTGATAATTGTTTCCAAACAGTCAAGTAATTTTCAATTAGCTACAACAAACAGTAGTGTAGCAATTTATAGAAGCTCAAAATGATACAGCAACAAAATGTAAATTCAGCCTGAGTGGGATTTTCGCCAAAGTTCTGTAAAGCTTGTCCAACCTCACAACACTGTGATAAAGGGACATATTTGTGGATGGAGCTTGGAAAAGAGCTTGGAAAAGACAAATGCAAAAAGGTTTGTGTACTTTCCTACTAACTTTAATACCATGCCACATCTGCATCTTCACCTTTATTAGTCAATGCTATCTAACCTGACCCAGTCAGTCAAGGACATGTGAAGACAGTGGTTAGCTTATTATGGGTGAAACTAGTCCTACAGTCCTGCTCAAGCACACCTGACTCAACAGACAACGTCCAGGTTTAGCATAATGCTGGACCTCATACCAAGTGTCACCGAAGAAGCAGGGCCCGTGACCTGGGATGGCAACGTGCTGCAAAAATAGACAAGAATTGGACGCTTGAGCGGGAGGTCATCACTTCACAGTGACCGAATGCTCTTCATAGTTTTGAAAGAGGCTCATCACTCATGTGTTCATGACCAATTCATGACTATATTGCAGCATGTTCAGGAAATGTTTTGACATTGTAGTTTTAGGTGATGTGCTCTTCAGCATTTATTGCACTGGGTTCATTTTGCTATGTACTCTTATTGTACAGGGTGGGACTACGAACCACCTCAGAGGTGTGTGTATATTTGTGTGAGGTGAGAGCTAAGAGAGCGAGAGGGAGAGACAGAGAGAGACAGAGGGAGAGAGAGAAAGAGAGTGGGAAACATGAGCCGATTAGAGAGCTCTGTTAGAAAAAAACTGGCTGTGGCCAACACAACTGGACAACTGGAGAGGAAAGCACCATGACTTCTGCGAACATAATTAGTGCGTTTACAAGCACTCAATAATCCGATCATAATCTGATTTCTGCAGTTAACTGATTAATCAAATGCAATCACACAAACAAAACACTCTGATTTCTTAGATCAAAGTAAAGTCTAGAAATCTGATTAAGAAATCTGATAAAGACGCTGGATTTTAGCTCAGTAATCAGATTTCTCAGGGCTGTAAACTCTTACTCTCATTTCTTTCAGATTTCTCAGTGCTGTGAACTCTTACTCTGATTTCTTTCAGATTTCTCAGTGCTGTGAACTCTTACTCTGATTTCTTTCAGCTGTGAACTCTTACTCTGATTTCTTTCAGATTTCTCAGTGCTATGAACTCTTACTCTGATTTCTTTCAGGTTTCTCAGTGCTATGAACTCTTACTCTGATTTCTTTCAGATTTCTCAGTGCTTTGAACTCTTACTATGATTTCTTTCAGGTTTCTCAGTGCTGTGAACTCTTACTCTGATTTCTTTCAGATTTCTCAGTACTGTAAACTTTTACTCTGATGCAGTGTTTTTCATTAAAAAACCTCCGGCATGAAGTTCCTCCTTCTGCAGGTTTATTGGCTGGTTTCAAAGCAGAAATCTGATTATTGCGTGATTCAGGTAGACCTGGAGTTTCCCTCTTTTCTGTTTACTCAAGTTCATGTAAACACGCTGATCTGATTACTTACAAAATCTGATTTTATGCAGTTATTGTATTATTAACTTAATATAAACACACTCAATGTCCCTTCTAATGTTACAATATTAATAATCTTCCACAATCAGTTGATGTCCAAAACATCTCAGACAGCCAACCTGCAGGTTCTAATGAAGAAAAGGGATACAAAGTAAAAAGGATTGTCACTTTTTACTCAAGCCTGTCTGATACAGCGTTTGGCTGACATCGGGTGATACTCAGAGCTGGATTTGAGGTTGGATGTGAGGCGTTGCCAAAGATGCTAAAAAAACATCTTCATTATCTGTTTTCATTCCACGCATATGTGAGATTTCGGCATTCATGTCAGACTAAGAGGTTCAAATCAGGACGAGCTCATCTACAGAAGAGGTGTTTATCACATGCTTTCACTTTCATTGGTCTTGCTGCGGAGTGATTAGTATGACATGTTCAGGATTTGCCCGATGTGTAGTTTTCCTGCCACATTGGGGTAGTTTGGAAACGTAGACACAGAAGAAAACAATAACATTTTAGCTTCTGTTAGACAGCCTTTAAGCAAAGTTTGGGAAGGCGATTTGTGGTGAAATTGGCAACCCATCCCCCTGTTGAGAAATATAGCAAGATCTGAGGACTGAAAACCGGTTTGGTAACCAGTGAAAAGTGAAGTTAATACATTTGAAAATTGGAGTTTATAATCTTCAGGGATTGTCTGAATATTTAACTAAATAATAAAAAAAATATTATTAAAAAGTCTGAATTGACTATTCAGACTATTAAGCAGCTGCTTGTAAATAAAATGTGTTACACAGTTCTGGTCCACAGACGGAAATTGAAATAATATGCAGAGAAAATGCATATTAATTCATTTCTAATCACACAGAAAAGTGGAGAAAGAATTTTTTATATGTAAATATAAACGTGTAACATCAACACAGTTGCTGTCTTTCAGTTTCCTTTATTCATATGAAACCAACACATTTAAATCACACGGTTCACTGCTTAGTGCTATTAGAATTAAAATTAATTCATATTAATCAACTACACACTTTAAAAAGGTGGTTCTTTGGGGTTATTTAGCAAAGGCAATGGTTCTATTTAGAGCCATGAGTTCTAGATGGATCTGAGCATGGTGAAACGGTTCTCTAGACTGATGGTGAACATGTTGTATGTAGCTGCTGTCAGAAGAAAATCTCATGTCTCCATTTTTGTCATTTTTCAGTTTTTGGCGTGGTCTGAAAATGCCTGTTGCTCTTTATATTATATCTAAATTTCATGATGAATGGACCAAGAGAAATGGCCCAAAATGACTTGGAAAAAGGTCTGGTTCCATTGACTTACATTAAAAGTGAAATAAGTTTTTTCCTTCTCGTGTAAAGTTACCAATAGCAATAGGGTTAAATATACTCTAAAGGTGCTAAACTGTCTCTGGGGCAGGACCCCTCTTGTCACTGGGGTGGGACCCTCAAGGGTCCATCTCAGTACCTTTAGTCAGGGAATATAACTGAACCATAATCCACTGAAATGATCTGTTCTAAGCTGTCCTGACTCCACACACCCCGTCTCGCCTCCAGGCTTTTATTCTACGGTTCTGTTTTAAAACATTCGGTTATGAAAAGGTACAAATACCAACTTTTCACCTGGAAAACCTGATTTAAGCTTCACAATCAGAACTTAAAACCACTCTAGAACCTTCAAGGGAACATTTAGACTGTTTGTACCTTGATGAACGAAAAACGTACCTGAACAGAACCTTCATTTCTAACAGAGTGTAGCACCAAAAAAGGTTCCGCTTTCATTACGATGTCAAGCTTGCACCAACAGCAGAACCCTTCCATGTAGAACAACATACAACACGCTCACCATCAAAGAGCCTTCTCACCATGCAAAGAGCCATCTAGCCATGAAATGGTTCTATACAGAGTTCAGAACCACTCTCTTTACTAAAGAACCCTTTTAGAACCACTTTTTTTTAACTGTGAGTGGGCACTGACCTGATCTGACCCCAGAAACCGTTCCTGTTAAAATGAGCTCATTTTTAAAGCTTAAAGGAAGAAATATCGGAGTATCGATATCGGCCGATACTCACGGTTTCAATATCGCGTCAGTTCAGCCCATTAATACAGTTCACTCGTCGCTGTTCAAGCTGTTTGGCCAAAATGAAGATGAAAAAGGAGGTTTGTTCCACCAGCAAGCTAAAAAAGGTCCACTGTAGTTCAGACGGAGATCATGAAGTCTGTATGTGCTGTCTTTGGTCTGTTTGAGTCACAGTAAATGTGCTGTGTAGCCAAAGGAACCTAATGAAACACTTTATCTCGACTGCTTACCTTGTTTTTTCTTCTCTGGTGTGTGTGAATGGAGGTGTGAGGGGTCAGTCTGGGTCCAGCAGCGCTCCCGTTCAGCTCATCTGGTCAGCAGGGTAGCCTCCCTCTGGTCTGTATGAACGCTTGGCTGGACTTTCACTGCGTTTTGACTCTCAGAGCCACACACTTTCACTGGAGCTCCTCGCGTTCACGCGCTGCTCGAGCACGCGCACTCACTCACTCACTCACTCCCTCGCGAACCTCACACACGTACGCGCGCGCAAGCACAAAGGAGGTGAAGTTCTGTCGCAGGTAAAAATCACCAAATCCAAAACTTCGTTTTCCCGAGAAAAATCACTAAAACTGCGTTTTTAAACGTTCTTCCTGTAAGCGGCTGAGCTGAGCGCTCCAGAGCGCAGACGGTCTGTAAGGGAGCGTCTGAAAAGTGCAGGGCAGTGAACGAGGACGGTTTCTACACCAGCCTAATACAAGCTCAGATACTATAAACATCACGTGTCTTTCAAGGCAGCAGCGCCCCGCTGCTCTGCTACAAGGGCCTGTTCCGCAGAACGCCTTTGTTGAGGTTTCAAGGATTTTTTGTTGATCTAACTGCTGTTTTGTTAAGCACAGGGTCAGATTAAGACCTTCCGTGTCCCCTGAGCATTAGAGATGTCCATCACCACAAACATTGTAATTTCCCTGCCTGCACTGCTCCACTGATAATGATCTACGCCTGGCATTCCCAGGCCTCTGTGTCAAAGACTGACATTCCTACCACAGGGATGAAACAGACTCATCGCAGTTGTTTGATTGCAGCTGTCAATGCCACGAGCGGCAGTCGCTAGGTCTAGTGTGGGGCAGTTACTTTTTCACACAGGTGATATCGGTTTTGAATAAATCTTTCTTTATCATCTATAACTGGAATTGGAAAGATCATTTAAAAGTTGCATTTTACAGTGGGTTGCAAAAGTATTCATACCCCTTGAACTTTTCCATATTTTGTCACATTACAACCACAAACATAAATATATTTCACTGGAATTTAATGTGAAAGACCAACACAAAGTGGTATACAATTGTGAAGTGGAAAGGAAATTATACATGAATCAAAACATTTTTTACAAATAAAAAACTAATAAGTGCGACGTGCAAAAGTATTCAGCCCCCCTGAGTCAATACTTTGTGGAGCCACCTTTTGCTGCAATTACAGCTGCAAGTCTTTTAGGGTATGTCTCCACCAGCTTTGCACATCTAGTGACTGAAATTCTTGACCATTCCTCCTTGCAAAACAGCTCAAGCTCAGTCAGATTGGATGGAGAGCGTTTGTGAACAGCAGTTTTGAGATCTTGCCACAAATTCTCAATTGGGTTTAGGTCTGGACTCTGACTGGGCCATTCTAACACATGAATATTCTTTTTTTTAAACCACTCCATTGTAGCTCTGGCTTTATGTTTAGGGTCGTTGTCCTGCTGGAAGGTGAACCTCTGCCCCAGTCTCAAATCTTTTGCTGACTCCAACAGGTTTTCTTCCAAGATTGCCCTGTATTTGGCTCCATCCATCTTCCCATCAACTTTGACCAACTTCCCGGTCCCTGCTGAAGAGAAGCACCCCCAGAGCATGATGCTGCCACCACCATATTTGACAGTGGGGATGGTGTTTTCAGAGTGATGTGCAGTGTTATTTCTCCGCCACGCATAGCGTTTTGCATTGTGGCCAAAAAGTTCTATTTTGGTCTCGTCTGACCAAAGCACCTTCTTCCACATGTTTGCTGTGTCCTCAACATGGCTTCTGGCAAACTGCAAACGGGACTTCTTATGGTTTTCTTTTAACAATGGCTTTCTCCTTGCCACTCTTCCATAAAGACCACATTTGTGTAGTGCACGACTAATTGTTGTCCTGTGGACAGTTTCCCCCACCTGAGCTGTGGCTCTCTGCATTTCATCCAGAGTCACCATGGGCCTCTTGGCTGCCTCTCTGATCAGTGATCTCCTTGTTCGGCCTGTAAGTTTAGGTGGACGGCCTTGTCTTGGCAGGTTTACTGTGGTGCCATACTCTTTCCATTTCCGGATGATGGATTGAACAGTGCTCCGTGAGATGTTCAAAGCTTGGGAAATCTTTTTATAACCTAAGCCTGCTTTAAACTTCTCCAAAACCATATTCCTAACCTGTCTGGTGTGTTCTTTGGACTTCATGATGCTGTTTGCTCCCCAATATTCTCTTAACCAACATCTGAGGCCGTCACGGAGCAGCTGTATTTGTACTGAGATTAGATTACACACAGGTGGACCCTTTTGAGTCATTAGCAGTCATCAGGCAACTTCTGAATGCAATTGGTTGCACTCAGGGAAAAGGGGGCTGAATACTTTTGCACGTCGCACTTATTAGTTTTTTATTTGTAAAAAATGTTTTGATTCATGTATAATTTTCTTTCCACTTCACAATTGTATACCACTTTGTGTTGGTCTTTCACATTAAATTCCAGTGAAATATATTTATGTTTGTGGTTGTAATGTGACAAAATATGGAAAAGTTCAAGGGGTATGAATACTTTTGCAACCCACTGTATGTTTATTCATGCTGTCTCTATCTTATTTTAAAAGCAATTGGATGATCAGAAACCTTTATACATATAATTTCCAACCAAAATTGCTTGGAAAAAATTCTGGTTCCATTGACTTACATTCAAAGTACAGTAGGTTTTTTCCTTCTCCTGTAAAGTTACCATCTTGGAGATACAAGGTTTTCTTCCGACAAATGTTGAAATGTTGAAATGGAGAAATTTTATTGTTTTTTGAAAAATATTTGGCCATTTTGAATTTGATGCCAACTACATGTTCCAAAAAAGTTGGGATGGGGGCAACAAAAGCCTGGTTAAGTTGGGTAGTAATAATAATAATAATAAAAACACCTGGTAGTTGATTGACAACAGGTCATTGATTGTGTATAAAAGAGCATCTCAGAGATGCGGAGTCTTTCAAAAGTAGAGATGTGGAGGGTTCACCCCTCTGTGAAAGACTGTGCCATCAACTAGAGCAACAATTCAAGAAGAACGTTTCTCAACATAAAATAGCAAAGAACTTCTGCTTTTCATTGTCTGTGGTACATAATATCATTTAAAAGAACATCGCAGACAGACTGAGTCTTTCAGGAGTAAAGATGAGGAGGGGTTCACTACTCTGTGAAAGACTGCACGATCTCTAGTAGAAATCACTGCATGGAATCAGAAACACTTTTGAAAACCACTGTTTGGGAAGACAGTTTGTCGCTGCAACCACAAATGCAAGTTAAAACTGCACTATGTGAAGAAGAAACCAAACAAACAGGATCCAGAAATGCTGCCACCCTCTCTGGGCATAAGCCCATTTAAAATGGACAGAGGGGAAGTGGAAAGTGTCCTGTGGTCCGACGAATCAACATTTGAAATTCTTTTTTGGAAATCATGGACACTGTATTATGTATTACAATGTATTACAGCAGCATTGCTCCGTATTAAAAGAGTCCAGGGGCTAAACTGACCTGCCTGCAGTCCAGACCGGTCACCACTGAGAACATGTGGCACGTTATGAAATGAAAAATATGACAAAAGAGACCCTGAAACTGATAAAGAGCTGAAATCCTGTATCAAACAAGAACAGGAAAACATTTCACTTCCAAAACTACAGCAGCGTCTCCTCAGTTCCCAAACACTTAGAGTGCTGTTAAAAGAAGAGGTGATGAAACACAGCGGTAAACAGGCCCTGGAACGTGTTGTTAGCATCAAATTCAAAATAGGCATATATTTTTCAAAAAACAAAAATATGAGTTTCAAAATTTGATATCTTGTCTTTGTAGTGTTTTCCTTTAATTCTATTTCTGCATTTATTATTTTATAATATATATATATATATATATATATATATATATATATATATATTATATTATATTATATTATATTATATAACTCCAAGTAAATCAAATTTCTGTGAAATCAAACTGTCCACTTAGGAAGCAACACTGATTGACAATCAATTTCACAGCTGTTGTGCAAATGGAATAGACAACAGGTGGAAATTATTGGCAATTAGCAAGACACACTCAGTAAAGGAGTGGTTCTGCAGGTGGGGACCACAGACCACTTCTCAGTACTTTTCTGCTTTCTGGCTGATGTTTTGGTCACTTTTGAATGTTGGTGGTGCTTTCACACTCGTGGTAGCATGAGGCGGACTCTACAACCCACACAAGTGGCTCAGGTAGTGCAGCTCATCCAGGATGGCACATCAATGCGAGCTGTGGCAAGAAGGTTTGCTGTGTCTGTCAGCGTAGTGTCCAGAGGCTGGAGGCGCTACCAGGAGACAGGCCAGTACACCAGGAGACGTGGAGGAGGCCGTAGGAGGGCAACAACCCAGCAGCAGGACTGCTACCTCCGCCTTTGTGCAAGGAGGAACAGGAGGAGCACTGCCAGAGCCCTGCAAAATGACCTCCAGCAGGCCACAAATGTGCATGTGTCTGCACAAACGGTTAGAAACCGACTCCATGAGGATGGTATGAGGGCCCGATGTCCACAGATGGGGTTGTGCTCACAGCCCAACACCGTGCAGGATGCTTGGCATTTGCCAGAGAACACCAGGATTGGCAAATTCACCACTGGCGCCCTGTGCTCTTCACAGATGAAAGCTGGTTCACACTGAGCACATGTGACAGACGTGACAGAGTCTGGAGACGCCGTGGAGAGCGATCTGCTGCCTGCAACATCCTTCAGCATGACCGGTTTGGCAGTGGGTCAGTAATGGTGTGGGGTGGCATTTCTTTGGAGGGTCGCACAGCCCTCCATGTGCTCGCCAAAGGTAGCCTGACTGCCATTAGGTGCCGAGATGAGATCCTCAGACCCCTTGTGAGACCATATGCTGGTGCAGTTGGCCCTGGGTTCCTCCTAATGCAGGACAATGCTAGACCTCATGTGGCTGGAGTGTGTCAGCAGTTCCTGCAAGATGAAGGCATTGAAGCTATGGACTGGCCCGCCCGTTCCCCAGACCTGAATCCGATTGAGCACATCTGGGACATCATGTCTCGCTCCATCCACCAACGCCACGTTGCACCACGGACTGTCCAGGAGTTGGCAGATGCTTTAGTCCAGGTCTGGGAGGAGATCCCTCAGGAGACCATCCGTCACCTCATCAGGAGCATGCCCAGGCATTGTAGGGAGGTCATACAGGCACGTGGAGGCCACACACAATACTGCGATTATAATAAGAGCCTCATTTTGACTTGTTTTAAGGACATTACATCAAAGTTGGATCAGCCTGTAGTGTGTTTTTCCACTTTAATTTTGTGTGTGACTCCAAATCCAGGCCTCCATTGGTTAATAAATTTGATTTCTATTGATGATTTTTGTGTGATTTTGCTGTCAGCACATTCAACTTTGTACAGAACAAAGTATCCAATGAGAATATTTCATTCATTCAGATCTAGGATGTGTTATTTGAGTGTTCCCTTTATTTTTTTGAGCAGTGTATATATACATACACACACACACACACACACACACACATACACACACACACACACACACATAGTGTCGTGCAATTAAAATGGTAAGAAATTCATAACAAATCATTTAGTTTGGGATATTTTCTTCTGTATGATTTTTTTAAATGTACTTGCAGACAACTTTTTACAGAAAAAAGAGTCAATATTTTTTCATTATATATATATATATAAACATGGCTAGTGGCCAAGCTAGTGTTTAATGTGAGACCAAATATTCTTGATAGGGTTTGCCTCTGGACTCTGACCAGCCCAAACCACCAGTAAAAAAACATTACAGTTTGTGTATATATACTGTCAGGTGCATACATTGACAAGCTGACAAAGTTGTTGTTATTTTAGCGCTGTGTTCCACAGCATATTGGAGTTCAAATATTAGCTCAAATAGTGGAGGCAGCGTTGTGGGCATGTATCGCTGTCAATGGAACTGGTTCCCTCGTCTTTGTGGATGATGTGACTGCTGCTGATGAATTCTGAGTGTACAGGACTATATTACCTGCTCAGATTCAGCCAAATGCATCAAAACTATTTGCCCGGCACTTCATAGTGCGGATGGACAGTGACCCGAGGAACACTGCGAAAGCAACCTAGGACTTTTTAAGGCAAAGATGATGAACATTCTGCAATAGCGAGTCAGTCACCTGGCCTCAGTCCAATCAAGCATCTATTTCACCTACTGAAGGCAAAGCTGGTGGTAAAATGCCCCAGAAATGAGCAGCTACTGAAGACAGCTCCACTCCAGGCCTGTACAACACTATGCAAACCTCACCTGCATTAACTGACCCTCAAACTGTCTAATTAACTGTTGCACTGCCTGTTTTTCCCCGTTATACATTCCAATATTTTATATTAATGCTGTTTGGTGTCTGGTGTGGAACAGAGAAGGACGAGTTCCCCTTCTGAGTCTTGGTTCTTCTCAAGGTTTCTTCCTCTTTTAGGGAATTTTTCCTTGCCACTTTTGCCACTGGTGACGCTCATGGGGGCTTGGACCTGGATGTTTGGACTTTGACTATGACCATTCATTATGTTAGTTTGTCAAGTTCCCCATTTGTGGTTAATTTTGTAAGAAGGAGGACAATCTAAAAAGCAATAAATAAAGACCATGGTTCTATATAGAACTAGGAAACCTCAAAGAACATCTGCACTGCCAAAAATAGTATGAAATTATCTTAATTCTAGTCGGTCTATTTAATATTTCTTATTTGGAGATGGTTGTAACCTTATTATAGGCTTTATTAGACATTTTTATTATTTAAATGATTTTATTAAGTAAAGTTATCTCACTATACTGGCAGAAAATGTCACTGGTATCAAGGTCATTTCTTAAAAGAAGCAAATGTAATGTAAAATCACTTAAAATTGGAAAAAAATGTTTGGAAATAAGTGAAATAATCTTAATCTTAACTGGGGAAAATTTCGATTTATTGAGTAGATTTAAGATCATTTTACATGACAAGATACTGTGTTTTGCAGTGTGCATGATTAAAGGGTTGTTTGTGTGGTGAAATGGTTCTTTAGATTGATGGAGAATGCACCAAGAAGACTTCTCCTGTTGTTTTGATGTCAAGCTTGTAGCAACAGAAGAACCCTTTTGATGTTCATGGTTCTCTATAAAACAATTACCTATTCTAAAGAACCCTTGAAGAACCACGTTTGAACATTGGCATAAGGCTATGTTCACATTACAGGCCTCGTTGCTCAAATCCAGTTTCTTGCTCAAATCTGATCTCTCTGACACAATGGTTCACACTCGTTTAGGTCAGTGACAGTGAAATCTGTCATTAATGTGATGAACCAGCTCCTGAAATGACCCAAATGAGCTCATCCTACTCAGTAACGTCACGTGACTGAATCACTGCATCATCAGCACAAACTAATGAGCAGAACGAGCTTCGCTGAGTAGATCATTAACTCTGATCAGCTCTCAGCTTCATTATTAGAGCCAGACGAAGGAGAAAAAGGTGAGATGAGTTGCTTTTCCACCGTTTACAGGCTTTAAATTCTGTTCGGAGCTGTTGCCATGGTAACGCTGAATGATGGCATGGCGCAGTGGTACATGTATTACGATCTGAGTGTCACATTGAGGTCGCATGGCCACGAATTTGATCTAGGAACACATATGAAAGTGGCTGAGGTCTGATTGGAAAAGATCAGATTTGTGTGTTCACACAGCCCCGAAAACATCAGATCTGAATCACATTAGGGCCAAAAAATTCGGATTTGTGCCACTTCAACCTGGTAATGAGAATGTAGCCTAAAGGTCCTGTCATATATACTCACAACATTTCTGTTCTTACCACTGTTCTTACCACCGCATACGCTCCTTGAATTGGCTAAAATAGTAATGAACACCACTTCAGATCTCCACCAGATATTTCAGCCATAATCTCAAAATACAGTGAAAAATAATGTGGATGGCATGTTTTACATCACAGGTAACAAAGCAGCTTTACTTCAATCTGAGTCCGAGCCCTAAAGGAACAAGCTGAGAGCGACAGTGGCAGTAAAAACATCTTAAAGCAAGAGGAAGAAACCTTGAGAGGAACCAAGCCTCGAAAGGGGAACCCGACCTCCTCTGGACCACACCGGATAGCAAAACAATTACACAACAAAAGAAATAAGAGTTATGCAAGAGTGAATAAGGAGAAGACTAATGTGAACATGAACCTCCAGGGCCTTCTACACCTTCAGAGAAGACCTGAAGATTTCTGGGAAATCAAAAACGCATGTCTGTAATTCTCAGTTCTTTTTTTATTCAGTAGAAACAGGCTTGTATTTAAACTCTGCGAGTATGCTATTTTATAGCTACCTTTTGAAGAGTAGTGGCTACTTTATAGCTACTTTTTGAAGAGTAGTGGCTACTTTTTAGCTACTTTTTGAAGAGTAGTGGCTACGTTTTAGTTACTTTTTGAAAAGTAGTGTCTACTTTTTAGTTACTTTTTGAAAAGTAGTGTCTACTTTTTAGCTACTTTTTGAAAAGTAGTGTCTACTTTTTAGCTACATTTTGAAAAGTAGTGTCTACTTTTTAGCTACATTTTGAAAAGTAGTGTCTACTTTTTAGCTACATTTTGAAAAGCAGTGGCTACTTTATAGCTACTTTTTGAAGAGTAGTGGCCACTTTTTAATTACATTTTGAAAAGTAGTGGCTACTTTTTAGCTACATTTTGAAAAGTAGTGGGTACTTTTTAGCTACATTTTGAAAAGTAGTGGCTACATTATAGCTACTTTTTGAAGAGTAGTGGCCACTTTTTAGCTACTTTTTGAAGAGTAGTAGCTACTTTTTAGCTACTTTTTGAAAAGTAGTGGCTACTTTTTAGCTACATTTTGAAAAGTAGTGTCTACTTTTTAGCTACATTTTGAAAAGTAGTGTCTACTTTTTAGCTACATTTTGAAAAGTAGTGTCTACTTTATAGCTACTTTTTGAAGAGTAGTGGCTACTTTTTAGCTACATTTTGAAAAGTAGTGGCTACTTTATAGCTACTTTTTGAAGAGTAGTGGCTACTTTTTAGCTACTTTTTGAAGAGTAGTAGCTACTTTTTAGCTACTTTTTGAAAAGTAGTGGCTACTTTTTAGCTACTTTTTGAAAAGTAGTGTCTACTTTTTAGCTACATTTTGAAACGTAGTGGCATCTTTATAGCTAGTTTTTGAAGAGTAGTGGCTACTTTTTAGCTACTTTTTGAAGAGTAGTGTCTACTTTTTAGCTACATTTTGAAAAGTAGTGTCTACTTTTTAGCTACATTTTGAAAAGTAGTGGCTACTTTATAGCTACTTTTTGAAGAGTAGTGGCTACTTTATAGCTACTTTTGAAGAGTAGTGGCTACTTTTTAGCTACATTTTGAAAAGTAGTGTCTACTTTTTAGCTACATTTTGAAAAGTAGTGGCTACTTTTTAGCTACTTTTTGAAAAGTAGTGTCTACTTTTTAGCTACATTTTGAAACGTAGTGGCATCTTTATAGCTAGTTTTTGAAGAGTAGTGGCTACTTTTTAGCTACTTTTTGAAGAGTAGTGTCTACTTTTTACCTACATTTTGAAAAGTAGTGTCTACTTTTTAGCTACATTTTGAAAAGTAGTGACTACTTCTTAGCTACATTTTGAAAAGTAGTGGCTACTTTATAGCTACTTTTTGAAGAGTAGTGGCTACTTTATAGCTACTTTTGAAGAGTAGTGGCTACTTTTTAGCTACATTTTGAAAAGTAGTGTCTACTTTTTAGCTACATTTTGAAAAGTAGTGTCTACTTTTTAGCTACATTTTGAAAAGTAGTGACTACTTAGCTACATTTTGAAAAGTAGTGGCTACTTTATAGCTATTTTTGACGAGTAGTGGCTACTTTATAGCTACTTTTTGAAGAGTAGTAGCTACTTTTTAGCTACTTTTTGAAAAGTAGTGGCTACTTTATAGCTACTTTTTGAAGAGTAGTGGCTACTTTTTAGCTACTTTTTGAAGAGTAGTAGCTACTTTTTATGTACTTTTTGAAAAGTAGTGGCTACTTTTTAGCTACTTTTTGAAAAGTAGTGTCTACTTTTTAGCTACATTTTGAAAAGTAGTGGCTACTTTATAGCTACGTTTTGAAGAGTAGTGGCTACTTTTTAATTACTTTTTGAAAAGTAGTGGCTACTTTTTAGCTACATTTTGAAAAGTAGTGTCTACTTTTTAGCTACATTTTGAAAAGTAGTGGCTACTTTATAGCTACGTTTTGAAGAGTAGTGGCTACTTTTTAATTACTTTTTGAAAAGTAGTGGCTACTTTTTAGCTACTTTTTGAAGAGTAGTAGCTACTTTTTATGTACTTTTTGAAAAGTAGTGGCTACTTTTTAGCTACTTTTTGAAAAGTAGTGTCTACTTTTTAGCTACATTTTGAAAAGTAGTGGCTACTTTATAGCTACGTTTTGAAGAGTAGTGGCTACTTTTTAATTACTTTTTGAAAAGTAGTGGCTACTTTTTAGCTACATTTTGAAAGGTAGTGTCTACTTTTTAGCTACATTTTGAAAAGTAGTGGCTACTTTATAGCTACTTTTTGAAGAGTAGTGGCTACTTTTTAATTACTTTTTGAAAAGTAGTGGCTACTTTTTTTAGCTACATTTTGAAAAGTAGTGGCTACTTTTTAGCTACATTTTGAAAAGTAGTGTCTACTTTATAGCTACTTCTTGAAGAGTAGTGGCTACTTTTTAGCTACATTTTGAAAAGTAGTGTCTACTTTATAGCTACTTTTTGAAGAGTAGTGGCCACTTTTTAGCTACTTTTTGAAGAGTAGTAGCTACTTTTTAGCTACTTTTTGAAAAGTAGTGGCTACTTTTTAGCTACATTTTGAAAAGTAGTGGCATCTTTATAGCTAGTTTTTGAAGAGTAGTGGCTACTTTTTAGCTACTTTTTGAAGAGTAGTAGCTACTTTTTAGCTACAATTTAAAAGTAGTGGCTACTTTTTAGCTACTTTTGAAAAGTAGTGTCTACTTTTTAGCTACATTTTGAAAAGTAGTGGCTACTTTATAGCTACGTTTTGAAGAGTAGTGGCTACTTTTTAATTACTTTTTGAAAAGTAGTGGCTACTTTTTAGCTACATTTTGAAAAGTAGTGTCTACTTTTTAGCTACATTTTGAAAAGTAGTGGCTACTTTATAGCTACGTTTTGAAGAGTAGTGGCTACTTTTTAATTACTTTTTGAAAAGTAGTGGCTACTTTATAGCTACTTTTTGAAGAGTAGTAGCTACTTTTTATGTACTTTTTGAAAAGTAGTGGCTACTTTTTAGCTACTTTTTGAAAAGTAGTGTCTACTTTTTAGCTACATTTTGAAAAGTAGTGGCTACTTTATAGCTACGTTTTGAAGAGTAGTGGCTACTTTTTAATTACTTTTTGAAAAGTAGTGGCTACTTTTTAGCTACATTTTGAAAAGTAGTGTCTACTTTTTAGCTACATTTTGAAAAGTAGTGGCTACTTTATAGCTACTTTTTGAAGAGTAGTGGCTACTTTTTTTAGCTACATTTTGAAAAGTAGTGGCTACTTTTTAGCTACATTTTGAAAAGTAGTGTCTACTTTATAGCTACTTCTTGAAGAGTAGTGGCTACTTTTTAGCTATATTTTGAAAAGTAGTGTCTACTTTATAGCTACTTTTTGAAGAGTAGTGGCCACTTTTTAGCTACTTTTTGAAGAGTAGTAGCTACTTTTTAGCTACTTTTTGAAAAGTAGTGGCTACTTTTTAGCTACATTTTGAAAAGTAGTGACATCTTTATAGCTAGTTTTTGAAGAGTAGTGGCTACTTTTTAGCTACTTTTTGAAGAGTAGTAGCTACTTTTTAGCTACAATTTAAAAGTAGTGGCTACTTTTTAGCTACTTTTGAAAAGTAGTGTCTACTTTTTAGCTACATTCTGAAAAGTAGTGGCTACTTTTTAGCTACTTTTTGAAGAGTTGTGGCTACTTTTTAGCTACTTTTTGAAAAGTAGTGTCTACTTTTTAGCTACTTTTTGAAGAGTAGTGTGCTACTTTTTAGCTACTTTTTGAAAAGTAGTAGCTACTTTTAGCTACTTTTTGAAAAGTAGTGGCTACTTTTTAGCTACTTTTTGAAGAGTAGTGGCTACTTTTTAGCTACATTTTGAAGAGTAGGGACTACTTTTTAGCTACTTTTTGAAGAGTAGTGTCTACTTTTTAGCTACTTTATGAAAAGTAGTGGCTACTTTTTAGCTACCTTTTGAAAAGTAGTGGCTACTTTTTAGCTACATTTTGAAAAGTAGTGGTTACTTTTTAGCTACTTTTTGAAAAGTAGTGGCTACTGTTTAGCTACAATTTGAAAAAAGTGCACTACTTTTTAGCTACTTTCAATGCATGATTGTCAGAATGTTTGTGACTCCACCTGACACACCATACTGCCCAACTGAACAAGACACTGCATTTAGTCATGTGCCAGAAAGAAAAATACAGTTGAGAAGCTGCAAACATACAACAAGATCAGCAAAAAGGGAATTTAAGTATGAACAACAATCAAACTTACACACTCAAAGGTGTGATCTCCAACAAAAAACTAAACTAAGTAAAGGCAAAGTCAATCATTTCCTAACAAAAATCAACAAAAATCACAGAATACAGACCAAACAACTTTATGCATAACACTGTCAACTGTTGAAATAAAACTGCTCCAATTTAAACATTTCAGGAAGATGCAGACATGACATTCAGAGTCCTCTTAAAACTTCAGTAACATTTCGGCCTCAAAACTTTTACCAGTGACCCTGACACTGTGGAGTACTATTAGTAATACTCTACTGGCCCGGAAAAGGATGGCATGCCCACTCCAGGTAAGGGGAAAGGACTTGCCCCAGGTGGAGGAGTTTAAGTATCTTGGGGTCCTGTTCACGAGTGATGGGAAGAGGGATCGTGAGATCGGCTGTAGGCTGGGACAGGCGGCAGCAGTAATGCGGTCACTGTACCGGAGTGTAGTGGTGAAGAGGGAGTTGAGCCAAAAGGGCCGCACAGCCCTCCATGTGCTCGCCAGAGGTAGCTTGACTGCCATTAGGTACCGAGATGAGATCCCCTTGTGAGACCATATGCTGGTGCGGTTGGCCCTGGGTTCCTCCTAATGCAGGACAATGCTAGACCTCATGCGGCTGGAGTGTGTCAGCAGTTCCTGCAAGATGAAGGCATTGAAGCTATGGACTGGCCCGCCCGTTCCCCAGACCTTTATCCGACTGAGCATATCTGGGACATCATGTCTCGCTCCATCCACCAACGCCACGTTGCACCACAGACTGTCCAGGAGTTGGCAGATGCTTTAGTCCACGTGTGGGAGGAGATCCCTCAGGAGACCATCCGTCACCTCATCAGGAGCATGCCCAGGCATTGTAGGGAGGTCATACAGGCACGTGGAGGCCACACACAATACTGAGCCTCATTTTGACTTGTTTTAAGGACATTACATCAAAGTTGGATCAGACTGTTGTGTATTTTTCCACCTTAATTTTGTGTGTGACTCCAAATCCAGGCCTCCATTGGTTAATAAATTTGATTTCCATTGATGATTGTTGTGTGATTTTGTTGTCAGCACATTCAACTTTGTACAGATCAAAGTATTCAATGAGAATATTTCATTCCTTCAAATCTAGGATGTGTTTTTTGAGTGTTCCCTTTATTTTTTTGAGCAGTGTATATATACATACACACACACACACATATAGTGTCGTGCAATTAAAATGGTAAGAAATTCATAACAAATCATTTAGTTTGGGATATTTTCTTCTGTATGATTTTTTTAAATGTACTTGCAGACAACTTTTTACAGAAAAAAGAGTCAATATTTTTTCATTATATATATATATATAAACATGGCTAGTGGCCAAGCTAGTGTTTAATGTGAGACCAAATATTCTTGATAGGGTTTGCCTCTGGACTCTGACCAGCCCAAACCACCAGTAAAAAAACATTACAGTTTGTGTATATTGTCACGGTTGGCTCCTCCCAGTCCTGTCCATGTGCTCATGTTTTGGTCTTGTAACTCCGCCCCTGATTGTTATCACCTGTCCCTCATTGTTCCGTGTATTTAAGCCCTGTGTTTGCCCCTTCCGTTTGCCAGTCTTTGTATCTTTGTATCATTGTATCTTTGTATCATTGTATCGTTGTACCTGGTCTTTGTTTGTGTTGGTTCTGGTTGTTTTCGAGATGTCTTACCCTCGATCTGTCCGTGTCGGCTCATTGACCCTGGACTGTTCTGACTACGACCCTGGATTTGCCCGTAATAAATCTCGCTTATCTCAGCGTATGCGTCCGCCTCCTCGCTCCCCGTTACAGAAAGACTGGCCACCACAGGACGCAGCAGGTAAGCGAGACTCCGGCATGTGGTTGTTCCGTTGGGACGAAACTCCGGCTGTTTTGAAGCAGCCCGAGTTCGCTGTGTCCCAACGCCACCAAGCCGGAGACAGCAAATCCCCTGGCGCTGAGGGAACACGAGCGTCTCGTCGGTCCCGCAAGAAAGCGGAGGACCTTCCCGCCTTGTGTCCGGGCGACGAGAGCTCAGGTAAGCGCCTTGGGTCTGCCTGTCTTGAGCGCCACTGCAGGGAGGAGCGACCTGCAGTGCAAGACGGGGTCAGACGGCAGGAGCATTCAGATGACCCGTTTTTTGGTACTCGGCTCGTTCGCAAGCGTCACTGCGAGCTGCCAATCGCTCGAGTGAGCATTGGGAACGGCCGAGTGGGTCCAGTATCTGTGTGTTCCTCCAGGTTGGAGCAGAGGCCCCCAGCCCGAAGGCTTGATCCCGTGGCCGCACCCCGCGGCGCTTCTGATCCCGTGGCCGCACCCCGCGGCGCTTCTGATCCCGTGGCCGCACCCCGCGGCGCTTCTGATCCCGTGGCCGCACCCCGCGGCACGCCTGATCCCGTGGCCGCACCCCGCGGCGCTTCTGATCCCGTGGCCGCACCCCGCGGCGCTTCTGATCCCGTGGCCGCACCCCGCGGCACGCCTGATCCCGTGGCCGCACCCCGCGGCGCTTCTGATCCCGTGGCCGCACCCCGCGGCGCTTCTGATCCCGTGGCCGCACCCCGCGGCGCTTCTGATCCCGTGGCCGCACCCCGCGGCGCTTCTGATCCCGTGGCCGCACCCCGCGGCACGCCTGATCCCGTGGCCGCACCCCGCGGCGCTTCTGATCCCGTGGCCGCACCCCGCGGCGCTTCTGATCCCGTGGCCGCACCCCGCGGCACGCCTGATCCCGTGGCCGCACCCCGCGGCGCTTCTGATCCCGTGGCCGCACCCCGCGGCGCTTCTGATCCCGTGGCCGCACCCCGCGGCGCTTCTGATCCCGTGGCCACACCCCGCGGCACGCCTGATCCCGAGGCCGCACCCCGCGGCACGCCTGCGCCTCCGGACCCGCCGCCAGTCGCCGCGCCTCCGGACCCGCCGCCAGTCGCCGCGCCTCCGGACCCGCCGCCAGTCGCCGCGCCTCCGGATCCGCCGCCAGTCGCCGCGCCTGCCTCCGTGGACGTCGCAGCAGTCCCCGCGCCTGCCTCCGTGGACGTCGCAGCAGGCCCCGCGCCTGCCTCCGTGGACGTCGTAGCAGGCCCGCCTGCCTCCGTGGACGTCGTAGCAGGCCCGCCTGCCTCCGTGGACGTCGTAGCAGGCCCGCCTGCCTCCGTGGACATTACATCCCCTTTGTTCCCTCCCATCCCGCCCTCGTCAGTGTCTGTTCCCCCTGGGGATCCCGTTTCTGTCCCTGTTCCCTGTGGTCCTTCTGTGCCTCCTGTGTCTGTTTCCGTTCCCTTGTTTCTGCCCTGTTCAGTCCCTGGTTTTGTCCTGTTCCCTACTGTTGTGTCTGTCTCGGTTCCCGTTCCTGTTGTGGTTCCCGTTCCTGTGTCTCCTTTTGTTTCTGTTCCTGTTTCTGTTTCCGTGCCCGTGTCCGTTCCCGTGTCTGTCCTGGTGCCTGTTCCCCTGTCTTTTGCGTGGTCTGTTGTTCGTTCTTGTTTTCCTCGTCCTGTGTCTCCGGTCGTCTCTCGTTCGGCGTCGTTTTGTGTTGTGCCTCCTCGTCCTCCCTCCGTTTTTTGTCCTCGTTCTGTTTCGTCTGTTCCTGTGTCTCCGTCTGTGTCTGTTCCTGTGTCTCCGTCTGTGTCTGTTCCTGTGTCTCCGTCTGTGTCTGTTCCTGTGCCTTGTGGTTCTGTTCCTGTGCCTTGTGGTTCTGTTCCTGTGCCTTGTGGTTCTGTTCCTGTGCCTTGTGGTTCTGTTCCTGCCTCTGTGCCCGTTTCTGCCTCTGTGCCCGTTTCTGCCTCTGTGCCCGTTTCTGCCTCTGCGCCCGTTTCTGCCTCTGCTCTGGCTTCGGTGTCTGTGCCTGTTTAGTTTAGTTTTGTCTTTCTCTGGGTTTCGCTTTTTTGTTGGGTTGGTTTGTTTTGTTCTGTGTGGCACGCCCGGTGTGCGTGCCTTTGGGGGGGGTTCTGTCATGGTTGGCTCCTCCCAGTCCTGTCCATGTGCTCATGTTTTGGTCTTGTAACTCCGCCCCTGATTGTTATCACCTGTCCCTCATTGTTCCGTGTATTTAAGCCCTGTGTTTGCCCCTTCCGTTTGCCAGTCTTTGTATCTTTGTATCATTGTATCTTTGTATCATTGTATCGTTGTACCTGGTCTTTGTTTGTGTTGGTTCTGGTTGTTTTCGAGATGTCTTACCCTCGATCTGTCCGTGTCGGCTCATTGACCCTGGACTGTTCTGACTACGACCCTGGATTTGCCCGTAATAAATCTCGCTTATCTCAGCGTATGCGTCCGCCTCCTCGCTCCCCGTTACATATATATACTGTCAGGTGCATACATTGACAAGCTGACAAAGTTGTTGTTATTTTAGCGCTGTGTTCCACAGCATATTGGAGTTCAAATATTAGCTCAAATGGCGGAGGCAGCGTTGTGGGCATGTATCGCTGTCAATGGAACTGGTTCCCTCGTCTTTGTGGATGATGTGACTGCTGCTGATGAATTCTCAGTGTACAGGACTATATTACCTGCTCAGATTCAGCCAAATGCTTCAAAACTATTTGCCCGGCACTTCATAGTGCGGATGGACAGTGACCCGAGGAACACTGCGAAAGCAACCTAGGACTTTTTAAGGCAAAGATGATGAACATTCTGCAATAGCGAGTCAGTCACCTGGCCTCAGTCCAATCAAGCATCTATTTCACCTACTTTCACCACCTTTTGGACTTTCTGACTGACTTTTGGACTTTCTGACTGGCAGGCCCCAGTCTGTCAGGATCAGCAACAGGACTTCAGCCAGCATCACCACCTACATCGGCACTCCACAGGGCTGCGTCCTCAGCCCTATTCTCTACACCCTGTTCACCCATGACTGTGTCGCCTCCCACAAGGACAACATCATCCTGAAGTTTGCTGACGACACAGCAGTGATAGGACGTATCACTGGTGGAGATGAAGCAGCCTACAGGAGGGAGGTGAGCAGACTGGTGTCATGGTGTGATGATAACAACCTCATCCTCAACACGGACAAGACAAAGGAGCTGATGGTGGACATGAGGAAGGAGAGGAGACCTCATCGGCCACTTTTCATCCGGTAGCTCGAGGTGGAGAGGGTGAGCAGCTTTAAATACCTGGGTGTCCACATCAGTGAAGACCTCACATGGTCACTGAACACCAAGCAGCTAGTCAGAAAGGCTCAACAGCGGCTGTACTTCCTGAGGAGGCTGAGGAAGTTTGGGATGTCTCCGGTGTGGTACGGCAGCTTGACCGTGATGGATCGTAAATGCCTACAAAGAGTGGTGAAGACTGCAGAGAAGATCACCAATTCTCCACTGCACTCTCTGCAGAACATTTACAACCATAGAGTCCAAAGGAAGGCTGCCTCCATCATCAAAGACCCCACCCATCCCCAGCACGGTCTGTTCAAACCTCTGCCCTCAGGCCGGAGGTATAGGAGCATGATGTGCAAGACCTCCAGACTAAAGAACTCCTTCTTCCCCACCGCAATCAGAGTTCTGAATCAGAAATAACTATTCACACTTCGGTCTGCCAGACTTAGGTACAGACGTGTGATGTGTATCCCACTGGTAAAGAACTCTTTCCTCAGGAATAACCTGCAACTACTGTCACTTTAACTGTAGCACATGTTTACAATTGCACTATTACACTTTACTACTCATTTCTGCTGCAGATAATCATGTTCCTGGCAAGGCACAGCACTATCCATCCATACCACTGTAATTTATACATTGCGTTATTACTTGATTAATATATATGGTTGTATATATACTCTCTTGTATTTTTAATGTTATATCTGGCATTCTTAGCGAGGAGCAAAGTAAGCTTTTCATTGTATATAAGGAAACCTTGAACCACTCCAGGCCTGTACAACACTATGCAAACCTCACCTGCATTAACTGACCCTCAAACTGTCTAATTAACTGTTGCACTGCCTGATTTTCCCCATTTTACATTCCAGTATTTTATATTAATGCTGTTTGGTGTCTGGTGTGGAACAGAGAAGGACGAGTTCCCCTTCTGAGTCTTGGTTCTTCTCAAGGTTTCTTCCTCTTTTAGGGAATTTTTCCTTGCCACTTTTGCCACTGGTGACGCTCATGGGGGCTTGGACCTGGATGTTTGGACTTTAACTATGACCATTCATTATGTTAGTTTGTCAAGTTCCCCATTTGTGGTTAATTTTGTAAGAAGGAGTACAATCTAAAAAGCAATTAATAAAGACCATGGTTCTATATAGAACTAGGAAACCTCAAAGAACATCTGCACTGCCAAAAATAGTATGAAATTATCTTAATTCTAGTCGGTCTATTTAATATTTCTTATTTGGAGATGGTTGTGCACTTATTATAGGTTTTCCATCCATCCATCCATCCATTTTCTAAGCCGCTTCTCCGTCAGGGTCGCGGGGGGATGCTGGAGCCTATCCCAGCAGTCTTCGGGCGGAAGGCAGGATACACCCTGGACAGGTCACCAGTCCATCGCAGTATTATAGGTTTTATTAGACATTTTTATTATTTAAATGATTTTATTAAGTAAAGTTATCTCACTATACTGGCAGAAAATGTCACTGGTATCAAGGTCATTTCTTAAAAGAAGCAAATGTAATGTAAAATCACTTAAAATTGAAAAAAAAATGTTTGGAAATAAGTGAAACAATCTTAATCTTAATCTGATTTATTGAGTAGATTTAAGATCATTTTACATGACAAGATACTGTGTTTTGCAGTGTGCATGATTAAAGGGTTCTTTGTGTCTACTTTTTAGCTACTTTTTGAAAAGTAGTGGCTACTTTTTAGCTACTTTTTGAAGAGTTGTGGCTACTTTTTAGCTACTTTTTGAAAAGTAGTCTCTACTTTTTAGCTACATTTTGAAAAGTAGTGGCTACTTTTTAGCTACATTTTGAAAAGTAGTGTCTACTTTTTAGCTACTTTTTGAAGAGTTGTGGCTACTTTTTAGCTACTTTTTGAAAAGTAGTGGCTACTTTTTAGCTACATTTTGAAAAGTAGTGGCTACTTTTTAGCTACATTTTGAATAGTGGCTACTTTTTAGCTACCTTTTGAAAAATAATGCACTACTTTTTAGCTACTTTTTGAATGTTTGTGACTCCACCTGACACACCAAACTGCCCAACTGAACAAGACACTGCATTTAGTCATGTGCCAGAAAGAAAAATACAGTTGAGAAGCTGCAAACATACAAAAAGATCAGCAAAAAGGGAGTTTAAGTGTGAACAACAATCAAACTTACACACTCAAACGTGTGATCTCCAACAAAAAACTAAACTAAGTAAAGGCAAAGTCAATCATTTCCTAACAAAAATCAACAAAAATCACAGAATACAGACCAAACAACTTTGTGCAAAACACTGTCAACTGCTCCAATTTAAACATTTCAGGAAGATGCAGACATGACATTCAGAGTCCTCTTAAAACTTCAGTAACATTTCGGCCTCAAAACTTTTACCAGTGACCCTGACTCTGTGGAGTACTATTAGTAATACTCTATTGGCCCGGAAAAGGATGGCATGCCCACTCCAGGTAAGGGGAAAGGACTTGCCCCAGGTGGAGGAGTTTAAGTATCTTGGGGTCTTGTTCACGAGTGATGGGAAGAGGGATCGTGAGATCGGCCGTAGGCTGGGACAGGCGGCAGCAGTAATGCGGTCACTGTACCGGAGTGTAGTGGTGAAGAGGGAGTTGAGCCAAAAGGCGAAGCTCTCTGTTTACCGGTCAATCTACATCCCAACCCTCACCTATGGTCATGAGCTGTGGGTAATGACCGAAAGAACGAGATTGCGAATACAAGCGGCGGAAATGAGCCTCTTTGGAGGGTGGCGGGCTACACGCTATGCGATAGAGTGAGGAGCTCGGTCATCTGGAAGGAGCTCAGAGTAGAGCCGCTACCCCTCTGCATTGAGAGGAGCCAGCTGAGGTGGTTCGGGCATCTGATCCGGATGCCCCCTGGACGCCTCCCAGCGGGGGTGTTCCAGGCACGGCCTACCGGGACAAGACCCGCTGGAGGGATTATGTCTCCAAGTTGGCCTGGGAGTGGCTTGGGATCCCCGGGAATAAGCTGGAGGAAGTTGTGGGGACAGGGTCATCTGGGATTCTCTGCTCTCCCAACTGCTACCGCTCCCTGTCTGGACTAGCGGTCAACGATGATGGATAGATGGATATTACGAAAATGCAGTAAAATAAAGCTCTGCTGATCGTTGTAACACAGTTTAACAATAATTGGTCTTAAACGCTGGAGTTAATGTAGACCTGCTAACAGGGCCATAACCAGGATCAGAGTTTTTATGAGGTCTATTTTTAAATGTTACTCACATCAGATTGTTATTAAAATAACTACCAAATATTAGAATTACAGCAACAATAAGCTTTTGCTTTTGTTTTTTTTTATTCAATCACTGCTCCTTTTTTACCCATCAGTAACAGTTCTGTGCCTTTGTCCCTCCTTCATCCCTCTGTTCTGCCATAAACTGCTATTTATGTTCCATAAACTTGACTTCAATTTGTCCTGGTTAAGTTTAATTAATCATTTAACTATTTATTTATATGTTTATTTTCAGCAAAAAAAACACATTAGGCCTACGTTAAATCAGGTGATAGTTTCAAATTGATTTGGTTTCATTTGCTTCTCTCTCTCTATCTTTGCTTGTCTCTTTTGCATCTCTGTCCTCACTGATTACTGTAAAAGCACATATTAAACATATATTATAAAAGGCTGTCTGTACCAAAACTCAATAGAGGGAAAGGTGGCTACTCATACAGCTAATGAGACAAAATACAGTTGAATGTACCTGCTGATTTCTTAATGTTCACTACAAGATACTCTACCTTCAATATGCTGGTTAGCAGTGAACTTTCTCGTGCTGCTTATGAACAGGTAACATAATATAACTTTAATTTCACATCTAATCTCTAACATAGCCCACTAAAGAGCCTCCAGCCTAAACTGAGCAGCTACTGGAGCTGGACTAAAGCAGCTGGTATGGCTAGCAACATTATGAGCCATCCAAGCAAAAAAAATGACATATAGGGTTTTCATTTTACAATGTTACTATGTTAATTGTGCTCATAAACTCTCAGCTAGCTACATTTTTACCATAGTGATGTTGTGTTAGCTTCAGCACGTGTGCTGCATACCTGAACATCTCAAGAAATCAAGGTTCCTCTGGTTCTCTGGGGTGTGTAGCATCTCCTACAGAGACAAACAGAGTGGGCACTTCAGTCTATGGCTGAGCCACAGCTGTATGAGGTCAGCTGAGAACCTCTCCCTGCTCGCTGTGTAGTTTCATTGCTTTTTGAATCTCATAAACCCTGTTTACCCCCATAAACAGTATATGGCACTGAATCATGATGCAAGTTAGACAATGTTCTGGAACTTTTCTTGAGGAAATTTTCTCTAACTGGACCTTCGTGAGTTTTAATTAAAGACCCCTGGCCTAGAACTGATAGTCGTCATTCACCACTGGTCTATTAAGTAAACAACACTGAATAATGAGAAAAACACTCAAAGTGAGTCAAACAGCAGGAATGTTCAGATTACTAGTGCTTCTCAGCTGCTTATCTGAAAAAGAATAAGAATGAAGGTCAAGAGCTCATGCAAGTGTCTCCATGGTAGTCTAACTGGCTGAGCAGATACACTTGGTCAAGGTCAATATAGCGCCCACATCAAGCAGGGCAGGAGGGGCAGTTAGAGATTTTGGAATCTGTTTTTCTGCCTCCTCTGAAATCCTGCTGCGTCTGTAATACAGGCTGGGGAGGATCTAGCAGGACAGAGAAAGAACAGAGAAAGGGAGAAATATTAAAGAATACAAGAAAGTCTTGTGAGCTTAAAACAATAGAATTGATAGATCAACAGATTTTCAAGGGGAATTCCACCAATTATTCAACATTTCTCCATGGTTCAATTGTTGAGATGTAAACAGAGCCATTCAGAGTGGTTTGGTGTGAAGTGCTCTGTTCTACACTCTTAGAAATAAAGGGTCTTTTTTCTTTTTTCCGGTCATCAAGGTACAAACAATGTAAATGTTCCCTCAAATGTTCCCTCAAAAGTGTTTTTAAGGTCTGATTGTGAATCTTTAATCAGTTTTTCCAGGTGAAAAATTTGTATTTGCATCTTTTCATAACCGAATGTTTTAAAACAGAACAGTAAGACGGGGCGGGACAGGGTGTGTGGAGTCAGTACAGCTTGGAACATATATATAGGTTATATGTTATAACATATATATATTTCAATGGATTATAGTATGTTCCCTTGAGGGTACCATCCCAGTGACAAGAAGGATACCATCCCAGTGACAATAGGGATACCGCCTCAGTGACGAGAGGGATACCACCCCAGTGACAAGAGGGATACCACCCCAGTGACAAGAGGGGTACCATGCCAGCAATAAGAGGAATACTGCTCCAATGACAAGAGGGATACCACCCCAGTGACAAGAGGGATACCACCCCAGTGACAAGAGGGATACCATGCCAGCAATAAGAGGAATACTGCTCCAATGACAAGAGGGATACCACCCCAGTGACAAGAGGAATACCGCTCCAGTGACAAGAGGGATACCATCCCAGTGACAATGTCATATCTTTTTTTCTGAGTGAAGAGAAACTTAGGGAGTCAGGATTGTTCACAATGTTGGTGAAAGGATCCAGATGTCCACCTCTAAAAGCTCCCTCACAGAAAGATACTACATGAAATAGTTATGAATTCACTGACTTATGTCTGAGACACTGCTTTACGGTAGTTTTAAGAAATAAAACATATTTTAATAAAATACAAAAGCATACATGGAGGGCACAGTGAGCCAAAATAGTCCCCAATGAAAACTTATTTTTTCATAGTTTAACCATCAACATTACATATTAAAACTGTGTAGGTTCACCAGTGATTTTGTATGGTAAGAAAATGGTTATATTTGTGTTGTAGACGTACTGGCTCACGTCATGGCAACAAAAGCTTATGTTAATATGCAGGGTTTTTAAGTCTAGATTTAACTCTAGCTGCTAAATTCTGGACCAGTTTGAGCTTGTTTAAAGATTTCTGGAGCTTCCAGTCAGGACCCCATAGTCCAAACTCCAGCCAGTTTCTTAATATGATAAAAAAATATTGGTTGAAACAAAGACACATTTTGGAGAACTAGAACAGGCTTAAAGGATGCTTCATCCTTCTTTTAGGTGTTAGTAACAATACGAAAGTGCACTTTTTAGACGTTCCCCTACTGACTCAGTTCAGTTACAGGAAGAACACTTTGTCATGCAGTTGGTTAGAATTTGTTATCTTCTAAGGAAAAGATGCACTTTGGTCACTGGTGAATGTTTAGTTAATGACATATAAAAGAGAGGAACTCTAGCGTACAGTGAAAATGACAAAATTAATCCGGAGTGTAAAAGTTTGCATTTTAGAAGTTTTATTATTCATAAAAAACTGTATATACCGGCTGCTTTATTAGAAATGCCTATAGTGTACTTCCACTCACTGACCTCTTTATTAGAAACACCGATCTTGTACTTCCACACACTGGCCACTTTATTAGAAACACCTACCTTGTACTTACACTCACTGACCTCTTTATTACAAATACCTACCTTGTACTTCGACATACTGGCCACTTTATTAGAAACACCGATCTTGTACTTCAAAATACTGGCCACTTTATCAGAAACACCTATCTTGTACTTCCACACACTGGCCACTTTATTAGAAACACCTATCTTGTACTTCGACATACTGGCCACTTTATTAGAAACACCGATCTTGTACTTCAACATACTGGCCACTTTATCAGAAACACCGATCTTGTACTTCCACACACTGGCCACTTTATTAGAAACACCTACCTTGTACTTACACTCACTGACCTCTTTATTACAAATACCTACCTTGTACTTCCACATACTGGCCACTTTATCAGAAACACCTATCTTGTACTTCCACATACTGGCCACTTTATCAGAAACACCTACCTTGTACTTCCACTCACTGACCTCTTTATTAGAAACACCTACCTTGTACTTCCACATACTGGCCACTTTATTAGAAACACCTATCTTGTACTTCAACATACTGGCCACTTTATTAGAAACACCTATCTTGTACTTCCACACACTGGCCACCTTATTAGAAACACCTATCTTGTAATTCCACATACTGGCCACTTTATCAGAAACACCTCCTTGTACTTCCACTCACTGACCTCTTTATTAGAAATACCTATAGTGTACTTCCACTCACTGACCTCTTTATTAGAAATACCTATAGTGTGCTTCCACTCACTGACCTCTTTATTAGAAACACCTATCTTGTACTTCAACATACTGGCCACTTTATTAGAAACACTGATCTTGTACTTCCACACACTGGCCACTTTATTAGAAATACCTATAGTGTACTTCCACTCACTGACCTCTTTATTAGAAACACCCATCTTGTACTTCCACATACTGGCCACTTTATTAGAAACACCTACCTTGTACTTCCACATACTGGCCACTTTATTAGAAACACCGATCTTGTACTTCCACACACTGGCCACTTTATTAGAAACACCTACCTTGTACTTCCACATACTGGCCACCTGATTAGAAACACCCACCTTGTACTTCCACTCACTGGCCACTTTATTAGAAACCCTCACCTTGTACTGCCACTCACTGTACAGTGTACAGTTACAGAATGTAGCCCATCTGTTGCTTCAGCCCAACTTTACCCCATTCAGCTTTGGTCACTTTCTGACCACGTGACTGCTGTTGACCAGATATTATTCAGGTGGTGGACCATACAGAGCATACCACTGATATGGTAATGTGAGAGTGGTCCAGCACCCATAAATATCCAACATAAACGACTCTATGGTCAGAAACAGACCACTGATGAAGAACTAGAGGAAGGCCAGCACAAACTACACGTCAGCAGATGTTCTATAGTCTCTAACTGGACACCATCAAAGGAGGAGATACAAGAGAGGGGTAATAAAGTAGCCTGTGAGTGTAAATGACATTAACAGTGCTGTCTTTGAGGACAAAGAAATGAGCTCAAAGGTCACAGTGTTTCACCTCCTCCAAAAAAAGCTAAGCTAAACTTGCTCTGACAGATCCCTGGAATGACAACTATTCTGAAAATGGTAGATGGTGCCAGTGTTCAAAGGAGTTAATGTGAATATCACTGAATGGTTTAAGGCCTTTCCTACCTGCAGGATTATTTAACATGAGATAAGATAAGATAATCCTTTACTAGCCCCACCATGGGGAACTTCTCAGTGTTACAGCAGCAAAGGGAGAGGCACTAAAGAAAAGAAGTAACAAGAAGAGAATGAACTAATTATTAGTTAACTTTGTTAACAAGGTTTTTACTGTTTGTTACTTGTTGCTATAAAGACAATTAAGATTAAGTGACCCTTATTAGTCCCACAACGGGGAAATTTCACCTCCGCATTTAACCCATCCGTGAAGTGAAACACCACATTCACACTAGTGAGCACACACACACTAGGGGGCAGTGAGCACACTTGCCCAGAGCAGTGGGCAGCCCAATCTGCAGCACCAAGGGAGCAGTTGGGGGTTAGGTGTCTTGCTCAAGGACACCTCAGTCATGTGCTGTCGGCTCTGGGGATCGAACCGGCGACCTTCCGGTCACGAGGCTGGATCCCTAACCTCCAGCCCACGACTGCCCCAACAACAACATATCTATATCTATCTATATATATCCATAAAGGTATATAAAGGTATATAAAGGTTCTTCCCTAAACTGTTCCCACAAAGTTGGAAGTGTAGAATTGTCCAAAATGTCTTGCTTAATGCTGAAGCATTAAGATTTTCCTTCACTGGAACTAAGGGTTCTAGGCCAACCCCTGAAACACAACCCCATATCATCATCCCTCCTCCACCAAACTTTACAGCTGGCACAGTACAGTCCAGGCAGGTGGCATTCACCAAACCCAGCCTCGTCCGTCACACTGAGAGATAGTGAAACTGATTCGTCACTCCACAGAATAGGTTTCCAGTGGTGATGTAAGGCATGCGTGCAACTGCTCAGCCATGGAAGCCCTGCCATAAAGCTGGTGCAGTTTTCATGCTGACATTAATGCCAGAGGAGGTTTGGAACAGCGGAGCGTTGGAGACTTCAGCACTTGGTGACCACAAACATCTCCACGTTTCAGTAATACCACTCATAGTTGGCCGTGGAAGATCAGGGAGGGAAGAAATTTTGCAAACTGACTTGCTGCAGTGGTGGCATCCTATGACAGCACCATGCTCCAATCCATTGAGCTCTTTAAAGCGACCCATTCTTTCACTAATGTGTGTAAAGGCAGGCTGCATGGCTAGCTGCTTGACTTTAGACACCTGAATTCAATGATTAAGAGGTGTGTCCCAATACTTTTGTCCATATAGCATATATACACTTACTAACAGCAACCTGGGATGCCATAGCAACCAGCCAGCAATACCCCAAACAAGACAGGGACTTGCTTTAGCTGTGAAATGTACTTCTTTACAGATTAATTCAACATTATTAACTGGCGATGTCAAGTCAACTTAAAGTTTATTCACACACTTTTCTCTTGACCTGCTCTACCACATCGGAATCAACTCAGCAGCTTAAGATTGACTACATAATGAGTTACAAATGGGTGTGTTAGAGCACTATATTCAGCAGGATAGATGTTAAGCCAAGATTAGAATTAAGAAATGTAATAATGTGCCAAGTTGCATCAAGCACTGCAGGAAGGTGTTATTATGTAAAACATAATTTTATTTTATTATTATTATTATATTATTATTAACATTATTTTAATCATTTTGTAAAAGCTTTGACTTCATCACTAGACTGAATGCAGTGGTTATAGACTGGGCTGATAGGACTAGTGTGAAATGCTCTGTTCTAGAGAATCTTACTGAGTCAGGATCGTTCACAGTGGTAGTGATAGGAACCAGACGTCCACCTCTAAAAGCTCTCACACAGAAAGTTCCTACATGAAATGGTTATGAATTTACTGCCTGATAACTGAGACACTGTTTTATAATAACTTTGAGAGGTTTCGGGCAAAAAATTGGATGGATTTTTGAGTCATCGTTCGTGGTGGAGGGTTACATGCAGGGTGAAACTGTTTTATAATAACTTTGAGAGGTTTCGGGCAAAAAATTGGATGGATTTTTGAGTCATCGTTCGTGGTGGAGGGTTACATGCAGGGTGTTGAGAGTCAAAATAGTCCACAGAAAACTTTTATTTTCAGATTTTCCACTATTTTTCCATGAACAACATGTCATATAAAACTCAGAAGACTTTATAAACTTTTTATAAATGAACAATTATTAACTTGTAAAGTTTGTACAGTTGTGCAAAAGTTTGTGCGCCCCCGTCAAATCATATTTTGTTGGATTTCTAAGTGTGAATAAGTGAACACATCCTCTACAGAGAACACACTTCTTTAGTAAATATTATAACACACAGTTACTGTTTACTTACTGAATTCAACATGTTGGGGAGAAAGAAAAAAAAAAAAAACAAAGCAGAAAATTGGCCTTTGCACTAAAATAAACAGGAAATTCCATATTTAAGTTCCTTTCCAGTACAGGACGCACTTATTTTCACTTCAGTTTTTTGATTTTGATGTTCATTTACTCTTAAAGTTGAATTCCATTGGTGAAATGGTTGGTGAATTTTTGTGAATATTTACAGTGGTGGTAATAGGAACCAGCAGTCACCATGACCACAACACAAATATGCTGATTCGTCATCCACTATGAAAATGAACAATTTAAAAGGTTTTAGGCCATTATTGTCATTGACAATGTCTCAGTCATCAGGCAGTGTATTCATAACTACTACATATAATTACTTTCCGTGAGGGAGCTTTTAGGGGTGGACATCTGGTTCCTATCACCACCACTGTGAACAATTCTGAGTCCTTTAGAACAGAGCATTTCACATTTAATCTTAAGTATTTAATTGTGCAGAAAAATAGGTGGCAGTGAATTTAATGTATCAGTGAATTTAAGGTGCCACTGAATTTAAGGTAGTATTGAATTATGTAAAAAATTTGAAAAATAGGTGGAATTCAAGGTGGCAGTGAATTTAACATATCAGTAAATTTGAGCCGGCAGTGAATTTAAGGTGGCGCTGCATTTAGGGTAGCCCTGGATATAAGGTGCAGAAATTCTGAGAAAATATGTGGAAAAAATCCGGGTCCGAACTCGAGCATGAGCAAGCCAGTGGTGACAGTGGCAAGGAAAACTCCCTAAGCTTATCAGAATTGTTCCCATCACTGTGTGACAGGAGCAGAGTGAATGAAAAGTGAAAGAATGAAAACAATGTGTTGTTGATCTCTGGTTGTATAATGAACAAGTACACAAAGGCTCTTCTCCCTGATCCCGTCTGCTGTATGGACTAAAACAGTGTAATCTATCAGGAGTGTGTTGTTTTGGTGAGAGTCTTTGTGCTCGTGGAGTGAGTATGAGCCTGAGGCATGGGGCGTTATAGCCTGTAACCCCTTTACAACAGACACACCCACCCTCTGCCCTCAGGCTCTTCTCCAACTGCACTGTGAGGGAGAACAACTGGCTTCACTGCTGACTGACATGCGTTTAACTGTGGTTTCCAATGCTGATTATTCTTTATTACAGGGAAATTAACCGTTGAGCTCATTACTGCCCTGTCGAGCGGCTCGTGCTGTATTTGCCTTTAAATTATTGAAGCATAAAGATGCGATCTGATAGACGGGTACATTTACATATGCACCCTGTCAGAAAGCTTGACAGAAGGTAAGCTGCGCTCAGGACTCCTGAAAACATGGCTTTTAAATTTACTCTGCATTTAAAGTTAAATTGTGCATTTATTTTTAAAGTTATTGTTTTAATTTAGTACCACTTAATTTGTTTAATTACTTTATTTAATTTCATTACTTGTTTGTAAAGCATCTTATAAATTAAATACAATTATGTTATTATTAGTAGTAGTAGAATTAATATCATCAAGATTATCATTATTGTTGCTTGTTGTTATTTCTGTTTTCAAATTGCTATAAACATGATCTGCTAACTGAATAAAACTGTTCTACAAAAATAACTTTGTTAAAGTCCTTGTTATTATTATTATTACTATTATTATTATTTTTATCATTATTATTTTTGTAGCAAAAAGGGATTTAGGTTGACAAAATAATGAGTTGCTACCTGTGTGAAAGGTGCTGTATAAACACATTTCTAAGTTTTTGTCATTATTATTATTATCATTATTATTATCTAATGTGTCAGTAAATTTAAAGTTTTATTATTATAGCTAAAAGAAATTTAGGTTGTAAGTAAGAGCTGCTACCTGCACAAAAGGTGTATAAATACATTTTCTTGTGATGTATGATAAAATAAATCCATAAGCCTTTATAAAATGGCAACAGATTGCAATGAGATAAAATACAGCAATGTTAGTCAATAACTATATGTATCTTAAACCCATTAATCCCAGGCTGTTTACATACCAAGGCTTATTACTGAGTAACTACAGGAACTTCAGTGCAAACTGGCTGAGCTATTCTTAGGTTATAGAAGTGTGTAATAAAACGTTGGACCCGCTGTGGGGGTGCAAATACAAAAATTACAGTGAAAAAACGTCTGTAAACATACAGTAAATTGCCTGGCAGGAGGGGTGCCTTAAAAACTGTTAAGACTAACAGTATGTTTTCTCAATGATGGTAAAACTGTAAAATTACAGTCATGTAATTTCTTATAAATACTGCCTTTTGCTGTCATTCTTCAGCTTCACTAGTTCAAATAGATATTCTGACATACAGTATTTTACCATAATAATAATAATAATAACAATAATAACCATTCAAATGAATGCAAATGTCTCTGAAAAAAGGTAATAGATTTTGTGAGTTTATATGCCATGTCTGTAAATTAACAGTAGTGTTAAAATACAGTATATGTATGGTTTATTTACATGCTTTTGTATTCATACAGAAACTGCATTTTATGGCTGCTCTGTGAAATTTCATTGCTCTTTCGTACAGTTTCTCACTGTTTCTCTGCAGAGCTGGTTCTGAATATCAACAGATTCAACTTTTCTGAAGGATATGAGATCACACATGTTCCACTAATTGACCCACACAGGCGCGGTTAAATCGGATTGTGCTGGCCATGCAGACGAAGAGAGGAAGGAAACACAAATGGAAGGTGGACACTGGCTGGATTTACAAAAGCATGATCTACACTCAGTACAGATTATTGACCATTGCTTACTGCTCAAACCAATTACTAAGTATTGGTGTGGGGCAAATTCAACAGGACATCCGCCATGCTGAGCAATATTACATCAGCATTGAGCAGATTTACAGCCACCCTACATTTGTTATTGTTATAAACAGCAGCTGTTAATTCTGTTAATTCCAAATATGTTGCTTTACAAATGAATGCTTTATGAATCACGAGGGCGAGGAACACATAGAACTGCGCTTTAAAATACACTTACTGGCCACTTTGTTAGAAACACCTAACTTCTACTTTCACTCACTTCCCACTTTATTAGAAACACCTACCCTGTACTTCCACTAACTGGCCACTTTAATTGAAACACCTAACTTCTGCTTCCACTCACTGGCGACTTTATTAGAAACACCTACGCTGTACTTCTACTCACTGGCCACTTTAATTAAAACACCTATCTTCTACTTTCACTCACTGGCCACTTTATTAGAAACACCTAACTTGTTCTTCTACTTGCTGTCCACTTTATTAGAAACACCATCCTTGTATTAGAAACACCATACCATCCATCTCCATGGATCACCACCTTATCGTGGTGGAGGGATTTGCGTGCTTGAATGATCATAGGAGCTATGTTGTCTGGAGCAAAAGCTCCTGGTAGGGTCTCCTATGGCAAACTGGTCCTAGGTGACAGGTAAGACAAAGTGTGATCCAAAATTCCCCCTATGAAAATAATTAAGAAACAGGACTTGTGTACCCTGCCCGGAACAGGGTTACCAGGGCCCCACCCTGGAGCCAGGGGGAGGGGCTTGCCTGCGAGCATCTGGTGGCTGGGCATTTACTCATGCCCGGCCATGCCCAGCCCGAAGGGGTTACATGAGTCCCCCCTCCCATCGACCCACCACCAATGGGAAGGGCAGTAGTAGGGGTTCGGTGCTTTGTGGATCGGGCAGTGTCCGAAGGCGTGGGCCTTGGCGTTCTGATCCTCGGTTGCTGAAACTTGCTTTTGGAACATGGAATGTTACCTCACTGGTGGGGATGGAGCCTGAGTTGGTGCGCGAGGTTGAGAGATATCTAGCCGGGCTCACCTCAACACACAGCTTGGGCTCTGGGTCCAATCTCCTTGAGAGGGGCTGGACTTTATTCATTTCTGTGGTTGCCCATGGTGAGAGGCGGCAGGCAGGCGTGGGCTTTCTCATAGCCCCTCGACTCAGCGCCTGCATGTTGGAGTTTTCTCCGGTGGACGAGAGGGTAGCTTCCCTATGCCTTCAGGTTGTGGTGGTGCCTCTTTTCAAAAAAGGGGACCGGAGGGTGTGTTCCAACTACAGGGGAATCACACTCCTCAGCCTCCCTGGTATGGTCTATGCAGGGGTACTGGAGAAGAGAGTCCGGCTTATAGTCGAACCCTGGATTCAGGAGGAGCAGTGCGGGTTGGTCGTGGAACACTGGACCAACTCTTCACCCTCTCCAAGATCCTAGAGGGCTCATGGGAGTTTACCCAACCAGTCCACATGTGCTTTGTGGATCTGGAGAAGGCATTTGACTGTGTTCCCCGGGGTATTCTGTGGGAGGTGCTTTGGGAGTATTGGGTACATGGCTCTTTACTATGAGCCATTCAGGCCCTGTACAAACAAAGCAGGAGCTTGGTTCGCATGGCCGGCAGTAAGTCAGACTCGTTCCCAGTGAGAGTTGGACTCCATCAGGGCTGCCCTTTGTCACCGATTCTATTCATAATTTTTATGGATAGAATTTCTAGGCACAGTCAGGGGACGGAGGGTGTCCAGTTTGGTGACCTCAAGGTCACATCACTCCTGTTTGCAGATGATGTGGTCCTATTTTGGACATCAGGCCATGAACTTCAGCTTTCGCTGGATTGGTTTGCAGCCGTGTGTGAGGCGGCCGGGATGAGAATCAGTACCTCTAAATCCGAGACCATGGTTCTCAGGCAGAAAAGGGTGGAGAGCCCTCTCTGGGTCGGGGATAAGCTCTTGCCTTAAGTGTAGGAGTTTTAGTATCTCGGGGTCTTGTTCACGAGTGATGGTACAAGGGAGCGGGAGATTGACAGGCGGATTGGTGCTGGGTCAGCAGTGATGCAGGCTCTTTACCTGTCTGTTGTGGTAAAGAAAGAGTTGAGCCACAAGGCAAAGCTCTTGATTTAGCGGTCGATCTACGCTCCCACCCTCACCTATGGTCATGAGCTTTGGGTAATGACAGAAAAAATAAGATCGCGAATACAAGCGGCCAAAATGAGTTTCCTCCGCAGGGTGTCTGGACTCTCCCTTAGAGATAGGGTGAGAATTTCAGTCATCCGTGAGGGACTCGTAGGGAGTAGAGCTGTTGCTTCTTTATGTCGAGAGGAGCCAGTTGAGGTGGTTTGGGCATCTGGTTAGGATGCCTCCTGGACACCTCCCTCGCAAGTCCACCAGGGAGGAGACCCCGGGGGAAGACCCAGGACACGCTGATGTGACTATATTGCCCAGCTGGCCTGGGAGCGCCTCGGAATCCCCCCCGGAGATCTAGTGGAAGCTGCCCCCACGACCCGAACCCCGGAGAAGCGGAAGATGATGGATGGATGGATGGACCATGCTTGTACTTCCACTCGCTGTCCACTTTGTTGGAAACACCTACCTATACTTCCACTATGTAATTGTATCATAGAAAACTGTAGCTGTAGTCTGTTGCTTCACAATTCATCACCCCCTAGCACTCCATTCATCACTGGTCAGTTCTGACTACAGGACTGCTATTGACCACATACTATTAGAAGAACACAGTACTATTAGAAGAACTAGTGACTTACTAACACAAACTGTGCACCAACAGATGGTCTCTAACCGTGCACCAGCAAGGTGGCACTCAAAGGTAGGGGTTTCTAATAAAGTGGCTGATAATTCAATATCCTGCTGACATGTGGCAGGCAGTTCAGGCCAAGGTCAATGTAAATATTACACAACTTGTGCACATGACATGCTGCTGTCAGTCAACAGTAACTAATTTGTGCATGGATTACAACCGCAACCAAATATATATAATTTGTTTCATATTACTGCAATATATGCAAACAAGCTCTCTAACCAATCAGTGCTTTTACTGTGTGCTGTAAGCATCCTGACCACACTATCACAGCTCCAGATAAGTTTCTGTAGGTGTTCTGATGAATGAAGAAGTTTCTAATTAATCAAAAGCTCATTATTTTGGTCAAACACAATGCAGACTGATCTTAAACTGTGTTACATTATTGATTCAGCCAGTGTGTTTTCAGTGAAACTCAAGCCGTATAACAATCACGACACACTGGAACTGTAAAACTGTAATGTAGTTCATTTTCACTGCTGTATTTCCTTAATTACAACTTCAATTAATCACACAACATTATAAGGATAGGATTATAGTGGGCAAACAACGCCAAAATAAATCAATAACAAAATAAAAAAAACAGAAATAAATATAAGAGTGGCAGAAAAGAAAGAAAGAAAGAAATTTGGGACACACAACCATGAATGAAGGAATGAATGAATAAATAAATCAATGAATAAATACATTTGGGATATACAACCTTGAATGAATGAATGAATGATTGCATTTGGGGCATACAACCATGCATGCATGAATGAATGAATGAATACATAATTGAATGAAAAAAGAAATGTGGGATATACAACCATGAATGAATGAATTTGGGACATAGAAACGTGAATGTATAAATCACTTTGTGACATACAACCATGAATGAAGGAAGGAATGAATGAACAGATAAGTGAACGAATTAATTAATTCATTTGGAACATACAACCATGAATGAATGAAGGAATGAATGAACAGATAAGTGAACGAATTAATTAATTCATTTGGAACATACAACCATGAATGAATGAATGAATGAATGAATGAAAGGATAAATGATTGAATTAATAAAGAAATTTGGGACATACAACCATGAATGAATGAATTGATGAATGAATGAATGAAATATATAAAAAAGGGTAAGAAATGCACAAGATAATGAATAATTATGTACATATTAGCAGAAATACTGAAATATATGAATTAATATTTGATTTATGTCAGCTTTTATTTATTTCTCCATCTATTTTTTTCTGCGTTTCTTCCTCCAGTCTTCATTTATGAGGTGAGCAACACTAACGCAACTGGCTTTTAAGGCGGAGTAGATGCTGTTAAACAGCAGGTTGACTGATGAGCTCAGAGATCAGTGAAGCTTCAGAAGGCAAGAATAACCAAACACACTGCTCTCTATGATTAAAACCTCTTCTTCCTTCCGTCTTCACCGGATGAGGAAATGGAAAATAATAAATAAATAAATAAATAAATAAATGTAGAACTACATAAATGCATGAATAAATAAAACATGTACTTAAAACATATGGCTCATGTCCCATAAATAAATAATTGAAATAAATAAAATGTTAATTAATTTATTATTATTATTATTATTTATTTATGTTTTGATTTGTTTATTTATTTACTTATTTTATATTCTGGCACATTTTACATGCTATACAGCACTGGGGAACAGTCAGAGACCACTCTTCATTTATTTCTGGTACTTTTTCAAGAGAAATTTGTGAGGGGATCAGATGTAATATAATCCACTTACATAAGGAAGAGAACGTCAAAGGAAAATTAGAAAAGAAAAAAAAAACTACTTCCAGAGTTTCAAGCTTTCAAACCTTCCAAGTTTCCAGAACTGAAGTTAAACAAATTAAGAGCTACAGAGAAAATGGGACCCCTAACAACCACCTGGAAGAGCTGGTAGATCCCAAAACTGCCCCCCATCAGATAAACAGCGCTTAAAGCTTTCGTATCTGAGAGAGAGGAGAAAGTCAAGCTGCTTCAGATCTGAAAACATCCACAGGGGTTTCTGTCCATCCTTCCACTGTGAGAAGACCACTCAGTGCTGTGGGTCTGAAAGTATGTGTAGCTGATCAAGAAGAACCTCACTGAGAAAAGGAGACGGACACATCAAATAAAGAAGCTGAACGATGGACTGACCACCCCAGAGTCCAGACCTCAACACCACTGAATGTTCTTCACATTTGTTCTTAATGGCTCTTTAAACTGGCAGTTGAGTTACTGAAGGGTGGTTTCTGACTTTTGCACTGTGCCTTATGGCAGTAAGGTACTGACTGTGTCACTTGCTGAATGTCTGCAGAGTCTGGTTGACAGTGACAGATGAGGTGGTTAGAAGCTGCAGTGCTGTACTGTTTCTTCATCCAGGAAGCCTGAGGCCATGAAAAAACAGAAGTGGAACATGCTAAGTGAACGTTTCAACACATTCCTCTTCAGCCCAGCAGACACAATATTTAGATACTTTGGCTATCGCTACTGCTGTACTGCAAATACTTCATCATTTTGATGAAGACTAAGGACACAATGAACATCTAATCTCTCGACTAAACTGACTAAAATTGTGGAAATGTAATAAATGACAAAGTTTGTCAAACCTGGTTGCCTTAAAATTGAGATTTTGGTCTTACTTTATTTGGATAATCCACTATATACCCCTGTAGATCACCTACAGATGTTCAAACTATTTACAAACTATCTGTTGACGCTCAGACGATTCGAAATATTGGTGGGTTTAGGGTTAGGATTTGGACTAGAGTTATGGCCTAACCCACCAGAGTGAGGGTTGGGTTTTGGGTTAAGGTTAAGGTCAAGATTAGGATTAGAGCAGGTTTAGAGTTGAAGAACATCATGGTCAATGTAGTAGATACTTAGTTGAATGTAACTTGTAAGTAAATTAAGCATCTACAACACATCTAAAGTGGACTATCCAAATACAGTGTTACTGAGATTTTCATGAAATTCAAATACACTATTTTGCCAAAAGTATTCACTCACCCATCCAAATCATTGAGTTCAGGTGTTCCAATCACTTCCATGGCCACAGGCATATAAAGCTAAACCCCTAGGCCTGCAGACTGCTTCTACAAATGTTAGAAAGAATGGGTCGCTCTCAGGAGCTCAGTGAATTCCAGCGTGGTATTGTGATTGGACACCACCTGTGGAACAAGTCCAGTCGTGAAATTTGGATGTACGTGCGGAAATCTAAGCAAACTTCAACTAGTCCAAAATGCTGCAGCCAGGGTCCTCACTAAAACTAGAAAATTTGATATCAGTCCAGTGCTATCATCACTTAACTGGCTGCCTGTTAAATTCCATATTGATTATAAAATTCTTTTATCGACATGTAAAGCCCTACATGGGCTCACTCCTGAGTACCTGCAAGACCTTATTTCCTATTGCAAGCCATCATGACTACTCAGATCCCAGAGTGCTGCCTTATTAATAGTTCTTAGAATTCATAAGGCTGCATCTGGGGGAAGAGCTTTTTCTTATAAAGCACTCAAACTCTGGAACGATCTTCCAGAAAATGTTCAGGACTCAGACACAGTCTCAATCTTTAAAGCTAGGCTGAAAACTCACTTTAGTTTAGCTTTTAGTAAACTCACAGTTTAGCTTTTGGTAGGTAATGTTCCCTCTTAGATAAAGGCAGCAGATCCAGGGGTCCATGAACACAAGGAATAATAGTAAACTGAGACGCTGGTGCTCTCGTCCTGCTGCTCGCATGCGGTCACTCAGGTTTGTGGATGGTGGAGCGGAGGGATGCCAGACTGTTTCAGACTGTTAAAATTCTGTCTTTTCTGGAATTCTGTGAAGCTGCTTTGTGACAACATCCATTGTTAAAAACGCTACACAAATAAATTTGATATTGATGATGAGGTCACCAACTTTCTGAGAGTCAGTTGCTACAGACCTCCAAACCTCATGTGGCCTTCAGATCAGCTCAAGAACAGTGTAGAGAGCTTCATGGAATGGGTTTCCATGGCCGAGCAGCTGCATCACCAAGAGCAATGCAAAGCATCGAATGCAGTGGTGTAAAGCCCCGCCACTGGACTCTAGAGCAGTGGAGACGTGTTCTCTGGAGTGACCAATTACGCTTCTCTGTCTGGGACTCCAATGGACAAGTCTGGATTTAGTGGTTGCCAGGAGAACAGTACTTGTCTGACTGCATTGTGCCAAGTGTAATGTGTAGTGGAGGGGGGATTATGGTGTGGTGCTGTTTTCCAGGAGTTGGGCTCGGCCCCTTAGTTCCAGTGAAAGGAACTCTTAACGCTTCAGCACCAAGAGATTTTGGACAATTTTATGCTCCCAACTTTGTGGGAACAGTTTGGGGACGGCCCCTTCCTGGGGGGCCTTGCACTTCTGGAAGAATGGTCAAAAATTCCCATAAACACATTCCTAAACCTTGTGGAAAGCCTTCCCAGAAGAGTTGAAGTTGTTATAGCTGCAAAGGGTGGGCCGACATATTAAACCCTATGGATTAAGAATGGGATGTCACTCAAGTTCATATGCTTGTGAAGGCAGACGAGTGAATACTTTTGGCAGTGTAGTGTATATAAAAGCATTATCTGCTGAATTTTGAAATTGTAAAAAATTTAATTAATCCATCCATCCATCCATCCATTTTCTAAGCCGCTTCTCCGTCAGGGTTGTGGGGGGGTGCTGGAGCCTATCCCAGCAATCTTCGGGCGTGAGGCAGGATACACCCTGGACAGGTCGCCAGTCCATCGCATTTAATTAATCTTTTCACTTATTTGTTGAATAAGAATGAACATATGATAATAGCACTGTTTAATGCAAAACCTTTTGTTTTATAAACACGTTTTTGGTCACCAAATTACCACCATGAGTCTTATTTAGCACCAATCCAGTGGTGCCCCTGTTCTCGTGCTGGGGCTGAATCTCAAACGGCTCCCTGCTCCCCACAGAGTGCACTACATAGGAGTTTAAATACTGGATCCTGCAGCTCAACAGAGCAAAATACAGCTAAGAAAAAGTCATTAGGCACTTGGACACATCCACACTCGATAAATGATGCACTGATTTGTCTGTTGAGGCTACAACTTCTAAACTTTCATATCTAGAACACTATTTAGGGAGTACAGAGCCGTTTGGGATTTATTCTGGGTTTGATGAGACTTCTGACTGAAACACAGACATCTGAGTGTGTAAGTCATTCGAGTGACATTGTTTAGACTTTTATTCTGCCGTTTTACTGTAAATCAACAATTTTAAAATTAACAAAAATTACTGTAAGTGCTTTAATTCAAGCCTGTGATATTAATGATGGAGTTGTTTAGCCTGTTAGCTGGCTGACCAGCCTGGTTCTAGTTAAGAACATAAGTTATCAGCCACTCAGTTTAAACAAAAAACAGGTTCTTACTTCATCAGTACACCCGGTGGTCCATGTGAGCAGCATGAGAGATAATGAAATTAATTCATTAACAGCAGGAGAGTTTGTTCGTGTCGTGGCATATTAATATACAATTCAGCCACTGTGAGGTGGTCATAAGTGTGCCTATATTGTGGATTTTACAACAGCTTAAAACATGGCTCAGCCAATCAGATTTTAGAACCACAACTATCCATTTTATAAAATGTAATTAAACAGTAAATAATAACTGCTGCTTTGAATGCAAACAATAAAATTCACAGAAACATGACTTTTTTTGGGAAAAGTTTTAATAGTTATTGAACGTTCTACATCTTACAGTAAATATTATACAATTACAAACTTGGCTTAATTCTGTCACTGAGATCACTAACTGATCTTCCAGAAAAAAAACAAAACAAAATAAAATAAAAAATAAAAACATAAAAACAAAAAATCATAAAAACAGATTTACACTTCATATCACAAGCCTGATTTGGGTCTTCTTGCCTCTTAAGACCGTTAGTTGTTGCATGCTGAGAGTCTTTACTGCACAGATACAAGTGAAAACGTGTTGCGGTCAAACCTGCTATGACCAGGTGAGACTATACAGGAAGGGAGGGAAGGGGTGACCAGAAGGTGGTGTCAGACGGAATATTGAATCCTCTGAACCTCACTGACGAGAAACATTTGGAAGACGAGACAACTTTCCCCCATTTTTGCTCCAGATTCAGTAATGAGATAAATATGTCCTGATAAGTGTGATGTGAGTACACTGTATTTTGACGTTTGAATGTAAAAAAGTGAACCTGGCTGCCTGCAAAGTCATGGTTTGACTGACTTTCGTACAACAGAATAAAAAGACCAACTGCTGTTTTGTTAACTTACTACTAGAGGTTACTATTTAACTCAAATTTGAAGGCAGCAAGGCTACTATTTTTATTTATATATCATTTTATACAGTGTAGTCATTGTTCCAAAACAATAGTGTTCCTCCTTTGATGAATGCGGTCACCTGCAAAAGTTCAAACTACATATGTTGCTGTGTTTCTAAGTGAAAATAAGTTTAATATAACATTTCTTTAATTGTAGTGCACAACCTCTGCAACAAATAACATAAAATGTGCCATAACTTTCGCACAGGCCACATTTTATGTTCTATTTTTTTTTCCAATATGCTAATTTGGGGCGCCTAAACTTTTGCACACAACCGTAGCGTCATTTTAATTTCAACGTCCTATAAAGTACATTTAAGAGGATCTGATTAAGAGAGATTCAGTGGAGCTGAACAGCAGTACATACTGTCCTTATAATACATAGTGATAGTTTATAATGAACTCAAATACAACAGACTGGGTTAAAACACACTTGACCCACATCAATCAGCTATTCCTACTGAAGTGGCCCTAAAAAAGAGACAAGTGTCAGCAGGAAAGGCGTGTTAACGTCAAGTGGAAAAGAAAAGGGAATAGGCAACTGGGATTGGGCGCCAGGTAAATAAATAACAGACCAAAAAAGTGTTTATTTCTGAAGGAAAAAGCAGCATATTTGCTGTATTCACTGAAAAAAATTTGCATTGATTTAAATATGCAAATCCTCATTTCCACATAGAACACATCAACACAATTACACTTTTTAGCTTACTTTTGGCTATAACTGTATCGATGTAATACACACCATATGCCCAAACGTCTCCAGCATACAGTCCTTATGATGGGGGAACGAGCTACTTTAAAGGGGAACTCCACTGATTTTCCAAAGTCTGCGCATAATTAAATGGTTAAGATGTAAACCAAGCCATTCAGATGCGTTTGGTGTGAAATGATCCGTTCCAGAGAGTGAGAATTATTCACAGTACTGCTGATAGGAACCAGACATCCACCTCTAAAAGACGTGACCCCTGGTTCCCATCACCACCACTGTAAGCAAGTCGGAGTCTGTAAGTTTCATTAAAATTAATTATTTCATGTCAAACCACCCTGAACGACCTTTAAGGACCTAAAGGAGTTCCCCTTTAAAGTGCATTCAGCTGCAGCTTGTATAAGGTCAACACGTCCAATGCCAATTGTGGGCTAGAGGGGCATAAAGCCCCCCACACTCTTAAAAAAATGGTGTTCCAAGGGTTCTTTACCAAAGAAAATGTTATATTATATAGAACTGTGAACACTCAAAGAACGCTTTACACGATTAAAGATTTCTTTGAGCCATTACAGGGTGCTAAAGATGCTTCTATAGAGCACCCAAAAGGGTTCTTCTATAGTTTCAGTGTCAAGCTTGTAACAATAGACAAATCCTTTTGGGTGTTACATTTTCAAAAAGGTTCTATATAGAACTGTTTATAGCACATTTTCCATCTAAAAAATTGCTCGTGATGCAAAGATCCCTTTAATCATGCAAAGGGTTCTTTGAGTGTCCAAGGTTCTATATAGAACCATTTTCTTTACTAAAGAACCATTCATGGTGGAGAGGTACACACAGGGCATTGTGAAACATGAAAGTCACAAAATGTTTTTTCTTTTTTTATTTATCACTATGTTACTGTCATTAATATTCAATATAAAACTCAGAAGGCTCGTGTAGGTTCACTGGTGGTTCTAGATAACCAATAAAATGTCTATATTTGTGTTGTAGTCATGGCGACCCCTGGTTCCCATCACCACCACTGTAAAGAAATTGCTAAGTGTATCCACAATCAAGCATTTCACACCAAACCACTCTGAATGACTTTTGTTTACATCTAATTCATTGAGTTCTGCAGAATATCTTTAAAAATGGGTGGAATTTCCCTTCAAACACATGAAAACGGAAGGAAAATAGACCCGGAGGAAGAGAAACCTTATAGACTTGTGCTCTGAAATGTCCCTTGTCCGCACGTTCTGTTACGCATCACTCTCCAGATCAACCGTAAAGACCATCTAATTAAAGAAAAAAAAAAGAACATCAATCATCAATGAAACCTTAAATAACACTTACGGTAAAAAGCGCTTTAATTACATGTCAGAGTGGACTCCTTTTCAGTGAGCTTTCCTTTCAAACGTATTCAACTTTCATTACTTCTTAGTGTAAAACATCAGCTGCTTATATCTGAACCCAAAAGAACCCATTTCTAATCCTAAAATATGTTCAGAGAATTAAACTTCATCACACAACCAACAAAAGTCTACCTGTTTTCAGTTCTGGACCAGTGAACTCAATAATAACTTTGAATTGCATTGATTAAGTCTCGTGTTACAAATTGATCTGTTGCAAAGATATACAAAATATATATTTCACTGCTTTTCCATAATACTGTTCTTAAGACTAGAGGGGAGTTCAGTGTTAGAAAGAGGAAAGTGACTGGTGGAGAGAGAGAGAGAGAGAGAGAGAGAGAGAGAGAGAGGGGAAGAAAGTTTCATTTAAAAATACATACTGGTATGTACCAGTGTGACTTCACACCAGGACACCTGAATAAGCCTGAATCTTAAACATTTTAAGGGATTTTTAAACAACTTATGAGGTTTAAAAGGCAATTTCACTGGGAGTAGAATTCATTTCAGTTCAGATTTCAGTCAGAGCTGGTTCTCGTGGTTTGTCCCCAGCTTAGAAATAAGTTCAATTGAATTGGGACCCAATTTTATTCCATTTTAACCCTTAGAAGTATCAGTTATCACCAGCGATAACTCAGCGAATCTCACTGAAAAAAGAGGAGAAATTTCACTCCAGACCACATTTGGCTTCTACTTGCTAACACGAGGCCTCGGCGCTATACAAAAATGAAATGGTATGAAAGGGGCAGTCATGGACTGGAGGTTAGGGAACGAGCCCTGTGACTGGAAGGTCGCTGGTTTGATCCCCTTGGCTGACGGTCCATGACTGAAGTACACCCAACTCCGGGTGCCGTGGATAGGGTTGCCCACCTCTCCGGGTAAGTGTGCTCATTGCCCACTAGTGTGCATGTGGGTGTTTCACTGCACGGATGGGTTAAATGTGGAGGTCTAATTCCACAGTGTGCAAACACTGTTCGCTAATGGTTCTCAATTCAATTGATATTTTCTTGTGAAAAATTCAGGATGATCGATTATACGCACTCAGTTCAGACCTACTTTCCATTCCTTCGTTAGGTTGTATGCTTTTAGCACTAACAAATTTAACGAACATCTCCTCCTGGTGTGGGTTCAGAGCTGTTTCTTCCCTTTAAATGACGCACACACACAGGTGAATTGATCTTGAGACTGCTAAACATGTATGAGTGAGTGAGTAAGCTCCAAAGCCAGGTCCACATGCTTTACATATATAGAAAAAACAAATCAAGGTGTTTTACATGGGTGCTTTGCAATTCAGCTACAGGCGCCTGTGGGAAACTATAAAGTACTATATTTTCAACTCATTAGAACCATCAGGACACATGCTTTAAGCGTAAAAGGGAATAAAACGGCACATGTACATATTAATACATTATATAGCAAGCTGTTAAAAGTTAAATTTAGTCCACTCAAGCATCATCACTGGCATTCCTGTCAATCATTACCGATATCAATTATCTTTTGAAGAAGTTCCGTTTTGTTTTGCAGAAGGAAAACCATTCTTTACATTTTTTGCCACGCCACTTTTGATATCAAAATAAATGGTAGAAAGTCAGAAGCGCAGATATAGAATGTATATGAATCTGTAACTCAGTGCTGTAACTTACAATAGAGTTATACAAGTAACACATGGAACTACACAACAAATCGACAGTCATAACTCGACTTCTAAGGGTTAATACAGAATTTTCGATATAAGAGGAAATACTTGATATTTTTGCAGCTGAAACATCATCAGGTTATGGCTCTCAATGGTCTGTGGTGTTTTGTACACTTTACTGTGAATATTAAACGAATGTTTGGCGCTTTCTCGCTCTCTTCCCCCCTCCTTTCGTCCCTCCTCTTTAGATATACGAGAAAAAGGAATGTTTTCTCCAAGCTTCTATTAAGTCAACCGGAAAGCTGCGATCCGACATGATGCAACCATGCTGTAAAGGGCACAGTTCACATTCATGTACATAGCAAACTGCATTCTCCTGCATGACACATGCGATACTTATGTTACTATGCTTCACATAATCTCTGTGAACTCCTTCCTTCCTCTTCAGCTTAAATATACTCCAATAGTGGTTGAATAGCCTAAAGTGAACTTCTTTAAAAACGTGATACTGTTTATTAAGAGTAATATTACTTCCAAAAGACTAACAGGTACCATAGTAAATACTTGACGTCCTTTATTAGGTAATTAAATAAGAGAGTGTACCGTATACTTGGTTATTAAGTTATACCTATGTGTCAATAAGCAATGCTTCATTACGCTGATATGGTTCAATAGAATAACTGATATGTACTATAGTGCACTGTTTACAGATTACAGGGCAGGTCATGAATTAGGATTCTCTCTTTCTCTTCACAAATAAGGGCCACTCGTCTAGGCATTCTTATTATTGCATTAAATGACCAGTTTCCTCTACAACCCCACGTCTGTGCAACGAGGCCAAGAGGCCCAACGGTTCACAGAGGACGAGGGGAATGCTTAAAGGAACATTTCAGCGCTTTTCTAACCTAATCTCTATCTGTTGTATGTGTAGTGCACTGTCATTTACCACAATCATTTTGAAGCACTTTCCGATACTCAGAAAAGAACCGAAAACCTGTGGACTTGCAATGGAAGTCGAGGGCAGCTGCTGGATTCCACGAACAGAACACTTTGTTGAATTATTAAGTAAATTCAGCTGTAAATCTGTATAATCTTTACTTATTGGACTAGTTTTTCAGAGGACCATAGATACCTACAGTGAGTACCCAGGGGGTCTTAAATGTGTCTTTTCTCTAAACTTTAAAACCCTATGATGCTTTGCTGACTATCTAAGTGAAAATACATAAACACATCTTCTACACTGCAAAAACATAGTATCTCGTCAATCTTCATTGTAGGCAATATATCCAATATTTCTCCTGTTCAGATTGTTGTAAGCTTATATACAAACTTTTGTTTACTAGTTTTAAGTGATTTTCAACTAAAACTCTCTCACTATAGTGGCAGACAATTTAGCTTTTTTTAAGAAATGTGTTTGTGGTAATTTGTGGTAATTCGTTAACAATGCAGTGGTCACCATAGATACTGGAAAACCTTACAGAAACTACCCAGGGGGTCTTAAATGTGCTTTTTCTATAAACTTTATGCAGTTAGGATAAATTGTGTATTCTTCAGTCGCATGCAAAAGTGCCGCTGCTTATGACGTTGTGCTGACTTTCCAAGTGAAAATAAGCAAACAAATCCTCTACTTCTGTACATTTTCATGCACAATTATTGTTTATTTGCAACGGCAAAAAATACAAACCTTAGCCTGTGTAAAAGTTACAGCACCTTTTATAGTCTATTTTTTCAAATATGTTAAAATCAGCAAATAAGTAGAAAACGGCACTAATATTTGCAGAAGTGTGTTCTCTGTAGAGGATGTGTTCACATGCATTCACTTAGAAAATCAACAAAATCTTTACTTTGACCAAGGGTGTTCAAGCTTTCGCACATTGTTTAATGCTCAAAACGTCAATAATGACCGCATGTCATTCATGGTAAGCTGTAAAACAGAATATGATATCGAGGCTACATGACAACCTAAAGGTTACATAAGAAAATCTTAACGAAAGACCTTCCGTTCTTAGAACTGCATTTAAGAACATTCTCATGAACGTCTTAGTGTTTGTCTTTTGCACTGGCTTTTTTACTGCTGCTGTATTGTTGTAGTTACTGTGCAATGACTATAGTTTAACCCTTGTGTGGTGTTCAGGTCTGTGGGCCCCATTTTCAATTTTTATGAAAAAAAAGAAAAAAGTGATGTGATTTATTATTATTTCAGCCTCATATTCTTGGCCTTTGCTCACTTTCAGTGAAGATCATATAAAATAACCATTTTGAGTGCCTTCACACGGTTCACCCCACACACATTTATATTACATGTGTGGTGTTGGGCTGAACCAGCGGGGAGTAAAAGTGTGGAGGTGCTAGGTCCTTCGCTCTGTTCTCCTCCTACATGACCTGCTGTTAGTGCGTGTGTGTATATGTTTGTATATGTGTGTGTGTGTGTGAGGGTGGACAACATGGACAGACGGCTGACTGGCTACAGCTGCTAAAGGAGAGCCCTACGCTGGACACTTGTGATGATTTAAACATCAGGTATTTTTACATAGATTGTTATATTGATTTAGATAGCTATATAGACAGACAGATAGATAGATGGATAGATAGACAGATAGATAGATAGATACTTTATTGATCCTGAAGGAAATTTAGCAAAAAAAAAATAATTAAAAACCAATAATGTGGTGGGTCCACAGACTACTGAGTACCAAACACATCAACACCACACAAGGGTTAAAATCTCCATTGTACTCATATTGCTGTTGTAGGAAGAAAACCTCGCATCTCAAAAAAATGTAACTTCACAGGAAAAGGAAAAAACCTAGTTTACTTTTAATGTAAGTCAATGGAAACAGAGTTTCTTCCAAGTCATTTTGGGTCATTTCTTTTAGTCCGTTCATCATGAAATTTACACAAAATGTAAAGGCCAAAAGGTCTTTTCAGATTATGTCAAAAACTAAAAAACTTTAAAAAATGAAGATACGAGGTTTTCTTCTGACAACAGTGACATATTTCGAACATTTATTCACAGAATTCGGCGACTGCCCATTTGCTTCTATTATAACTGTTTTCAAATAAATGGGTTTCGGTTCTTTTCTTTTGACAGGGGAATTTTTAAAGTGGTAATCAATGGTACGGTACAGGGGCATCCGAATGAGATCAGGTTTAGAAAACGCTGAAGTTCACCTTTAAGACTTAGCCTACGACCTGGAGCAGGTGTCAGAGAAAGGCAGGATGAACCTTTATCCATTCCCGTTCGCCTCGGCTCACCTGTTCCTCTGCCCTGTTTGCTACCTGCGCTCATCCCAATGCAGTAAAATCCCTTTAAATCCTAACGGAGATCCTGAAAGTTGAACCAGAGCAGTGTCCATCCCACATGTCCTCCGTGTTGGCACGCATTCGATTGAGTTTACCTGCCATCAGACCTGGATCCCCCAGCTAAGTGCCACAGACAGAAATCCTCGCGATATTTTACATCACGCGCTTCGGCATGTCTTTGCTCCCCCCCCCCCGTGTGTTTTTCAGTGCTTTTCGTGCGTACATGCAGCTGCATGCCTCCGCAAGAGCACATAAATGCACACATATATATAAATATAATATGCACATCATAATTTAGAAGCTTACTCTATCCCGATGAACAAACTAATAAAGAAACCAGCTCACTCCAGCATCCTCTACTAAGCGAATAACTGAGATTACTGTAAGTACTCAATGTCCTAATGAAGTTTAAAACCACGTCGCACTGCCCTACAGCGGATATATTTATTACAAATGTACCTAATAAACTGCTACAAGCTGGAAGACACCCTTGTTATCGATGCTAGAAGATGAACAGAAAACAGCTGGATAAAATATGCATGTAAGAGGAAATCAAAAAAACAAAACAAAAAAAAAACAGCCCTTCTGGAAGGGTACGGTATGAGGGAATCTGAACTGAATCAAAATTACATAAATAAAAAAAAAAAAAAAAAAAAAAAAAAGAAACAACCCTGTGCTAATATCTAAAAGTTATAAAATTTGGCAGCATAACTTGAGTCGTGATGAGCATGGTGATGACGATATTGCGCCACGTACATTCCTACACACCGGCATTATTACGCAAAAAAACCCAAAACAAACAAACAAAAAAAAAACCCGGATCGTTTCAAAGTCGCGATTGGTCGAAATCATTCTGGAGTTTCTGCAGGAGTTAATCATCGAGAAATGTGGAATTAAAGAAAGAAAGAAAGAAAAAAAAAAAGACCTAATGCAACAACGTAGGCCCAAAATGATAAGACAAAACACGAGAGAAAAGAAAAATCTATTTAAATAAAAAATAAAAAAGCAGCTTTTACAAAAACACTTAAGAATGCATAAAGTGACCCTTGTTTTTCTTTTGTTCTTGCAAACAGACGTGGTCCCTGTTGATCACAGAGTGCCAATGTAAGACTTGAGTAGTTGCATACGATGTTTGACTCCAGATCTGTGAGGGAAAATAAGAGCAGTGAATAAAACGTTTGGGCGATATGGTAAAAAAAAAAACAAAAAAAAAAAACACACCTCTCAACGAATGATGACTATCGTATAATACATTGAAACTTATTAAAATGCATTTCCTAGAGCTTAATCCTAAGCCAGCGTGGTATCCAAAAAGGTTAATTTTGATGTAACAAACAAAATAAATTCACTTCACATAAATGTATAGATTTATTTATTAACACAAACATACACTGGCTTACTTCATTAAGTACACCTGCATGTATTTACAGTCATTGTCCATTTTATTAGCTCCACTTACAATACAGAAGCACTTTGTAGCTCTATAAATCACAGACTGACCACATAACCCAATTAATACCTGCTCTGTGGGGGCCTGACCACTGAAGAACAGGGTAACAAAGTACCAGAGAAACAGATGGACTACAGTCTGTAATTGAAGAACTACAGAGCGGCCCTATACGGTCAGTGGAGCTGATAGAACGAGTGTAGAAACAAGCAACTGATCTAAATGAAGTGGCCAGTTGGTGTAAAACACATCAAACTAAGCCCAGCACGGCAGATGTGTGGTCTTTTTTCACTGTGGGGATTTTACAAAACAATGCATTTTTCTCACTTTTTTGGATTAAAAGAATTTGAGGAGGTGTGTAAACATTGATAAAATTTCCAAATATATCACTCACTCTCCAGTGCATGTGTGGAACCTAAGCTGCAAAACAGATTGTTTTGAATTCGCTGATTGTGTTTTATGCAAACTCTCTCATTTACACATACACTATATTGCCAAAAGGATTGGCTCAACTACCTTCACACGTATATGAATTTGAGTGACATCCCATTCTTAATGCATAGGGTTCAATATGTCAGCCCACCCTTTGCAGCTGTAACATCTTCAGCTCTTCTGGGCAGGCTTTCCACAAGGGTTAGGAGTGCGTTTGAGGGAATTTTTGACCGTTCTTCCAGAAGCACATTTGTGAGGTTAGACACTGGTGTTGGACGAGAAGGCCTGGCACACCAAACTGGCTCATCCATGTCTTTATGGACCTTCTCTGTGGACTGGTGCACAGACATGTTGGAACAGGAAGGGGCCGTCCCCAAACTGTTCCCACAAAGTTGGGAGAATGAAATTGTCCAAAATCTCTTGGTGCTGAAGCATTAAGAGTTCCTTTCACTGGAACTCCTGTAAAACAACCCCAGATGGAGAAGTGTGATTGGTCACTCCAGAGAACACGTCTCCACTGCTCTAGAGTCCAGTGGCGGCGCTTTACACCACTGCATTCCACACTTTGCATTGCGCTTGCTGATGTAAGGCTTGGATGCAGCTGCTCGGCCATAGAAACCCATTCCATGAAGCTCTCTACGCTGTTCTTGATCTGATCTGAAGGCCACACGAAATTTGGAGGTCTGTAGTGATGGACTCTGCAGAAAGTTGGCGACCTCTGCGCACTATGCTCCTCAGCATCCGCTGACCCCGCGCTGTTGTTTTACGTGGCCGACCATTTCGTGGCTGAGTTGCTGTCGTTCCCAATCGCTTCCACTTTGTTATAATCCCACTGACAGTTGACTGTGGAATATTTAGTAGTGAGGAAATTTCACGACTGCACTACAGGTGGCGTCCGATCACGTTGCCACGCCTGAATTCACTGAGCCCCTGAGAGCGACCCATTCTTTCACTAATGTCTGTAGAAGCAGTCTGCAGGCCTAGGGGCTTGGTTCTATACATCTGTGGCCATGGAAGTGATTGGAACAGCTGAACTCAGTGATTTGGACGGGTGACTGAATACTTTTGGCAATATAGTGTATATACCTGTATATCCCAGTCCACTCACACTGAAGCTATAAAGAGTGTGTCAGCTCTGCATGCTTTTTGAAAGAGGCACAATATGGGTCAGCCAATCAGAACAGGGTTTATTCACATATATCAGTCTTAAAAGTAATGAACAGTAATAAACAGCTTATTTAATTGTAACTGTTAAAGAGAGGCTGAAAATGGTCATGTAAAAATTAATTACAGCTGTCTTTTGGTACATATAACCACACAAACATTATTCAGGGAACTCAAGAAAAGATATAAAAATGTAAGAATAATGTATTTACAGTCCCCTAAGTGCTAGGTATTAAAGGAAATGTGACGGACAAACGATTATTACTTTGGCTTACATGACGGTAAATTCCAAGACTAACTAAGAACCAAGAAATCTAACTAAATTACAATGAAATACTCAACAGATTCTAGCTATTAACTGAGTAAGTGTGAGGTGCAAACTACAGAGTACTGCGTAATTATTTTCGGTAATTTGTACCAAGTACTGAGACAGTCTAACTAAATTACACTGAAATGACTAACTAGCCTGAGGGTGATAAAGAAAATATCTGTAGCAATAAGGTGGTAAATACTGTACAAACATACAGTACATTTCACAGCAATTCAAACATTTATGCAAGAAAGTAAATCAGAAAGTAGTGGTCAAGTTATATGGAGTAAAATTTTCTGAAATAAACAGTAAGAACCCTTAAGTAAGAGCATTTTCTTTTACAGCCCAGATTCAGTTTCATTTATAAATAATAAACAGATACATACTGTATAAACTCTGTGTACTTTGTGTGTACTTTATTAATCTACAATCCATCTCTTTACTCTGAAATGACTATACAGTACTCTGGAATTTGCACTCCATGCTTCACCTTTTAATATCTAAAACTTGGGGGACTGTAAACTTAAGTGTTATCTATTATCTAATAACCAAAAAGGCTAAAAAAATTTTTACTTGAAATTTGCATATCGGTTTCACATGAATATAAAAAAAAAAAATATTAGTTGCTGTAATTTCTTCCATTTGTGTTGAATGATGTATAATTTTTTTTGCGATCAAATGTTTTTCTTTTTTAAAATAGTGCTTCAATGTAATACAAAATACAGTAAACAACAAAAGACATAGCAACAAAATGTAGTACCCAATACCCCCCCCCTCCATGGCACCCATAAACCCACTGCTGATCAAAGAAGAAAATAATAGTGAAAAAAATAAATAAACAAAAATAACTCTCTATGACATATCAAATAATGCAAAACACGTTTCACAGTAAGTTGCCTGATGTACTAATTTGAGGGTAAAAGTAAATTAAAAAGCATTTTATTTAGTGTGGTTTGTGCTGTTGTGAGTGAACGGCTAGACTTCTTCTCCCACTCCACCTACAGAATGAAAGGCACACAGTGCCAGCTAGTGTTCCGAAATAGCAATTATTCAATCTTCGAGCCTTTGCTTCTGATCCCAAATAAAAAAAATCAATATCAAATTTTGTTTGATTTTAATGATTATAGTAAGTGCTAATGTTTTATCAGGATCCTGCTTTTTGCCTTGTGCACAAGCAAATAACTTACATGATTGGCAGGTGGGCTCTACCAGTGAGGTGGCACATAGCTGTACCCAGGTGTTCCTTGTGGACGATACGTTGGCACGGTAACGGGGTGTGGTCCAATGGGAGTGTGTTGGGGCGTGGTCAACAGCGTACCTGACGGATCAATACACATCACAGTGAATTTACTCATATTTTAACAGAGTCCAAGTGCATTTTCACTGAAATACAGAGTGCAGACTCTGAGGTCAAGCGTCATTCTGTACTCATGCCCATATGAGGGAGTCCAGGTGCAGCTTTCATGTTGTAATATTTATACTTGGATGCCTTAATTACCCTTATTTTAAAGCAGTGATATTCAGAGTACATTTTTGTGCAGGACAAAATGTATCAATTTTGGAACATTTTTGTTTACCTCGATTTTCTAAAAAAAAGGCATTAATTTTTTTCTGATGGAGAGAAAAGACCTAAGCCTTAAAGCCTTCATATGCGCAACATCAGAGGTCTGTGTGATTTTTCTAATGTATATCATTTTATGACATGTAGACATGACTACACTGAAAAAGATGCAAAACAATTCAACAGGTTTTAAAAACAGTATGATCGAATTTATGATGTTAAACTACATACAATTACATATCTTTTGTTACAGTCCTTACAATTACACACCTAAAAATTATGACTGTGTGCAAGAACATTGTGTAATTATACAATGTAAATCAAATATACAGATGTACGCAAAAGCTTGAACACCCCTGGTGAAATTACATGTTCTGATGATTTTATAAGTGAAAATAAGTGAAAAACATAGCCGCAAGCGGCAATTTGCAGGGTCCAAGCTTGCTTTGCAAGTTCGCCCAACACTTGTAATTTGACTGGCTGATGGTGGCCATGTTTTTCCGAATATGACATCAGTCTCATAGATCCTGATCCAGGACAGCACTTTGTAGCAACCAGCCAATATTCATGTCAATCGAACCACCTATGGTTGTGCAACAATTTTTTGCCTGTTATTGCACTATCTAGCGATGCAGTTGCACCATGGTCAATGAGTTTCTGAGTTAGAGCTGTATATGCATGATGTTTGAAATTTGAGCTCCACCCACTTTTTTGGGTGGGGCCTGGACGATATGCAGTGATGAAATTTCAAGACTTTTTTCATAATTATTAAAGTTCAGCTTCTTAGGCTTCAAATATGACAGATTTGTGCAGATTGTATGAAAACTCAGGGACTAGTTTAAGCTAAAACATTTGTGTAAATTTGCATAAAATGCAAATTACCTTAAAATCTATAGAGATTTTTTATACATGCAAAATAGCTGTTTTGTGGGCCATGGCATACCTAATCAGGAGAAGAAGGAATTTTGTCTCTATGACGTACGGCACCGAATTGCCGGCCCTAAACATGCAAAGCTTTGCTATAGCGCCACCATCAGGCTGACTGCGCTGAACTCAAACACCTGAGAAGCGTGAGGGACTATTACCATTTGACCAAGTTTCATGTCTGTACGACTTACGGTTTGGTCTGCACAATTCATTTCAGGGCAGAATCCTAACAATTACAAGAGAATTCCAGCACTTTGTGCTTGGACCCCTAATAAAACACATCCTCTACTGCAGGGGTCTCAAACTCAACCCCTAAAAGGGCCAAATCCTTGGGCCAGCTGTGCTTTTATTATATTTCCACTTAACACATTGGAGTGTATGTAGCCCTTTTGGTGACATCCTGTATAAATAAAAATAAGTAATGCGTGGGAATGAGATAATTAAGTCATAGCCACAACTTGGGCATTGGAAAGAGATCCTAAAGTGTGGCCACAGCTTGTCAAGGTGTGGGAACGAGACCAGGTCATAGCTATGACTTAGTATGGCCTGGTGACAAGATCTTAATTTGTGGCCATGGTTTGGTAAGGTGTGGGAATGAGGTAATTAATCCTTGACCACAGCTTAATAAGGTACAGTCTAATTCCCACACCTTAATACAGCAGGGCTTCATACCCAGGACCCCACCTGGCCACTGATTGTTCAAAATATGGCAAAACCACAACAGCAAAAAAATAGACATTGAACAATTCAAAAATGATTTTAGATCAAAGTAATTGCTTTATATAACACAGTAGGCTACATGAGCTGTAGATCACTGTTACACCTCTTTAAATGCCCCCAATGTACAGTAGGTTTATAAACTGCCCATTCGCTTGAACTGGACACCTGGCATCTCTTTCATTTTTGTTTTTGGGGTGCTCTCTCACAGATGGTTGTTAGGGAACGCTGTCGGAGCACACATTATGTTGCAGTGCATGCTGGAAACTGTAGTACAGTTCATGGTGAAATGGGCTAATATTAATAAAAAATGTAAGTAATTTTGAGGACTGAATAGGGTTGTGCCACCGGCCTGACTCGACTGACCGCAGGCCTTGAATTTGACACATGGGTTCTACTGAGAACACACATATGGCATTTTCCAAAAAAATGTTAGTGTATGATTTCTATTTATTTGCGATGTTGAACATAGAAAAAAATGCAAAAATGAATAATTATTATTATTAATAATGTTTAACTTTTTTCACCAATATGCTAAATCCAGAAAATAAACAGTAACTGTGAAATAAACATAAGTATTGAACATTTAATGTTCTTTTATTATTTTCACTCAAAATAATACGCCTTGGGACCACCGGTGGTCCCAAAACGTACTTCGTTATGTTCTTTATAACTTTCATATTTCATAAGCTACATTCAGAAGCTGGGCGCCGTATGAGGCTTTATCTCTTCTTTCCAGTCAAATAGATGGTGACATAATTTTAAACCCTTATAATAAAAGAAGCCTCTCCATGGATCACCACCTTATCGTGGTGGAGAGGTTTGTGTGCTTGAAGGACCCTAGGAGCTATGTTGTCTGGAGCAAAAGCTCCTGGTAGGGTCTCCCATGGCAAACTGGTCCTAGGTGACAGGCCAGACAAAGTGTGATCCATAACCACCCCTATGAGGACAACAAAGCAGGACTCGTGTACCCTGCCCGGATCAGGGTTACCGGGGCCCCACCCTGGAGCCAGGCCTGGGGGAGGGGCTCGCCAGCGAGCGTCTGGTGGCCGGGCATTCACTCATGGTGCCCGGCCGGGCCCAGCCCGAAGGAGCTACATGAGTCCCCCCTCCCATCGACCCACCACCGATGGGAGGGGCAGTAGTAGGGGTGCGGTGCATTGTGGATCGGGCAGTGTCCGAAGGCGTGGGCCTTGGCGTTCTGATCCTCGGTTGCTGAAACTGGCTTTTGGAACTTGGAACGTTACCTCACTGGCGGGGAAGGAGCCTGAGTTGGTGCGCGAGGTCGAGAGATACCGGCTAGATATAGTCGGGCTCACCTCAACACACAGCTTGGGCTCTGGGTCCAATCTCCTAGAGAGGGGCTGGACTTTTTTCTTTTCTGGAGTTGCCCATGGTGAGAGGCGGCGGGCAGGTGTGGGCTTTCTCATAGCCCCTCGACTCGGCGCCTGTATGTTGGGGTTTTCCCCGGTGGACGAGAGGGTAGCTTCCCTACGCCTTCGGGTTGGGGAACGGGTCCTGACTGTTGTCTGCGCTTATGCACCGAACAGCAGTTCAGAATACCCAGCCTTCATAGAGTCCTTGGAAGGGGTGCTTGAAAGTGCTCCTCCTGGAGACTCGATTGTCCTACTGGGGGACTTCAACGCTCACGTGGGCAATGACAGTAAGACCTGGAGGGGTGTGATTGGGAGGAATGGCCTCTCTGATCTGAACCCGAGTGGTGTTCAGTTTTTGGACTTCTGTGCAAACCACAGTTTGTCCATAACGAACACCATGTTTGAACACAAGGATGTCCATAAGTGCACATGGCACCAGGACACCCTAGGCCGCAGTTCAATGATTGACTTTGTAGTCGTGTCAGCGGACTTGCGGCCATGTGTACTGGACACTCGGGTAAAGAGAGGAGCTGAGCTGTCAACTGATCACCACCTGGTGGTGAGTTGGATCAGGTGGTGGGGGAAGATGCCAGTCAGACCAGGCAAACCCAAACGTATAGTGAGGGTTTCCTGGGAACGTCTGGCAGAAGAACCTGTCAGATTGATCTTCAACTCACACCTCCGTCAGAACTTTGACCAGATATCGGGGGAGGTGGGGGACATTGACTCAGAATGGGCCATGTTCCGCTCCTCCATTGTTGAAGCGGCTGACTGTAGCTGTGGTCGCAAGGTAGTTGGTGCCTGTCGGGGCGGTAATCCTCGAACCCGGTGGTGGACACCCCAGGTGAGAGATGCCGTCAAGCTGAAGAAGGAGTCCTACCGGACATGGTTGGCCTGTAGGACACCAGAGGCAGCTGACAGGTATCGACAGGCCAAGCGATCTGCGGCTTCAGTCGTTGCCAAGGCAAAAACCCGGGTGTGGGAAGAGTTCGGTGAGGCCTTGGAAAGTGACTTTAAGTCGGCTCCGAAAAGATTCTGGCAAACCGTCAGGCGACTCAGAAGGGGAAAGCAGTGTGCCACTAGCACTGTATATAGTGGAGATGGTGTGCTGCTGACTTCGACTGAAGACGTCATTGGGCGGTGGAAGGAATACTTTGAGGACCTTCTCAATCCCACCGACACGTTCTCCAGTGAGGAGGCAGAGTCTGGGGACACAGGAATAGGCTTGTCCATTACTGAGGCCGAAGTCGCTAAGGTAGTTAAAAAGCTCCTTGGCGGCAGGGCTGCAGGGGTGGATGAGATCCGTCCCGAGTTCCTCAAGGCTCTGGATGTTGTGGGGCTGTCTTGGCTGACACGCCTTTTCAACATTGCGTGGACATCGGGGGTGGTGCCACTTGATTGGCAGACTGGGGTGGTGGTGCCTCTTTTTAAAAAGGGGGACCGGAGGGTGTGTTCCAACTACAGGGGAATCACACTCCTCAGCCTCCCTGGTAAGGTCTATGCAAGGGTACTGGAGAAGAGAGTCCGGCTTATAGTCGAACCTCGGATCCAGGAGGAGCAGTGCGGGTTCCGCCCTGGTCGTGGAACACTGGACCAACACTTTACCCTCTCCAGGATTCTCGAGGGTTCATGGGAGTTTGCCCAACCAGTCCACATGTGCTTTGTGGATTTGGAGAAGGCATTCGACTGTGTTCCCCGGGGTATTCTGTGGGAGGTGCTTCGGGAGTACGGGGTACATGGCTCTTTGCTACGAGCCATTCAGGCCCTGTACAAACAAAGCAGGAGCTTGGTTCGCATGGCCGGCAGTAAGTCAGACTTTTTCCCAGTGAGAGTTGGACTCCGTCAGGGCTGCCCTTTGTCACCGATTCTATTCATAATTTTTATGGATAGAATTTCTAGGCGCAGTCAGGGGATGGAGGGTGTCCGGTTTGGTGACCTCAGGGTCACATCGCTGCTGTTCGCAGATGATGTGGTCCTATTGGGGACATCAGGCCGTGAACTTCAGCTTTCACTGGATCGGTTTGCAGCCGAGTGTGAAGCGGCCGGGATGAGGATCAGTACCTCCAAATCCGAGGCCATGGTTCTCACGCGGGAAAGGGTGGAGAGCCCTCTCTGGGTCGGGGATGAGCTCTTGCCTCAAGTGGAGGAGTTTAAGTATCTCGGGGTCTTGTTCACGAGTGATGGTACAAGGGAGCGGGAGATTGACAGGCGGATTGGTGCTGGGTCAGCAGTGATGCGGGCTCTTTACCGGTCTGTTGTGGTAAAGAAAGAGCTGAGCCATAAGGCAAGGCTCTCGATTTACTGGTCGATCTATGTTCCCACCCTCACCTATGGTCATGAGCTTTGGGTAATGACCGAAAGAACGAGATCGCGAATACAAGCGGCTGAAATGAGTTTCCTCCGCAGGGTGGCTGGACTCTCCCTTAGAGATAGGGTGAGAAGTTCGGTCATCCGAGAGGGACTCGGAGTAGAGCCGCTGCTTCTTCACGTCGAGAGGAGCCAGTTGAGGTGGTTCGGGCATCTTGTTAGGATGCCTCCTGGACGCCTCCCTTGGGAGGTGTCACAGGCAAGTCCACCGGGGAGGAGACCCCGGGGAAGACCCAGGACACGCTGGCGTGACTATATCGCCCAGCTGGCCTGGGAGCGCCTCGGAATCCCTCCCAGGGAGCTAGTGGAAGTGGCTGGGGATAGGGAGGTCTGGGCTTCATTGCTCAGGATGCTGCCCCCGCGACCCGAACCCCGGAGAAGCGGAAGATGATGGATGGATGGATGGATAATAAAAGAAGCTGAACTCAGTTTGTTTTTCTACTGAAAGTCGACCCGTTTTTCCCCAAATCTGAGCTATAAACTATAAACAGACGGCGTCTCTTCAGTGATTCTGCTCTGTAAACATTACTTTTATAAAATAACACAAAGAGCGTCTGAGATTTTTGGCTTTCAGCAGTAAATTGTAAGTGTATAGCGATATGTGTAGATCATAAAACACATGTTTTGTTACTTTCAGGTTTTTACCAAATAAATAAATAAATACAAATTTGCATTTACTTCATGCCGTTACTGAATAATTCGTCTTACCATTTGGTCACAAAAATTCAGAAAGACAAACCAGAATATACCCTGGTCAATAAGAGGTTGAAACTTCTGCATATGACTGTAACTTAACGAGACCTAGGTTTACTTGAACTATATGATCACCAAAACATTCAGCAGATCTGGTGTAAAGTCATTTAATGCTTATGTAACTCCTGTAGAAACTCTCATATGAAACTTTGGACCATCTGACCTGCTGACATGGCCATTGTGGTTCCTGCCACCATTCCCATGGCCACTCCATTGGGGCGGGGTGCCGGGACGGGGGCGGGGTAGATAGCGGAGGGGATGCTGTTGGGCTGGACCACCGTGGTGTGGTGGATTACATGCGGCTGGGCAGCGTACACCGGCTGTGTGTAATAAGCTCCCTGAGGAGGAGAGCAAGAGAGGCATGCGAGGTAAGAGTAGTGTAATTAATGAATGAGTGTAATTACAGAGTCAGATTAGCTGCTGTAATACGCAGCTCTAGATTACAGTTAAAGGATCACGACTCATTATCGCTCCAGCCTGAGTGCTTAATCATCTATCACGGGCGCATGAGACGGATCAAGTGCTCTTAAGATGCTTTTCTTTATAGTCACACACATTCTTTTGGATAATACGCAGAATCCTGGTTTAAAACCCGTTTAATTTATTATTTATTATGAAAACCAGATGATTGAACTGCAGCAGAAGTCATTATGTCTGTTGCTTGTCCAAAGAAGATAGCAAAACATTAAAACCTCATACCCTTAAGCTTGCCAAGTATTATTCACTTAGTCATCAATGACAGTGAAAAAGGGTCATTGCATCATGTCTTTTGACGTAATATGCCGTTTAGTCATTTATATCACTGTTTTACATCTTTAAAAGTCAAATAAGCAATTTTTTTCTCAAATGCTTTAAAGTGCAATGTAACAGCTTCATTTAAAGAATTTTAAGCAGTGGAGAACCTTCAGGGCCTTGCAGGCCTTCAGAAGAGACCTAACGATTTTTGAGAACAAAACCTTGTAGCTTCACTTTTGCTGTTTTTCAGTTTTTGACAATTTGAAACTACATGTTGTCCTTTACACTGTGTGTAAATTTCATGATAAATGGAGTAAAAGAAACGGCCCAAAATTACTTGTAAAAAAACTCTGGTTCCATTGAAAAGTAAAGAAGGTTTTTCCTTTTCCTGTCAAGTTACCATTTTGGAGATACAAGGTTTTTTTCCCCAACAACAGTGATTATAATCATTATTGTTGTATTTACACTCTGTAAGTATTGTACTAATGCTCTTATTTCATTGCCACATTTTTTGCTGAAAACAAAAGGGTTAAATTCTTAAACTGGTCAAGGGCAAATAATCCAATCAGGATCTCTTACAGAATCTACTAGTTTCGTTACCTGTGCGTAGAGGTTCTGTTGAGGGTAGGCACTTCGGATGGGGTACATGGCCGTGGGGTATGGATTCGGAGAGGGGGAGTACGGAGGTGGGGCTCCATTAGACTGAGTCGGGGGCACTTTATAGGGAGTACCTGCAGTGTATCCTACACAGAGAGAGTGAGTGAGAGAGAGAGAGAGAGAGAGAGAGAGAGAGAGAGAGAAATGAAGAGGGAAAGCAATAGTGAGAGAGAGAAAGAAGAAAGGGAGCAGGAGAAAGGAAGAAAATGACAGACACAAAAAGAGGGAGAGGGAGAAAGTGAAGGAGAAGAATGGGGGAGGAGAGAGAGAGAGCGAAAGCAATAGTGAGAGAGAGAAAGAAGAAAGGGAGCAGGAGAAAGGAAGAAAATGACAGACACAAAAAGAGGGAGAGGGAGAAAGTGAAGGAGAAGAATGTGGGGAGAGAGAGAGAGAGAGAGAGAGAGAGAGAGAGAGAGAGAGAGAGAGAGAGAGAGAGAGAGAGAGAGAGAGACAGAAAAAGGAGGGAGAGGGAGAAAGGAAAGGACAGAGAAGTAAGAACGAAAGAAAGAAAGGCTGATTAGTTTTCAGGTCAGGACTCATAAGACAGACTAAAACAGCTTGTAAAAGTTTGAGTGTCTGTTCAAACAGACTCTAATGGTCTGATATAAATAGGTGATAACGATCACCTACACTCGTTTGCTCACGTCTGTTTTATCACCAGGGGGGTTTATTAAAAGCTGAGTGCCTCCACCTTCTGGAAGTGGTCAGATATAATAATACAGACTGACCTCCTCACTTTACAGCACAGTGAAGCTCACTGAACAGTGCAAACATACAGCCGTCACTGACAGGACAATAAAAACAACCAACCAAACAAACAAACAAAGCAGCGCACGCCATCAAACTCATCCACCCTCACACAAACGCTGCCTCAGTTTATACTGAATACAGCAGGAATTGGCAACATGTGGCTCCTAATTCTGCCCTTCTCCACAGCTGAATTAGATTAGTAGGTAATAATAAAACAATCCTCCTTTACAGTAAAATAAAGCTCTGCTGATCGTTCAACAGTTTAACAGTAAATGGTCTTAAACGCTGGAGTTTATGTAGAACTGCTGATTCACTCTTTAACCCTGAAGATCAGCTCAGACTGCTGGTCACCATAGCAACACAGACAACAGTCTCGCCTAGATAGTAGCTAACGAAACAGCAAAGAGAGAGATTTAAGACGAACATAGATAACTTGGAGACGAATGGACTTATTTGTGTTTATAATCACTCCAGCTGGTTTGCTGATCCATTCAATCTGCAATCAGAAACGGACAAACACTAACATGTCACAAGGCTGAAGTCGCTTCTCATTCTCCAGCTTGTTCTTTGAAGTTTTCTGTCCTGCCTTAAAAGGTGCCTGTGGACCAGAATGTAACTGCTGCACCAAATTCAAAGAACAAACTGGAGAATGAGAAGCGACTTCATCCTTGTTTCTTTACAAGAAACTGTTTCACTTGCACAGAAAGGTTTCCTGCCAGAGATGCACGAGACATATTACTACTACAAAGAGATACTTACCTATATAATGGGTGACATTATAATTGGTAACACAATTATGGGACAATATTCATGGTATTCATTATTCATGATACATATATATATATTCTAAAATATATTATACATATGGGGCATAATAATATTACATAAGGTACTTAGATGTATACAACGCACACATAGCATACTATTACATATAGATTCTTACATACACTTAACACATAGGGTCTATATTGTTATGGCATATATGTACTCACATTAAATGCATATGGGGCATATTATTACTTACAGTTACTTACAAGTATATATACAATTTTGGGACATTTAATTGTTACATACAGATTCTTACACATACATAATGCCTACGGGCCACATTATTACGTATAGGTATTCACACACATCGGTATATATATATAATGCATACAGAACACAATATTATTACCTATAGGTACTCGTATCTTCACATAAAACACATGGAGCGTGTCTGTGTGTGTGTTGGTACAGTGTAATGGTATAATGGTATATTTACTGAATGCAGTGGACGAGGCCTGGAACTGCCTGCTCTCTGAGCCCGCGTCCATGGCCAGGTCAAAGGAGCCTTCAGCAGGCCCTGTGGCAGACACCGTCTGGGGCCAGCCCTGCTTCACCAGCACCACTGTCCCAACACACACAGAACAAGGAGGGTTACACACACACACACACACACACACACACACACACACACACACACACACACACACACACACACACAGTACTGCACCATGCTGTACATTACAGCGCAAACTCAAAGCGCACAAGCTATTCCTGGCTTACTGTCTGTCTTGACACACTTATAAAGCCCATGCAAGCTGCCACCAGCCCCTACAATGGAATGGTTAAAGTGATAGTTTGGCCAAAATTGATCAGTCACGACATCTTTGGTGTCCGAGGTTTGTTTCTTTAGTTTCGCACTGGAGCTACGAGCCTAATAAGGGAAGCTTATGTACTTTAGTACATGTTTATGGATAACAGTGTGTCATATGGCATCAGATACTACTTAATCAAGTCTATCAGAGACTGTTTGCGCATTAGCAGCATATAGGCTTCCATCAGTTTCCATCACAGTCAGCATAACTGGACATGCAAACGACTTTTTCCACCAAAGCCCTGGTGCTCGTTAACCACAGTGGACCCCTGCTTTTTAAACCAAACCTTGCAAACCCTTACAGTGACCTAGAACTCTACTCTGCACCATAAAGCATCTTGCACAACTGGGCAAATGTATATACCATTCATATCATTATCCTACCGACTCTGTCCATATATTCATACTCATATATTACACTCCTTTGCATCATTACACCCTTTTATCTACTCTCTCGTCTCTTTTTCTACTCATATTTTATTATTAGCGTTTGCAAAGCAATGTGCAACACTATTGTTTTACTTTTTCCATCAGATTTTTTTACCAATTTGTCCTGCAGTTATCGAAATATCGACAACGTTCCAGCTGCAGTGTGTTCGGTCTGCTTGGGTATGGTGTGTTAATGTGTAGAATTATCGTTAATAGTGAATTTCTTTTCCAAAGGAATGAATGAGACAAACGTTTGTGCACCCAACATTTCACATGATACAAGTCCATAATAACATTGTATTACCACCTAGCAACACCCTACCAGGCCCCTAGGATATCAGAGCAACCACCTGGGATACCACAGTAACTGCCTGTAAACACCCTACCAGCCTCCTGGGATACCATAGCAACCACCTGGGACACCACAGTTGCTGCCTGTAAACATCCTACCAGCCACCTGGGTTACCATAGCAACCACCTGGGACACCACAATTGCCGCCTGTAAACACCCTACCAGCCACCTGGGTTACCATAGCAGCCACCTGGGATACAACAGTAACCATATGGAAACACTCTTGGAAAAGTCTGGGAACTGATTAAGCTGCTCAATCACATATTTTATACAGCAAAATGACTTTTCTAGTTTGTTTTTATTTTATCCTTCTGTTTAAATCTTTTTTTTATACTTATGTACGTGTAGTTTGTGAACATGTCTGGTCTGTTTACTATGCTACATGTCATGCATGTGTGCACTCAACAAGACATACACTATACTGCCAAAAGTATTCGCTTGTCTGTCTTCACACGCATATGAACTTGAGTGACATCCCATTCTTAATCCATAGGGTTTAATATGATGTCGGCCCACCCTTTGCAGCTGTAACAGCTTCCACTCTTCTGGGAAGGCATTCCATAAGGGTTAGGAGTGTTTATGGGAATTTTTGACCCTTCTTCCAGAAGAGCATTTGTGAGGTCAGACAATGATGTTTGACGAGAAGGCCTGACGAGAGCTCCTTTCACTGGAACTAAGGGGCCGAGCCCAACTCCTGAAAAACTACCCCACACCATAATCCCCCCCTCCACCAAACTTTACACTTGGCACAATGCAGTCAGACAAGTACCGATCTCCTGGCAACCACCAAACCCAGACTCATCCATTGGATTGCCACATGGAGAAGCGTGATTGGTCACTCCAGAGAACATGTCTCCACTGCTCGAGTCCAGTGGCGGAACTTTACACCACTGCATTCCACGCTTTGCATTGCGCTTGGTGATGAAAGGCTTGGATGCAGCTGCTCGGCCATGGAAACCCATTCCATGAAGCTCTCTACGCTGTTCTTGACACATGAAGTTTGGAGGTCTGTAGTGATTGACTCTGCAGAAAGTCGGCAACCTCTGTGCACTATGCGCCTCAGCATCCGCTGACCTTTCTGGTCTCTGTCATTTTACGTAGCCGTCGTTCCCAATCGCTTCCACTTTGTTATAATCCCACTGACAGTTGACTGTGGAATATTTAGTAGCGAGGAAATTTCACGACTGGCCCAGGTGGTGTCTGATCACGGTACCACGCTGGAATTCACTGAGCTCCTGAGAGCGACCCATTCTTTCACTAATGTCTGTAGAAGCAGTCTGCAGGCCTAGGGGCTTTGTTTTATACACCTGTGGCCATGGAAGTGATTGGTACACCTGAATTGAATGAGTTGGAGGAGTGAGTGAATACTTTTGGCAGTATAGTGTATATCCCTGATATGTGTGGTATACTCGGTAAAATAAAGTTATTGTGATTCTACATTAACCTCATAGTTCCAGTGCAAAACTACAGAAGCAAACCTTGGACAGCAAACATGTCAGGGTCACTAAGGGGATTTGTTGTGCTTAACTATTCTGAACCATTTTGCACCTAACCATAAAAATCCCTTCACAAAAGAGCACTTTCCCTTCACAGCCACAAGGAGGCAGCGGCACGCTGCAGATGCCGAGTCAGAGCTCATTGCCAAACATGCAGAGGAACAAAGAGAGTGGCTGCAGCGTGAACAATGCCGAGGCCTTCAGCTCGGAAAGACAAACACGAGCGTTCCCTCACATCCACAGCCCAGTGCAGGAGGGAGACGGCCAGCAGAGCAGCCAATCAGAGCCTGACAGCCAGCAGGATAAAAGACACAGGCAAAATAAAAGCATGCTCTCACTGGGTTAAAGGGGAATTCCACCAATTTTTAAAATTGTAATAATAATTCAGTCCTTGAGATGTAAACAGAGTCATTCTGAGTGGTTTGAAATGGTTCATAGTAGAGAAACTTAAAGACTCTTCTTTCTTTACAGTGGTGGTGATGGGAACCAGGGGTCACAACACCAATCTAGCCATTTTATTTACCCACCAGTGAATCTACACGTGTCTGCTGAGTTTTTATATGATGCTGATGGTGAAATGGTGGAAAATATATATTTTTAAAAATCTTTGGGGACTATTTGGCCTTACAACGCCCTTCATGTGCCCCTCTGCCATGACAATATTTGCATTAAAACACATTTTAAGCCTGAATCTTACCATGTCTCAGACATCAGGCAGTGAATTCATTTAACAGCTTTCTGTGAGGGAGCTTTTAGAGGTGGACGTCTGGTTCCTATCACCACCACTGTGAACAGTTCTGACTCAGCAATTTTCTATAGAGCAGAGCCTTTCAAACCGCTATGGACTGACTGCGTTTACATCATAACCTTCTAGGTATATAGAAATATTTGAAAAAGTGATGGAATTCCCCTTTATCGAGCCAGGGTGACACGCTTCACTGCACTCTCTCTGCCTGGAAGAGTGAGGTGAAGGAAAATATGGTCTAATGCTGCTACATGTCCTATAAATCCCCCTTTCTTTTGTTTATTATTTGTTTATTTTATTTTTGATTGTTGTTTTTTTGTATTGTGTAGGCACTGTGACTATCTGTGACTGATACCGTGATAAACTGTATAAATTGCCTAGTAACAGCTGAGATCGGACCACGGTGACGTCCTCTTATTTTATTCATTTCATTTTTCACGGATAGTTTGATTTTTCTGCCCGTTCTTTCTTAAATGGTTCACGTGAATTAGTTTAAGGATTTATTCATTATTTACATTTTATTTTTTTAATCTAATTTCATTTTATTTCCTTCTTATTTTTGATGCTGCTTTTATTTAGCTTTTATTTGTGTAAATCATCTTACATTGCTAGTGAGCAGGACATGTGCTCTACAAATAAACCTGCCTTGTCTAAAAAAAAAAACAACGGCCATAGCCTTTTGTCCAAATTAAAGGTGCCAGTGTGTTTTGTCTCATCCAACGTGCTTGCAAAAAACAAAATATGGTTATGTGTATCACATATTGTGAAAATGTATTCAGGTATCGTGAGGTTGTTGCCATGTTGGCCATCCACAGTCACTGATTAAGCCGTACATCTGCTTTAAGTCTTTAAGTACTGCAATATGTGTGTTTGTACAATGAGGGAAATGCTAGGATAGCTGAGCAACCCAGCTAGCTAACCGTGTTTCTAACAGCAACTTGATCTGTTCGGATTCGCTCCCTATTACAGAAACTGTGCACACGTTCACGTTACCAAGATAAAGTGGCACAAATCCGATTTTTGGCCCTAATGTGACTCAGATCTGATGTTTTCAGAAGATCATTAACTCTGATCAACTCTCAGCTTCATTATTAGAGCCAGGCGAAGGAGAAAAAGGTGAGATGAGCTGCTTTTCCACTGTTTACAGGCTTTAATGTCTGTTCCTCGCTGCTGCCATGGTAACGCTGAATGATGGCGCATGCACAGTGGAGGAAAAAAAAAGCACATGAATTCCGATCTGAGAGTCACGTTAAGGTCGCATACGTATCTAATCTAGGACCACATATAAAAGTGGCTCAGGTCTGATTTGAAAAGATCAGATGTGTCCACACAGCCCTGAAAACATCAGATCTGAGTCACATTAGGGCCAAAAATCGGATTTGTGCCACTTCAACCTGGCTTTTCATATGTGGTCCTAGATCGCATACGTATCCTAGTCGTGGCCATGTGACCTTAATGTGACGCTCACATCGGAATTCATGTGCTTTTTTCCCACTGCGTCATCAATCAGCGTTACCATGGCAACAGCACTGAACAGAAGTTAAAGCCTGTAAACGGTGGAAAAGCAGCTCACCTCACCTTTTTCTCCTTCGTCTGGCTCTAATAATGAAGCTGAGAGCTGATCAGACTTAATGATCTTCTCAGTGAAGCTCGTTCTGCTCGTTAGTTTGTGCTGATGATGCAGTGATTCAGTCACGTGACGTTACTGAGTAGGATGAGCTCATGAGGCTCATTTCAGGAGCCGGTTCATCACATTAATGACAGATTTGAGTCACTGACCTAAATGAGTGTGAACTGTTGTGTCAGAGAGATCGGATTTGAGCAAAAAATCGGATTTGAAAAGTGAGGCTTGTAATGTACATAGCTTAAATAACACACCCACACACAATGACATACTGTATGTCAGTCGCTGTAACATACTCAGCGTCATTGTCAGCCTATCAGCTCTGGCCCACCCAATATTTTCTTTAACCTCTGCATTTTTATAGCTAGCTTGTTGCAACTTCTGTGCACATTTGTTTGGGTTGCAACCACGACAGCTAGAGCTCTGATGGGTCAGCTTGATTTTTAATGCATCTGCACAACGCAGAAAATCAAGTAGGCTCATCGCGCAGCATCGCAGTCTGTCAGTTTTGGACTAGATGTGAAAGACAGTGCTGCGATGGTGATGAGCACGTGAAGGCAGCATGATGCTGCCCGCTGGTATGATGCCTGGAGAGTCTTTGTCTCTAACTACAAGCAACCCTGGGAAAGACGCAGAGCCGCATGTTCCAGCGCTCTCTGCCAGCCTGAATCTCCACAGGCACTGGCGTGAGCGCAGCAGGTCATGCATGCACAGACGAGGCACGCTGCCCATATGTGTAGCCCAAAATCTACCTAAACCCCTTCACACCCATCTGTTAGAAGAAGACAGCCTCTCTCGCCACCCAGAGCCTGTCAGGCACCAGAGTCTAATCCAACGGCCAAGCAGAACAAGCTCAGCACACACTGATGCCTCCACTAGTTTCTGTAGTTTATATTACATTCTTAAAAAGACGGTGTGTCAAGGGTTCTTCAGTAAAGAAAATGGTTCTATATAGAACCATGAACACTCCAGGAACCTTTTAAAGGGTTCTTTGCATCATGAAAGAGTTCTTTAAGCTGATGAAAAATGTGCTATATGTGGTAAAATGGTTCTATTTGGCACACAAAGGCGCTCTGCAATGGTTACAGGCTGAAATACTGTCATAATAGAAGCATGCTTTTGGCTGCTATATAGAACCATTTTCAAAAAGGTTCTATGTAGCACCATCTACTGCACATTCTCCATCAGTGCAGCCTGTAGAGCCACAGCTCAGCAAAAAACCCAGATTCCTCCCCTTCCTTTACCTCAAATGTAAATGATGTGGAAAGACATGTCTGGTGTCTGAAGTTCACTACAGTTTTGCACTAAAGCGAAAGGTGAATGTTGCTAACACGCAACAGAAGCTTATACCCCAATGATTAAAGACACCAATTCAAAACTATGACAGGCCTGAAAGCTGCTCATAAACGTCAACTCAAGTCAAAAATGTTGACGCACAAATTTCCCACTTTGTTCCTCTCGTCATGCCTGAGAATAGGTCACTAGGCAGGGCTGCCAGGTGTTCGGTTTTGGAACAAACAGTCCAGTTTCGAGGTTCATTGTCCAGCTGCTACTGTTCACCTCTGTTGGAATATTAATAATACTTTTCCTGTCAGTCGCATTTTACTGTATTTTTGTCATTTTTATATATACTTTTATCTTTTTAATTGCAATTACTAATATGTCCACTTTTCTTATGTTTATTATTTATTTTACTTTTTTACCATCTTTTTTAAGCCAATTTGGCTTAAAGTAATTGGAATAAGAATTAGCCATAAAAACCATGATGGACATGCATCCCTGGACAGTAATTATGAGGGTTTTTATTGGTGATATTTTTGCAAGTTGCCAGTATCAGATACACAATTGTTTAGTAAATTATCTATTTTATAAACTGTCGGTAGGCTTCCCAGTGCTAGGGTTTGGAGCGGAGTGGTTTTTGAGCTCTGGTTAATTTCTCTAGACCGTGGGGCTGAATGATTTGTAGAAAATTTCTAATTGTAATTTTTTTATTGTGATTTTTCTGCACTTATTTTGTATAAATTGAGGTCCAGGCTTTATTATTATTATTATTTTGTCCACTTTTCTGGCTTGAGGCTTGAACCCTGCCGTTTATGGCCTGTAAGCTGTTTGTAATTGTCATGTACGTTTGGCTATTTCTGACTTGTCTAACTGATCTACATGTAGTTGACAAGCTCAATGTTATTAGGTTACATTAATGTTGAATAACCTTGGCTTTAATTAAAATTTCTGCTCTTGCGGTTTGAAAATTGCACTCTTTCAAATCGCGATTTCAGCATAAATGTGATCAATCTGTCAGTCCTTATAAAGCGGCATTTAAATTCATTTCAACAGTTGCAATAAGCAATTTGCATGACAAGCAGTGCTGGTCACTACCAGTAGGCTGTGGTTGCTACGCAACACAACTACTCTTAATGTATTTAGGTAATCTATGACTCTATGGTTATGGTTATTAATAACTTGTTGCATTTATAAAAAAGTAATCTACTGAACACTCTGACTGAACCATTCAGGTTTTAGAATTGTTCTATAATATTTGCTCTAGGATTTATAGACAAATCTAAAAAAATCTGCCTTACCGACCACACTGACATCTCGGACACGTGTGAACAACAGAAGACGCACATGCTCATGAAAGTGAGGCGCGTGTCTTAATAAACTCACTCACCCACTTACCTGTTCCCAATCAAGTGTGAATCCTCGTGAATATCTGTGAGTGAAGTGGGTTGTATTTACCTGGGGGGTACCCTGGACTGCCCGTCTGGTAGAGGCTGGGTGTGTACGCTGGAGCAGCGGTGGGATAACCTCCTGGGTAACCTGAGGACACACAGAGGGAAGAACCTGAAGTACTGGGGGAACAAGGCTGTGTGGAGTGAACTGAAGGCCAACGTGGGATTATATAGGTTTTAAAAAGCTGGTGACTAATGCACTTGACTCATTTGCATCTGATGTAAATCTCCCACGGTAACTGAAAGATGTGAACTAAAAGAGGAGAGAAAGAGAGACAGGCCAAGAGATTAATATAAAAGTATGTACCTACAAATATATACAGCATAACGCTGCTGTCATAAGAAAAGCTTGTATCACCATTTTTCCAGTTTTTGACATATTTTGAAAATGCCTGCTGCTCTTTATATTGTGTGTAAATTTCATGAAGAATGGAGCAAAAGAAATAGCCTCAAATTACCTGTAAAAAATTCTGGTTCGACTGACTCACATTAAAAGTAAAGTAGGTTTTTTCCTTCTCCTGTAAAGTCACTATTTTGGAAATATGAGGTTTTCTTCCAACAACAGCGATATACACCATATACAGCTATACAGTGTATAGCGTAGTGGGTAACACCTCTGCCTTCTACGCTGTAGACTGGGGTTGTATCCCCGCCTGGGTACCCTACACTATACCAATAAGAGTCCTTGGGCAAGACTCCCAACACTGCCTTCGCCTACCTGTGTAAAATGATCAAGCTGCAAGTTGCTCTGGATAAGAGCGTCTGCCAAATGCCATGAATGTAAAGGTACAGCTGGATGAAAAAGCCTGGGTGCCCCAGGTCAAAAGACATGATTTGATGATTTTCTGACACACTTCTGCACATTTCAGTGTAAAATCGCTGTGTGTTCGCTGCATCCGACATAATAAAAAAAAAAAGAAAAAAATAAACATAAAATGTGGCCTGTGAAAAATATATAGATTTGCTAACATATTTTCAATTAGAAAATTAACAAAACACAATTTGGCCTGGAAACATTTGCATTTATAAATTCTGGCAAAGCAAGTCTAATTTATTTATATAGCTCCTTTCATACACTGGTGTCATTCAAAGTGCTTTACAAATGTGTCAGAAAATACAGAGTTGTTTGAAAAAAGTAAACAAGAATAGAAATAAAAAAAACATGATTAAATAAAAAAATTAAATCTAGATAAAGTGCTGTTATGGCGGAAAAGGGGGTAGAATTGCTAACGGTGTTTTAAACTGTTAAAAGCTGCTCGATTTGATAAGTTTAGGCACCTTAGAAACATTTAAACATTTAAAAGTCAATTCATCTTGGAGGAAAGCATTAATGTCTGGATATATATATATATATATATATATATATATATATATATATATATATATATAAATTTTGCAATAAATATAAATAACATTAATGCAATAAATTAAGAAGTGATTTTATGTCTGTCGGTGTGTTAGTTTAACCATTTCTCTATGATATACACTATACTGCCAAAAGTATTCGCTCGTCTATATATACCCATATAAGCTTCAGTTACATCCCATTCTTAATCCTTAGGGTTTAATATGATGTCGGCCCACCATTTGCAGCTATAACAGCTTCAACTCTTCTGAGAAGGCTGTCCACGAGGTTTAGGACTGTGTTTATGAGAATTGTTTATGAGGTCAGGACTCTGTGCAGGCCAGTCAAGTTCTTCCACACCAAACTGGCTCATCCATGTCTTTATGGACCTGCTTTGTGCACTGGTGTGCAGTCATGTTGGAACAGGAAGGGGCCGTCCCCAAACTGTTCCCACAAAGTTGGGAGCATGAAATTGTCCAAAATCTCTTGGTGCTGAAGCATTAAGAGTTCCTTTCACTGGAACTAAGGGGCCGAGCCCAACTCCTGAAAAACAGCCCCATCCCATAATCTCCCCTTCACCAAACTTTACACTTGGCTCAGTGCAGTCAGACAAGTACCGTTCTCCTGGCAACTGCCAAACCCAGACTTGTCCATCGGATTGCTAGACGGAAAGCAGGATTGGTCACTCCAGAGAACACGTCTCCACTGCTCTAGAGTCCAGTCGCGCACTTTACACTACTGCATTCCACGCTTTGCATTGTGCTTGTTGATGTAAGACTTGGATGCAGCTGCTCGGCCATGGAAACCCATTCCATGAAGCTCTCTACGCTGTTCTTGAGCTGATCTGAAGGCCACATGAAGTTTGGAGGTCTGTAGTGATTGACTCTGCAGAAAGTCGGCGACTTCTGTGCACTCAGCCTCAGCATCTGCTGACCCCACTCTGTCATTTTACGTAGCCGACCTCTTCGTGGCTGAGTTGCTGTCGTTCCCAATCGCTTCCACTTTGTTATAATCCCACTGACAGTGGACTGTGGCGTCCACGCTGGAATTCATTGAGCTCCTGAGAGCAACCCATTCTTTCACTAATGTCTGTAGAAGCAGTCTGCAGGCCTAGGGGCTTGGTTTTATACACCTGTGGCCATGGAAGTGATTGGAACACCTGAATTCAATGATGTGGATGGGTGAGCGAATACTTTTGACAATATAGCGTAACTTTACTTGACAAGATACTATTTTTTGCAATGAAATGTTGTTCTTTAAACATCCACTAAAAAAAGTAATTACTTTTTACTGTAATTATATTTATGACTTCCATTAAAAGATTTTAAAATATTATAAAATTTAAAAAATTAATTAATATTAATTAATATAAAATTAAAAAATATTTAAAAATGATAAAATATTTTTTTTCCTTCTCGGGTAAAGTTACCATTGGAGAAACAATGCCGTGTTCTGACACACACACACACACATATACATACATATATATATATATATATATATATATATATATATATATATATATATATATATATTTTTTTTTTTTTTTTTTTTTCATAGATAAGTAAATAGAAGATAGATAGATAGATAGATAGAGAGAGAGAGAGAGAGAGGGAGAAAAGCAGGTTAGTGATTGAACAGGATGAGCACAGATGGTGTTCATTACCACTGGTCTGTCTTAATAAGACACAGTTGGATGAGTGCAAACTCTCTCTCTCTCTCTCTCTCCCTCTCTCTCTCTCTCTCTCTCTCTCTCTCTCTCTCTCTCTCTCTCTCCCATACTGAGGAGAGGAGAGCTGTCAGACACGCAGCAACACACATACGCACTCCAGCAGAACCAGCAGGTGGACTGACTCAAACTCATCAGCTGCTGAGCGCTCACAGACACGCTGACCACACTGGACCACACTCGGGGTGTTAAACTGCATCAGCGTGTCTTGATAAATCAATCAGAAGGTGCTGATTCAACCATCCTTTTTGAAGGATAGAATCATTTACAAACAACATACTGAAACATTATCAGATTTTCCTTTATTTCACCATCATCAACATTCCATACCAAACTCTGAGGACACGCGTGGGTTCACTGGTGGTTTTGGAGAGTAAATAAAATAATTATTATTGATTATTACTTTGTGAGTGAGTGCAGTTCAACATAAGGCAACACAAATTAGTTATGCAAGTTTTATTAGCATTTATACTAGCAGCCAGAGAACCAGTACTTTTGCTCATATTTTGAACAAATACAAAAAACTGAAGCTTGGTCTGTTTCTGCATCTGATTCTATGTAGACGTTGGTGTGAGTGTGTGAGCGCAGAACAGTGCAAAGCATCATTTCATAGCCAGATGGCAAAAAAAAGCAGCTAAATAGCAAAATTAGACCATTTATTGTGACAATAATGACCGAAAACACCATTAAATTGTTAATCGGGGTTACTATCCTAGAGTGAATGCTTCTTTAATTAACCCTCAAATTAAATGTATCCATGATTATAGAACAAATATTAATGACACAAAGTCATGAAGTTATTGACCTGGGAAGATCAAAAAAATGTTTTTTCCAAAGTCTCAGTACTAGTACAAGTCCTACTGTAGCAGTTGGAATTTCCTGTTGGAATTTAGTCGTCTATTCTTTAGATACCATTAGGAAACCAGCAGATGCATCTATAATCAGTATCAGAGCACCTGTTAAACCATTAGAGACCTTTACAACCAGGGTGCCCATACATTTGTGGTTTGAGATCTACCTGTTCCAGTGGACAGGTCCAAAGAAAAAGGCTGACCTCATCCTTTTTTACAAGCTTTGAAGCTTTTTAATGCACATCAGCATCCTGTACTGATGTTCAGCCTCACAGAGCAAATGACTGAGAAAAAAGAAAAGAAGAAAAAAAAAAAAAAAAAAAAAAAAAAAAAAAAAAATCACACTAACCTGATTCTGATGATTTACACTGAAAGGTCTAAGTTGGTTTGTGTAGTCTGGACTTTTCCTTACTGAATTCACTTTTAGCTGGGAATTCATCGTCATAGTTTCTGTGTTTAGTTCATAAATGCCTCTCGACATTCCCCTTCTTTGGGCAAATGGCTACTGGGCAAATCAAGCAGATGCATTTGGAGTTTGACACTGTGAAAAGACAGTCCTCCTCCTGCTCCGCATGGAGGAGGGAAGTTTTCGGTTCCTTTGTGCCGGTCTCGCACTCGTCCTCTGAAACGGTCAGTGAGTGCGTTCACATGCACTTAATAATCGCATCATAATTAGATATCTGTAGTTATCTGACTATTCAAATGGTCCTGTAAACACCATACTCTGACTGCTGTGCTGAAATCCAGCCTCTTTATCAGATTTCTTAATTGGATTTCTAGATCAGACTCCTCAGTGCTGTAAACTCTTACTCTGATTTCTTTCAGATTTCTCAGGGCTGTGAACTCTTACTCTGATTTCTTTCAGATTTCTCAGTGCTGTGAACTGTTACTCTGATTTCTTTCAGAGTCTGCACATGTGCGAGAACAGACGGTGGATGTTGCCAGATGGCAGAAAAACACTGAGTGGCGCTGAAACCAAACATGAAATGAAGGATTTAAATATTCTTGTAAGTTCATATTTTCAGGTAAAGCGTCGTGACGTAAAAAAAAGCTGCGGCTTGAAGTTTACACTGCATTTTTGTCACGTTGTCATCTCTGAGTACATTGTCTGGTTGTAAAGCAGAAATCTGATTACTGTCTGACTCATTTCGACCCGGAGTTTCCCATTATCTGATTACTGAAGAGCATGTAATTGGATTACTGACAAAATCTGATTTTCTTCCGTTATCGGGTTATTAAGTGCCTGTAAACTCACTCATTGTAGGTTACGAAAGGAAAAAATACAAAAATGGAGCAACAACTGGCTACCGATAAATGAAAACTTTCTAGATTGCTAGAGAGGCAGTGGTTGTAGCGTAGCTATGGTAACAAGCACTAAATTAAAGAGACAGTTGCCACATTTCACCTCAGTCAATCACGTTGACCTGCCTGCCACCAAAAGCAGTAAGAAAATATTTGATAGCCACTTTGAAGGAGGAGCGGATCTAACAATGTGTACTGTGTGATCGACTGGTAGATTCTGATTGATGTATTGGACACCCCTTTTTTACAGAGACATACCAACCCAACAGGTTGGACTACTGGACACCATCAGAAACCAGCAGAAACCTTTAATAGTTTGTATGTTTGTTTTTTGCTTTCTTGTTTTTTAGCAGGGTTACCCACCCTGATGTAGGTGCTTTGCTGTTGTGACATAAAGCTGGCTTGTCCTATTACAGATGGTCTCTCTGTAAACAGACTATCAGTGTCTCTCTTACCTGTGTAGGTCATGTTTTTGGGGTTCCCGTATGGAGTCCCAGGTTGAACGGGACTGTAGACCGGATTCATGGTGGAAGACAGCCTGCTCTTACTGAGAGAAAAGAGAAAGAGAGAAAGAAGAAGGAACAGGTTACTTCACTGTTTGTGTAGTGAGCTTGTAAAGATGAACTTGAATGGGTGATCTTAAAATTGGTTCACTGAGCATAAGAGATCTCAAGCAAAGGACTTCATTAAAAATTCACAGTAAGGTCAGGCTGTGCGATAAATAGTATGAGTTTCCACCATAAACACATCGTTTGAACGGCAATGACCGAACAGATCGAATAACCTCATACACACAGAGCCAAAGAGACGTCAGTACATTCACCTGCACAAACCGTTTGAAGCCTGATGAGGGGATTGAATGCTGCTCTCAATGAGTGACTTAACCATTAGGCTAAACAGTCAATTACAAAATCTCTCCTCCATCGTCAACTACCAGCTTGTAAAAAAGCTGTGAAAATAGTTCACCACTGCATCCTCAAATTATTAAAACTCTAAAATGCAAAGAAGAAAACAAATCCAGAAATGCTGCCACCTTCTCTGGGCCTGAGCTCATTTAAAATGGACTGAGGGGAAAAGTGTCCTGTGGTCTGATGATTTGAAATTCTTTTTGGAAATCATGGACACTGTGTCCTGCGGGCTAAAGACCACTCAGTTATCAGTGTAAAGTTTAGAGGCCAGTATTCATGATGGTTTAGGGGGGGGCATTAGTGCACATGGCATGGGTGACGTGCTCATCTGTGAAGGCACCATTAATGCTGAACGACATATACATGTTTTGGCAACTTGTGCTGCCATCCAGACGACGTCTTTTTCAGAGAAGGCCGTGATTATTTCAGCAAAACAATGACAAACCACATTCTGCATGTATTACAGCAGCATTGCTCCATATTAATAGAGTCTCGGTGCTAAACTGACCTGCCTGCAGTCCAGACCGGTCACCACTGATAACATTTGGCACATTATGAAATGAAAAATATGACAAAGGAGGCCCTGAAATTGATGAGTAGCTGAAATCCTGTATCAAACAAGAACAGAAACATTTCACTTCCAAAATTACAGCAAAATCTCCTCAGTTCCAAAACACTTACGGCGTGCTGTTAAAAGAAGAGGCGATGAAGCACAGCGGTAAACCGGCCCCGTCCCAACTTTTTGGAGTGTGTTGTTGGAATTAAATTCAAATTTAAATTGGGCAAATATTTTTCAAAAAACAATAAAATGTCTCAGCTTTAACATTTGATTTGTTGTCTTTGTAGCATAGTCAGTGAAATATAGGGTTTAAAAGATTTGCACGTCATTGCATTTTGTTTTATTTACATTTTGAACAGCGTCCCAACTTTTGGACGTTTTGGAAATGGGTTTGTACTTAGAATAAAATATTTTCATCAACTTCCATTAAAGGATTTTTCTTTACTTGAAAAGTTATCTATGGGTATCTATATGTATTAAGAAGTTTAACCATAACCCTAATCTCAAGATAAGGAACCAAAAGAAATGCTTTTGCTCTTTCAGTTTCAAAAGGTGAAACTACAAAATCAGGAGTATTTTACTGGTTCTTTAGTTTAGAACAGTTTTTCACAGGTTCTACTACAAAGTCAGGAGTATTTTTTGGTTCTGAAGAACTATTTCTCTCGTTCTGCTACAAAATCAGGAGAGTTTTACTGGTTCTGTAGGTTAGAACTGTTTTTCTCTGGTTCTGCTACAAAGCCAGGAGTATTTTACTTGTTCTGTAGGTTAGATCTGTTTTTCTCTGGTTCTATTACAAAGTCAGGAGTATTTTACTCTTTCTTTAGATTAGAACATTTCTGCAAAGGCTCTACTACAATGTCAGAGGTATTTTACTGGTTCTGTAGGATACAACTGTTTTTCTCTGGTTCTATTACAAAGTCAGGAGAGATTTACTTGTATTGTACATCAGAACTGTTTTTCTCTGGTTCTACTACAAAGCCAGTAGTGTTTGACTGGTTCTTTAGATTAGAACATTTATTCAAAGGTTCTACTACAAAGTCAGAGGTATTTTACTGGTCCTGTAGGTCAGAACTGTTTTTCTCTGGTTCTGCTACAAAGTCAGGAATATTTTACTCTTTCTTTAAATTAGAACATTCCCACAAAGGTTCTACTTCAAGGTTGGAGGTATTTTATTGGTTCTGTAGGTTAGAACTGTTTTTCTCTGGTTTTATTATAAAGTCAGGAGAGTTTTACTGGTTCTGTAGGTTAGAACAGTTTTTCTCTGGTTCTACTACAAAGTCAGGAGAGTTTTGCTGGTTCTGTAGGTCAGAACTGTTTTTTTACTGGTTCTGTATGTTAGAACTGTTTTTTGACTGGTTCTATTACAAAGTCAGGAGAGTTTTACTGGTTCTGTAGGTTAGAACTGTTTTTCTCTGGTTCTACTACAAAGTCAGGAGAGTTTTACTGGTTATGTAGGTTCTATTTCAGTACACATTTGGCTTTTATGCAGTTATATCAGCAAACAGTAGAAAACAACAGGAAAAAATCTGGAATATTAAACACATTATTTTCAAGAACATAATATCTGGGTCAACACACACACATACACTCTCTCTCTCCCTCTCCCTCTTTCTCTCTCTCTCAGTCACTCGCTCTCTCTCTGCAGGTGAATGTATGCACTAGACTGACCTCTTTAAGTGGCTGCTGTCTGTCTGGTAGAGAAAACTGTATTTGTCAGTGGGGGGTCCGCCTGCCATTCTCAAGGAAGGAAAGGGAAATGAAGGAGGGAGGAGGAGGAATGGATATGCAAATCTGAAAATGAAACAAATAAAAAAAAAAAACAAAATAAAAAAAAAGAAAACAAAAAGGAGAGCAAGGTCATGATCAAGAGAAGCACCATCGAGCACAGCACAGCAAAATAAAACATACACGAAGCAAGACGGCAAAGCATAGCAGCAGCACAAACTAAGGGGTTGGTTAGAGAGAGAGAGAGAGAGAGAGAGAGAGAGAGAGAGAGAGAGAGAGAGAGAGAGAGAGAGAGAGAGAGAGAGAGAGAGAGAGAGAGAGAGAGAGAGTGTGTGTCCACAAATGTGTTCTTCAGCTTCGTTGCTAGGTAGTTTTACAATATTGCCTAACGAGAAACTGTAGAACAGACTCAGTTTATATCACACAATAGTCAGTTATTCATTCGGCCTAACAAGAAACTGTAGAACAGACTTTAATGAAAAATGAAACATTAATTTTATGTTCGCAGGGTTGTGAGGTTGAATCTCTCATTAGGTTGAATGAGATTTTAAGTCTTTTTAGAAGACTTTTAAGAAGACCTATGTCTGTAAGTCTTCTCTAACCCTAGCTTGATATGAAAGAACATGTTTGTGGGCAGAGCCTGGACAGGTCAGTTACACAGTGACAATTTACAGAACTTGTGGACATGAAGCAGCAGCAGGAACACACACACACACACACACACACACACACACATAGAGCTACAGATATCCTCTGCAAAATTATCGTAATAGACTATATTTGTGTTCTTTCTGTTATGAAGCAGTTACCCATGGCTTAGCTTTCCCTGCTGTTAATATAAGTGCCTACTGGCTTGAATTAAAGTCCTTACGGTATGACTTACTGTTCGTGTTTCAGTCAGAAGTTGCGTTAAACCCAGACTGAATCTCAAACAGCTCCATACTCCCTAAACAGTGTTCTAGCTATGGAAGTTTAGAAATTCTAGCCTCTACAGATAAAACAGTGCATGATTTATTGAGTGTGGATGTGTCCGAGTCCCTAATGAGTATACCACAGCTGTATTTTGCTCTGTTGGCCTGCAGGATCCAGTATCCTGCGTTGTGCACTATGTAGGGAGCAGGGAGCCGTTTCAGACTCAGCCCCAGTGTGAGAACAGGGGAGCTGCTGGATTGGTGTGAAATAAGACTCGTAGTGGTGATTTGGTGACCAAAAAGCGCTTATATAGTAAAAGCTTTCGCCTTAAACAGCGCTATTATCACATGTTTATTCTTATACACCAAGAAGGCTCATGAAATGACTGCAGTTTACAGCGATGGGCAACCAAATGTTCTCCATGGTTGCTTGGCAATGATGCCAACTCTAAAGGAACTACATTTCGTGGTGGAGTACTTGTTTATGTTGATTATTATTAATCATAACTTTGAGTCTAAGAATAGAACAGAACTGAATAGAATTCAAAACCTATAGCCAACTGTGTTGCACACAGAGGAATTAGACATGCATACAAGTGAACACACACAGTAGGGGGCAGTGAGCACACCTATCCATAGTGCCCAGGGAGCAGTTGGGGGTAAGGTGTCTTGCTCAAGGGCACTTACAGTCATATACTGTCAGCTCAGAGGATTGAACTGGTGACCTTCCGGTCACAGGGCTTGTTCCCTAACCTCCAGCCCACAACTGCCCCACCCTTCCCATGATTAAATCACAGTAGTGCACAGCCTCTCATAGCTCACTGTTTTACTATAGTCTGACCCTTCAACCCATCCATAGTTGCGCTCCATTCTGTTATACAGAACCATATGCAGAATGCGATTATACATAATTACCCAAAAGAAAGCGATTAATCATGATTAATCATTTTAATCGTTTGGCCATCTGGGCTAACTTCTGACATCACCTAATCACTTCTAACGCCGATTTTTACACAGATGGGAAGCAGCACTGTTATCATCCAGTGGTTCTTGGCGTTCAGTTGGAAATGCTGCCAAACTTGATAACCGTCTTCTGGACAAGCTTGTCCAGTTCACCATCTACTGGACAGTAGATCTCAAGTATCAGAGTTTCATTGTGTGGTCTTTATAGAACCATTTTACCAAAGAACCCCTGAAGAACCATTTTTAATGGTGAATGTTATAATCTTCCTAAGCGTGTGTGTGTGAAGGTAATCAGCTGGTGATGCTCTGCTCGAGCAGCTGATAATTCAGTGCTGTTTTTCATGCTTACATTGTTAACCACTCATTAGAATGAAGGTACAAACTGAATCAGCCCAAGACTAGTGTGTGTGTGTGAGAGATGTGTGTGTACGTGAGAGGTGTGGTGTGTGTGTGCTGTGTGTGTGTGTGAGATGTGCATGTGGGAGAAATGTGTGTGTGTGTGTGAGATGTGCATGTGTGAGAGGTGTGTGTGTGTAAGAGGTTTGGTGTGTGTGTGGGTGCGCGTGTGTGAGATGTGCATGTGTGAGGTGTGGTGTGTATGTGTGGTGTGTGTGTGAGAGATGTGTGTGTGTGTGTGTGTGTGTGTGTGTGTGCGTGAAAGAGAGAGGTGTGGTGTGTATGTGTGGTGTGTGTGAGATGTGTGAGGGATGTGTGTGGTGTGTGTGTGTGTGTGTGTGTGGTGTGTGCGAGAGATGTATGTGTGTATGTGTGTTGCTGTTGTGTAGAATCATTAATCAGACTGACAGAATGACCTTGTCCCACTAATGCAGAATGAAGGTGTTCCTCATACAAAACACTACACCTCTCTCTCTCCCTCCTCTTTTCCCTCTCTACCTGCTCCATCTCTTTCTCTTCTCTCTCTCTGCTCCATCTTTCTCTTTTTCTCTTCTCTCTCTCCATTTCTGTCTCTTCTCCCTCTCATTTCTCTTTGTGGGTCATATCTATCGCCTTTCTCTTTTACCGTCCTTCGTCTCCTCTTTCTTGCTCGTTTTCTCCATCTCTCCCTCTCTTTTTTCTGTTTCCCTTACCTGCTCGTTCCTTTTTCTCCCCTTTCCCCAGTCCATTTCTCTTTCTTGCTATCATTTTCTCTCTCCCTCACTCCCCTTTTCTGCTTCCTCTCCCCTTTTCTCACTCTCTGCTTCTTTCTTTCTTCCTTCCTTCTGTAGATAGAGAGGGAGAAAGAGAAAGATGAATGGAAGCTTATTCTCCACCAATTAACTCTGTGCTAACTGAATCCCCAAATCATGACATGCTCATAGCCACCCATGTGGAGTCACTCAGTGAACTAACAGACTGGGTTACGTGGTTTTCTATAAACAGGGGCAGAATTCAGGCTTCTGGGTGGCTGCTGCACTTTCTAGCTATGCTAATGCACAGCGAGTCACACAGCGTCAGATTAAAGTCTATTAAAGATGAGATAATGCATCGATATAATACGACAATAATCAACTACATTTAGGCCCAATCACATTTCTCCCCTCACCCTACCACTCAGCCCTTAGTCCTCCGTTTTGAGCACTCACGTCTAGGGGTAGGGTGCCCCGATTGCTGTTGAGGTAGAGGGGTGGGTCAAAGTGACCCCCCCCAAACGGAGGTTGATCAGAGACTCCAAACAGTGCTTTCTGTGTTAAAAAGTATAATAACCACTGTATCATCTTTTCACTCTAATGTCGTTTGTGTATTATGGTCCTTTTTCTTCATAACAAGCACAAAAAAACGCTAGTAGTTTGCTGATGTCTCGGCAGCTAGCTTGTGAAATTTCCCGTTCCACCTTAAAAGGCATCTTAGACTTCAGAACTGCTGCTCCGTTTGAGGTGGAACGGATAAATTTGAACAAGAATCTTGTGAATATCTGACTTCAGCTTCATACCCCTAAACTGAAGAATTAGGGGTTGGTGATAGTAAATAATTGCCCCCCCTCTTTGAAGGCACATGATCCCTAAATGTAACTAAAGCCCAGCAGTGAGGAGCTGAACTTTCCCCTCCTCTGCTGTCACGGCAGACGGGCAGGGTCGCCTACAGAGCAGCACTAGTAGCTGTTAATGAAGTGATGCTCTTTATTTGTCTCATTTCAGAAGAAGATCTCAACCACTGCCCTGTAACTCAGTTCTAAGGTGCAACATGACACTCGAAAACAAGGGGTAGGGGTAAAAAGAAGAAATGGGACTGAGCCTTGGGGTCAGAGGACACATTATGTGAACTGGATTTTTCACCAGTGCTTTAACCTTCAGAAGTGGCCACTCAAACAACGTGTTAACAGTTTCATTATCAGCGGCTCAATATTTGCTTTTCTATTCTTGCAAACATTCATTTTTACCCTGGTAGCACAAAGCAGTCGGTCTGTGAAGGAGAAAAAGCCTCACACATACAATACTAGCACCTATACACCCATCAGGCATAACATTCTGACCACCTCCTTGTTTCTAGGCTCACTGTCCATTTTATCAGCTCCACTTACTGTATAGGTGCACTTTGTAGTTCTACAGTTACAGACTGTAGTCCATCTGTTTCTCTGATACTTTGTTACCCTCTTTTACCCTGTTCTTCAGTGGTCAGGACCCACATGGACCCTCACAGAGCAGGTACTATTTGGGTGGTGGGTCATTCTCAGCACTGCAGTAACACTGGTGATGTTGGAGTGTATGTTGTGCTGGTCTGAGTGGATCAGAGTTTTTTAACAGTGTCCACTCACTGTCCACTCTATTAGAAACTCCTACCTTGTAGATTTTAAAGTCAGAGACGATAGTGGTCACAGGACGCTGTTGGCTGAATATTTTGGTGAATGGACTTTTTTCAGTCCAGCAGCAACACTGAGGTGTTTAGAAACTCCAGCAGCACAACCCAAATAGTACCTGCTCTGTGAGGGTCCATGAGGGTCCTGACCACTGAAGAACGGGGTAACAAAGTATCAGAGAAACAGATGGACTACAGTCTGTAACTGTAGAACTACAAAGTGCTCCTTCACAGTAAGTGGAGCTGATAAAATGGACAATAAGTGTAGAAACAAGGAGGTGGTCATAATGTTACGCCTGATGGGTGTATTGTGGGTTCTCACTCCTCTCCTGAGGGATGCCCAGCTGGTCCACATGTTTTGTTGTGTTCCGTTTCCTAACACACCTGAGGCAGGTAAATCAGCAGTGGCTCAGGTGCGTTTAGCACTGAAACGGAATAGAACTGCGGCTCCCTGAGGAGCGAATGGACGACAGCTGCTCTAAATGAACCAGTGTAAACAAATCTGAGGCTGTACACCTGCAGTATATACTGCCACATGCTGTCCAGCTCTTCTCCGTCCAAGACTCATGTAATGGCATTTTCAGGCTCAGTAAGACTTCCGATTTCTGTGGTCAAGGTTTGACTTTCGATATTTAAATAAATTAAGATATACTTGTCCTACAGAGCTCTAATAATACCCCACACAGGTTGGCGTGACCCAGATGAATCAGCGGCTGCTGCCTCTCCCTGCAAACCTATTAAAATCAGACACATTGCAGAGAGAACCGGATCAGCAATACAGCTTTACGTCTCCAAACGCTGTTTCCAATGTTTTAGCCACCACACTAAATTCTAAACTTACCCCCACCCCTTGCTTTCACGTGTCACGTTGCCCTTTACAAGGGGTAGTGGTTAAAATCTTCCCCTACCAAATGAGACCCTCAGATAAAAAAGAGCACCTTAGAACTGAGTTACAGGGCAGTGGTTGAGATCTTCCTCTGAAATGAGACCCTCAAATAAAGAGCATCACTTCATTAACCGCTACTAGCACTGCTCTGTAGGCGACCCTGCCCGTCTGCAGTGACAGCAGAGGAGGGGAAAGTTCAGCGCCTCACTGCTGGGCTTTAGTTACATTTAGGGATCATGTGCCTTCAAAGAGGGGGGGCAATTATTTATCATCACCCTCCCCTAACTCTTCAGTGATATGAAGCTGAATCAGATGTTCTCCAAATTCTTGTTTAGGTTTTCCCCTTTTTAGGAAGCAGTTCTGATTCCTGAGGTGCCAGAATGTAACTGCTGCACCATTTAAGGGATTTAGACAACGGCACTACTAGTGACTTATGTTTGTTATGGAAAAGAAGGACATTAATACATTGAAATGACATTAAACTAAGACAATACAGTGGTTATTGTAATTTTAACAGAGTTTATATTCATAGATTCATATTCTAGCACTGACCTTCCTTTTGTAGTACCCTCGTTATCTTAATTGTGTCCTTGCTCCCTTTCTAGTGAGCTTGCTCCCCTTCTAATGCCCTTACTTTCCTCCTACTGTCCTTACTCTCCTTCTACCATCCTGTCTCCTCTTGCCCTTCCTCCTGGTTCCCTCACTCTTTCTAGTACCCTTACTGGCATTTTCCCTCCCCTTCTTGCTCCCTTTAAAGTTCCTTTCTTCCCTTTCTAGTACCCTTCCCCCTGTTTTCAGCACACTTGCTGTCTTTGCTGTAGCCTTTGTGTCCTTGCTTCATTTCTACTACCTTTCTAGAGCATTTTCGTCTCTTTATAACTCCCCGATTCTCATTCTAGTGCACTCACTCCATCCCTTTAGTACCATTCTTCTCCCTCTGGCCGGGGAGATGGCTCCCTGTGCCTCACACTGCAGCATGACGTGAGCTTAATGCATGCAGGAGGTCACACTGTGAACAGCAACGCTGCTGATGCTAACTTAATGCATGTGCGTGGGAGAGGGAGAGAGAGAGAGAGAGAGAGATTATATCACAGATGGCTTCCTTTCTCTCATCACTCCCACCTCTCTTCTCTGTCTCTCTCTCCTAAACAACTATCTCTCTTCCTCCCTCCTCCTTCTCTCCTCTCTCGTTTCCTCTCTCTCCATCACTAAATCTCCCTCCATCCCTCCTTCCACTAAATCAATAATAGTCTTCCTCTCTCTCTCTTTATTCCTCCACTCCTTTTACATTTTAATCGCCTCTGTCCGCCTCCTCCTTCACCAGTGGCTATGAATAACTCTCCCCCCTTCTCTCTCTCTCTCTCTCTCTCTCTCTCCTGCTTTTTTTTTTAATCGAGGTGAATGTGTTGCACTGAACATTGCTGCAGTGCCCTTGAGCCTGCGTCTCTTCTCCATCTTCTATCCCTCCGTTTTTATTTTTCTCTCTCTTTCTTGCTAGCATGTTTCCCCTCCCCTTTTCTTTCTCATTTCTCCCTTGCTCTTTCTTTTTTTCTCTTCCTCTTCCTCTTTCCCTTATTTCTCCCTTTTACCCTCTTACCCAATTCCATTTGCCATTCAATTTTTCCTTCTTTTCCTCAGTCTCCCTTTTTCTTTCTCTCGTTTCACCCTTTTCTTTCTCATTTGCTTTTCTCCCTCTTTTCTCCTTTCTCACTCTTTACTCTTTTCTTTCTCACACTTTTCTCCCTTTTCTTTACTCATTTCTCCCTCTGTCTCACTCTTTTCTCCCCTTTTCTGTCTCCCTCTCTCTCTCTCTCTCCCCCCGTGTCTTCCTCTCTCCGTCCTTCCCTCTGTCCTCCTCTCTCTGTCTCTCCATCCCTCTGTGTTTCTCTCTGTCTCCCTCTCCCTCTGTGTCTTCCTCTCTGTCTCCCTCCCTCGGTCTCTCTCCCTCTCTCTCCTTCCCTCTGTCTTCCTCCCTCTGTCTCTCTCCCTTGTCTTCCTCTCTGTTTCTCTCTCCCTCCCTCTCCTTGTCTCTTTGTCTCTCTCTCTCTCTCCCTGTCCCCCTCTGTCTCTCTCTCTCCCTCCCTCTCCTTCTCTCTGTGTCTCTCTCTCTCTCTCCCTCCCTCTCCCTCCTTCCCTCTGTCTTTCTCTCTCTCTCTCTCTCTCTCTCTCTGCGTCTCTGTCGCCGTGTCTCTCTTGCTCACTCTCTGTCTCTGTGTCTCTCACTCTCTCCCTCACTCTCCCCCTCTGTCTCTCTCTCCCTCCCTCTCCCTCCGTGTCTCTCTCTCTCCCTCTCCCTCCGTGTCTCTCTCTCTCCCTCTGTCTTCCTCTTTGTCTCTCTCTCTCTCCCCCTCTGTCTCCGTGTCTCTCTCTCTCACTCTCTGTCTGTGTCTCTCGCTCTCCCTCGCTCTCCCCCTCTGTCTCTCTTTGTCTCTCTCCCTCTCTCCTTCCTTCTGTCTTCCTCTTTGTCTCTCTCTCTATCCCCCCTCTGTGTCTCTCTGTGTCTCTGTCCCTGTCTCTCTCTCTCTCCCCCTCTGTCTCCGTGTCTCTCTGTTGCCGTGTCTCTCTCCCTCACTCTCTGTCTCTGTGTCTCTCACTCTCCCTGCCTCTCCCCCTCTGTCTCTCTTTGTCTCTCTCCTTCCTTCTGTCTCTCTCCCTTGTCTTCCTCTCTGTTTCTCTCTCCCTCCCTCTCCTTGTCTCTTTGTCTCTCTCTCTCTCTCCCTGTCCCCCTCTGTCTCTCTCTCTCCCTCCCTCTCCTTCTCTCTGTGTCTCTCTCTCTCTCTCCCTCCCTCTCCCTCCTTCCCTCTGTCTTTCTCTCTCTCTCTCTCTCTCTCTCTCTGCGTCTCTGTCGCCGTGTCTCTCTTGCTCACTCTCTGTCTCTGTGTCTCTCACTCTCTCCCTCACTCTCCCCCTCTGTCTCTCTCTCCCTCCCTCTCCCTCCGTGTCTCTCTCTCTCCCTCTCCCTCCGTGTCTCTCTCTCTCCCTCTGTCTTCCTCTTTGTCTCTCTCTCTCTCCCCCTCTGTCTCCGTGTCTCTCTCTCTCACTCTATGTCTGTGTCTCTCGCTCTCCCTCGCTCTCCCCCTCTGTCTCTCTTTGTCTCTCTCCCTCTCTCCTTCCTTCTGTCTTCCTCTTTGTCTCTCTCTCTATCCCCCCTCTGTGTCTCTCTGTGTCTCTGTCCCTGTCTCTCTCTCTCTCCCCCTCTGTCTCCGTGTCTCTCTGTTGCCGTGTCTCTCTCCCTCACTCTCTGTCTCTGTGTCTCTCACTCTCCCTGCCTCTCCCCCTCTGTCTCTCTTTGTCTCTCTCCTTCCTTCTGTCTTCCTCTTTGTCTCTCTCTCTCCCCCCTTCTGTCTCTGTGTCTCTCTCCCTCACTCTCTGTCCCTGTCTCTCTCACTCTCCCTCCCTCTCCCCCTCTGTCTCTCTCCCTCTCTCTCCTTCCTTCTGTCTTCCTCTCTCCCTCTCTCTCTCTCTCTCCCCCCCCTTCTGTCTCTGTGTCTCTCTGTCGCCGTGTCTCTCTCCCTCACTCTCTGTCCCTGTCTCTCTCCCCCTCTGTCTCTCTCTCCCTCCATCCCTCTCCCTCCGTGTCTCTCTGTTGCCGTGTCTCTCTCCCTCACTCTCTGTCTCTGTGTCTCTCACTCTCCCTCCCTCTCCCCCTCTGTCTCTCTTTGTCTCTCTCCCTCTCTCTCCTTCCTTCTGTCTTCCTCTCTGTCTTCCTCTTTGTCTCTCTCTCTCCCCCCTTCTGTCTCTGTGTCTCTCCCCCTCACTCTCTGTCCCTGTCTCTCTCACTCTCCCTCCCTCTCCCCCCCTCTCCCCCTCTGTCTCTCTCCCTCTCTCTCTCTCTCTCCCCCCCTTCTGTCTCTGTGTCTCTCTGTCGCCGTGTCTCTCTCCCTCACTCTCTGTCCCTGTCTCTCTCCCCCTCTGTCTCTCTCTCCCTCCATCCCTCTCCCTCTCTGTCTCTCTCTCTCCCTCCCTCTCCCCTCTGTTGCCGTGTCTCTCTCCCTCACTCTCTGTCTCTGTGTCTCTCACTCTCCCTCCCTCTCCCCCTCTGTCTCTCTTTGTCTCTCTCCCTCTCTCTCCTTCCTTCTGTCTTCCTCTCTGTCTTCCTCTTTGTCTCTCTCTCTCCCCCCTTCTGTCTCTGTGTCTCTCCCCCTCACTCTCTGTCCCTGTCTCTCTCACTCTCCCTCCCTCTCCCCCTCTGTCTCTCTCCCTCTCTCCTTCCTTCTGTCTTCCTCTCTCTCTCTCTCTCTCTCTCTCTCTCTCTCCCCCCCCCTTCTGTCTCTGTGTCTCTCTGTCGCCGTGTCTCTCTCCCTCACTCTCTGTCCCTGTCTCTCTCCCCCTCTGTCTCTCTCTCCCTCCATCCCTCTCCCTCTCTGTCTCTCTCTCTCCCTCCCTCTCCCCTCTGTCTCTCCCTCTCCCTCCCTCTCTCTCCTTCCTTCTGTCTTCCTCTTTGTCTCTCTCTCGCTCTCCACCTCTGTCTCCGTGTCTCTCTCCCTCACTCTCTGTCCCTGTCTCTCCCTCCCTCTCCCTCTCTCCCCCCTTCTGTCTCTGTGTCTCTCTGTCGCCGTGTCTCTCTCCCTCCCTCTCTCCGTCTCTGTGTCCGTTTCCCTCACTCTCTCCGTCTGTCTCACTCCCTCACTCTCTCCGTGTCTCTCTCTCTCTCTCCCTCTGTCTCTCTCTCTCTCTCTCTCCCCCTCTGTGTGTCTCTCTCCCTCTCTCCTTCCCTCTGTCTTCCTCTCTCTGTCTCCCTCTCTGTCTTCCTGTCTTCTCTGTCTCTCTCTCCCTCACTCTCTCCGTCTCTGTCTCGCTCTCCCTCACTCTCTCCGTCTCTCTCTCCCTCACTCTCTCCGTCTGTCTCTCTCTCCCTCACTCTCTCTCTCCGTCTCTGTCTCTCTCTCCCTCACTCTCTCCCTCCCTCTCCCCCTCTGTCTCTCCCTCTCCCTCTCTCGGTCTCTCCCTCCATCCCTCTGTGTCTCTGTCGCCGTGTCTCTCTCCCTCACTCTCTCCGTCTCTGTGTCCGTTTCCCTCACTCTCTCCGTCTGTCTCACTCCCTCACTCTCTCCGTCTCTGTCTCTCTCTCCCTCACTCTCTCCGTCTCTGTCTCTCTCTCCCTCACTCTCTCCGTCTCTGTCTCTCTCTCCCTCACTCTCTCCGTCTCTGTGTCTCTCTCCCTCACTCTCTCCGTCTGTGTCTCTCTCCCTCACTCTCTCCGTCTGTGTCTCTCTCCCTCACTCTCTCCGTCTGTGTCTCTCTCCCTCACTCTCTTTCTGTGTCTCTCTCCCTCACTCTCTTTCTGTGTCTCTCTCCTTCACTCTCTCCGTCTGTCTCTCTCTCTCTCTCTCTCTCTCTCCCCCCTCACTCTCTCCGTCTCTGTGTCTCTCATTCTCTCTCTCTCTCTCTCTCTCTCTCTCTCTCTCTCTCTCTCTCTCTCTCTCTCTCTCTCTCTCTCTCTCTCTCTCTCTCTCTCCCCCCTCACTCTCTCCGTCTCTGTGTCTCTCATTCTCTCTCTCTCTCTCTCTCTCTCTCTCTCTCTCTCTCTGAAGGAATGATGTGGTTATGCTGCAGTTATGTAATCCGGTTCTCATTCTCCACGAGCCACTGAGAGGTGCCGTTGCTTACTGCTCATTATTTTTTGCCTCGGAGCGTCGAAAAAGAACAGAAACGAGAAAAGCTGATAATCCCAGTGGAGCGGAGTGTTACGACACTGAGCGGGCGAACGTTACGCCTGCTGCCGTTTAAAATAGAGCGTTTGTAAGAACACTTTGATAACATTATCCACAAGCTGTATATACACATAGAGTCAGATCCAATAACAGCAGGCAGTCAAACAAAGAGTGTAAACAACAGCGATTCGCCTGAAGGAGAGTAAAAGGTCGACAGTAACTACCAGTTTAACATAAACAAATATGATGGAAATACTGGTAAAAATATTGTTTGAAAAGGAAACTACATATCACTGCTGTCTGAAGAAAACCTTGTATGTCCAAACTGTAACTTTACAGCAAAGAAAAAACCTGCTTTACTTTTAATGCAAGGCAATGGAATCAGAAGTTTTTCCATGTAATTTTGGGTCATTTATCATGAAATTTATAGACAATGTAAAGGACAACAGGCATTTTCAAATCATGTAAAAAACTTCCAACAACAGTGACATATTATTGTACACAACACTGTGCAAAATCAGTGATCATATTTCACTTCATTTCTAGTCTGAACAGTCATTAAGTTTGAGTTAATCATTTTTCAGCTTCAGGAAAGCCTAAAACACATCGCTGCTGTCGGAACAAAACCTTGTATCTCCAGTTTTGTCATTTTTCAGTTTTTGACATAATTTGAAAATGCCTGCTGCTCTTTACATTGGGTATAAATTTCTTGGTGAATGGACCGAAAGAAACGGCCTAAAACAACTTGGGGAAAAAAACTCTGGTTCCATGACTTTTCCTTCTGTAAAGTTACCACTTTGGAGATACGAGGTTTTGTTCTGACAGCAGTGACATTTAAGACAATATAACACAGCAGCCTCAGCAACTTAATACAACACCATATAAATGTTTCTGTATTTACTGTGTCACCCTTTTCTTTTACTCCAGCTTCCATTCTTTCCAGGAGTCTCACTTTCAGCTCCTCAAAGAATCTGCAGACACGCCTCCAAAGTTCAGTCTTAGAAGCTGGTTGATGATTTTCTGAAGTAATCAAACCCATTCAGTGGTGCTGAGATCTGGACTCTGGGGTGGTCAGTCCATCGTTCAGCTTCTTTGTTTGATGTGTCCACCTCCTTTTCTCAGTGAGGTTCTTCTTGATCAGCTACACATCCTTTCAGACCCTCAGCGCTGAGCTGTCTTCTCACAGTGGAAGGTTGGACAGAAACACCTATAGATGTTTTCAGATCTGAAGCAGCTCGATTTAGTACATATTTCCTTTCTCAGGGCAGTGCCTCTGTCTCTGTGTGTGCACAGTGCTGTTGGAGCTGCTGTGCTTTGGTCTGTGACGGGTTTGAGGGAACTCTGGATGAGAGCGGAGTTGTGTTGGCCTCAGGGCTCCACGCTCGCTGTAGTGTTTGAACTGATTTTGCTCAGAGCAGAAAGAGTCAGCGCAGCCTGAGCATACGAGGAGGAGGAGGATACAGGCCTCCTACGATCATGAAATTCAGCTGACGATTAACTGCCCTATTAACTGCCGTTAAGAACCCAACTGTCTTTTCTTGTTCACTGCATGCAACTAATTAAGCAATTACCTGAAATGGCCAAACTGGCTGATCTGGCTTCTTAACCATGTTGACATCAGTAGGCCTGTCAGAATGATGCACTTGCACACATACTCACACAAATGTTGTGTGAGTTCATGCCAAAAAACTGAAAAATGACAAAAATGGAGATACAAGGTTTTCCAACAGCAGCAAGCATTAAAACCAGCTACATAGTGAACAAACAAACTTTATTTGTGGTGCTCTCTAATGCATTATAGCTTTGTTTGTTTCTTAGACAAAAGTTTTTCTTTCTGGCTGTTTTAATTTCGAGTTGGCTGAATTTTGACGAACTGCTGAATGGAACGAAAAAATGGTGTTTTGAGCTGCTTCAATTTATTATTCTAAATAAATTCAAGAGGTGAATTTATACAAAATAGTCGCCATTACATATTTTTCCTGAAATTGTTCAGCCATACCGTCAAGCGTCAACTGTCAAGTGTTCATGCGATTCATGATGTGCTGCACTAAATTTACATTGATTTACATTTAATTAGGTATGTTTAATTATTTGGTGTGTAAAGTGCCGTTGGACTGCTGCTCAATTTCGTTGTACGCTGTGGAATGATTGTACGCTGTGGAATGACAATAAAGGCATCTTATCTTATTAAATCCTAATGGCCTTTTCCTCATGACTGCAAAATCTAACTGAGGAAAACTATCAGTAAAGTAATTAAGATCATCTCGAATAATTGTGATTAACTGTGACAGGCCGAAATGTGTAGGACACCACAGGACGGTTGATCTTTACATGAAATTCAGTCATAACCTTTTAATGTACATCCACTAACCCGTGGATATGTAATATTGTTATAAATAATAATAACAACTGCAATCATCTAAACTTACTGTGACAGGCCTAAATGTATCAGAAGCACAGTCTACCGGGACAAGACCCTGGGGTTGTCCTAGGACCTGTTGGAGGGATTATATCTCCCAACTGCTACTGCAACCCTGTCTGGACTGAGCAGTTAATGATGATGATGATGATATATATATGTATATACAGTACTGTGTGAACGTCTTCGGCACCTAAGACACATTTTCAAAATCTGTTGTTGTGTAGTTTGTGTTTATTTGCTGAAAAAAAAAAGGGGTTAATATTTGAATAAACAAAATGTATAGAATATTTTTATTTATATTTTATTACACACACACACACATACACACATTCATATATCTATCTATCTATCTATCTATCTATCTATCTATCTATCTATCTATCTATCTTCTTCTTACTTTTACACCAACCATCTCCATGTCCACCTATATATTATTAATAAAATATTCTATAAATTTTGTTTATTCAAATATTAACACTCCTGGTTTGACCAATCAGTGCTTCAGTTAATAGGGCTCATGATGTAATTGATGATATTAACGAGTCTCTGTGGCGGCTGTGAAGGTGTCAAGGAAAAATATGGACACCAAGAGTTTCTTGTTACTTTTTATTGTTTTTATGTTTATTTGAATTATGAATATGACTTTGTTCTAATGTATATTGTGATGAACTCACTGCTGAGGTCAATTGTTAAAAACCTTTCACACAGTACTGTATATAATAATTAATAATAATAATAATGATACAATATAACTGCCTCATAATACATTCATAATAATACAATACAGGGCACTTGGTGGCGCTAGTGAGTTGGACGCTGGCCTCTCCTTGAGCCTAAACAAACCCAATTAACCACTGAATAATTTTTTATAGAACTGTATTTAAATGGTATCACTTTGAGGTCAGACCTGTGCAGCCATGTGTATAACAGCAAATAATCACTCACTCATGAACTGTAATCATTCATACGTGTATAGAAGTGTAATCATAACTGACGAGTCCTATCGCTGATGAATCTGACCTCTTGATGGTCATGACAGCCATTCTTTTAGAGTGGAAATGGGAGCGGAGTTCATCCAGAGGTCACAGCTGGGCTCCAGAGTGGGTGTGTCTGTGTGTGTGTGAATCAGTGACACACAGTCACATAACATAGCCCTTCATGTTACACTGCACAATGTCAACATAACTATATGAATATATGTGCAGAACTTCCCAAAACTGGAGTTTAAAAATCAAATTAAAAGCTACAGAGAAAATGTGTCTCACAACAACTGGAAGACCTGGTCGACCCCAAAACTGCTCCATCAGTTAAACAGCATTCAAAGCTTTCATCACTGAGAGAGAGGAGAAAATCAAGCTGCTTCAGATCTAAAAACATCCACAGGTGTTTCTGTCCATCCTTCCACTGTGAGAAGACCACTCAGCGCTATGGGTCTGAAAGGATGTGTAGCTGATCAAGAAGAACCTCACTGAGAAAAGGAGACGGACACATCAAGCAAAGAAGCTGAACGATGGACTGACCACCCCAGAGTCCAGACCTCAGCACCACTGAATGGGTTTGTTCACTTCAGGAAATGATCACCCAGCTTCCCAGACTGAGCTTTGAAGGCGTGTCTGCAGATTCTTTGAGGAACTGAAAGTGGAATAAAGGGAACGAGTGACACTAAATACTTTATATGTGGCTACTGTTCCACTGACATTGAGAGAAATTAAGAAATTTCATTAAGAAAGTATGTTTTTCCTTCTCCTGTAAAGTCTCCTGAGAAGTAGTTTGGGCTGATTTCTCCACAGTATTCTAATTTTTTGAATTCCTGTTTTCGTGGGTTTTATGAGCTGGAAGCCCAAATTATGTAAAAATAGAGTCAGTGCTTGATTAGCTACATGTTGCATTACAATGTGAGCATAAATAGGCCTGTTTTATTGGATCTAGTGCAGTGCAGCTTCTACAACAGTCACTGTAGTTGTGGTTTTAATATCATTATTATTGTATGTGTTTCATATGTAGCTCTAAAGTTTCTGTTTCAACTTATTTTTTCTTTTTTCTTTGGTTGCTCTCAGTCAGAGGCCAGAGGAGACTGCCATCAGTCCACCATGCTGGACAGCATAAACAGAGACACTCACAGTCGTGGCCAGACAGGACCGTCCTCACGCTGTTCTCTGGCACATGGAGCCGGTTCTCATCCTCACCTTCATTACACACCTCACTCATGAGAGTGTGAGACAGTCAGTCAACAGGCACTCATCATACAGTCACTGATCGGCTCGCTGTGCCTTTACCCTTCTTTAATTCATCACTCATTCATTTTACATTAGCTTCACTGAGTCTCCACTGTTAACACATCACCTCTCTCTCTCTCTCCCTCTCCTTTCTCATTCATCTCCTTTTTTCTAACTTTTTCCTTTCTCTATTTCTATCTCTTTCCTCCGTGACCCTCTTCATCCTGCCCTCTCTCTTCTTATTCTTCGTCTCTCTCTCTCTTCGTGCTCTCACCCTGTGAACGATGCATACGTAGAGTAGCTCCTGTGTCTTTGAGAGAAGAGAGAGAGAGAAAGAGAGGGCAGAAAGAGAGAGATCTGAATTATTTATGATGACGAGACGAGTTTAAAGAGACGCTCTGTGTGAGATGGAGCACAACTGCACCCTGTGTGTGTGTGTGTGTGTGTGTGTATGTGTGTGTGCGCGTTCGTGCTGTGGAGACAAAACGAGTTGCTGAGGTCCAGCTGTGAGAACAGAGCACACAGTGGGAGAGAGACAAGCCAACCAGAGAGAGAGAGAGAGAGAGAGAGAGAGAGAGAGAGAGAGAGAGAGAGAGAGAGAGAGAGAGAGAGAGAGAGAGAGAGAGACAGACAGAGACAGAGAGAGAGAGAGAGAGAGAGAAAAAACAGAGAGAGAGAAAGACAGAGATAGAGAGACAGAGACAGAGAGACAGAGACAGAGAGAGAAAACAGAGAGAGAGAGAGAGAGAGAGAGAGAGAGAGAGAGAGAGAGAGAGACACACACACACACACACACACACACTCTATTGCTGTAGTTTGAATAGGCTTATATATGTCACGTGTTAGTTTTGTGACGTCACAAACACAATGAATAAAATGAAGGGTCCTGTAGCCTCTTTTGACTTTTGAAATTTTAAATCAATATATATATATGTATTTACACATGAAATCATTTATTTTTTATAAATATAAATAACTGTCATCAGATTAACCAGGACACTTTTAAAGCCCCACTGATGTTTCGCGAATGAAGCCGTGCTGAGTGTGAAAAGCTGCAGCACGGCTTTATTTGTATAACCAATAAATAAGTGAGGAAAGAAAAGACTTCTGCTGAATCAGCCATGCAGTTAGCACCATGCGAACTGGCAGGGTATAAGCTCCCATTGCCAGAGCCGGTTTATGAGGAGCCTGGCCTCTTCCTATTTCCCCCGTTATATCAAAAACATGACTGCTGAACAGCAGAGGGCGCCTCAATGGGAGTGAAATGGCTAAAAATGAACAGTTAAAATTAATCCTAATCACTCGTAACATTCTACCACGTTCGCATTACTGATACTGAGTGCTGACTGGTTGAGGAGTGGAGCAGCTCATTGGCTGTTCATGCTCAAAGACATCATGAACATACATGAGGCGTCGTTTAAACGTCGTTTGAAAGCGCTTAAAAATCTGACCGCTCTGCCCGTTTTCTCTCGCTCCATATCTTTATTTCTCTCTCTAGTTCTCTTTCCATCTCTGTCTCCCTCACTATCTCCTTGTCTCCTTGTCTCTCTTGCTCAATCCTCTCTCTTCTCTCTTTTTCCCCCATCTCTCTCTTTGCGCATGCGCAGGTGTGAGCGGCAGAGTGAGCGGTAGCTGTTTTTGCCAGACCTTTTTCTGTTGTTGCGTCGTTGTCAGTCTGTTTCTGCAGTTTGAGTGAGTGAGTGAGTGAGTGAGTTGTGGTTGGAGGTAAATGTGGGGGTGGATCAGTGTGCTCGCAGGAAGTGTCGGTGGTCTACACAGTTGATGATAAAAGAAAGTTCTTGCGGGTCAGTAAAGGTCAAAAGTGAGTCCGTGTTGAAGAGCATCTCCCGAATAGTTCACAGTTCATACATAATGTCAGACATTTTAGGAGGGAAGGGTCCTTCACCCCTAGTCTACAGGCTGAAGAAGATCCTGACCAGACTTAATAAAAGTGAGCACTGAGGATGAGGTCAGACACCTCCTGCCCTCCCTGGTTCAGACTGGCCTCTGTTTTAAGGGCTTTTTTAAAAAAATCTATTTTATGTTTTAATGGGTGTTTTAATGATGAGTGGCGAGTCTGAACATTAATGGGGCGAGAGGCTGTGGTGAATGAGCGAAGCTGTCTGAGGTGGTGAAGCAGAAGAGACTTGATGTTATACTTGTATAAGAAATGCACAGTGATGTCAGCAGTGCTGCTGACTGGGCTAAAGAGCGGGAGCGGCTTGCCTGTTTAAGCCACAACTCTTCTGTTAGTGGTGGGGTGGCTGTTCTTCATCACACAGTTTTACTCATTGTTCTTATTCAGTGGATGGAATTTTACATGGTAGACTTTTAAAGGTGACGGCGTGTTTTGAAATGGATTTTTTTGTGTTTATGCCCCAACTGGGGGGTGGGGGGGGCAGGATGTCCTTTTCAGATGCTCTGGACACTAATTGCAGGTTGTGGCTGTGATGAGTTTTTAATACTGAGTGGGGATTTTAACTGTACATGAGATGCTGGCGGCCCATGACCTGTGTGATGTCTGGAGGAAATTTCATGGTGGGCAGAGACAGTACACATGGGCTCATTTGAGAGAGAGCGCACTCTCATTGGCAAGGCTGGATCCATTTTAGGGATTTAGGTATCAACTGTCTGCTTTTACACATTGTTTTATCCCCCCAGTTGGTTTTTCAGATCATTGTATGGTCCAGTGCACAGCAAGGAAATGTAACTTTCCACAGAGTGCATACTGGCATTTTAACGCTGCGCTTTTAGAGGATGCCAATTTTAGAGTCTTTTACTTTTTTTTTTTTTGGGATGGTTTTAGTTCAAAGAAAACAGCTTTTACTTCCCTGCAGCACTGGTGGGATATAGCTCCAGGGCTTACTAGAGGCCACAGCAAGTCGGGGGCATATTGAAGCTCTGAAAACTAAAAAGACTGCATTAGCTGATCTGCTGGGCGTACCAGCACAGGGGGCGCTGGTCCACTCACTTTTCCAGTGTGTATCGTAAACGGACGCTCCTTCAAAGTTCTTTTTCGGTCTTGAGCGCAGAAATGGACGGAAAAGGTTTATGCATGCTGTGCATACCCAATCAGGAGATCTCGTATCTGAGCGTTCTGAAATTCGCGAGCAGACAGTCAGCTTTTTCTCAAAGCTCTACGAGAGCGAATGGAGAGAGGCACGAGAGCTGGAGGAGGGATTCTTCCATGACCAGCTCACACGAGAGTCTGCTGCAGTGCTGGATGCAGATCTCTCTTGGGCGAGCTGTATGAGACTCTGCAGGGCAACGAGAATGGTCAGGCGCCAGGCATTGATGGTCACCTCGTTGAATTCTACAAGGCATTTTAGTCAGTGTTGGGTCAGGATGTGCTGGGTGTTCTCCAGAACAGCATAAGAGAAGGGAAGCTTCCGCTGAGCTGTTGGAGGGCCGTTCTAACCCTGCTACCCAAGAAGGGGGAAAGTATTTTGTCAGCACAAGAACTGAACTGAACTGGCGCCTCCATCTCTCTGTTGTGCACCGATTGTGCGCTGCTCTCAAAAGCCTCAAGACTGGGGAAGGTGATGGAGCAGGTGGTTCACTTTGACCAGACATACTGTGTGCCAGGAAGGTCAATTTTTGACAACGTATATCTAATCCGTGATGTTCTGGGAGTCTCCAGACTACTGGGCTTAAAGACTGGTCTCATTTTTTGGATCAGGAAAAGGCATTTGACCAGGCTGAACATGGCTATCTGTGGAAAGTTCTGGAGAACTTCGGTTTCAACCCAGGTTTTATAGCCATGAAAGTTTTGTACAGTGTACTCAAAGTTAATGGTGGTTTATGTGCTCTGTCTGGCATGTTGTACTCTTTAGCCATTGAACCTGTTGGGCAAACTGAGACACTGCATCTCTGGTTTGTCTATACCTGGCTGTTCTACTCCTCTGTGTCTCTCAGCATATACAGATGACCTTGTTGTGATAGCAAGTACCCAGACTGATGTGGACGTTTTAGCTGGAATTTTAAATAATTTTAAGGTTTCATTGTCTGCAAAAGTAAACTGGATCAAGAGTGAAGCAGTTTTAGTTGGCGAATGGGAGGGTGGGGAACCCATGCATCCAGATGAGTTGATGTGGAGGGAGGGGGGCTGTTAAATATCTGGGGGTGTATTTGGGGGACAGTACCTGCAGTGCATATATCTCTCCTCTCCCTCTTCTATCTCTCCGCCATATCTCTCCTCTCTCTCTCCCTCTCTCTGTCTCCCATATCTCCTTCTCTCTCTCCCACCATATCTCCTTCTCTCTCTCCCTCTCCCCCTCTCTCTCCCCTCCCCATATCTCTCCTCTCCCTCTTCTATCTCTCCCCCATATCCCTCCTCTCTCTCTCCCCCATATCTCCTTCTCTCTCCCTCTCTCCCTGCATATCTCCTTCTCTATCTCTCCCACCATATCTTCTCTCTCCCCCTCACCATATCTCTCCTCTCCCTCTCTCCTCTCCCTCTCTCTCTCCCCCTCTCTCTCCCCCTCTCTCTCCCCCTCTCTCTCCCCTCCCCATATCTCTCCTCTCCCTCTTCTATCTCTCCCCCATATCCCTCCTCTCTCTCTCCCCCATATCTCCTTCTCTCTCCCTGCATATCTCCTTCTCTATCTCTCCCACCATATCTTCTTCTCTCTCTCCCCCCCATATCTCCTTCTCTCTCCCTGCATATCTCCTTCTCTATCTCTCCCACCATATCTTCTTCTCTCTCTCCCCCTCACCATATCTCTCCTCTCCCTCTTCTATCTCTCCCCCATATCCCTCCTCTCTCTCTCCCCCATATCTCCTTCTCTCTCCCTCTCTCCCTGCATATCTCCTTCTCTATCTCTCCCACCATATCTTCTTCTCTCTCTCCCCCTCACCATATCTCTCCTCTCCCTCTTCTATCTCTCCCCCATATCCCTCCTCTCTCTCTCCCCCATATCTCCTTCTCTCTCCCTCTCTCCCTGCATATCTCCTTCTCTATCTCTCCCACCATATCTTCTTCTCTCTCTCCCTCTCTCCCTGCATATCTCCTTCTCTATCTCTCCCACCATATCTTCTTCTCTCTCTCCCCCTCACCATATCTCTCCTCTCCCTCTTCTATCTCTCCCCCATATCCCTCCTCTCTCTCTCCCCCATATCTCCTTCTCTCTCTCTCCCACCATATCTTCTCTCTCCCCCTCACCATATATCTCCTCTCCCTCTCTCTCTCCCCCTCTCTCTCCCCTCCCCATATCTCTCCTCTCCCTCTTCTATCTCTCCCCCATATCCCTCCTCTCTCTCTCCCCCATATCTCCTTCTCTCTCCCTCTCTCCCTGCATATCTCCTTCTCTATCTCTCCCACCATATCTTCTTCTCTCTCTCTCCCCCTCACCATATCTCTCCTCTCCCTCTTCTATCTCTCCCCCATATCCCTCCTCTCTCTCTCCCCCATATCTCCTTCTCTCTCCCTCTCTCCCTGCATATCTCCTTCTCTATCTCTCCCACCATATCTTCTTCTCTCTCTCCCCCTCACCATATCTCTCCTCTCCCTCTTCTATCTCTCCCCCATATCCCTCCTCTCTCTCTCCCCCATATCTCCTTCTCTCTCCCTCTCTCCCTGCATATCTCTCCTCCATATCCCTCCTCTCTCTCTCTCCCCCATATCTCCTTCTCTCTCCCTCTCTCCCTGCATATCTCCTTCTCTATCTCTCCCACCATATCTTCTTCTCTCTCTCCCCCTCACCATATCTCTCCTCTCCCTCTTCTATCTCTCCCCCATATCCCTCCTCTCTCTCTCCCCCATATCTCCTTCTCTCTCCCTCTCTCCCTGCATATCTCCTTCTCTATCTCTCCCACCATATCTTCTCTCTCCCCCTCACCATATCTCTCCTCTCCCTCTCTCTCTCCCCCTCTCTCTCCCCTCCCCATATCTCTCCTCTCCCTCTTCTATCTCTCCCCCATATCCCTCCTCTCTCTCTCTCCCCCATATCTCCTTCTCTCTCCCTCTCTCCCTGCATATCTCCTTCTCTATCTCTCCCACCATATCTTCTTCTCTCTCCCCCTCACCATATCTCTCCTCTCCCCCATATCTCTCCCACCATATCTCCTTCTCTCTCTCTCCCACCGTATCTTCTCTCTCTCCCCCTCCCCATATCTCTCCTCTCCCCCATATCTCTCCTTCTCTCTCCCCCATATCTCCTTCTCTCTCCCTCTCTCCCTGCATATCTCCTTCTCTATCTCTCCCACCATATCTTCTCTCTCCCCCTCACCATATCTCTCCTCTCCCTCTCTCTCTCCCCCTCTCTCTCCCCTCCCCATATCTCTCCTCTCCCTCTTCTATCTCTCCCCCATATCCCTCCTCTCTCTCTCTCCCCCATATCTCCTTCTCTCTCCCTCTCTCCCTGCATATCTCCTTCTCTATCTCTCCCACCATATCTTCTTCTCTCTCCCCCTCCCCATATCTCTCCTCTCCCCCATATCTCTCCTTCTCTCTCCCCTATATCTCATTCTCTCCTCTCTCTCCCCCACCATATCTTCTCTCTCTCTCTCCCACCATATCTCCTTCTCTCTCTCTCTCTCTCTTCTCTCTCTCCCCCATATCTCCTTCTCTCTCTCTCTCCCACCATATCTCCTTCTCTCTCTCTCTCCCACCATATCTCTCTCTCTCTCTCTCCCCTGTGTCTCCTTATCTCTCCCTCACTCCCCATATGTCTTTCTCTCTCTTCAGTCTCCCCCTCTCTCTTTCTCTCATATCTCCTTCTCTCTCCAGTTCCCTTTCTTTCCATCTCTCTCCCTATATCTCCTTCTCTCTTTCTCCCCCCCCTCCCCTGTGTCTCCTTCTCTCTCTCCCTCTCTCTCTCTTTCTCTCTCTCCCCCCTCCCGTGTCTCCTTCTCTCTCTCCCCCCCATGTCCCCCCATATCCCCCCATATCCCCCCATATCTCCTTCTCCCCCCCATGTCCCCCCATATCTCCTTCTCCCCCCTCTCTCCCTCTCCCCCCCATATCTCCTTCTCCCCCCTCTCTCCCTATATCTCCTTCTCCCTCCTCTCTCTCTCCCCCCTGTGTCTCCTTATCTCTCCCTCACTCCCCATATGTCTTTCCCTCTCTTCAGTCTCCCCCTCTCTCTCTCTCATATCTCCTTCTCTCTCCAGTTCCCTTTCTTTCCATCTCTCTCCCTCTCTCTCTCCCCCTCTCTCTCTTTCTCCCCCCCTCCCCTGTGTCTCCTTCTCTCTCTCTCTCTCTTTCTCTCTCTCTTTCTCTCTCTCTTTCTCTCTCTCCCCCCCTCCCCTGTGTCTCCTTCTCTCTCTCCCTCTCTCTCTCCCCCCCATGTCCCCCCATATCTCCTTCTCCCCCCCTCTCCCCCCCCCCCATATCTCCTTCTCCCCACTCCCTCCCTATATCTCCTTCTCCCTCCTCTCTCTCTCCCCCCGTGTCTCCTTATCTCTCCCTCACTCCCCATATGTCTTTCTCTCTCTTCAGTCTCCCCCTCTTTCTCTCTCATATCTCCTTCTCTCTCCAGTTCCCTTTCTTTCCATCTCTCTCCCTCTCTCTCTCCCTCTCTCTCTTTCTCCCCCCCTCCCCTGTGTCTCCTTCTCTCTCTCCCTCTCTCTCTCCCCCTCTTTCTCTCTCTCTTTCTCTCCCCCCCTCCCCTGTGTCTCCTTCTCTCTCTCCCTCTCTCTCTCCCCCCCATGTCCCCCCATATCTCCTTCCCCCCCCTCCCCCCCCCCCCATATCTCCTTCTCCCCCCTCTCTCCCTATATCTCCTTCTCCCTCCTCTCTCTCTCCCCCCTGTGTCTCCTTATCTCTCCCTCACTCCCCATATGTCTTTCTCTCTCTTCAGTCTCCCCCTCTTTCTCTCTCATATCTCCTTCTCTCTCCAGTTCCCTTTCTTTCCATCTCTCTCCCTCTCTCTCTCCCTCTCTCTCTTTCTCCCCCCCTCCCCTGTGTCTCCTTCTCTCTCTCCCTCTCTCTCTCCCCCCCATGTCCCCCCATAATCTCCTTCTCCCCCCATCTCTCTCCCTCTCTCTCTCCCTCTCTCTCTTTCTCCCCCCCTCCCCTGTGTCTCCTTCTCTCTCTCCCTCTCTCTCTCCCCCCATGTCCCCCCATATCTCCTTCTCCCCCCTCTCTCCCTCTCCCCCCATATCTCCTTCTCCCCCCTCTCTCCCTATATCTCCTTCTCCCTCCTCTCTCTCTCCCCCCTCTCTCTCTCCCTCTCTCTCCCTCACTCCCCATATGTCTTTCTCTCTCTTCAGTCTCCCCCTGTCTCTCTCTTTCTCTCATATCTCCTTCTCTCTCCAGTTCCCTTTCTTTCCATCTCTCTCCCTCTCTCTCTCTCTCCCTCTCCCCCCCTCATATCTCCTTCTCTCTCCAGTTCCCTTTCTTTCCATCTCTCTCCCTCTCTCTCTCCCTCTCTCTCTTTCTCCCCCCTCTCTCTCTCCCTCTCTCTCCCTCACTCCCCATATGTCTTTCTCTCTCTTCAGTCTCCCCCTGTCTCTCTCTTTCTCTCATATCTCCTTCTCTCTCCAGTTCCCTTTCTTTCCATCTCTCTCCCTCTCTCTCTCTCTCCCTCTCCCCCCCTCATATCTCCTTCTCTCTCCCTCACTCCCCATATGTCTTTCTCTCTCTTCAGTCTCCCCCTGTCTCTCTCTTTCTCTCATATCTCCTTCTCTCTCCAGTTCCCTTTCTTTCCATCTCTCTCCCTCTCTCTCTCTCTCCCTCTCCCCCCCTCATATCTCCTTCTCTCTCCAGTTCCCTTTCTTTCCATCTCTCTCCCTCTCTCTCTCCCTCTCTCTCTTTCTCCCCCCTCTCTCTCTCCCTCTCTCTCCCTCACTCCCCATATGTCTTTCTCTCTCTTCAGTCTCCCCCTGTCTCTCTCTTTCTCTCATATCTCCTTCTCTCTCCAGTTCCCTTTCTTTCCATCTCTCTCCCTCTCTCTCTCTCTCCCTCTCCCCCCCTCATATCTCCTTCTCTCTCCAGTTCCCTTTCTTTCCATCTCTCTCCCTCTCTCTCTCCCTCTCTCTCTTTCTCCCCCCCTCCCCTGTGTCTCCTTCTCTCTCTCCCTCTCTCTCCCCCCCCCCCATGTCCCCCCATAATCTCCTTCTCCCCCCTCTCTCCCTCTCCCCCCATATCTCCTTCTCCCCCCTCTCTCCCTATATCTCCTTCTCCCTCCTCTCTCTCTCCCCCCTGTGTCTCCTTATCTCTCCCTCACTCCCCATGTCTTTCTCTCTCTTCAGTCTCCCCCTCTCTCTCTCTTTCTCTCTCTCATATCTCCTTCTCTCTCCAGTTCCCTTTCTTTCCATCTCTCTCCCTCTCTCCCTCTCTCTCCCTCTCCCCCCCTCCCCTGTGTCTCCTTCTCCCCCCCCCATGTCTCCTCCCCCCTCTCTCACTGTCCATGATGGCGGTGTTCTCCAGGCTTTAATGAGGCCGTGTCTGAGATCTAAGTGGCAGAGCGTAACTCAGAGGACAGAGGAACCTACATCTGTGAAAGAATTAGAGAGTGTGTGTGAGGGAAAACTGAAAAGAAAGAAAGAAAACAAGGTCAACAGACAGATGAAGATGGAATCTACTGTATAATGTCACATTCAGAGGGAAAATATCAGAATATCCTTAATTACATAAGAATCCAGAAATTAATATAGAACTTTTACTTCCTTATGCAGCTGCATTCCACACAAACACCTGCTTCCCCTCATTTCAGGGTCACATTAGGACCTGAGAAAATCTGCGCCAGAAACGTTGAACATATCCAGCTCATAAATCAAACAGCGCTCTTTACATTCTACTGTAAATGACCTCAGACGTCTTCACTGTGGTTCAACTTTAAAGTAGGGCTAAACTACTTTATTAGCTTCACCTTCACTGCTGCACAGCTACAAACTAATCTGGGGTTTCTAATAAAGTGGTCAGTGAGTGGAAGTACAAGGTAGGCGTTTCCAATAAAGTGGCCAGTGAGTGCAAGCACAAGGTAGACGTTTCCAATAAAGTGGCCAGTAAGTGGAAGCACAAGGTAGGCGTTTCCAATAAAGTGGCCAGAGAGTGGAAGTACAAGGTAGGCGTTTCCAATAAAGTGGCCAGAGAGTGGAAGTACAAGGTAGGCGTTTCTAATAAAAGTGGCCAGTTAGTGCAAGTACAAAGCAGGTGTTTCAAATAATGTGGCTAGGTGAGTGCAGAGCACATAAAAGTGAAGTACAGGTGCTGGAGACATGATCATTTGCTGTTCAAATACATGCGCAGAGGCTAAAAGAGGTTTGCACCTGCAAAATTAGCATTCCTGCATTTCACAGCTGTTTACTGCTTTCCATTCATACTCAAAAACTGCTGCATGTGCACTTAAACCACACACACACACACACACACACACACACACACACACACACACACACACAAAAACGTGTGTGTGTGTGTGTGTGTGTGTGTGTGTGTATCATGCCAGGACATGGGGTCATACAGTGCTGTGCAAAAGTCAGACAGCTCCTCCTTTCACTCATTCAATTTCCTGTCAGAACGGCCAATTACTGCATGTTATTCATTTTCCAGCATCTAAAAAAAAAAAGAGCTGAAAACATTTATTTAACAGAATGGATGGAAGCTGCGCCAGAAACGTTGAATATATCCAGCTCATAAATCACACAGCGCTCTTTACATTCTACTGTAAATGACCTCAGACGTCCTCACTGTGGTTCAACTTTAAAGTAGGGCTAAACTACGTTATTAGAAAGCCTTCACTTCTAGCTTCACCTTCACTGCTGCACAGTTACATACTAACCAATATATATATATATATATATAAAAACATTACAGAAACACCTGTGAATGTTTTCAGATCTGAAGCAGCTTCATTTTCTCCTCTCTCTCAAAGATCAAAGCTTCAAGTGCTGTTTATCTGATGAGGCAGTTTTGGGGTCGACCAGGTCTTCCAGGTGGTTGTTAGGGGCCACATTTTCTATGCAGCTCTTAATATGTTTTTTTTTTTTTTTTTTTTTAACTCCAGTTTTTTCAACTTCTACTTCCAAGTGAAATGTCTCATATCTAATCTTCTCAGAAATAATATAATATATGTAGGGCGTTCACTGACGTTCGCAAAACATTGTATGTGCCTTATATTGTGTTAACTATAACCTTAACCGTTTATTATGGAGGTTTTCTCTTTCAGTTCAATTCCAGGTTTACTAAAATCAGCATAATTTTGTCCAAAATAACGGGAAACCAAAAGCACACGTGCACACACACACACACACACACACACACACTTAATTAACACACTTGAAACAACAGGCACATAATACACCCTGCTCCTTCCTGCACACCCTCACCAGACCCGAGTGAAAGCCCAAAGAGAGAGGGAGTGTCCCTCTCTTTAAAAATGCCATTGTTTTAAGTGGCCCATGAGTGCTTTTTTCTCTCGGCTTCTAAAAAGGTCTATTCTGGCTCCAATCCTGCTTTTCAGCACGACACCACCTCCGCTCTGTATGGGCCATTATCCCCTGAACAATTGGGTAAAAACCAACATGGGTGTGCTGAGATGCAGCCAGGAGAGAACTCGACCCCCCTAGGCCTTCCATTGACGCCCTGGTGGTCACCGTTAACCCCTTAAAACCCTGAGGGTCTGTAAGTGGGTCGACACTTCAGTTCCTCATTCTCATAACTAAAGAATGTTTTATGTCAACTAAAGACATTAATTAACATAAAATAACTAAATCATCTACAGCAGATCCTGAATAATCCACAGTAGTAGATTAATTATGTGTGGGCGTTACTGAATAATCCACAGGACGTACAGAATAATCTGTAGTAGTTCATGAATAATTCATAGAAGAATAGTCTGTTATTCCTAGGAAGTACTGAATTATGTCATGGCAGTTACTGAAAAATGAATAGCATTATTTGAACAATTCACAGGAGTAATTACTGAATAATTCATAGTAATTATTGAATTCATAAGCCTCGACATTTAAAGGAAAACAATTGTTTTTCGACCTAATCTTTATCTCCTGCCTCTGTAGTTTACAGTATTACATCTACTGACAAATGTGCGCAGGTTTAAAACACTTCATAGGAGCACAGCACCCAACACTGCTGCCTCATCACTGAATCACTGACCACTATCACCATGACGATGTTTACATGATCACGTCTCCGTCAATGCCGACATGTACATGCAGCACAAGATTAGCTCAAGATGAATCAAACGCTTTGCCTCAACTCTTCTCCTCCCATCTGTCTGCACTCCATCACTCTAAAACCTCAGCACTCCAGCAGCCCATCATCACCCCAACACCCCATCACTCCAATACCCCAGTACTCCAAAATCTCAGGACTCCAGCACCCCAGAACTCAAGCAGCCCATCATAACCTAACCCTAACCCCAACAACCCCAGCACTCCAACGCCTCATCACCCCGCTCCAGCACTATAGATTCCTATTACCTTATCACCCCAACACCCCAGCACTTCAAGACCCCAGTGCCTCATCACCCCTCTCCAACACTACAGCATCCTATCACCTTATTATCCCAGCACCCCATCACTCCACCAAAACTCCACAATTACTCCAAAACCCCAGCACCTCATCACTCCAATATCCAATGCCCCAGCCGTCCTGCACCTCATCACCCCAACACTCCAGCACTGTAGCACTCCAGCACCTTATTACTGCAACATGCCAGCACTTCAACACCCCAGCACTCCAGTACCTCATCACTCGAATATTCAACACTCCAGTCACTCCAGTCTTCCAGCACCCCATCATCTCATCACCCCAGCACATCATCATCCCAACACCCCAGCGCCCCATCACTCCAATACCCAATCGCTCCAATATTCAACAATCCAGTCACTCCAGTCTTCCAGCATCCCATCATCTCATTACCCCAGCACCTTATCATCCCAACACCGCAGTGCCCCATCACTCCAATACCCCTGCACTCCAGCACCTCATCACCAGACACTCCAACACTATAGCATCCTATCACCTTATTACCCCGACACCCCAGCACTTCAACACTCCAAAAAACCCAGCACTCCAGCCATCCAGCACCTTATCACCCCAACACTATAGAACTCCATCACTTTATTACCCCAACACCCCAACACTCAAACACTCCAACATCCAACACCTCAGCCCTCCAACACTCCACCAAAACTCCATTACTCCAAAGCCCCAGCATTCCAGCACCTCATCACTCCAATATCCAATGCCCCAGCCATCCAGCACCTCATCACCCCAACACTCCAGCATTGTAGCACTCCATCTCCTTATTACCCCAACATGCCAGCACTTCAAAACCCCAGCACTCCAGTACCCAATCACCTCATCATTATCATCCCAACACCTCATCACCTGAAACCACTCCAGCACTCCAGCATCCCATCATCTTATCACCCCAGCACCCCAACACAGACAGACCCCTGCATTCCTTGAGCTGGTGGAGATGGAGTGAATTCTGGCTGGACATTTCCAGTGCAGAGTGTGATGCTAAATTAAAGCACATTTGGCATCCACACACAGCACCCACGCACGCACACAGGCACACCATTTGGCTGAATTTTAAGCTTCTACTATCTTGTACGTTGCTATGCCAGCTGCCCTGAATCTCTACTTTGTCTTGAGTGCTTTATGCTAGTTGTAATACATTTAAAGCAATTATCTGCTGACATCGACATGATTCCAGCATTATTCCCATATCAGTGCGCATGTTTCCTCCCACTTTAATCCAGCATTTTCTGCTGATATCCGCCAGATAGTTAGCACCTAATCAATGCCATCCTAGTCTCCATGTACTGTACAAACATATCGCAATTACAATATATAAAGCAATGTAACTGCCGTGTATTCTTTTGTCCACATAGTCCAGCAGCAACGTGAAGAGCTCAGAAATGCACTTGTTTGCAGTGGAAATGTAAAGCTGTGTCCAGCAAGGAACAAGTGCCGTCCTTCTGCCCTTCATCATAGCAACGGCCCCTCATTATCACCTCTGGAACAGCCACACTTTCACACAGGCAGCTGGTGGACATGCTAATTCTGGATCATACGCAGCCCACCTACCAGCAGAGTCAGCGTCAGTGCGAGTGTGAGTGCTGCCTCAGGGTGAGAGTGTAGTACGCCGAGCACTCCCGCAGTGAAATAACTCCCACTCCTGAGAGTAAACACACAACACACAATACACAAGCACAAACCTCCCCCCACCGAGACGGCAGACACTCCATACACCCCACTGCAGGCCTCGCTACAGACTCAGTGCATTAAGATCAGCCTCTATGGTGAAAGAGGGGATGCTCTGAATTTACCCATAAAATACATTTCCAATGCAAGCACATATCAGTGCAGCTACTTCAGGGAATAATTATGTTGATCACATATTAATATATTTTGTTAATGTGGAAATGATGTACACATCCGAGTCAGGTATATATACACAGTACTGTGTGAAAGTTTTCGGCATCTAAGCAGGTTTTTAAACAGTTGACCTCAGCAGTGAGTTTTACACAATATACATTAGAATAAAGTCGTATTCATAATTCAAATAAACATAAAAACATTAAAAAGTAACAAGAATTTCTTGGGTCCATATTTTTCCTCGACACCTTCACAGCCGCCACAGAGACTCGTTAATATCATCAATTACATCATGAGCTCAATTTACTGACGCACTGATTGGTCAAACCAGGAGCTGCTTTTTAACATTATTAATGAATATTTTATAAATTTTGTTTATTCAAATAACACTTTTCTCAGCAAATAAAAACCAAACTACACAAATAAATAGATTTTGAAAATGTGTCTTGGGCGCCTAAGACTTCGCACAGTACTGTAGATCTCTGTGATCTAACAGTGAGAGTCACGGTGGTAATTCAAAGTAATAATAATTGCTTCTAATGATATTCAGTAAAGTGTGCACTACATTCCAAATGGTTCAAATAATAGTTTTTTTGACCCAACTGAAGCACCTTCTCTACTTCTCTACGAAGATTTACACCTTAAACCCTTTAGAACCACAGAACCACGCATTCTTTTCCCTGTGAATGTGGACATGGACATAGAGCCATGAACATCACTACAATACAAGGATGCTTTTTGGTGCTAGATAGAGCCCCTTTCAAACGAATGTCCTGTATAGAACCATATGTAACCCGTTCTCCATCTAAAGAGCCATTTCACCATGCAAAGAACTATTTAAACCCTTAAAATCCCAGGCTTATTATACACCAAGGCCCAGTCCCATTTTGCCCCTCACCCCTACCACTTAGCCCTACGGCTCTGTTTTGTGCGTTCATGTCTATGCGTGGGGTGTCCTGATTCTTGTTGAGATAGAGGGGGTGGGGTGAATTGCTGGGGCTACATGACCCTCCAAACAAAGTTTTTTAACAGACTCCAAACAGAGATATCAGGAAAAAAAAAGGAAAAACCAGCAAGTTGGCTGTGCAAGAGACCAAAGAAACCCACAAACGTGAGAATTGTCACTGTTAAAAAATGATAATAACCACTATATTATCTTAGTTTGTCATTTCAGTGTATTGTGGTCCTTTTATTCATAACAAGCATACAAATCTCTAGTAGTATGCTGATGTCTCGGTACCTAGCTAGCTAAATTTCCCACTTCACCTTAAAATTACAGTGGATGCTAGCTAAATTCAAACATGAAGCTGAACAAGAGACCAAAGAAACCCACATATGTATTTCCTCTGCTAAAAAACTAAGTTAACCACTGTATCATCTTAGTTTAATGTCGTTTCAGTGGATTTTGGTCCTTTTTCTTCATAACAAGCATAAAAAAAAACAAAAAAAAAAACATGCTATCGTCTCTGTGGCTAGCTAGCTAACTTTCCCATTCCACCTTAAATAGTCCAGCAGTTCTGATGCCATAAGCTCCAGAATGTAACTGCTGCTCCATTTAAGGTGGAATGGGAAAATTCGAACAAGAATCTGGTGAATATCTGATTCAGCTTCATATCACTGAAGAATTAGGGGTGGGTGATAATAAATAATTGCCCCCTCTTTGAAGGCGCATGATGCCCTAAAAGTAACTAAAGCCCAGCAGTGAGGAGCTGAACTTTCCCCTCCTCTGCTGTCACTGCAGACGGGCAGGGTCGCCTACAGAGCAGCGCTAGTAGCTGTTAATGAAGTGATGCTCTTTATTTGAGGGTCTCATTTCAGAGGGAAGATCTCAACCACTGCCCTGTAACTCAGTTCTAAGGGGCAATGTGATACCTGAAAGCAAGGGGTAGAGATAAAAATAAGAAATAGGATTGGGCCTAAGGCCTATTATTCAGTAACTACAGGCACTTAAATGCAAACTGGTTGAACTGTTCTTAGGTTATAGAAGTGTGTATAAAAACTTCAGGGCTCTGACTATTGAAGGGGTTAAGCATGCAAGTGGCTCTTCGAGTGTTCATGGTTATATATAGAGCCATTGTCTTTACGTTTTTAAGTGTGCAGTTATGGGAGTAGTGCTGGTTTCCAGTTTGGGGTGGGGGGGTTGCAATAAACTGTGGAGCTGTGTAACCATAGAAATTTAGAGTAGCATAGCTACGCAAATGTGTATACTGTAACCATGGAAATGGGTGTAGTGTTACCATGGATACGTGTAGCCTAACCCCGAAAAATGGGTGTAGCATAAGCAGGTGCTTCCCACAGAGAGACAGCAGGTTTTTATCAGTCAGTGTGTTAATCCCACTTCCATCATCAGGAATACGACAGCTGTGCTGCGAGAGCCGACCTGCTGAACTGGAGTTTTGAAAAGTGCTTCCACATCTACGTTCAGACTGAAAAGTGCACGTATTCCCATAATTCCCCAGGCTTTAAGGGGTTAACCCTCACGCAGGCACAGAAACGGCATCAGCTGGGTCAAAGTGACTAAACCAACTGGGCGGTTTTCTTTTTTTCTCTCTGCAGCAGAAAGAAAAGAAAGTGATTTTGAGCGTCTGCCCACACGCAGTCCAAAAATACCCCCAGCCACGGACTGGTTCGGTCTCGGGCCTGTTCAGCTGCGGGGCTGATCTTTAGTGCGCCAGCGTTCCCCACAATAAACACTTACTATGATTCCCTGGGGTGGGGGAGTGAGTGAGAGTGAGAGTGAGAAAGTGAGTGAGAGTGTTGGAGAGCGAGTGAGAGTGTGAGAGTGAGTGAGAATGAGAGAGTGAGTGAGAGTGACAGAGAATGAGAGACAGAGTGAGAGTGTGAGTGAGTGAGAATGAGAGAGTTAAAGAGTGAGTGAGTGAGAGTGTGTGAGTGAGAGAGAGAGAATGAGAGAGAGAGTGAGAGTGTGAGGGAGAGTGAGTGAGGGAGAGTGTGAGTGAGTGAGTGAGGGAGAGTGTGAGTGAGTGAGTGAGGGAGAGTGAGACAGTGAGTGAGTGAGGGAGAGTGAGACAGTGAGTGAGGGAGGGAGAGAGAGAGACAGAGAGAGAGAGAGAGAGAGTGAGAGAGAGAGAGAGAGAGAGAGAGAGTGTGTGAGAGAGAGAGAATGAGAGAGAGAGAGAGTGTGTGAGAGAGAGAGAATGAGAGAGAGAGAGAGAGTGTGTGAGAGAGAGCGAGAGAGAGAGAGAGAGAGAGAGAGAGAGAGAGAGAGAGAGAGAGAGAGAGAGAGAGAGTGAGAGAGAGTGTGTGTGTGTGTGTGCGCGAGCGAGCGAGCGAGAGAGAGAGAATGAGAGAGAGCGAGAGAGAGAGAGAATGAGAGAGAGCGAGAGAGAGAGAGAGAATGAGAGAGAGCGAGAGAGAGAGAGAGAGAATGAGAGAGAGCGAGAGAGAGAGAGAGAATGAGAGAGAGCGAGAGAGAGAGAGAGAATGAGAGAGAGCGAGAGAGAGAGAATGAGAGAGAGCGAGAGAGAGCGAGAATGAGAGAGAGCGAGAGAGAGAGAGAATGAGAGAGAGCGAGAGAGAGAGAGAATGAGAGAGAGCGAGAGAGAGAGAGAATGAGAGAGAGCGAGAGAGAGAGAGAATGAGAGAGAGCGAGAGAGAGAGAGAGAATGAGAGAGAGCGAGAGAGAGAGAGAATGAGAGAGAGCGAGAGAGAGAGAGAATGAGAGAGAGCGAGAGAGAGAGAGAATGAGAGAGAGCGAGAGAGAGAGAGAGAATGAGAGAGAGAGAATGAGAGAGAGAGAGAGAGCGATATCTCAGCCCATAGTGGTGATAAGGTGCTACCTTCACCAGGTCACGGACAATTGAGCAAACCCAACATAGCAAAGAGTTTACACCGATACGCTACACCCAGAATAACCATGACACGCATGCCAGCTCCACGCAGTGCTGATTAAAACAGTTACGTATCTGACATCTGAGTGCTCTATGTGGTATTACATATTAGCCGCACACCATATTCATCACATACTTACTCATTAGAGTTGACGGTACTTATTCACTATTAAGGGTGTAATGAGTTTAATAATCTTTGAATAATCGGTCTTTCTCTCTCAGTGGCTACATTTACATGCAAAGATTTTTGGCAATTCAATCGAATGCATTCTGCTTATCGATTAAGACAGGAGGTCTTTATTCTCACTCTACTCAACAATCTGATGGAAAATCTCCGTTTACATGCTCACTACAAGGAATCTGATCCAAAATTCTGTGCATGCATAGAGCAACACTAAGGCCCAATCCCACTTCTCACCTCACCCCTACCACTCAGCCCTTAGCCCTCCATTTGCGTGTCCTGACTGTTGTTAAGATAGAGGGGTAGGGCGAAGTGTTTGGCCCTCCAAATGGAGCTTTTTCAGAGGTTGCAAACGGAGAGTTATGAGAAAAATAGAAAAACCGGCAAGATGGAGCACAAGAGACCAAAGAAACCAACATAAGTAATGTATGTAACCCTGTAAGTATTTCCTCCATTAAAAAATTACGTTAACCACTGTATTATATTAGTTTAATGTCATTTCAGTGTATTTTGGTCGTTTTCTTCATAACAAGCTAATATCTCGGTAGCTAGCTAGCTAACTTTCCCGTTCCACCTTAAATAGTCTAGCAGTTCTGACAACTGAAGCACCAGAATGTAACTACTGCTCTATTTAAGGTGGAACGGGAAACTTCGAACAAGAATCTACAGAGCAGCGCTAGTAGCTGTTAATAAAGCAATATAATGGTTTTTTTTTTTCTTCATTTTGTAGGGTAAGATTACAAAAAATACACTTGAAAACAAGGGGTAGGGGCAAAAAGAAGAAATGGGTTTGGGCCTCCGTGTGGATGTTACCATGACAACAAGCATCACGTGAGTCCAGTCAGAGTGAGATGAGCAGCAGTGAGCAGTGCTTGTGTTTTTAATTGCTTTAAAATGACGTCAGACTCAGGAAAACGTCCTTCACACATCCTTCTTAAAGAAGGCCAAGAAGAAGACGTCGTGTTTTGAGACACATAAGCTGAATGTCCGTCCCACCGCCGTCTTTTAAAGATCAGAGCATGAACTTCGTCTCCTCTGCAGACCAGTTTCTGCTCCACCTGAAGTTTCTGCACACCTTCTGCTCCTGTTGAACGGTATAAACCCTCACTATGACGTGACACACATGCAGAACAGACTTAAACTTTCCGATAGGGAACGTAATCAGATACAGCCATTTACACGGATATTATTCTTCTATTTAACGGATTATTTACAAGATTACCCACTTTGTTCAATCAGATAGAAACTGCATTCTGAATGGCCTCAATAGGACTAGACTATTCTGATTGAGGTGTTAACCTGGACCTATTTTATTCTGACTGAACAACTTGTTGGATTATTAACAGATTATCGACCTGCATGTAAACGTGGCTAATGACCAAATGTAGGCATCTGGGTGTGAAGTAGGCGGAGCAGGGGACTGGGCTTCTTCTATGGACGCACCCACATTCAAATGCCTTTTTTTCCTGAGATCACCTATAAACTCTAGAGATTGCGAATATTATTGTTATTGAGAAAACTGAATCTTGACCTCAAAATCAAACATTCTGACCAGAAAAAAAGCAGTTGGGGTTTTTGTGACGTGCATCAGTTTCATTATCACTTCATGGCAGTTCAAAATGATACATGTTTTTTTTTCGCTGATTGGTCGGAAATACAAGGACCCTGTTACCAATAAAGAGCCAATAAAACCAAACCTAAATTGATCTTTAAGACTGAATGGTTTGTCAATTTGAATCGAACCGTGTCTCAGATGCTTGGCCAAGAATGCAATCTGTGTGCTGAAATCTAAGGGACTGATTTGCTACTATTTTAATTAATTGCTGATCTGCCTTTATTAGCAGCAGCTTGTGCTGCAAGAATGATATGAGTGTCTTTTATAAATCAGATGTTGAAACAGACAAATTACGTGGACAGTACAGCACTGATGCGCTGCTGGAAGAAGAGGAAAGCATGCTCTGAGATTGATGATCCTTTTTTGGTGCAAATATTCCCCAAAACCAGGACCGCAACTGAACCAGAATTCATTTGGAAGCGGACCGAGAACTAAGATTTGTTTAGTACAAAGCCTAGAGCGAAAGTTTCTGATGCCTTAGAGCAGGAGTGTCAAACTCAACCACTAAAAGGGCCATATTAAGAAATCTCAGAAAATTCATGGGCCAGCTGGGTGTTTATTTCATTTTTACTTAACCTTCACTCAGAATCTGCCAAAACTGCAACAGCAAAATAGACATCGGGGCAGTCGTGGGCTACAGGTTAAGGAACTGGCCCTGTGACCAGAAGGTTGCTGGTTCGATCCCCAGAGGCGACAGTACATGACTGCGGTGCCCTTGAGCAAGACACCTAACCCCCAACTGCTCCCTGGGCGCTGTGGATAGGGCTGCCCACTGGTCTGGGCAAGTGTGCTCACTAGTGTGTATGTGGTGTTTCACTGCACGGATGGGTTAAAGGCGAAGCTGAAAGTTCTCCATTGTGGGACTAATAAGGGTCACTTAAAAACAAATTGTTATTTAATAATTTTTAACTGCCCATTTGCTTAAACTAAACACCAGGCATCTTTTCTTTTTGTGTAACCACATGCCTAGAGATTATTGTTGGGGGAAGGGGGTCAGAACGCACAGTGCTGCAGTGGATGATGGGGACTGTAGTGCAACTCGGGGTGAAATGGGCTAATAAGAATAAAACATTTAAATCATTTCGCGGGCTGAACAGGACTGTGTCATGGGCCTGGCTTGTGTTCGAGCCATGGAGGCTTTGAACGTCTGGTTCCATTGGCAACCACTGTGAACAATTCAGACTTCAGAATGTTGCATTTCTCGCGGCTACGAACGACTTTGCTGACACTGTAATAATGAGTTAATTATGCAGGAAAACATATAAATTTGCCTTTAAAATGTCACATTATCACATTTATTAAAAGATGAAATCCTTTTTTTCCCCCTCACAGTGCGTTACAAACAGAAACAAAGCCAACGCAATCGCAAGTCAGAGCAGCTGGCCACAAATACCAAAACCAACACAGACTATTGGTTTCAAAGTAGCTGAACCAAATAATTCAGCTACTGTTGTGGGTAATAAATGAATAATAAGGCTGCAGTTTAAGAGGTTAAGACATAAAATATTTAATTCACTCAAACAATTCACCCTCTCCCAACGGAGTAAGATCCTTGTCTGAAACTTGTCTGGACTGAGTACATTAAAAATTGCCTTCAGACAGAAACAGCTCACAATGAAAGCGAAAACCAACAGCAGAAATGTGGAGTCCCACAGCATCCTCCACTCACATTTCTCGTTTATCTGGGGAAACAAACACACCCCCAGGGTAAGAGTGTGTGTGTGTGTGTGTGTGTGTGTCTAGTTCTGTATGTCTGGAGGGAGAAATGTTTGCTGCAACCAAATAAATGACCAGAATTGCAAAGCGGTCAGGCCTGAAACACTCCTTATAACTTCAGTGTGAGTGGGCGGGGTTTAACTTTTACTACATTACATAAACAGTGAATTCAAAATGGGCTGTGCTTGCTGCTCAGTCTCCATGCACAGCGAATACAACTCTGAGTGCGTTTACCTGCACTCAATATTATGATCATAATCGGATTTCTGCAGTTATCTGATTATTCAAATGGTCATGTGAACAGCTCACTCTGTTCCAGAAATCTGGTAAAGAGGCCGAATTTTGGCTCAGTAATCAGATTTCTCAGTGCTGTAAACTCTTACTCTGATTTCTTTCAGATTTCTCAGTCTGAGCATGTGCGAAAACAGACAACAGTATGTTTACATCACGTCATATAATAACACACACACACACACACACACACACACACACACACTATATATGTGTGTGTTTTTTTTGAGCATTTCACAAAGTTAAAGACAACTGATGTTTTAAAAAAACAAAAATTGACAAAAACAGGTGTGTGTGTTTGCATACATGTATATATTGCTGTTATCTCATGTCTCGTTATCTTGCTCGTATCTCCAGTTTTGTTGTTTTTCAGTTTTTGACATAATTTGAAAATGGCTGTTGATCTTTACATTGTGTGTAAATTTCATGAGAAAAAGAAATGACCCAAAATTACCTGGAAAGACGTCTGACTCCATTAAAGCTCCATTTTTCCTTCTCCTGTAAAACTACCATTTTGGAGATACAACGTGATTCTTTAATATTATATTATATTCAGAGGTGGACAGTAACTCAGTAAATGTAATTAGTTTCTGTACTTAAGTAGCGACTTTTTATTTTCACTCCACTACATTTCAAAGTCTAATATCAGAATTTTTCCTCTGCTACATTTTGAGAAATCTGTCGTTCCTTTTGGTTTCTATGTGTATAAAAACGTAACATGTCAAAAACGAAAGAAGCGCAAAGCAAGAGCACCAATCAGGGCACAGCGGTCACTTTGTTCTGAGCTTATTCTGACCTGTTGGTCATACCGACCCAGTGCAGCAGACGGTTCAACTTTGCTTGTTTGTAAAAGTGATTTCAGAGCCACTCGGTTCTCCCTGATGGAAACTGTTCGTGAAAGTATTTTGTGCTTATGATCATTTTAATAGACGTCAGCGTCACTAATTAATGACCTTCTATTAAAAGACTGGTTTACCAAGAGAGATGCTGGAGGATTTTCACCTAAAATGAGTTCATGAAGCGAGTCTTGTTATAAAAATGATAACAGGACATCAGAGCCAGAATTAATCTTTTAGTACTTTTATTTTGATACTTAAGTACATTTGAAGGTAAATACTTTAGTACTTTTACTCAAGTGGAGGTCTAAAGGGAGGGACTTCTACTTTTACTGGAGTAATATTTTACCTTGGGTATCTCTACTTCAACTCCAGGACATGATTTGTGTACTTCGTCCACCACTTATATATATATATATATATATATATATATATATATATATATATAATATATATATAGTGTTTTATATATATAAAGAAAAAGAAAACCTCAGCAAACCTCAGGAGAAAACCTCGTACCTCCAAAATGATACATAACACATATACATACATCAATCATCGGTGGCATTTCCCCATTATCTGATTACTCAAGTCCATGGAAACGAGTTGATCAGATTACTGACAAAACCTGATTTTCTGCAGTTATCAGACTGCTAATTACATGTAAACACACTCAGAATGCTTTGTGAATTTATCAGTTTACATAACACGTGAAAGTATTCTTGGATTTCCATGATTTGGGCATAGCTTCGGTTTCAGCTTATCTGCCTGTGTAAAACACTTCACTGCTAAAACGTAAGTGCTTTGTTATGAATAAATAAATATCTAATATTTTTTATTATTATCATTAATAAAAAGCTTTGAATCTCTTGTTGCCCTGTCTTGTTTACTGTGAGGGAGGCTATAAGATCAGCTATAGAGATTCCTCTTTGCCAAACTCGGCACTACAAAAGCCCCCAGAGAGACCACCACACTGCCCACTCACACAAAACGCGCTGAAACAGAGAATAAAGGGAGGGAACAAGAAGAGGAGAGCGTGTAAGCAAATCTGGACACAATCAGGGTCACACAATGAGGACAAAACAGGGAAATGATGTGCTTATACAAGGCGAGAGAGAGAGAGAGAGAGAGAGAGAGAGAGAGAGAGAGAGAGAGAGAGAGAGAGAGAGAGAGAGAGAGAGAGAGAGAAAGAGAAAGAGAGAGCGAGCGAGCGAGCGAGAGAGTGTGAGAGAGAGCGAGAGCGAGAGAGAGCGCGAGCGCAAGAGAGAGCGAGAGAGAGCGCGAGAGAGAGCGAGAGCGAGCGAGCGAGCGAGCGAGCGAGAGAGAGAGAGAGAGAGAGAGAGAGAGAGAGAGAGAGAGAGAGAGAGAGAAAGAGTACCCACATTCTCCTGCTCCACAGATTATAGTCACAATTTCAAGCATTTCTCAGCATTAATAAATGAATATGCATTCCATGTGAGAGCAGAGAGAACCGTCTGATCCCCGACAGCACTGACAGCTATAGGTGGAACTCTACAAGCGACACTGATTCAGGTGGAACTCTCGGCCTCCTCTGCATTTCTGTTCACAGATTTCAAATTATATCGATGTGATTGGAATTATAACAGTATCAGTGATGTTACTTAAAAACATTATCCTCTCTGAATGGATTTGGCTCAGATTTGACTAATGTTTGATGGTGTTTATAGTAAAGCAAAGCAAATTAAGCCATGTTGTGTTACTGTGCTATAATACCAGTATTTTATTCACTTTACTTTGTTACTTTCTATAGATCCAGACTGATGTAGCATCATTATCTACGTTTATAAAATGTGCATAAACTGGCAGAAATTTATGGTTCCATTTTTTTTATTGGTCTAATCATCATGAAATTTTCACATAAAGTTAAACACAACTGATGGAGAAAAATAAACCTTGACAAAATCGGAGACACACACACACACACACACACACACACACACACACACACACACACACACACATTACATAATTGCAGTCCTTACTAGGCTGCTATGAGGACAGGTCAGCTTTGGAAAGGGTCATAAACAAACACATAACTGTATTAAATGTACTAATTTTATTTGTTTTTAATTGCAATGAGTGTGTATAATAGCAATATACTTCCCAGATAACAGTATTTTAAAAATCCAATGTTCTTAGGGGCCTAAAAGCTGTATATGTAGTTGTGGACAGCGTATGCAACATCAATAACAAAAAAAAATAAAAAATTCAGTGTTGCCACAAAAAATACTATTAAAAAACAATGAAAACAATGGTTTGTGTTCATAGCTCCACCTGCTGCTCCGCACTAAATTCAAAAGAGGAACCCTCCCTGTGTTGAAACATGCAGTTGGTCAGTGTTCTTTAACCACTGCTGACACCCAAGACATACGCAAGAAAGAGTACTGTGGGGTAATCTATCACAATCGTGATAAATCTCGTCATGTGCAACAATCCAGCCTGCTCTAGTAATGTAATCTAGAGTAACACTATAATGTAGTAGACTAAGGCTGCAATGTGTGTTTATATATGTATATACAGGCAAGCATGTATGGCAAAAATGTAATATCACGACACTTTGAGAGGTTTTGACGATACGCAAGGTCACTATATCCATTAGTTTTAACATCTGATAAGTTAAAGCAGACAAAGTAGAGACATTTTAAAAAATATTTTTAAAATAATATGAAAAATTATGAATATAGTGAGATATTCAACATTTCACACACTGTGAAAACATCCAATTAAATTAATTATGCCTTCTTTGTGATCAAGCATGTAGTTAGGAAGTTCTGATGATTACCACAATATAGTCAGGGAAGCATTCAGCAACAATTAATCATTCTAAGAATAATTTTTATCATACTGAATACACACTATAATTCCAAATAATTCACTCACTCATCCAAATCATTGAGTTCAGGTGTTCCATTCACTTCCATGGCCACAGGTATATAAACCCAAGCCCCTAGGCCTGCAGACTGCTTCTACAGACATTAGTGAAAGAACGGGTCACTCTCAGGAGCTCAGTGAATTCCAGCGTGGTACCGTGATCGGACGCCACCTGTGTAACAAGTCCAGTCGTGAAATTTCCTCACTACTAAATATTCTACAGTCAACTGTCAGTGGGATTATAACAAAGTGGAAGTGATTGGGAACGACAGCAACTCAGCAACCTCAACCCGATAGAACACCTCTGGGATGAATTAGAGTGTAGACTGTAAGCCAGGCCTTCTCGTCCAACATCAGTGTCTGACCTCACAAATGTGCTTCTGAAAGAACGGTCAAAAATTCCCATAAACACATTCCTAAACCTTGTGGAAAGCCTTCCCAGAAGAGCTGAAGCTGTTATAGCTGCAAAGGGTGGGCCGACATCATATTAAACCCTATGGATTAAGAATGGGATGTCACTCAAGTTCATATGCGTGTGAAGCTAGACGAGTGAATACTTTTGGAAATATAGTGTATCTAACACACACACACACACACACACACACACACACACACACACACACCTAACACAAACCAATAATGCAGTCTGCTCTAGATTTCTGACGTTTTCTGTGTGCCACAGTATGCTGTAATGTGATGCAATGCATAATTAATGTATTGTAGAAATCACAAACTCTTATAGCACATCCTCTAAACACAGTAATAACACAGTACGTGAGCCTGGTGTTGATCTTTAGCAAGTTATTGCTGCTATAAAATGATGTAATGTATATGCAATGTATAGGTAACACACACAACGCATCCAAAACAAATCCAATAATGCAGTCTGCTCTAGATTTCTGATGTTTTATATGTGCCTCAATATGCTGCACTGTAATGCAATGTATAGTTAACAGAGTCCATATTATATTTGTGAAAATCACAACTTCAGATCCAAAAGATGTATGAACAGTGAAATTATGCGGTCTGCTCTAGATACTTGACTACTATATGTGCCATAAAGCACAGTAATGTAATGTAGAGTAACACTATAACGTTATGTACACATCACAAACTCTTAATGCACATCCTCAAATGATAAACACAAATGATACAGAAATTCAGCCTGCTATTTAGCAAGTTATCTGTGAGTTACATGAGATTATATACATACATGCACACACACACATATACATATATACATACACACACATATACATATACATATATACACATACACACATATACATATATACATACACACACACACACACACACAATATATATATCTCGCTGCTGTCGGAACAAAACGTCCAAAATGGTAACTTTCCAGAAGAAGGAAAAAACATGCATTACTTTCAATGTAAGTCAATGGAACCAATGGAACCAATGGAACCAATGGAACCATTGGAACCCCCCCCCCCCCCCCCAAGTCATTTTTGGCTGATTATTTTGGTCCATCCTTCATGAAATTTACACACAATATAAAGGCCAACATGCATTTTCAAATTTTGTGAAAAACTGAAAATCGACCAAAATGTCGATATATGTGAGATATATATTATATAAATAAAACACATCCAAAACAAATCCAACAATGCCGTCTGCTCTACACGTGTGACGTATTATATGTGCCACAATATGCTGTACTATAATGCATTGCAGAATGAACAGAGTCCATATTATGTATATAAAAACACAAATGCAGATCCAAAAGATGTATGAACAGTAAAATTATGCAGTCTGCTCTAGATATTTGACTACTATATGTGCCATGAAACAAAGTAACGTAATGTAGAAATGTCAAGTTCTTAATGCACTAATGATAAAGACATAAATGACACAGTAATTCAGCCTGCTATTGATCTTTGGCAAGTTATCTGGGCTTTAAATTATGTAATGCATATGCAATGTATATGTAACACACAAACACACACACACACATAAATCACACAAGCACACATAATACACATGCAAAACACCCAACAATGCAGTCTCCTCTACACTTCTGACAATATGTGCCACAATATGCTGTACTGTAGTCCAACGAAATAATGTCCATATTTTATATATATAAAAATCACACATGCACAGCTGAAAGATGCATGACCGGTGCAACAAGGCGGCCTGCTCTAGACGTCTAAGTGCTGCGATGCAATGCAGAGTGAATCAATGAAAACAAAAGAGCTATTTCTGTCTCCTGGCTGAGATTCTGCCACATAAACAAGGGCCATAATTTCTCCGAGATCAGATGCCGTAAGGCCTAAATCCCCCACCTTAACCCCTGCCTGTGATGCTGTCCCTCTACAGCGAGCCGTGGTCAGTTCCACTCACACTGGCACCAACAAAAGCTGCTGAGCTTTCAGCAGAAGAGCAGAGCCCTAGCTGGCTGGATGGGCCCTCCACTCTACATGCCATATTCATCCACTGATCCCATGCGTTTAGACCCAGGCCTGGTGATCCCATGACCAGAACAGCTCAGCCTCACAACATTTAAACCCCCCCAAAGCCAAAAAGACACCATTTTGAGTGTCTCTCCATGCTGCATGGAGTGGAAAACTGTATGGAGAGGGAGAGAAAGAGAAGTGCATCCTTCTCATGCATCCTGACGGCTCATCTGATGGTGCTACAAAAGGCCCGTTTCATAAATCGCTTAACGCTTAAACTCTCCGCCACCTTCCAGGGGGTTAAGGGCGCACACGAGAGCGCAAAGCACCAGCAAACCAACGTCGAGGTCTTTCTTCAGAAGTCTGCCTCAGGCGCCACAATGTAACTGCTGCACCATTTAAGGTGGAACGGGAAAATTCGAACAAGAAGCTGGCGAATAGGAAGCCAAACTCCAGCCTCGTCTCCCCAGAGCTGGACAGCTGGAAAAAGGTAGGGCTTAGGAAGAGAAAGGAAGGTCGTGGAAGGAAAAACAGCACCGTGCACGGCCTGACTCACCAGCTGGGTCTCGATCTCTGGATTCAGAGGCGAATGTGTCCGGCTCCTTTGTGGCTCGAGTCTGAAGGCAGCCTCGCTGCTGCTGCTGCTGCTGTTGCTGCGGCTTCGACAGGCTCCAGTGATCTCGGGGGCTTTTTCTCTTTTTTGCAGGCGGGATGGAAACAGAGAGAGAGTGGGGGATGGTGCAGATACCAAGGGGTGGGAGGGTGCAACGAGAGAGAGAGAGAGAGAGAGAGAGAGAGAAGAAGGGAAGAGGGGGGGCGCAAACACACAGTGGGAGGAAATGTCACTGCAACAAAGTATCTCCGAGAGGAGCTCCAATCAAAGCCGAGCAGGGGAGGGACACGGCAGGCGTGGAAAACTACACCTCCCAGAGGCACTTTCGCGGGCTCCGTCTAACACGACATACTGCACTGTTTATGATAGCTTATTAACACACACACACACACACACACACACACACACACACACACACACACACATACATACATATATATATATATATATATATATATATATATATATATATATATATATATATATGCTCTCGTGCTCTAATTTGAATACGTTTAATAAAATCTGTTTGTTTAATTCCTCCAGGATGTAATCAGAACTGTGCATTTACCTGATTGTTTAAATAAATGTAAAATATAACAAAAACTAGATAAATGAACGCGGCCGTTTACAGCCCATAGTTTCAAATACACATTGTTTTTACAAATGGACGCACGCTAAAATAGTCTTAAATCACACCAGAGGCGTTATAAAAGGCAGAATGACTTTTTGGACTGGAACACGGACCGGACTACAAATCCCAGCAGCACTAGCGCGCCGCCGCTGTTGTTGTTGTTGTGGACGCCACGCGGTGACGTTGGCCGGCTGTGTTTAAAACTTCCCGTTTCTCTCGTTATAGCAGAAATGCGGCTGCTAAACGCCAGAGGGCGCACGCGAGCAAGACCTAAATGAATAGGGGTGAACAGAGCCGCTTATCCAGGACGTGCCTTACGTACACAGCACAAGAGTGTATTTCACTAATAAATAAATAAATAAATAAATAAATAAATAAATAAATAAATGCATTTTCCCTTTTTCTATAGCAAACGGATTTTAGGCAGTAGAGCGTTAGCAGTACTGATACTGAGCGCTGATTGGCTGGCATTACTGCTACTGAGCGCTGATTGGCTGGCATTACTGCTACTGAGCGCTGATATCTAATGTAATTTATATTCATGCTTCTAAATCACTTCATGTTTATTCATATATGAGTTGCTGAGCTTCGGCACAAATATAGATCAAGATATGATCATTTCATTGACATCATTGGCCACAGTCATAGCCTATTTATTGAGCTGTGCTAAACTTGTGACATTTCTGAGGTAAAAATGATCAAATTCTGTGTCACGTTGAGTTAAATTGGCTCTTTTCGGAGCAGCTTTTGTCCTTACATGAGTTTTTCACTGTCCGGTGTCCAAATAGGGCAGTGAACCATGTTTGTTTACGGCTCTGTAGCTTTAAATCTGAATGAAGCCTCCTGAGTTCTGCACTGTCTCTTTACCAGCCCGTGATGATCTGTTTTCTTTCCTACATCACAGAGAGCGGTTCAGCCTGAGCCGCAGTGAGGAGGAAGCACTGCACCGCCATCTAGTGGCCAACACCGTCACATACATTGTAGACTTAAAGGGTAATTTCACCAATGTTTCTAAATTTCTTCTTAAATAACAGGTTGAAATCTAAACAGAATCATTCAGAGCGGCTCGGTGGGAAACGCTCTGTTCTAGAGAAACTAACAGAGTCACAACTGCTCACAGTGGTGGTGATAGGAACCAGACGTCCACCTCTAAAAGCTCCCTCACAGAAAGTTCCTACAGTAAATGGTTATGAATTCACTGCCTGATGTCTCACACGATTTTATGACAGTTTTCAGAAGATTTTGTCCTGAAACAGATTTTTAAAATCCATATGTCAAATTTCTGCATTTTAAATAGTCCCCCAAAAAACGTACCTTTTCAGACTAATCGGTTTTCCCATCATCAACATTCCATATAAACTCAGAAGACTCGTGTAGGTTCTCTGGTGGTTCTGGATGGTAAATAAAATATCTATATGTGTGTTGTAGCCATGGCGACCCCTGGTTCCCATCACCACCACTGTAAAGGCACCTGAACTATTTCACACCAAACCACTCTGAATCTCTCTGTTTACATCTCAACCACTCAATTATGGGGACACTTTGAGAAATGGTGGAATTCCCCTTAATGCATGTTCATAGTAGTTATTGAATAATCCTGAATCATATTTGAGTTAAAGAGGTTCTTTATGAATCCACGCTGAGATCATCATAAATATCTTTAAGTCAGGATGAAAATATATAAATACACATTTGTTCTCAATAGTTTGGGCCAGATAAAATTGATCTTTTGCTGATTTTCTAAGCGTAAATCAGGAAACACATCCTCTACAGAGAACACACCTCTGCACCTTTTAATACAAAAATACTGTACATTTTTATAATTTGACATATTGTGGGGAGAAACAATGAAACGTAAAATGTGGCCTGTGCCAAGGTTGTGTTTAACTCCAATAAATTGAAATTGTTCCCAAAAACTTTCAGAAAAATATCATATTTGAGTGTTTTCTCTGTAGAAGATGTGTTAACTCACCATCCATCCATTTTCTAAGCCACTTCTCCCTCAGGGTCACGGGGGGAGTGCTGGAGCCTATCCCAGCAGTTATCGGGCGGAAGGCAGAATACACCCTGGACACGTCACCAGTCCATCGCAGGGTAGACAGACACAGACAGTCACTCACACCCAGGGGTGATTAGCATATCCAAGTGGCCTGACTGCATGTCTTTGGATGCAGTCACAGGGGGAACATGCAAACTCCACACAGAGAAGTCACCCAGCCAGGGAATCGAACCCAGGCCCTCCTCACGGCACTGTGACAGCACTACCCACCACACCACACCACCTTGCCGCCCATGTTAACTCACTATCCCTTAGAAAATCAACAAAACACGACTTATGTGTATGAGTTTTTTTAAACTTTTTACTTTTTAAAACTTTTTTTGGGTACATTGTAAACATGACATACGCATCAAAGATTCTGTTTCCCCTGAAAATCAGAAACACAGACTCAAAAAGTCTTTTTCTCTCATCAATTCTGAAGCAATGTGATGATCTAGATGTCACTGCTTATTTTAAACCAACTTACTAAGTTAATATTGGTTATCATTTTGGAAGATTTTTGCTTCTTATAAGCGTTTACATTTCATTTCAATAGATTTTTTTCTCATTTTTGTGAATTTTTCGAGGTGTTCGAATCACATCAAATACTGTTTAAAATGTTTAAAAGAAAACAAGGTGAACAATCCCTAATTTATAGGGCCCAAATCATGGAAAACCATAAAAAGCACCATACTAAAAATGGTTTGAAGTTTTATATGCAAACATTGTTAAAGTTTTAAAACACATCACTCACTCCCCATCAAGGCTGAGAAACACGTCTTTTACTGCCCTGTTGTGGCTCCACAGCTGAATTCGATTAGTAGTTTAATAATAAAATAATCCTCCTTTACAGGAAAATAAAGCTCTGCTGATCATTCAACACAGTTTAACAGTAAATGGTCTTAAACGCTGGAGATAAGGTAGAACTGCTGATTCACCCTTTAACCCTGACGATCAGCGCAGACTGCTGGTCACCATAGCAACACAGACAGTCTCGCCCAGCTAGTAGCTACGAAACGACAAAGAGAGCGATTTAAGACGAACATCGATAATTTGGAGACGAATGGACTGATTAGTGTTTATAATCAGTCCAGCTGGTTTCCTGATACGTTTAATCTGCAATGAGAAATGGACAAGCACTAAAAAATTGTGAAGCTGAAGTCACTTCTCATTCGCCAGCTTCTCGTTTCCGCCTTAAGTGGTGCTGCTGTTACATTCTGCCGCCTCAGGCACCATTTACGGTGGAACGGGAAAATTTGAACAAGAAGCTGGCGAATAAGAAGCGATTTCAGCCTCGTAAAAAATCAAACGTTGAGAGACGTTTACAAGAAACTGTTCTACTTTTGGAGAAGTTTCCTGCTGGAGATGCGAGAAAAGCAGCTGAACTAAAGCTTAAAGCAGAGCAAAGTGAGTCCGCGTTTTCATTTGTAGGTTATTTTTATCCTATACTAGGACATCAGCTTATACTGAGACCTACAGCCAAGATAGTAAAATGTTGTGGTTTGATTTTTGTTGAAAGGACAAAATGGCTCTTCTTAACATTTGGGTTGCTCACTCCTCAGACCATGCAGTCTACATGTATGGAAAGTGCAAAACAGTCCCTTTTTTGAATTAATTGAATTTTCTGCGATGTCATAGGAGGTGACTCATTTACATATATCCACACTGCAAAAGACATTTTGCCTGCTACAGTGTAGCCCTGCCCACTCACGTTGAAGTTACAAGGAGTGTCCCAGCTCTGAGTGCTTTGGTTGGCGAGCTGAGCAGCTCATTGGCTGAATGAAGTCACAGATATCTGCCTATTTAGCCTACATCAGCTTTCATGCTGAAGGTATAAGGAATGTTTCAGCCCAGACTACTTTTTCAGTGAGGCGTACAGGTTAAAGTTACAGTAACAAAAATAGCCCTAAAATGGTGATGTAAAAATTAAATTTGACTAGTTTTGGTACATACAACCACAGACATGTGGACCTCAAAGGAAAAGAGTAGCAAGAAACATGTAGGATATGGACCCTTAAACATCACCACTATTGACACAGTAATCACAACTTGATCAGTGACTCTTTGTGCTTGTTTTGTGCCGTAAAGTCAAAAAGTGAGAGTGATCAAGGTTAATTGTTCTTAAAATAGACAAAATAATCTTACACTCACAGTTCTTGGTGAAATTTGTCACAGAAATGAGAAATGAGATTTTGTTTTTTTGCAGTGTGGGTGCAGCAGTGTCCTTCCAGCTGACCTCAGCCCTGTATTTCACAAGGTTAGACTTGTGATCTAAATATCAATATGTGTCTAAAACAGCATACTATACCACATTATCTATCTATCTATCTATCTACCTATCTATCTATCTATCTATCTATCTATCTATCTATCTATCTATCTATCTATCTATCTATCTATCTATCTATCTATCTATCTATCTATCTATCTGCTTTTCAGACTAACTGCAAAATTGAAATTCAGGTCAACCTGCCACCGGCTTGTTAAAGGGCATGTGTCCTCAAAAACAACAACAATAATAATAATAATAATAAGAATTACTATTATTATTATGCCTGGTAATGAGCAGCACCCTCTTTGGTTGATCAAAGGAGAATGATTTTAATGTGGTGATCAGATGGAAAAAACATACTTAACTTTGAATAGAAGTTAATGGAAAAAGATTTTTTTCCCCAGTTTTATTTTGGAGCACTTCTATTGGTCTGACAGTGATTTTATGCAGAATATCAGTGTGTGGATAGAGAGGGAAGGACAGCGTATTTTTCAGGTAAACACAGTCATTCAGAGCGCTTTGGGGTGAAATGGTCGATTGTAGACACTCAGATGTCTTTACAGAGGTGGTGATAGGAACCAGGGGTCACCAGGTCTACAACACAAATATAGACATTTACCATCCAAAACCACCAGTGAACCTACACGTGTCTTCTCAGTTTGTTGATGATGGGAAAATACTGATAAATCTAAACAAAAAAGTTTTTTTTGATGACTATTTTGCCTCACAACACCTTTTGTGTGTCTCTCCACCATGAATGAATTAAAATACATTTTAAGCCAAAACTTTAGCGCAAAACTATCGTACAACAATGTCATGTAGTAACTTTCAGTGAGGGAACTTTTAGAGGCGGACGTCTGGTTCCTATCAATATCACTGTGAACAATTCTGACTGTAAGTTTCTCTAGAACAGAGCGTTTCACACCAAACCACTGTGAACGACTCTGTTTACACATGAATGATTTAATTGTACAGGAATTTTGAGAAATTGGCAGAATTCCCCTGCAATCTGAAAGCATGATGGTGTCAGTTGTTGTCTTTAAGGCCTACAGCTAGGACAGCAGACTTCGCAGCATACTGTACAGCCATGGAAAATGCTCCCTCTGCTGTTACAGTGATGTACCACTAGAGGGAAACGTTGCTCCACTTCAGGAAGAAGTGAGGAATGAAGTCAACAATAAAATACAAATTCCTTTCTGAAAAGTCACAAACAGCCAAATAAAGGAAGATTTAATGGACCATCATTAGCCTAAGAACCGTTATTACGCTGCTAAATCATCCCAAAGAGATAATTAGCTTGCATGCTACAGCTATGGCCTTCAGGAGCCTTTAAGAGCTTCTGAAATGTATGTCATTCTCTCTCTTTCTCATGTTTGACCTGGAGTGTCTATCAAATTATGGCTCCTTACATGAGTCGGTGTCACTGTTTAATCAATAATGTACTTCAACAGCTGTCTGCACAGCATCTGCATCGATCCTGATCCTAATAGCTTCTGCTGTGGCGTGCAAGCATAAAAGCAACACCGACCTCACCTCGCCTTCATCTATCACACATTTATGAGTTTTGGCTGCCGCTCGTGGTGACAGAGCGTTCCTCGCGAGTGTGTGTAATGGTCTGTGAAGGGATCCGACTCGACAAGGTGCCACAATCGTTCCTGTCTGATCTAAATTACGTACGGGACGCTCGACACAGCTCACGTTCTCAGGTGAGAGAACAGAGACTGAGACAAGGACAGTCAGGCGTGATTTCGACGGTGCACACCTGGAGAAGATTGCTCATGTCAGCTTGAGTGTCTGTGGCTGGTAACTACTTTCAATTACTCAGTTGCATGTACTTCCAGGTGGATTCCACCCAATTTTTTACATTTCAGCATAATTAAATAGCTAAAGTTTCTAAGAGCTCCCTAAGAGGAAGATATTGGTTGTGAATTTTCCTGCCTGATGTCTAAAATATTGTTTCATGACAGTTTTGAGAAGGATTTGGCTTATAAAGTTTTCCTTTTAAATCCATTAGATTTTGAAAATGACTTATTTGCAATAAAAGAATTTTATTGAATTTAAACATTGTAAGAGTTTAAAACCACTGACACTCCAGTTCATACAGTCCATATATCGAAACTGATCTGCAATTATTATTATTGTCATGAAAAAAATTGACATATGAAGTGTTTCAGCCTGGACTGCTTTCTGAATGAGGTGCTGTACAGAGCAACCAATCATTTCCATGCATCAGGCTTAAAGGCACAGTAACAGAAATAGCCCATTTCATTCTGGGGCCTAAAGAGGTTGGAAAAGACATTTTTGGTCCATAAAACTTCACAAATGCTATACGTGGACTTCCGAAAAGGAAAACAACGTGGTTGGCTAAGTGAACAAATGCCAGGTCACTGACTTAAAGTACCTTTAACTTCATCTTAAAACATGTCTCTATAAAACTATTCATGGATAGGGTCAGTGTTTGCTTTAAATCTGGGCTTCACTGGGTTCAGTCTCAGATGGTAAACTCAGCTAGATAACATCTCTGAAGAATGTCAGGCTGTTTATAACCCAGCAAGCGCTCACATTTGCCACCATAAGAACAGAAAATAGAGAAGGTTGTTGTCTATGTTTATTACAATCAGCAGTTGTAATACACCTCACCTGACATCAGCGTCTTTGTAGATAGATCATATTATTAAACCCAGAGCAGTACAGTAAAGAGCAAAACAGGAGCAAAAGTATTGCAGCACACCAGAATACATTTACAGAAGCATAAATGGAAGAAGATAAACAATAAATTATACTAAAACGACAACACAATATAAAACGGAATGCGAGGTACAAACATAAGTAGTAAAATCGAATAAATACTGTGCAGTTTACAATGCAGTGGTGCGTGTCCCCTCCAGTGACTGAACCGAGTGACTAGGCAGTGTAATATGAAATATTTATGCATGTATAAACAATGTGGCACTGCAGTTGTGGGCTGGAGTTTAGGGAACCGGCCCTGTGACCAGAAGGTCACCAGTTTGATATCCTGAGCTGACAGGACCTTGAGCAAGGCACCTAACCCCCAACTGCTCCGTGGGAGCCATGGATAGGGCTGCCCAGCACTACGGGCAAGTGTGCTGACTGCCTGTAGTGTATGTGTGTGTTCACTAATGTATGTATGTGGGTTTTTCACTCCACAGATGGGCATGGACAAATTCCTCTGTGTACAAACAACATTGGCCAATGGTTCTGAATTCATATGCAAGAGATACATAAACAAAGTGGCAGTGCATAGTACAATGAGCAGAGAGATATAATGTAATTGCCCTGCGATGGACTGGCAACCTGTCCAGGGTGTATTCTGCCTTCTGCCCGATGACGGCTGGGATAGGCTCCAGCACCCCCCGTGACCCTGAGGGAGAAGCAGCTTAGAAAATGTGTGTATGTGTGATATAATGTAATGTCCAGCTGGTGCCCAGTGAGCCTGTCCTGTCAGTGGCTCAGTATACAATAATGTCCCAGCACAGTGATGAGGTGTTGGACAGTGTGATCACTGTTGGTACTCCTCTTCCTCACTACAGTGGACCTGAATGAGTCTATTTCTGAAGGTGTTCCACTGTCTGACCAGTAGCTCATGTAGGCGGTGTGATGTATTGTCCAGTAAATAAGATAAAACTAAGAAATAAAAGGAAAAAACGAATAAAACAGATAAATGGACTAAAAACAAGCTAAAAGAAAAGTAGCAGATCTATAAGTTAAAAATAATACCACTCAGGATGGAGCTGCTGCAATCGGCTGCCGCTAGCACGGTGCCACTTTGGATCAGGAGGATTGGTTTACCAATTTAAATGGGACCAACCAGGTTGTTTGCTTAGCCAAAAATGTGCTCTGCAGTAGCATAAACCGTGACTTGTGTACTGCAGTAAAAAGCATTTTCACTGGACTAGTGCAGCTCCAACTGCGCACCAACCCACAAAGGCCTTATAAGCTGTGTCCCAATGCAGAGGCTGCATTTGAAGGCTGACTGTGCCACATTTCGAAGGCTCCTTCATATGCGGCTGAGAAACGTGTCCAATGGGTGGATCCTTCGCCAGCCAACATATCCTGAGGTTCAAGGCAAGGATTCGAGAACTTGGTGGTGTCAGCAGAGGAGCGAACGTTGGCCGACGAGTTCACTTTTAAATATATTGGGTTTAAACTGAGTCGAAAAGCTAATGATACAAATGTTATTAAAAAAAGCCAACGTGGTCTGAAGCTAAACTTATGCTAATGTTATGTTTTGTTTCAGGGAGCAAAGAGTAGACAGCGAGAAGCTTCTCCAGCTGTATTGAATGAAAAAATAAAATAAGTTAAATCAAAGTTTGTGGCTCTGCCTTTAAAGAACTTGACAGGAGCGACGTTTGATGCAGTGGTATGAGCAGGAACAGAGGTGCTGTGACACAAACTAAAAAAAGCTGTTCAGCATTCGCGGGTCTACGCCGCCTTTGTAGATTGTGTCTTTTGAATGATTAGAGCTGGCCAAAAATCTTAACACGATAAAAAATTTCTTATCGTTCGATATCAATACATACCGTCATAAATGTGAAATTATTATTTTCGAGTTTGAAGACTGATTTTTTGCTCCTGAGTGGTCAGTTGCTGTTTTAAACTGCATTTTATGGCCAGAACATGACAAACACTCACCAAACAGTGGAACGTTTCACAGATCTGTCATGGGACAGTGGGAGAAAGTGTCTGATTAGCTGTTTTTACCAGCTGGAAAAGCACAGCTGCAGATTTTATAATAGTCATAATTTAAGAAAGTCTGGTGACGAGCGCTTGGCTGTCCCGTTACAAACACTAAACAAGTGGCCAACAACAGCTAAACTGTTTAATTTCTCAACAACGTCAACTTAGTGCGAACAGCAAACATTAGCTGGCTCGGTACGTCAGTGGTGGGTCACACCGCCTCACTGCCGTCACTCCTACCATATTGATGTCAGAGCCTATCACAGTACTCAGACACCAGCTAGCAGACGACTGGGTTTCTCTACTCTACCATAGTGTTTGAGGGGTGAACTGCAATATATCAACACCAGACAGACAGAGTCCTCCTTTTAGCTACGTTTAAACTGAAAGCGGTGGTTTAGCATCTTGTTTGATCTCCAGTGCCATCAGTTCGCCTTGTTGTGTGAGTGATCGAGTGTGAGCCAGCTGCTAAAAACAGCCAGCCTGGGAAGACAGCGCTCTCCCGCTCTCTAATACCTCACAGCTTCCTCAGTTTACTTTCTTTTAGATCAAGCTGTAACTGCATGAACTCACTGCTTTCTTTCACTTTCACTGTTTGGGAATGCACTAATACTAAAATATGACTGTAACAGCACTTTAGTTGTGAGAAGCAGGCATGATTTAACGCTGGTAAAGCTTGTTAGGAGGTACAGAAAGAAGTGACCTCGCTGTAGGACAGTATAGTTACATCGCTGATCTCGCCACTCACACTCGGCCACTGGAGAACAGATCGCTGGTCGCTCCACTCAAACACGGAATGTATAACTCCATGTTTCAAACGTTGCTAAAGTATATTTGGCGACTTCTTCTACTTGTCGCCCCCCAGTCATGTCGAAAACCTCGGAAGTGCCCCCCCCTTGGTGAAAATAGAGTTGTGTTGCTTTCCTTGCAGTAGAAAATGCCACCAGTGCTTTCTCTAGCACGTGGAAGTGTGAGAGTGGTGTATTACATAGAAAATTTATCAAACCTTTCTTATTGCTCTATCGTGGAAAGTTATATCGTGATAATTACCATTATTTTATCAACCAGCCCTGTGAAGGATGCAGCCCCTGAACTGAGACACAGCTACCGTTTGAGAAATGTCCTGTCCCTCAGCTGAAAGGGAGATTCTAATTGGTTTTGATGCTGAACTTTACTTTGTCTGTTCCCGGGGGTCAGCGCTCCACACAGTTTAGGGAAAGTGGATGTTTCTAATTTGATCATCATCATCCTGAACTCAGTCAGATAGTGGTGGATCGTCGTCCCCGTGCTTTAGAAACTGGTCAAATGCCCTCTTGGCCCCCTTTAAGAATGTAAGATATGAACTGTTTACATACCACAGCAAACCCTTTCATTTCAGAAAATCAGTCAAAAGAACTGATTGACAGACGAATTGGTTATCAGTCCAGTCGCGGACCCTAATAATTACTCCCGACTCATGTGGATGATAACGGAGACGCCGTCCATCAGCTCATCAGCCCTTCTCTCCACGTCCGCCTGGTCCCTCGCTTTTGACAATCCAGACACTTTGATCACTTTTATGTTTGTACTTGTATATGGAGACAGAGAGTAAGAGAAAAGAAAAACAAGGCTCGAGTCAAGATTTTCTCTTTGTGTTTTTTTTTTTTGTCTTCTCCTCTTTTCCCTCAGGTCCTATGGAGATAGTGATGGGACTTTGAGCGAGATTCTGTGGGGTTATTATTGATGTTCGAGGCCCCAGGAGACGTTGCCATTGCATGCTGACTTTTAAAAGTCCTACAAGAAGTCCAAGGAGGCCACGATTTGCCAGACACTGAAACCCCAGCAAGTTCAAACATGAGAGAGAGAAAGAGAGAGAGAGAGAGAGAGAGAGAGAGAGAGAGAGTGCAACAGACAGCTCCATACCAAAAAAAAAACTTGAAATGTGTCAGGCAAGTACAAGGACGACACAAGACAGCCATCAAGGAGACAAGAAAACATGCTAGAGAGCGTCTTGTCAAAAGGTGGCCGTGTGTGTTTGTTGCCGCAGTTGACTCAATGGTCAGATGTAACACTAACCGAGCTCACTCTTAACCTCTTGTTCTCCAGGGTATATTTTGGTTTGTCCATCTGAATTTTCGTGACCAAATCATAAGGAAAATTATTCAGTAACTGCATGAAATAAATGCATTTATTTATTTATTTATTTTTGTAAAATCTGCCCTATAATTAACAGAACATGTGTTTTATGATCTACACACGTCACTATAAGCTCACAATTTAGTGCTGAAAGCCAAAAATCTCAGACACTCTTTGTGTTATTTTATAAAAGTAATGTTTACAGAGCAGAATCACTGAAGAGACGCCGTCTGTTTATAGTTTATAGCCCAGATTTGGGGAAAAACGGGTCGACTTTCAGTAGAAAAACAAACTGAGTTCAGCTTCTTTTATTATAAGGGTTTAAAATGACATCACCATCTACTTGACTGGAGAGAAGAGTTACAGCCTCATACGACGCCCAGCTTCCGAATGTAGCTTGTGAAATATGAAAGTTATGAAGAATATGGCGAAGTGCATTTTGGAACCACCGATGGTTCCAAGGAGTTTAAGAGGCTACAGGAGACACACACACACATTCCTTCTCCCTCCCGTTGTGGGGGGAGCTGGAGCCAATCCCAGCAGTCATCGGGCAGAAGGCAGGATACACCCAGGACAGGTTGCCAGTCCATTGCCGGGCAGGCTACAGGAGAATTCCTCCAATTTTTAAAAAAAATTTCTGCATATGTAAATGGTCAAGATGTAAACAAAATCATTCACACTATTGTGAACTATTCATAGTGGTGGTGAATGGAACCAGACGTCTGAAGAGTTTAATGCCCCTCACAGAAAGTTATTGCATTAAATGGTTATGAATAATCTGTCTGATCTCTGAGACGCTGGTTTATCATAGATTTGATGTGAAAACTTAGAGTCAGAGGTGTTCACAGTGGTAGTGATAGGACCCAGATGTCTGAAGAATAAAGAATGAATGCACTGCTTTTGGCCTTTAAAAGATCCATTCATGGTGGAGGGATGCATGCAGGGTGTTGTGGGGCAAATAAGTTCCCAAAGAAAAGTTATTTGTTTCAGGTTTATGAGTATTTTACCATTGTCTACATTCCACATATAAACTTCGAAGACTTGTGTACGTTCACTGGTGGTTTTGAATAGTAACTAAAATGTCTATATTTGTGTTGTAGTCATGGCGACCCCTGGTTCCTATCACCACCATTGTTAAGAGTCTCTATAAATCAATCATTTCACACCAAACCAGTCTGAATGATTTTGTTCATATCTCAATGATTAAACTGCAGAGAAATTTTGAAAAACTGGAATTCCTCTTTAAAGATTAAGGTCATCAGTGCTTCCTGGCTTGGATGCACTGTTTTATCAAAAACCTTTGAATAGTATGCAACATTTGCATTAAGTGAAAGTCCTTTACATGTAAAAAAGGCTTTTCACCGTCACACGTCTTATTTACAAAAAGGGTGAAAACCTCGAAAGGCCTTCTTCTGTCTTCTGCACGTGGGTGCTTTCATTAGAAACACTGTCCTGTCTCTCTTGCTGCCTCTAATTGCTCATTAGATGTCCACAGTGACCCCTGGAGGCCGAGAGGTCTCACAGCAGCTGAATCTGCTGAGTGAATGCAAGACAGATAGAGCGAGAGAGAGAGCAGGGGGGTGGGGGGGGGGGGGGTGGCGGTTGACTGGGGATTCTCTCTCCCCTCTACCCCCCCCTCCTTCATTCTCTCACTCTCTCTCTCTCTCCCTCCCCCTCTCTCTCACTCCTTCATTCTCTCTCTCCCTCTCTCTCAGTTCAGTTCAATAAACTTTATTGGCATGACCATATTCAGTTACAGTTTTGCCAAAGTGTCATCAGAAAGGAAGAAAAGAAAAGAAAAAAGAACATTTAGAACATTTAAGAGTATAAGAACTCTTCATTTTATTTGGTATATAAAAAATAATAATTATGAAAGGGTCAGATTAAAGAACAGTAAGAATGGTGGTTTGGAATTAAGTTGTAAAGAAAATTAAGAGGAAAAAATAATAAACAATAGAAATTTAAATAGATACATAAGATTACAAGCAGGGCAGTTTTTGATATCTTTTGTGTGTGTGTATGTGTGTGTGTGTGTGTGTGTGTGTGTGTGTGTGTGTGTGTGGTCACTTGCTGTCCCTCATGTTGTGGCAGGCAGGTGTGTACTGCGCTGATAAGGTGCTGCTCTCTTTCTTCTCACCTAGCAGGATGGGCTAAATTGGATCTTGAATCTTCTCAAATTTATGAAATTAAATTTCCCATAATTGTTTGTATTTATCACACTCAGTGAGGAAGTGCAGCTCCATCTCTACAGTGTTACTGTCACACTGCTGGCAGAGTCTCAGCTCTTTAGGCAGCCAGGATCTCTTATAGCGGCCGGTCTGCACGGCCAGGCTGTGGTCACTGAGTCTGTACTTTGACAGGGTGGTTCTGTGTTCAGGTATTTTGCTACAGTGTACTGTGGTTTTAGGGCCAGACAGCACTTCATTGTGCATGTGTCCTCCAGTGGGTGATGCAGTTTTGTTTTAAGATTAGATTAAGTGACCCTTATTAGTCCCACAACAGGGAAATTTCACCTCCAAACTCTGTGTGGAGGTTATTCTGTCTGTCTCTCTCTCACACACACACACACACACACACACACACACACACACACACACACACACACACACACACACACACACACACACACACAGTGAGCACACTTGCCAAGAGTGGTGGGCAGCCCTATCTGCAGCGCCCGCAGAGCAGTTGGGGGTTAGGTGTCTTGCTCAAGGATACCTCAGTCATGGATTGTCAGCTCTGGGGGATCGAACAAGTAACCGTCGGGTCACAGGGCCAGTTCCCTAACCGCCAGCCCACGACTGCCCCTTTTTGGGACTATTATAATTTGGTTTGGTGTGAATCACAGGCTGGTCCAGTGTCCACTGGGTAACAGTGTTAGTGAACTCAACGTCAGGACCAGCTGTGTGAGGGTCTTCTCTTTGCTCAGCTCTCTGTTTCTTTCTTTCCATCTTGACATCTTTCTATCTCTTCTTTTTTTCTCTCTCTTTTTCATCTTTCCCTCTCTTGGCTTGTTTATCTCTCTTCTTCTCTGCTCATTTCCTGTCTTCTCTCCCCCCGTTTATCTTTTTTTCTCTCCCTCAGTCTGTTGTTCTCAGTTATCTCTTTCTCTTTTCAGTGCTTTCCTCTACATCCACTACTTTTCAAAAAGTAGCAAAAACATAGTGACTATTTTCAAAAAGTAGCTAAAATGTAGCCACTACTTTTCAAAAAGTAGATAAAAAGTAGCCACTAATTTTCATAAAGTAGCTAAAAAGCAGCCACTCCTTTTCAAAAAGTAGCAAAAACGTAGCGACTATTTTTCAAAAAGAAGATAAAAAGTAGCCACTCCTTTTCAAGAAGTAGCTAAAAAGCATCTTCTCCTTTTCAAAAAGTAGCTAAAAAGAAGCGCACTACTTTTCAAAATGTAGCTAAAAAGCAGCCACCCCATTTCAAAAAGTACCTAAAACATAGCCATGACTTTTCAAAAGTAGATAAAAAGTAACCACTACTTTTCAAAAAGTAGCTAAAACATAGCCAATACTTTTCAAAAAGTAGCTAAAAAGTAGAACACTCCTTTTAAAAAAGTAGCTAAAAAGCAGGCAATACTTTTCAAAAAATAGCTAAACATAGCCAATACTTTTCAAAAAGTAGCTAAAAAGTAGCGCACTCCTTTTAAAAAAGTAGCTAAAAGGCAGGCAATACTTTTCAAAAAATAGCTAAAAAGCAGCCAATACTTTTAAAAAATAGCTAAAAAGTAGCTACTACTTTTAAAAAAATAGCTAAAATGTAGGCACTACTTTTCATAAAGTAGTTAAAAAATAGGGCACTACTTTTCAAAATGTAGCTAAAATGTAGTGAATACTCTTTCTGGAAAAGTAGCTAAAAAGTAGCCACTACTTTTCAAAAAGTAGCTAAAAAGTAGCCACTACTCTTTCTGGAAAAGTAACTAAAAAGTAGCGCACTACTTTTCAAAATGTAGCTAAAAAGCAGCCACCCCATTTCAAAAAGTAACTAAAACATAGCCATGACTTTTCAAAAGTAGATAAAAAGTAGCCACTACTTTTCAAAAAGTAGCTAAAACATAGCCAATACTTTTCAAAAAGTAGCTAAAAAGTAGCACACTCCTTTTAAAAAAGTAGCTAAAAAGCAGGCAATACTTTTCAAAAAATAGCTAAACATAGCCAATACTTTTCAAAAAGTAGCTAAAAAGTAGCGCACTCCTTTTAAAAAAGTAGCTAAAAGGCAGGCAATACTTTTCAAAAAATAGCTAAAAAGCAGCCAATACTTTTAAAAAATAGCTAAAAAGTAGCTACTACTTTTAAAAAAATAGCTAAAATGTAGGCACTACTTTTCATAAAGTAGTTAAAAAATAGGGCACTACTTTTCAAAATGTAGCTAAAATGTAGTGAATACTCTTTCTGGAAAAGTAGCTAAAAAGTAGCCACTACTTTTCAAAAAGTAGCTAAAAAGTAGCCACTACTCTTTCTGGAAAAGTAACTAAAAAGTAGCGCACTACTTTTCAAAAAGTAGCTAAAATGTAGCGCACTGCTTTTCAAAAAGTAGCTAAAAAGTAGTGCACTACTTTTCTAAAAATAGCTAAAAATAGCCACTACTCTTTATGGAAAAGTAACTAAAAAGTAGCCACTACTTTTAAAACGTAGCCGAAAAGTAACCACTACTTTTCAAAAAGTAGCACACTACTTTTCAAAATGTAGCTAAAAAGTAGCCACTACTTTTAAAAAAATAGTTAAAAAGTAGCCACTTCTTTAAAAAAAAACTGTTAAAAAGTAGCCAATACTGTTCAAAACATATATAAAAAGTAGCACACTACTTTTCAAAAAGTATCTAAAAAGTAGCACATTACTTTTAAAAAGCAACAAAAAAGTAGCCACTACTTTTGAAAAAGTAGTTAAAAAGTAGTGTACTATTTTTCAAAACGTAGCTAAAAAGTAGTGACTACTCTTTCTGGAAAAGTAACTAAAAGTAGCCACTACTTTTAAAAAAGGAGCTAAAAAGTAGTGCACTACTTTTCTAAAAGTAGCTAAAAAGCAGCAGCTACAAATTTTGGGAAATTAGTTACAAAGTAGCTACCTACTAATTTTTCAGTAGCTATACCAACCCTGCATATAATTAAATATTCTAAAATAATTTTTTACAATTAAAAAATATAAAAGGTCTATGCTTTAATCGCAATGGCTCAAATTATCAAAAGAGTAAAAATACCAATTTATAGAAATATAGAAGAGGAGAACACATCTCAACTTCTTTGTCAAAGAGCTCTAAACCCTCAAAAAAAACAAACACAAAGCACTTCAAGATAAACTAATAATAAACTGACAGTAGAAAAAACTGAAACATGTATCTGCAGATTTTTCAGTATTTTTGTTGGTGTTATTGGTGTTTATCTGAGGTGAGTCAGTGTTGTAGATCTCTCTTATTGCATTATGTTACTCTAACAAGCTGAATGGATCTGAATAACGAGATTATCATTACATAAACCTTTTTCCTGATTTTTAACTTTTTTTCTCTGCCATCTGCTTCCCCTCTCTGTTTTGGGGAAAGCACACAGTGGAACAAACGCACAGCGGAAGTGTTTGAGCACGGTTTGATGTGACTTTGAAGCGTGGCGTGGTGGAGTTGTAGTCCCCTGAGCTTTCCCACTGTTTTCATTTGTATTCACAGCAGTGGGGCTGAAACAGGCACAGCTCCGCACAGGCACTTCCAACTTGCCTTCCTCTGTCTGCTCTCCTTTCATTCCTGCGTTTGGCCTCTCCTCGGCCTCCGCTCGGGTCTCATCTCCATCTTTGTGTTTGTATCACGGTGCTCGCTCTACTGTCAGTGAGATCATACCTACTGTTCTCCCCTCAGTCTTAGGGGTTGTGTTCAAAATGCCCCCTAATCACTTTTCCCTACACTAGAGCACGATTATAGAGAACCAAAACAGATTGTATGTGTACAGCGCAGTGAAAGTTATGATGTGTAATGGCTCTGAAGCTTAGTTCTGAATGTGATGCCTGCTAAGGTTCTTTTTTAGTTAAAGTGCTGCCCAATAAGAGAGAGGCAGTGTCTAGTTAGGCAGCTGCCTTTAGAATGGACAAAACTAACAGTGTCACACACTCACAAATATTTTGGTAGGTGTTTCTAATAAAGTGGTCACTGCTGGAAGTACAACAAATGGTTTCAAAGTGGCTTGCCAGTCATTTTTAAGTCGCACAGTCTCGTAAAATTCACTCTCTAACAGGGCGATAAAATGAAGTGAAAATGTACCTTATTGAGATTCTTTTGGTGGACTGGTCAGATTACAGATGCCTCTCATGTTTTACAGTGTGAAGAGGTTAACATTATAGCCGAATCTCTGAGAGAAACAAAAATGTGATTTGTTCAAAGCTAAAGTTCATTGATTTCTAGCTTTCAAGCTACATATCTATTGATCGTGCTTATGTATAATAAGAAGCGCAGCCTGTTTTGAGGTTCAGCCGTAGGCGTGAGCAGCTTTCCTGAGCCGTTAAGAATTCCTCCATGTCATTAATCAAACGATTTGATGCAGTTTTCTCGTCTTTGATGTTCATCAAATAAAAGAATACAACAGGTCCAGAGGTCTGAGTGCCAGCTCTGCAGATAAGCTCCGAAACAGTAAGACACAAAAGGTCAAAATGGAGATTATTAGAAGTCGTTTCATACCTCGTTACCTCCGGTTCGGAAGTGCAGCGGGGTTGCTCTTCAGTAACCCTCAGTAACGAGCTGGATTTTAATTGCTTGCTGTTTCCGCACATCTGCTTTGAATATGAGGATAATTGTTGGTGTGATGCTGTAATTAGCAATGTAAATGAAGTTCTTGTGTTTGAAAAACAGATAAACAACAACAATAAAGTTTATCCATAAACAAATAGAAGCAGAGGGGAATGAATATTGAATTGCTGAAAACATGAAACATATTAGTCCATGTTTAGAGAGAACAAGGAGTCCTACAGTGTCAGAAACCACAAAATCACGTCATTAGAGATACTCAACAGCTCCCCACAGTTTGAAGTGCTAATTGTACATAAGCCTACAGTACTTGTCAGCTACATTAGCCTCACAGCTCCAGTGCAAAATTAAAGAAGCAAACTTCAGACCTCGTTCACGTCTTCGGCTGAAAAGCTCTTCTGCACCTCAATTTCTCTCTCTCTTTCTCTTTATATGCAGCCTAATAATCCATATCCATTAATAATCTGACTAATAGCTCAATTGGAATTGAATACGCCATCTGTACACCTCATAGAATAGTCTAGTCCGATTGAGGCCATTCGGAATACAATTTCTATCTGATTGAATGAGGTGGGTAATCCTGTAAATAATCTGTTGAATATAAGAATAATATCCATGTAAACGCCTGTATCTGATTACATTCCCTATCGGAAAGTTTAAGTCCGTTCTACATGTGCGTCACGTCATAGTGAGGGTTTATACCGTTCAACACGGCGGAGCAGAAACTGGTCTGCAGAGGAGACGAAGTTCATGCTCTGATCTTTAAAAGACGGCGGTGGGACGGACGTTCAGCTTATGTGTCTCAGAACACGACATCTTCCTCTCAGCCTTCTTTAATAAGGACGTGTGAAGGACGTTTTCCTGAGTCTGACGTAATCTTAAAGCAATTAAAAACACAAGCACTGCTCACTGATGCTCATCTCTCTGATTGGCTGAGTAGTGTCACGTGTGATATTTACAATGCATGTGATTGGTCTGTGAGATTCCCATGCCGTTATACCGGGACCATAAAAATAGAAAAGCCAGCTAAAATATGACCACCCCATCAAAATGGAATAATTCTCCATAGTTTCGTGGTTACAGGTCCAGGTCTGCGTAGGACAGCATCTGGGTCTGGACTCTGACTGTGTTCCACCTATTAGTGACCGCTGCTCTAAGTGGTTCTCCACGTGTCATTCTGGATCGGATTATTTGTAGTAAGCATTTACATCTTACAAACAGTAAGATTGTTGAGTAGAATGAAAATAAAAACCTCAGTCTTAATGTGTAATTGCATGTAAACACAGCCAGTGTGAGTATCTCTCTGTATTAAACAGTGAATGTTTTTTTGTATTTCAGAAATTTTCTTTTTTATTACATTGGCAGAACATCAGCAGCAACCCAACCAAACCAAAGCAACCTCCTCCACCCAGCTAATCTCTAAAGAAAGTGCAGCGATAGCTTTCTAAATCCCTGAGCTTTGAACAGTAGAGTGTGTTGAGGGATAGCAAGGGAGCGTTAAACTCTCTGCAGGGCCCAGCTGGGGATCAACACTCAGTGCTTTTATAGTACCGACCGAATAACCAAGCAGCGACAAAATCTCTCATTCAAAATCAAATTTTAATACCTAAAGAGTCTCGGTGACAGTGAGCCAACACTGTACATTTTAACTTTATTCAAAACATTGGAGGTAATTTGTCACCTCAAGTTATTAAAAGCAATCAATTATATGAAGGTTTAACTTTTTCCAGTCATTCAGAAGAGGTGAAAAGAGCTATCTGAGCCCATATTCGAATAAAAGTGTCATTACTGTAGTGAAACAATGACTCAAATAGAGAATTTTATAGCCACAAAGGGAACCAGCTCCATATTATGCTCATAGTTTTGGAATAAGATGTCCTGCAAGCTCGTATAGGTATGGTAGTCAGGTGTCCACATACATTTGGCCAAATAGTGTGTATATACATATCGACAGACTACTTCATTAACTACACCTATATTGTTTCTACGCTCATTGTCCATTTTATCAGCTCCATTTACTGTATAGCTGCACTTTGTAGTTCTACAGTTACAGACTGTAGTCCATCTGTTTCTCTGATACTTTGTTACCTTGTTCTTCAGTGGTTAGGACCCCCATGGACCCTCACAGAGCAGGTATTATTTGGGCGGTTGGTCATTCTCAGCACTGCAGTAACTCTGACGTGGTGGTGGTGTGTTAATGTGTTTTGCACTGATGCGAGTGGATCAGACACAGCAGTGCTGCTGACCTTGTCAGTCCACCTTATAGATGTGAAGTCAGAGACGATCGCTCATCTGCTGCACAGTTTGTGTTGGTCATCCTCTAGTCCTTCATCAGTGGTCACAGGACGCTGCCCACAGGACACTGTTGACTGGATGTTCTTGGTTGGTGGACTATTCTCAGTCCAGCAGCGACACTGAGGTGTTTAAAAACTCCAGCATCACTGCTGTGTCTGATCCACTCAGACCAGCACAACATACTAACACACCACCACCACCACGTCAGTGTTACTGCAGTGCTGAGAACGCATATATTGAACAAAGTATTGTTCAGGAATTGATACAGAAGTGAAGACGTACTGCAGATACAAACAGAATAGAATCATTTAATTTCCTGACCTCTCCATGTGGTCACATGCTTCCCCACCAAAGAGCCTCAACAATCTTTGTTCTTCTTCTCGGAATGGAGGCTATCAACTTATTTCACTAGGACCATTGCTGCTTAATCTAGTCCTGAGTTTCTCAGAAAGCTGGAAAATAATCACCTCAGTGTTGCCCAGTTTGGCAAACGTGGCTCCCCTGAATCACTCTAATAAGGTTCCACATCCATGGTACTGGTTAACTATCCAACATGTTTTCATTTCTCTTCCTCAAAATAGAGAACTGCAGTTGAAGGACTTCCTCTCGCTGGAATTAGAGTCTGTTCTTCAGAGCGTGAGGCTCAAAAGGAGCCCAAGTCCTTTGCTTTTCTCTTTCTCTAAAGCTAAAGAGAGAGACAGAGCAGGAGACTTTTAGGTAAAAGCTGGAACGTTAGTAAGGACGAAAAAAGTGAGGGGAGGGAATGAGCGAAAGCTCAAAAGAAGGAGTGAAAGGGATGAATCAAACTATGCAGAAGCTGGAGGAAGTGAAGGACAGGGATGAATTGAAAAGCCTGTAATGGAAATCTAAAAAAGTCAGATTCAGAAATGAATGAAGGGCTCACTGGAAAACGCATTGTGGTCCACTTTCACAAAAAATGTCATTTTATAATATACATTGCTGGGGTGAGCTTCACATACCAGAAATATCAGGGCTATATTATGATTAATACCACCCTGGTTAGAGAAATAAAACTGTATCTTACAATATAAGTCAGCTGTTTTTCTTTTTAAAAACCTGTTATATTTTAAACTGTTAAAATGGATATACAGCATTGTGACAAGGTACTCACAACACTCTGCGTTAACATATTTGTATTGTATCTGGATTAACTTTTAGGCCGATTTAGTTTACATTTTTCACTGAAATGCAGTTCAGTGTGACTAGATGAGATACTTTTCCTGTGTAAAAACATGTCAGCACATACGTTGTTTGGGTTTTACTTTTGTTTACTCTTTTCCCCTTTACTACAAGAGCATATAAAATTGGCTTGGACATTTTCCTCAGCCTCAAAACAGCCACAAACTTACACAGTTTTGCTTTAATATGAATGGTCATATGTCCACATACTTTTGGCCATATAGTGTATATATATATATATATATATATATATATATATGGACTGGCTACTCCAATAATTACACCTGTATTGTTTCTACGGTGGGCAGCACGATAGCGTGATGGGTAGCGCTGTCGCCTCACAGCAAGGAGGGCCTGGGTTCGAGTCGAGTCGGCCGGGTGACCAGGGTACTTTCAGTGTGGAGTTTGCATGTTCTCTCTGTGTCTGTGTGGGTTTCCTCCCACAGTCTAAAGACATGCAGTCAGGCTGTTTAGACATGCTAAATTGCTTCCCCCTGTGACCCAGAAGAAGAAGCAGTTTAGAAGATGTGTGTGTGTTTCTACGCTCATTGTCCCTTTCAAGTGCACTGCATAGGTCTACTCTCTATAGTTCGCCTGTTTCTCTGTATACTTTGCCTCAAAATGGCCCTAAAATGACATAGTATTACTTTAATACAAATACAATCTGAATGGCTTAATCATACAAACATCACATGAAATACTCATACTCGGCCATTTTATCAGAAACACCCACCATGCAGGTACACTTTGTACAGTAGCAGACTGTAGCCCAGCATTTATCAGACCTGCAGTATTTCATATGCTATTATTTTTTACACCAACAGCACATGAAATACTGGAGCAGGTGTGGTAGATTGTGGTTGAGACTACACTCTGCAGGAATGTTGATCTCCAAGACCAAGTTTGGTGACCATTCTACTAGAATGGCTGACACAAATAAGGTATCAATAGATGATCTACAGTCCCCAACTATACATCAACAAGGTGAAGCTACAAGAGAGGGGTTTCTGATAAAGTGGCCAGGAAGGGTATTTCGCAATTCATAAAGGAACTTTATTTAATGTTCCATGTTGTTGATCCCATCTCTTCTCAAAATTGAGTGAAAAAACAGCTATATGTGTAACCAGATGCTCAAATCTGCTCCCAAAAGTGGAAAACCTGCTCCCAAAAGTGAGTTTCACACTCATTTGTAAAACTTGTGGTTGCACCTTTTCACATACAGAATTCATCTGAATCTGTTACCTGTTGGAACTGGCAACCTAGCTCAACTACAAAGGTTTATGAGTCGAGTATATTTCCACATCCCAGCCACAGTGGCTTTCTCGTACCTGGCTAATTGCTGGGTAGGCAAAGTTATGCTTTGTTTCGTTAGCTTTGTGACCTGACGCATCATCTGTTTCTGAATGTGAGATTGAGATGACACCATAACGTGCAAGACTTCACAAAGAGAAAGGAGATGCTCTGTGAACCAGTCCGACTCTCCAAAATTGACTCGACACAAGCCAGAGACAGTCATGTTGCTTTTTTCGCACACAGGCAAAGAAATTTCTGTGTCTCCTGTTTGAACTTCTATGTGAGGATTGTTGCTCCTGGCAAAGTTCCTCACATTCAGACAGACGCGGATCGGCTCTCATGTTTTTGTTTTTGAAGTTTCTGGTGCTCGTCATGTTAAAAAAACTGTTCCTCTGCCTACACCTTAACCACACACCTCTCAGGCTCTGACTAGCACATGAATATCTAGACGTTCTTCCATGCAGTGTGATGGGTGTTCAAAATGGTGGAAAATCCAATTTACACCCAGTATTTATGCCCCAAATGGAGTCGATCAGCCACGGCATGTTTAGCACCTGAAAATGCACTGGAGCAACGAGGATAATGTAGCTTATGTAGTGATGGAAGGTTATAATACGCCAATTCGCCTCTTCCTAACTGTGTAGATGAAGGCTGGGTAAACCTCTGGGCCCGCGGCCGTTGTGAGCAGATGTCCATGGAGGTGTCTACCAACGTACTTGTGGGAAACATTGTCTGAGTGATTTTCTCACTCAGAAAATCAACAGAACCTCCATCATCATTTTGCGGATGACTGTATGTTCCAACAACATTATTAAATAAAAACTGCTAGTTCAATTAGGCCCTGCGATGGACTGGCGACCCGTCTGGGGTGTATCCTGCCTTCCGCCCGAAGACTGCTGGGATAGGCTCCAGCACCCCCCCGCGACCCTGACGGAGAAGCGGCTTAGAAAATGGATGGATGGATGGATGGATGGATAGTTCAATTAGTTCAACTGAGGGCCCCCCAAAACAGGGTATCATATGATATAAATGCTACTGTTAAATCATTTCAAACTGTGTGTATTTATTCAGTATCTCTCATAGACTTCATTATGTGGTTTCGGACACTATATCAATAAACATGAACTATAGTACATAACATACTCACTGAAGCAGCATCACTAAAGCATGAAATGCTTTTGTCCATGTTTATTTATAGAAAATGAAGTATCTGTATTCACTTTTAGTTTCATTTTGTAAAGGCAGTATTCAGAAGACAGTAACAGTATATTGACCCACTCAGTATACAAATGTACTATTTTTTTCAAAATAAACACAATGCTTGTTCATGTACTACTTTAAACTCAGTGCACAGCTTGTGAAGTTCTGATAAAGCCTGAGTAGACTGATAAATCAATGTGATCAGCTATTAATCTCAGTGTTACTGAGCTCTGCTAAAGCCTGAGTAGACTGATAAATCAGTGTGATCAGTTATTAGTCTCAGTGTTACTGAGCTCTGCTAAAGCCTGAGTAGAATGATAAATCAGTGTGATCAGCTATTAATCTCAGTGTCACTGAGCTCTGCTAAAGCCTGAGTAGACTGATAAATCAGTGTGATCAGTTATTAGTCTCAGTGTTACTGAGCTCTGCTAAAGGCTGAGTAGACTGATAAATCAGTGTGATCAGTTATTAGTCTCAGTGTTAGTGAGCTCTGCTAAAGCCTGAGTAGACTGATAAATCAGTGTGATCAGTTATTAGTCTCAGTGTTACTGAGCTCTGCTAAAGCCTGAGTAGACTGATAAATCAGTGTGATCAGTTATTAGTCTCAGTGTTAGTGAGCTCTGCTAAAGCCTGAGTAGACTGATAAATCAGTGTGATCAGTTATTAGTCTCAGTGTTACTGAGCTCTGCTAAAGCCTGAGTAGACTGATAAATCAGTGTGATCAGTTATTAGTCTCAGTGTTACTGAGCTCTGCTAAAGCCTGAGTAGACTGATAAATCAGTGTGATCAGTTATTAGTCTCAGTGTTACTGAGCTCTGCTAAAGCCTGAGTAGACTGATAAATCAGTGTGATCAGCTATTAGTCTCAGTGTTATTGAGCTCTGCTAAAGCCTGAGTAGACTGATAAATCAATGTGATCAGTTATTAGTATCAGCGTTACTGAGCTCTGCTAAAGCCTGAGTAGACTGATAAATCAATGTGATCAGCTATTAATCTCAGTGTCACTGAGCTCTGCTAAAGCCTGAGTAGACTGATAAATCAGTGTGATCAGTTATTAGTCTCAGTGTTACTGAGCTCTGCTAAAGCCTGAGTAGACTGATAAATCAGTGTGATCAGCTATTAATCTCAGTGTAACTGAGCTCTCCTAAAGCCTGAGTAGACTGATAAATCAATGTGATCAGTTATTAGTCTCAGCGTTACTGAGCTCTGCTAAAGCCTGAGTAGACTGATAAATCAATGTGATCAGCTATTAATCTCAGTGTCACTGAGCTCTGCTAAAGCCTGAGTAGACTGATAAATCAGTGTGATCAGTTATTAGTCTCAGCGTTACTGAGCTCTGCTAAAGCCTGAGTAGACTGATAAATCAATGTGATCAGCTATTAATCTCAGTGTCACTGAGCTCTGCTAAAGCCTGAGTAGACTGATAAATCAGTGTGATCAGTTATTAGTCTCAGGGTCACTGAGCTCCACTAAAGCCTGAGTAGACTGATAAATCAGTGTGATCAGCTATTAATCTCAGTGTCACTGAGCTCTGCTAAAGCCTGAGTAGACTGATAAATCAGTGTGATCAGCTATTAATCTCAGTGTCACTGAGCTGTGCTAAAGCCTGAGTAGACTGATAAATCAATGTGATCAGCTATTAATCTCAGTGTCACTGAGCTCTGCTAAAGCCTGAGTAGACTGATAAATCAATGTGATTGGTTATTAGTCTCAGGAGTACTAGTTTTTTGAGAGATGGTTGAACTTCACAACTAATAGGCTCAACATTGTTGTTGTACTGGACTCGTGCATGTCTTCACTGCAGGTTACATACATTATTAACTCCAAATGAGATATCTGCCCACTTTGTAGTCAGATTCTGTTATTAGGACAAGGCAAATTGTTTCCTGTTTTGAGCTAAAGCACTATTGAGAGTGAAATTCCGAGGTGAATGTTTAATGAAACATTGTGATGATGTCAGATAGAGACTATTGAATACTATCATAGCAGTATGTATCAGAAAAACAGACATTGTAAGGCATACATGTTCCTTACCTGATGAAAGGACACTATAGGAGTGGGAGCCCAGGTGAGCTTGTTCTTTTCTGGCTTTGGAAGAGCCCATAGTGATCCATGGGAATGGTAACCTGTGAAGACAGACACACGTGTAAAGATAAAAGCGTGTGGATCTGGTAGTATAATCGAATGGTACCATGACATCTGTTCATACATTCATTCATCTGATGCAGGAATGTGGCTGTATTGTATGAGTATGATTATGCCTTTTATTATATGCTCATGTGACCCAGAGTCTAAACATGGGTTGGCCCAGATCGTAGGTGGGAGGAGCAAATCTGTTAAAAAGGGATATTAGATGAGTTCCAGTTAGTTCTTGATGGTGAGAGCTCTATGTGGCTTCGCAGCCCCAGACTTGGAGATCTTGATTAGTTCCTTTGTCCAATAATGGTCTCAAATAGGTTTTTCTTCAACTGTTTACGTTCTTTTACTTCTTTTTTGTTCTCGCCAGTGTAAATATTTCTGTGTTTGGTTTTAATAAACTGAGCATTTTTGGCACCTGCAGATGGAGTTATTGTCGTAGTGCTGCTTTTGGGGCCTTTTAATACGCTACCTTATGGTAACACCATAACAAGCATATTAACAGAAGAAGAAAACTACAATAACAGCTTGAATTGAATAAAAATGAAACAGCAGAGTTTTCCCACATGCTTTAACAATATGCATTCCAAATGTATTCTGAATATCGATGCTGTTGGAAGAAAACCTTGTATCTCCATTTTTGGCATTTTTCAGTTTTTTGACATAATCTGAAAACACCTGTTGTCCTTTACATCATGTGTAAATTTCGTGATGAATGGAGCAAAGGAAATGGCCCAAAATGACTTGGAAAATGACTTACATTAAAATTAAAGTAGGTTTTTTCCTTCTCCTGTAAAGTTCATGTTGGAGATATAAGGTTTTCTTCCGACAACAGCGATATGTTACATTTTTATGTATTATATTATTTTATTAAAACATTACTGAATAAATTTCGGACAGTATCTTCAGTATTTTGCCATCACTACTTTTCCAAAGTATTCTGCCCACCACTGTTGACACGTTAAAGAATGTTAAAGAACATGATAAATTATTTCGTATTATTTGATATGAAACAGACATTCCATGAAGATCCATATTGATTTTCCACGTGTTGCGAAGTTATTGATCGGCATGTTTTAGAATCGTAAACAAATCCAAACTCTTTGAACGGGGTCCCTAGTTTCTTCCTCTGTGCTAATGAGTTTCTGTGAAGGCCATCTACACAATCTGTACGCCTGTTATTCTCCATCATAAACATCCTGTACTACTTAACTCAAGTCGGAGGGAACAAAATGTCCCAACCGGCGTAAACGCACAGGCAGGAAACCTGAGCAAATAAACAAACACATTCACGCAACAACATACACAGCATGCGGATGCTTCAGGTTCCCCCTAAGACAACAGAATGAAGATGATTAATTCACAGCAGTGCAATATGTCTTTGCTTCCCACAATTCAACTCATGTTCCAGACTTCAGCCGTCTGTGTGCAAAGCCGTAAGACTTACAAACAAAGTGGCTCTGACCTGAATACTGGTCAACATATACACGATCATGGTACACTATATTGCCAAAAGTATCCGCTCACCCATCCAAATCATTGAGTTCAGGTGTTCCAATCACTTCCATGACCACAGGTGTATAAACCCAAGCCCCTAGGCCTACAGACTGCTTCTACAGACATCAGTGAAAGAATGGGTCGCTCTCAGGAGCTCAGTGAATTCCAGCGTGGTACTGTGATCAGACGCCACCTGTGCAACAAGTCCAGTCGTGAAATTTCCTCACTACTAAATATTCCACAGTCAACTGTCAGTGGGATTATAACAAAGTGGGAGCGATTGGGAACGACAGCAACTCAGCCACGAAATGGTCGGCTGGATGCTGAGGCGCATAGTGCGCAGAGGTCACCAACATTCTGCAGAGTCAATCACTACAGACCTCCAAACTCCATGTGGACTTCAGATCAGCTCAAGAACAGCATAGAGAGCTTCATGGAATGGGTTTCCATGGTCGAGCAGCTGCATCCAAGCCTTACATCACCAAGTACAATGCAAAGTGTGGAATGCAGTAGTGTAAAGTGCCACCACTGGACTCTAGAGCTGTGGAGACATGTTCTCTGGAGTGACCAATCACGCTTCTCCATCTGGAATTCTGATGGATGAGTCTGGGTTTGGCAGTTGCCAGGAGAATGGTACTTGTCTGACTGCATTGTGCCAAGTGTAAAGTTTGATGGAGGGGGGATTATGGTGTGGGGTTGTTTTTCAGGAGTTGGGCTCGGCCCCTTAGTTCCAGTGAAAGGAACTCTTAATGCTTCAGCACCAAGAGATTTTGGACAATTTCATGCTCCCAACTTTGTGGCAACAGTTTGGGGATGGCCCCTTCCTGTTCCAACATTACTGCGCACCAGCACGGATACATCATAATTTTAAGGCCATAAAACCATTTATTCAATATGATCAATCGAAACCTCAAAATAACGAGCTATTATTACGAAGTTTTTAAAATCTCAAGAAAATAAACAGTCAAAAGTATGGAAGTCCGGAGAGGCCATGAAATGATTTATAATTTTCTGGATTGTCATCTTGAGATAATCAGTCATTATCTTCTGATCTTAAGATTAAAATGGTAGTTTGAGATAGCAAGTTAATTGTCTTTTAATCTCAAGATAAAGCTGTTATCTTGAGATAAAGTTGATTATATTGTGATCTCAAGACAACAAAGTGGTTATCTTGAGATAATGAGGTAACTCATAATTAATTTCAAGATAATAGTCAGAATGTGAGAAAATGAGACGTTGTTTTGGAATAATCAGTTATAATCTCAAAAATGTAAACATTATTGCAGCATAATCAGTCAAAATCTTAAGAAAACAAGACATTATGTTAACAGAATCCCAAAATAAGCTGTTATTTCAACATAATCATTTTTCTTGAGAAAATAAGACATTATTTTTTAGCTTCCAGAAATGTTCTTATCTGAAGGCCTTGAAGGCTTTGATGGTTCTCCATTGATCACCCAAGACATGTTCATAGGTTTTGATGAGTCAAAGCTTACAGTCAATACAGTTCCAGTACTGAAGGACCTGGTAGAACTTGATCTGAGATCCATTTTAATGCGAGTATTTCAGGCAAAAGCAGAGTTTTGGAGAGACGTCAAAGTCTTGTGTGTTCTTATACGCTCGTATCTGAGATTTGGTTCTGCACTCATCAATGTAGCAGTGAAAACTGAGAACTTTTATCTTTCCCCCCAGTCTGAACTCACCTCCCTCCACTGTAACTTTGCTAAAGCGCCTTTACCTCAGTGAGGGAGATAAAAACCCTGAGGCCTTTCCCCAAAGTGTCAGAAAACACAAGAACTCTGAGCTGGTTTTTTACTTGAGTGACAGAAAGAAGTGTGAAGCTTTAATGTGCATATTTTTCAACAGCTGCATGTTTTGTCTAGTGCTAACACTGCAGAGGTTAGGGATAAGGATACGGCACAGATCTTGAAGGGCCCGACTCCTTTTCCTTCCTTTGTTGAGATAAAAGACTTAAACATTGAATGTGTTCACATGCACTCAATATTCTGATCATAATTAGATTTCTGCAGTTATCTGTTTATGCAAATAGCCATGTGAACAGCTCACTCTGATCTAAAAATCTGATTAAGAAATCTGAGAAAGAGGCTGGATTTCAGCTCAGCAATCAGATTTCTCAGTGCTGTGAACTCTTACTCTGATTTCTTTCAGATTTCTCAGTGCTGTGAACTCTTACTCTGATTTCTTTCAGATTTCTCAGTGCTGTGAACTCTTACTCTGATTTCTTTCAGATTTCTCAGTGCTGTGAACTCTTACTCTGATTTCTTTCAGATTTCTCAGTGCTGTGAACTCTTACTCTGATTTCTTTCAGATTTCTCAGTGCTGTGAACTCTTACTCTGATTTCTTTCAGATTTCTCAGTGCTGTGAACTCTTACTCTGATTTCTTTCAGATTTCTCAGTGCTGTGAACTCTTACTCTGATTTCTTTCAGATTTCTCAGTGCTGTGAACTCTTACTCTGATTTCTTTCAGATTTCTCAGTGCTGTGAACTCTTACTCTGATTTCTTTCAGATTTCTCAGTGCTGTGAACTCTTACTCTGATTTCTTTCAGATTTTTCAGTGCTGTGAACTCTTACTCTGATTACTTTCAGATTTCTCAGTGCTGTGAACTCTTACTCTGATTTCTTTCAGATTTCTCAGTGCTGTGAACTCTTACTCTGATTTCTTTCAGATTTCTCAGTGCTGTGAACTCTTACTCTGATTTCTTTCAGATTTCTCAGTGCTGTGAACTCTTACTCTGATTTCTTTCAGATTTTTCAGTGCTGTGAACTCTTACTCTGATTTCTTTCAGATTTCTCAGTGCTGTAAACTTTTACTCTGATTTGTGTCAGATTTCTCAGTCTGAGCATGTGTGAAAATAGATGGGGGTACACTGTGAGATGCAGCAAAACACTATTGTTTCAATAATGAAACCAACTACAATCTCAGCGACATGAAGGATTTAAATATTCTTCATCTTCTAGATAATGTACGTTCATATTTTCAGGTAAAGTAGCACGTTTTTTTTTAAAAGGTCCCACTTTATATTAAGTGTCTCGATTAACTGTGTAATTACACATGAAGAACATATGCAACAACACTGTAACTACTGAAGATTTAGCCAGTGTTATAGATAGATTACAGCAGTACAGCCCATGTACTTATACAAGTTTATCTTCCACAGAGGAACTTTCCTGTAATGCAGTGTTAAAGTTACACTTTATAATAAGTGGACAGCTCCTGTGTAGTTGTTATGTAGTTACTGTGTAATAAAGAAGTGGTAATATAGACATTGCTTTAATGACATAGTTTAATGCAACACATTTAATGAATGTTATAAAAGATGCATTTTAATTTAAGAGGACATCTGCTGTACCGTCACATTACAGACTGGTTTACAGCTGAAACTGGTTACAGTGTCTCAGCAATAGCAACATAAATGCTGGCTAAATGTTAGGAAAGCTGGCAGATACAGTATAATAATGCCTTAATGTACATTATTACACACTTCCTTTTACTGTACTTCTGTAATCCATCTCTAACAGTTACTAAATCATTAGTAGTTACATTCTTGTTGCATATGTTGTTCACATATAACCACACAGTTATTAGAGACCCTTAATATAAAGTGGGACCAAAAAGAAAGATTGGCCTTAAGTTTGAAGTGGTATGAAGTAAATGCACTCATTGTTGAAGTTCCAGCAATATATCATAATCACGCAACAGGTCAAACGGGCTTATTTTGAGGCAGAGTCGCTCCTCCCAGCGTCTGAAAAATGGGGCTAATTTATTAAGATAGGCACTCATTACCAACAGTAATGCATACTGACACTTTATGCTGATGGCAGGAGCAAATTTTGCTCTTTTACTTCTTCTAAGGACTTCCAAGCAAATGAACACAGGTGCAACTCACAATTAACATATGACCAGTGTAATATTACCATGTCTTTGGCTCACCTGCCCCTTGTATTAAAGTCTATTTCTAGAAGTAAGATGTTCAAACTGTGACTCATTAGGGCGAAAAAATGACTTATTTTCACAAGATTGCTTTTGTAATATACTGTAACGTGACTGAGCCAGTCAGACACTCGCAATAAAATCAAGAAATGAGGCTTTACTTGTAAAGGGCAGGGTCTAATACACAAAAATGGCAAACAGAAAACACTCAGTAGCTCTACAATGAGAAGCAAAACCTCACAACTAACCTAATCTAAAAGGCTGGGCTTTTAAACTAAACCTGACTGGTCGTCTGACACATAGAACAAAACATCAGTATTCTGGTGATTGTGAAGACTGATTAGACAGTTGAGGAAGTTCAACAGGCATGTGATCTCCAACAGGATTCTGGGAAGTGGCGTCCATGTGTGTTGGAGCCGTAACATACAGTATACACTCAAATGTTAGAAAATAGCAGTTTAAATCATGTTAACACACCACTAGATTCCCATAGGTGTGCTAGCAGAAACTAACATTATCGCAGAGGTGTTTGGACGTTTATGGCCTGAACTGAAGGCCTAGCTCCTAATACCCACTGAATGTGGTCAATGCCATAAATATGCCTGTTTTTGTTGCATAAACCCAAACAAACACTGTAAACAAGCTTCAGAGAAACAAAAGTAAAGTACAAGGAAATAATATAGAACATGGCCTCTTTAATTTACTACCCTCACCTTTGCTAAATGAAGCTCCCTGCAGGCTGTCGTCTCTCATCTCACGGCAAATGCCTCCTTGAGAGCTTGTAAGAGTAAATGTCTAAACAGTGAACCACCCTGCAGCTCAAAATGACAGTGCATCGCTTCTGCGCGTATGTCCGTGTGTGGTTGAGGTTCAGGGGAGCCGATGGGTTGCTGCTGTTATAGCTGGCTAATGAGAGTGGAGGGTTTTAATCAGTTTCTGGTTAAATATGCATGTCTGGTGTACAAGGCTGAGCAGAGCGAGAGTCAGTCACTCAGCCGGAGCCCAAACTGTTGTGACTCGATACATCACAGCATGCATATTTGCTTCTGTTGGACCTCTGGTGTGGTCTTCCTTCATGCTGTCCCTCCTTCCCTATAGTATCATCACATTCTGTATAATTTTTTGCTATCTTTAACAAGTTATTTTGCAATCTAGCACCACTTCAGCATTAGTATTCTTTAAATAGTATACTTAAAGTTCATTCTTGCCTGCCAACTATGTGGCTGCAGGCCTTTTCTGGAAACTGCTCTACCTAGAAATCAGCTATGTGAGTAATTAACGAAGTATATGTCTGTGTTTGTATAATCTATTCATGTTTGTCAGCTTCAGTTGAGGGCATAGTTGTCAAATTGTCAAGACTGCGCTGTCACTCAGCGAGCTTACATCCTCTGCTAGGTGCAGTACTGGAGAATGCTGTTGTGCCTGTAATATTGAGTGCAACAAAAATACACCAGAATATTCCAGGCATTGGTGCAAATTCTGAAGAAGAGTTAATTCTATTTTAGTACTCATAATTAGACACTGCATCAAAAGCATTCGCTCAAAACTGTGCAAAAATGAATGTTCAAGCTTTTGGTCAGAGACCAAACCTGCAATTTTTATGTGGTGCAAGCATCAAATGGCCTCTCAATGTTGGTCTTTCATTCCTCACAAACACTATATTTCCAAAAGTATTTGCTCGTCTGGCTTCACACGCTTGTGAATTTCAGTGACATCCCATTCTTAATCCATAGGGTTTATTATGATGTTGGCCCACCCTTTGCAGCTATTTGCAGCTTTGCAGGGAAGGCTTTCCACAAGGGTTAGGAGTGTGTTTATGGGAATTTTTGACCGTTCTTCCAGAAGCACATTTGTGGGGTCAGACACTGATGTTGGACCAGAAGGCCTGGCTCGCAGTCTCTGCACTAATTCATCCCAAATGTGTTCTATCGGGTTGAGGTCAGGATTCTGTGCAGGCCAGTCAAGTTCTTCCACACCAAACTCGCTCATCCATGTCTTTATGGACCTGCTTTGTGCACTGGTGCGTAGTCATGTTGGAACAGGAAGGGGCCATCCCCAAACTGTTCCCACAAAGTTGAAGATGAAATTGTCCAAAATCTCTTGGTGCTGAAGCATTAAGAGTTCCTTTTACTGGAACTCTGTTTTTCAACTCCTGAAAAAGAACCCCACACCATAATCCCCCCTCCACCAAACTTTACACTTGGCACAATGCAGTCAGACAAGTATCGTTTTCTGGCAACCACTAAACCCAGACTCGTCCATTATATTCCCAGACAGAGAACTGCGATTAGTCACTCCAGCAAACACATCTCCACTGCTCTAGTGTCCAGTGGAGGTGCTTTACGCAACTGCATGCTTTGCATTGCACTTGGTGATGTACAGCTTGGATGCAGCTGCTCGGGCATGCAAACCTATTCCATGAAGCTCTTTACACTGTTCTTGAGCTGATCTGAAGGCCACATGAAATTTGGAGGTCTGTAGTGATTGACTCTGCAGAAAGGTGGTGACCTCTGTGCACTATGCGCCTCATCATCCAGCCGACCACCTCGTGGCTGAGTTGCTGTCGTTCCCAATCGCTCCCACTTTGTTATAATCCCACTGACAGTTGACTGTGGAATATTTAGTAGTGAGGAAATTTCACGACTGGACTTGTTGCACAGGTGGTGTCCGATCACGGTACCACGCTGGAATTCACTGTGCACTATGCCCCTCAGCATCCGCTGACCACGCTCTGTCATTTTACGTGACCGACCACTTCGTGGCTGAGTTGCTATCATTCCCAATCATTTCCACCTTGTTATAATACCACTGAAGTCCATGGAGTTACTGAATAATCTGAAATTTTAAGAGGTTAATTAAGGAACATTTATTTAATTTTTCAAAGAAAAAAATGTTTTCCTCTAAACTTCTATCTAAATATAATGACTTTTGCCCTTTTGGGCCAAATAACATTAACCAGTGATATCATGTTGCACCCCCTCTAACACAATTCCCAGCTATCATGGCGAGAAAATCCTGGTTATTTGAAGTTGTCTTGTTGCAGAAGCTGCATTGTTCTAAAAATGAACAGTAAAGTGTGTCAGTGCTTCACAGGAAAGGTGATGCAGATTCAGTATTTTAGGTGCTGTGTGTGTTAAAGGAGGCCGTAAGTCCTTTAACTTCTTCAATGAATGAAGAAATTCAATACAAAGCTTAGCGACAGTGTCTCCTCGCCCTCATCAGAGAAGGAAGTGCAGACCGCGCGATTTACAAGAGTCTAAAGGAGGGTGAGACACTCTGAACTGCCGTGACTCTTCCTTTGCGCTGCTGTTAGGTGATTGAATTATAAAGTATTAAAACTCCAATTCATCATTTCTGTGAAAAGAAAAAGGAGAAGACCTCCAATCATAATTAAAATGGAAATGTTATAAAATGTAACAGAAAATGTGCTTTTCAGCATCATAAAAGGAAAGATAATAAAAAGACAAACTGTTAGTAAGAGAGAGAGAGAGAGAGAGAGAGGAGAGAGAGAAAGAGAGAGTGAAAGAGAGGAAGAAAAATAAAGAGAGGGAAGAGGGGAAAAGAGAGAAAGACAGGAAGAGAGAAAGGGAGACAAAAACAAAAAGTGGGAAAGAGAGAGAGGGAAAAAGAGGAGTAAGAAAAAGAGGGGAAGAGAAGAAAAGAGAGAGAGAGGGAGAGGGAAAGAGGAAAAGAGTGAGCGGGAGAAAGGGAGAAATGTTGGAAAGAGAGAGAGAAAGGGAGGAAGAAAGAATAAAAGAGAGGAAAAGAGAAAAAGAGAGGGAAAGAGAGGAAAAGAGAGAGGAAGAAAGGGACAAAAGATGGAAAGAGATAGAGAAAGGAAGAAAGGGGGAGAAAGAAAAAATAAAGGAGGGGAAGAGAGAGAAAGGGAGACAGAAAGAAAAAGTGGTAAAGAGAGAGGGAAAAAGAGGAGAAAGAAAAAGAGGGGAAGAGAAGAAAAAAGTGAGGGAGAGGGAAAGAGAGGAAAAAGAGAGGGAGAAAGGGAAAAAAGATGGAAAGAGAGAGATGCAAAAATGGGAGAAAGAAAAAAGGGGAAGAGAGGAAAAGAGAAAAAGAGAGGAAAAGAGAGGAAAGGAGAGAGAGGGAGAAAGGGAACAAAGATGAGAGAGAGAAAGGGGAGAAAGAATGAATAAACGAGAGTAAAAGAGAAAAGACAGGGAAAGACAGAAAGTGGGAGTAAAAGAAAAAAGGGAAAGAATGAGGGAGAAGCTGTAGAAAGAAAGAAAGAGAGAGATGGGTTAAAGGAAGGAAGGTAAAAGCAAGTGGGAGAAAGAAAGAAAAAGAAGGAAAGAGAAGGAGTACAGGGAAAAAAGAAAGGAAAAGAGAAGGGGAGATTGAGTGAGTGAGAGAAGAGGGAAAGAGGCAGAAGGTGTAAAAAGAAAGAGAGAGAGAGAGAGTAGGGGAGAAAAAGAAAAAGGGGGAAGGGAGAGAGTGTGCGTGTGTGTGTGTGTGTGAGAGAGAGAGAGAGAAACTGACTTTTAAACCCCTTTATTAAAGCATTATTAGTGTGTGTGTGTGTGTTTGTGTGTGTGTGTCTGTGTGTGTGTGTGTGTGTGTGTGTGTATGTATATATGTGTATTTATGTGTATGTATGTATATTTACATGTGTGTGTGTGTGTATATATTTAGGGGTGTGTATGTGTATATATATATATATATATATATATATATATATATATATATGTGTGTGTGTGTGTGTGTGTGCATGTGTATTTATGTGTGTATGTGTGTATTTGTGTGTGTATTTATGTGTGTGTGTGTGTATGTGTATATGTGTATTTGTGTGTGTATTAATGTGTATGTGTGTGTGTATGTGTGTATTTGTGTGTGTATTTATGTGTGTGTGTGTGTATGTGTATATGTGTATTTGTGTGTGTATTTATGTGTATGTGTGTGTGTATGTGTGTATGTATGTGTGTTTGTATGTGTGTATGTGTATTTGTGTGTGTGTGTGTGTATGTGTGCATTTATGTCTGTGTGTGTGTGTGTGTGTATCTTCTGAATGCTGTTCTCTTTTTCTCCTTTGACATTAACACACTGAAACAGTCTGAGATTTAAATGAATAGTAATCAACGTACTTTTAAATGAACTAAGCAGAACTTTTCTGCATATGGTTTATCTGAGATCAAACACTATCCCACTCGTGTCCAGTCAGTAATTGGGAGTTTGGACACAAGTTCAGCTCCTAAATACATCTAAACATCCGCAGGACCTTTAATTATGTATGTAACTTCCACACTCACTACGGATTTGATTTTTACCATGTCAAGTCAAAACACTGCACAAACAAAAAAGAACTGACTATCACTCACTTCTGAGTTAATCATTCATACAGCACCTCAGTAAACACTTGAAAGTAGCCATTCCAAACAGTACTGGAACCCATCCACCCCATTTGTCTCTCTCTCTTTCTCTCTCTCTGTCTCAATGCTGCATCTCTTCTTTTTCCTCACACACAAAAGTGAATAGTTGACTGGCCAAAGTACTTTACACGTTGGAGACAGACGCTGATAAAAGCCAAGGGCACTGATGACGTCTCCTGACAATGAGTTTATCTAGACATTCAACAAAAACAACATTAAAGTCCAGAAGTTCTGGTGATAAAATACAAAATAAAAAAACAAACTCCAAACACCTAAACTTTTGGATATTGAATATAACAAGATTAGAACTATGTCAGCCACTTTTCAGCAGACAAATATTCCAGAATTCTAAGATTCTAAAATTCGATATAATAACAAACATTCTAATATTCTAATAACATTGTAACATTCTGAACAACATTGTAAAAACCTAATATTAAGGTTTTTTTTAGCATTCTAATGTAGAGACATCTTGTACCAACATTCTAACATTTATAACAAGTGTAGAAAAGTTCTAAAATTCTTTAGCAGCAATCATTCTATTATCCTAACATTCTAACATTCTATAACAACAAATATTCTAATATTGTTACGTTGTATAATAACAAACTTTCCAACATTCTATCATTTTGCAATGAAAACAATTACAATTCTGCTATTCCAACATTCTTTCATTTTACAATAAACATTTCTAATATTCTGTTACAAGAATCAAATATTCTAACATTCAGGCTTGTAACAGTGTATTCTTGTAACAGTGTATTCTGGCAAATATTCAAAGAAATTAAAATAATATTCTATAATAACAAACATGCTATGAAAACACACATTCCAAGATTCTAACATTCTATTGTCTTACAACAAAAACATTCTAAAATTCTAATATCCTCCTACAACAATCTAATATTCTAACATTCAGGCACTGTAAAATTCTATGACAGCAAATATTCAAAATTTTCAGCTTTACAATATTCTAGAATAACAATTATTCTTATATTCTAATATTCTAACATTCTACAACTGTAAACATTCTAGCATTGCAACATTCTATAAAAACACACATACTAAGATTCTAACATTCCACCTTACAGCAAAAAACATTCCAAATTTTTAACATTCCATTACAGCAATCTAATATTCTAACATTCTGACATCAGAATACTCTGATAAATATTCAGAATTTTTAACATTACAACATTTCAATAATAAACATTCTAATGTTCTAACATTTTATAACAACAAATTTTCTAATATTCTATTGCTCTATAACAAATATTCTAAAGTTGTAACATTCCATTAAAACATTCTAAATTCTACAATTCCATAAAAACAATTTCAAATTCTAATATTCTGTTACAACAATCTAATATTCTAACATTCAGACATTGTAATATTCTATGATAAATTGAATATTGAATATTTAACATTATAACATTCTATTATAATATATATTAAAATACTCTGACATTCTGTAACAAACATTTTAAAATTCTAATTGTTACAAACAATCTAAAACTCTTGTGAGTTATTCTAACACTCACATTCTCAATCATTCTAAAACTCTGGCATTCTATAACAAAGAACATTCTAAAATTCTAACATCATAAAATTATAACATTCTATAACAACAAATATTCTGAAAGCTTTTACACATCAAGCGCAGCTTATTTGTGTCATTTATTTGGATGTGAATGAATTAAACTGATGATATTTTGTACACCGCACACGATTTTGACAAACTGCTATTGTCTCTGTAGTTGGCATAGCAACAACCAAGATGGGTGATCGGCTGAGTCCCAGCAACCTGAACTTTGTGACGAATGTCAGAGGGATCAGTTCGTTCTCTGCTTTGTTGTATGTGCAGCTGCATCTCCCAAATCAGCTCCAGCTGGACTCCAGACATCAGAGCTGAGTGAGGAGGACCTTGTACAGTTTCAGCTCCACTCTGTGCTGTATTCATTTTTCCAAAGGGGAAAGTAGCCTAAAAAACTTGCAGCTTTCACTTCCAAATATTGCACCATTTTGCTTTGGTGTGCAACAAATGGATTGGTGTGAACAGAGGAAAACATTCCAAAAACCTTTTTGTAATTCCAGCCAGATATGCTGTCAGAATAAAAGGTACTGTGTTGGCACATTTTGTTCATCAAGGTACAAGCTATGCAAATGTTAAACCCTAAAAGTTTTAACAAGGCCAGCTGTGAACCTTATATGTTTTTCTCAGTATGGAAAATATGTATCTGTAACATAACCTCATTTTTAAAAACAGAACCAAAAAAAAAAAAAACTTCTGGTGTGCACAAGGGCGTGTGAATTCAACACAAATTAAAACCTTTGCAACTCCTTGAGCTCTGGGCTATAAACTATAAACAGACGGCGTCTCTTCAGTGATCTGCTCTGTAAACATTACTTTTATAAAATAACACAAAGAGCGTCTGAGAATTTTGGCTTTCAGCAGTAACTGGGGCAGTCATGGGCTGGAGGTGACCAGTGCCGACAGTCCATGACTGAGGTGTCCTTGAGCAAGACACCTAACCCCCAATTCCTCCCTGGGCGTCGTGGATAGGGCTGCCCACCCCTCCGGGCAAGTGTGCTCACTGCCCCCTAGTGTGTGTGTTCACTAGTGTGTATGCGGTGTTTCACTTCACGGATGGGTTAAATGCGGAGGTGGAATTTCCCCGTTTGTGGGATTGTAAAAAGTATCACTTAAATTGTAAGCATATGGCAATATGTGTAGATCATAAAACACACATTCTCTTAATTTGAGGGAAGCTTTTACAAAAAAAATAAATAAATAAAAATTTGCATTTATTTCATGCAGTTACTGAATAATTTGCCTTACGATTTGGTCATGAAAATTCAGATGGACAAACCAAAATATACCCTGGAGAATACGAGGTTAAAAAACATCCTTTCAATGGATTATGATACACCAAAAGAACCAAAAATATGGTTCTTCAAGGGTCCTTTAGTGTAGACGCTTAGCAAAAAGAGTTCTATATATTATCAAAAAGGGTTCTTTAGCTTATAACAGTAGTGAAACTGCCTTTACAGTAAAATAAAGCTCTGCTGATCGTTCGACACAGTTTAACAGTAAATGATCTTAAACGCTAGTGTTAATGTAGAAATGCTGATTCACCCTTTAACCCTGAAGATCAGCGCAGACTGCTGGTTGCCATAGCAACACAGACAACAGTCTTGCCCAACTAGTAACGAAACAGCAAAGAGAGAGATTTAAGACGAACATCGATAATTTAGAGGTGAAAGGACTTATTTGTGTTTATAATCACTCCAGCTGGTTTCCTGATACATTTAATCTGCAGCGAGAAACTCAAACACTAAAAATCATGAAGCTGAAATTGCTTCTCATTCTCCAGCTTCTTGTTCAAAGTTTCCACCTTAAATGGTGCTGCCATAACAATCTTGTGTCTCAGGCACCATTTAAGGAACAGGAAAATGCGAACAAGAAGCCGGAGAATGAGAAGCGACTTCAGCCTCATGAAAAGTCAAACATTGAGTGACATTTTCCAAGAAACTGTTCTACTTTTGGAGAAGTTTCCTGCTGGAGATGCGGGAAAAGCAGCTATAGGTGAGCTAAAGCTTAAAGCAGAGCAAACTAAGTCTGTGCTTTTGTTTGTATTATATTTCTTAGTCTATACTAGGACATCAGCACATACTGAGACATACGTGCAGCCAAGATTCTTAAATGCTACTTGAATAAATGGACATAAAATGTTGTGGCTCCCAAAGTGGTTTCAAATGTAACTTCAAAACATTTGGGTTGTGACCCTTGTTCTATATAAAACCACTGTCTTTGCCAAAGAACCCTTGAAGAGCCAACTTTTCTAAGGGAGTACAATTATGTTCGCTAAATAAAGGTAATGAAGACGCACCCATGAGGGTTCCACCCCAGTGAAAAGAGGGCACCACGCCAGTATCACTTTTTCTGAGAGTGTAAAAGATGCCAATCCAGTGTTCAGGTTTGTTTGGGATGGTATTTAATGTAGTCTACAGGGTCGTACTGCGCACAATGTCATCAATGAGAATGTTTCACACTTAGATACAAACTGTTCTTCAGAGTCCACACAGCTACTCTTCCCTGATCACCTGGGAAGCTCATCTTGTTTCCAGTGCTACTCTGACACACCAGGACACTCCAGCCGTCCACTGATACCCACACACACACCCACACACTCTCCTGTCTGTGTGGAGTGTGTGCTGGAAGCGGATCAGTGAGCAGAGGCCGGGAGGAAGAGGATCCACTCCTTCTGCTGTATATGTCACTGAGAGCTGGCAGAAGTGCGAGATTGCGCTCGTGTTTCAGCCTGTTGCGTCAGAACGGCTCCTCATGAATGGTTTAGATGAAGGCGGGCGCGCTGTCTTTGTGCTCTTCTGTAGATTACGTTCACTTTTCTCTTGTCGTGTCTCAGACAGCCCTCATTCTCCGTCTCGTTCCCTCTCTCCAAAGCCACATGTCACACATACGCAGTGACCATTCATTTTTAACTGGACAGCGTGGCCGTAGGCTTGGCTGGCTATCACGACTGACCTCTCTGTGCTGTGCCCACAAATATGCTCTTTCGGAGCACCTGTTGTGATGACAGACAAAGCTTTAAGAATGTGATCTAACACAGCCAAAAATGTACTTCTTTTAGAAAGTTTATTAAACAATTCAAACTGTTTCGAGTCTTAAATTGCCCAGTTTTAACTTTTTTTCTGTGTCTATGAAGTGAAATTTTCTGATTCAATGAAAAATCTTAATTAAAACTCAAACCAAAACCAAAGTTCAGGACATGTTCAGCTGAAAACTTAAAACTGAAAGGGTTCTTCTACATGTAATATGCCATTTTATTTGAAAGACAAAAATACTGATGATGCTTTAAAGGCAATAATAGATATGTTGCGCAAGGGAACTAAAAGAACTAGAGGACAATTGAATTTTTTTAACAGGCTGCTAAACAATATTAAACATGAAAAGTTACAAAATTATTAAAACATAATGGTTCATGGTTTCCCAAAGGCATCTAAAGCTGAATTCTAGCATCACCCCAACTTAAACAATCTCATTTTGGAATAGCTAAAACAGTAATAGGTAAAGCACCCATGTAGTCTACAACTTCTCCTGCAGGGGGCGCTATTAGAAACAGCCATAAACCTCAGAAGGAGCTAAAAATGTACATCTTTGCAGAAACAACTTTCCAAATCAGAGGTAAAAAGGTTTATTAGCAAAAGATATTGAGTCACTCAGTATTATTTATATGATTTCTGTTAGAGTATTTTGATAAATCTTTAAAAAATGTTAAAATGTAAGGGAAAGATCAGACTAAATGCAGGTGCAAGGACCATGTTTGCATTTCATTGTTGATCCACTGCTACTCAAACTGTTTGAACGTGTCAGTACGGACCAGCACAGGAGGTCAACAAACAGCATTTGCCAAACAGCCAGCACAACCCTGAATACAAATCTGTGAGGTGCTTTGAGCTGGTCTAAAGGCACTACAGCCTGTAACTTTCCATTATTGTGACATGCATTTCAGATTATTGCATTAAAACCAATTAATTCATGAAAACAAATACACAAATACAAAAACCTATGCACAAGCGAGTTAGATGTAATTAAATGTTGAAATGGCAAACTAAGTAACTAGGCAATTGATTATGTAATTACATGTAAAACTATCACAAAATGACAGTTTTTATTTCAATTTATACTGTTATATTTCATTTAGTGTTAAACAGGGTTCCGAATTCTGGGAAATTCTTTGACCAAATAACAAATAATTGTTATTAGTTGAAGATTAATCATTAACCTACAAACTTAAACTCAGAACCCATTAAAAACCTTAAACACAGCCAGACTTTTTGCTAACAGGAGTATAAAAACAAGCACATGTAGAAATGGTCGTGCTGGAGAGATCAGTGACTTTTAACGTGGTGCTGGCATAGGATGCCAAACTGCCAACAAGTCAGTTTGTTACATTTCTATCCTGCTAGATCTGCCCCTGTCAACTGTAAGTAAACTCACAGTGTGGGGCAAAGTACGTAGCATATGAAAATTGCACATCTTCTGCTGCTTTACACTATGATAAGTGATGTCTGGACTCTGGAACAATGGAAATGTTCTCTGGAGTGATGGATCATACTTCACTATCTGCCTCTCTGATGAATCTGGGTTTGGTGGATGCCAGGAGAATGCTACCTAACAGAATGCATACTGCACTCAGTAAAGTTTGGTGGAGAAGGGATAATGGGCTGGGACTGTTTTTCAGCATTTGGGCCCCTCAGTTCCAGTGAAGGGTGATGTTAAACCTGCAGCACCAAGACATTTTACACAATTATATGCTTCCAGCTTTGTGTCAGCAGGTTGGGGAAGAACCTTTCCTGTTCCAGCATGACTGAGCCCTACATAGCAGTTCCATAAAAACATAGTTTGATGAGTTTGGTATGGAGGAACTCCAGTGGCCTGCAAAGAACCCAAATCCACATTAATGCCCATATTTTTGGAATAGGATGTCCAACAAGCTCATGAAGCCATAATAGTAAGTTGTCCACATACTTTTGGCCATGTAGTGTATTCAGCCAGACCAGGGCTAGCTCAAATTTCATGTGCATAGTTTAGACAACAATCAACATAAGGTTGGTACTTGCAACTTTTATTATCATGAGATGAACTATATGGGCTAACCATTAGCTAACAAACATGTTTGTAGGCTATTTTTGGGCTATACTCATTAGAATCGCTTAAAATCTCAGGTTTATTCCATACTACAGCTTATTATTCAGTAACTACAGGAACCTGAATGCAAACTGGCTGAACTATTCTTAGATTATAGAAAAGTGCTATAAAATTTTGGGTCTGTCGGTGGTCCCTGGGCATTTAAGTGGGTAAACCAGGAGTCAGCAACCCAAATGTTAAGAAGAGCCATTTTGTCCTTTCAGCAAAAATCAAACCACCTTGGGCATTTTATGTCAATTTTACCATCTTGGCTGTAAATTTGTGTCAGTGTGTGCTGATGTACTAGTGTAGACTAAAAAATATAAATGAAAACGCAGACTTACTTTGCTCTGCTTTAAGCTTTAACTCAGTTATAGCTGCTTTTCTCGTATCTCAAGCAGGAAACTTTTCCTGCAAAAGTAGGTTTCTTGGAAAATGTCTCTCATTGTTCAACTTTGATGAGGTTGAAGTCGCTTCTCATTCACCAGCTTATTGTTCGAATTTTCCCTTTCCACCTTAACGCCTGAGATGCCAGAGTGTTGCTGCTGCCGCATTTAAGGTGGAATGGGAAAATTTGAATGAGAAGCTAGCAAATGAGAAACACATCAGGAAACCATCTGGAGTGATTATGATTGCAAATAAGCCCAATCGTCTCCAAATTATCGATGTTCATCTTAAGTCTCTCTCTTTGCCTTTTTTGTTAGTTACTAGCCAGGTGAGACTGTAGTCATTGCTGTGGTGTCATTGCTTCAGTAGTAAAGTAAATTAGCAGTTCTACATTAACTCCAGGGTTTAATTTATTGTTAAAACTCTTGAACATTCAGCAGAGCTTTATTTTACTGCAAAGTAGGATTATTTTAGTTTACCTACAAATCTAATTCAGCTGTGGAGCCGCAAGAGAGCAGTAAAAGAGACTCCAGAGCCGCATGCTGCTGACCCCTGGTCTAAACAAAGAGTCTTAGTGCTGGACTTAATTATCCTAGTTGTGATAGAGCTGTAAACTATGTTGACATTTTTCTGTAAATTACATTTACGTTGTTTACATTGATTGTTTAATCTGTGCTATATCACTTTATCAATGTTTTGAAGCTACTGGATAGAAATAAGTGGAGTTTTCAATACAATGTTAAATGAAAACTCACCTATTCAAATATAAATTCTTAGAGTTACTAATGTTCGTCTATGTGTAGCTGATTCAGGAGCTCCTAGTATGTAGATCTATTACACTCTCGTATGCACAGTATTGGTATTACTGGATCTGCCCTTTCCTGGTTTTCCTCATATCTCAGTGACAGATGTCAATATGTATCTATTCAGAATAATAAATTCTCTATGGTCTCTGTGACTAAGGGTGTTCCACAGGGCTCAGTTTTAGGTCCATTGCTCTTCACTATTTACATGCTGCCACTTGGGCAAATAATATGCCTTCATGGTTTAAGTTTTCACTGTTACGCAGACGACACTCAGATCTATGTTAGTGTTAGCCCTGTTCAGACTACACCACCACTTGCTCTATCTGAATGTATCCATGACATAAAGTCATAGATAAGTTTGAACTTTTTAAAACTGAGTTGCTTTTAACTGGCGGAAAGTCCCTGATATCTAGCTCATCTGTCCTTGGCATCAATATCGATGGGATTCTAGTAACACCTTCTCCCCACATCCGCAACCTCAAAGTTATCTTTGACCCTATACTGTCTTTTGACATCCACATTAATTCCGTTGTTAAGATAACATTTTTCTTTGCAATGTTTTTCGCCTCTGACAGTTTCTTAGTCAAGCCGATGTAGAAACGCTTGTGCATGCATTAATAATGTCAATGTTCTCTTTTCTGGTCTTCCTGTCAAAACGCTCACTAAGTTACAGTATGTTCAAAACAGAATGACCACATCACTCCTGTCCTTTAGAGTCTTCACTGGTTGCCCATTACATTCCGTATTTAGTACAAAGTTATTATAACATATAAAGTTCTGCACAGTCTGGCTCCTCAATACTTGGCATGGCTTCTTCATCTATATGTCCCATCCAATACTTTGAGATCGCAAAATCTAGGCCTTCTTCATGTTCCTACATTTAAATTGGTTTCTATGGGTGGTCGACCATTTAATGTAGTAGCTCCCAAGTTATGGAATACTCTTCCACAGTCTATTCGGGATGCAAGCTCTCTGTCTTCATTCAGATCTGTTAAAGACGTACTTGTTCTCACTGTGTTATCATTGTTCCATTTATACTTGAATGTTTAGCTCTATTGTCCTTTTGTTTACTGTGTTGCTGTTTAATATGTTGATGTTCTTTGATTGTAAAGCATCTTTGAGCATGGGAAAGGCGCTATATAAATAAAAGTGATGATGATGATGATGAATTGTTTTATTGGAAATTAAAAGAAGCATTTGTTGGGCATTCATATTTTTGTTGATTAATCACCTAGTGTTAACCTTTACACACTATATTGGTGCATATTTTCAAGTGCTCATGATATCCATATAACTATCAAGAATTGAAAAGACAATTATATGGCTTGGCCGGTCAATTGGTCATTCTCTCCACTGAATGAAGGTGGAACACATGAGGTACACAAAATCTAATGCTTTCTGTAAATGTACCGGCCTCATATTGTCTTTGAGAAGGGTTGTTTTTCCCAGCTGGGAATAAGAATCGATCTGTGGCATTCCAAAAACCAAACATGACCTGTGATCCACGGCCCCTCAGAGTTAGGCCTCAGTGTTGGATCAATAGTCACTTACTGTATGAGGGCAGTTTAGTGTGGTACGACATGCTGCCTGGGGGAAGGGTCACAGAGTGATGGAGCGATTGTGGCCCCAAAAACAAACACTAAATTCATTTGGACAGCCTCAGCCTATAATGTCAAAGTACAAAACAATACATCATCATATGAACGCAGTTTAATAGCAAACATTTCCATTCAGTCTACATACATAGACTTTTTATCAGTGCAAGAAACCATCTAGCACTGCTCTAGCAACCTTTTGGGACACCATAACAACCACTGAGTAACACCATAAGAACCACTGAGTAACACCTTAACAATCACCTGGAACATAAAAGCAACCACCGAGCAACACCTTACCAACCAACTGGGATACCATAGCAACCAACGAGTAATACCTTAGCAACTGACTGTAATACCATAGCAACCTGGTAGCACCACCCTTCTAACCATATGGGATGCCATAGCAACCACCTAGCAACAACCAATCAACCAGCTAAAATACCATATTAATGCATGGCAGCAACCTAGCAATCATCTTAAAATTGCTTCAGTTGCAACGTCTCTGCATTTTCCTCACTTTTTTACATCCTTTGTGATTTACAGTAGAGTGCAAGTTTAACTGAAGTCCACAAACTCTGGTGCACCAAATCCGATGCTTATATATCTGTTTCTCTCTCTTTGTGAAAATTCAGAGCAGAAATATGGTTCAAACATTTCCTGAATCTGTAGAGTCACCCGTTCCATTCCATTTTTTCATGAGATCATTGAGACTCAAATCCAGAGTTATGAGCCTATGAAGAGGGGCTGAGATACATGTCATCTGCATCTTACCATCTCACCATGTAGAACTGATGCATTCCTGTCTGTACATTTAGTGTGAAACTGACCAATGGACACTCAGGAAATCACCAAGGACTGACCATCATGCTGGCAAGAGCCTTTAAAATAATATTTGAGATACGAGAAATCTCAAGAAAAATCAAGAAAATGCCCTCAGACCCCAGAGGGTTAAAATGGTTTACTCTAGCAGAAATTGTGTTTTTGACAGTAATTTTTTTGTGTTAGAATAAATACAGATAAACATATTGACACTTTACTTGTACCCTGCTACATAACATTGACTGTGTGCAACTGTCATACTTGATTTTAGTTCACAAGTGATTTTTGGTATGTTTTTAGTTATTGTTTCATTTTTATTATTCTGTTCTGATCATATTTATTAAGTTCCTATATTGTTGTGATTTTAATGGTTTATTGATTATTTTTAAATTTACTACTATGATTATACTTACTTTAGCATTTGTTATGTTTCTACTATTTAACTTCTCAACGCTGATCTCTCTATTGGCTCGGCTGCATTGTAAACGAGGGTCTACCTCAACGTACTCTGAGTTTAAATAAAGCTTGATTGATTAATTGATTGATTGATTGATAAGCATGCCATAAAAATTGTTACTGTAGTCATATGCTGTCAGGAGTTGACATGATTTGTCTCGCAGTAATATAACAGTGTCATGTTACCATTAATAACTTATAATTAGTTTGACAGACATCATGTTTTCATGATATCATGAAATTATTTTCAATGTAATTATTCATATGTTACAGAAACCTATGGAGTAAATAGGCCACCCACCTCCAAAGCCCCAGTTTAACCATTTTACCACGGCTTGGGCTCACTGGTGGGCTCAAAATTTTACTGCACACTTCTATATCCTAAAAAAAGCTCAGTTGGTTTAAATTGAAGTCCCTATAGCTAACAAATATTATACAACAGTTAGTTCTGGCCATGTGAGCTGATTGGTTGAGAGGTATTCTAACTGTGCTGTTATTTCACCATAACTTCACAGGTTTTTCCCCAACACTGCATCACTCTGCTGAGATGCTGTTGCTAAGCAACAACTTTGACTGCTCAAGCCATTTGAAAATTTTTACTTTTTACTTTGCCAGAAACAGAAAACGGACACTTTTAAGGTCACATTTGACTGACAGCTGATTTGACCAGACTCTGAAGATGAGACGTAGCAACAAGCTGCTGGTTAAGGAACTATAATTTGGAGGAAGGAACTGAACATTAAAACATATTAAACGCCACGTTCACGGCCCTGTTTATTAATTTCTTACTGTATTTATTTAACTGTTGTATTAAAGCAGTAGAGCACTCGAGGAGTGTGTTATCACCAATAACATCACGATAAAATGCTCCCTATCATGTTCTATTGCTTAAATAGGCCTTAGCATGTAATAAGCCTGGAATGTTAAGGGGTCAACCTCTGGTTACCAGCACCCCCCAGAAATGTAAGGTCAATCCTGTCATGCGTTTCCCTCAGCAGTGATTTGTAGTGCTCATTCATTGCTAATTCTCTGCACTGCACTGTTTCTGTGTGTTTGAGAAACAGAGACGATCCTAATTTGTATCTCCGTGGTAAATTCCCCTGCTGCGTCCTGATTGAGTTTGTTTGCTCGTACTTCGCTTTGAGGAAATCTGAGAATACTGAGTTGTATGAATCTGAAGAAAAGAGAACATGGTTACTGAAAAGCCTTGTTTTTACCGTAGAGCACCAATTAAAAAGTCTATTCCCATAAACCGGTGGATCAAAGGAGGAGGACATAAAAGAACAGCGTAGACGTGAGAGAGGGGTGGAGGGTAAAAAAGTCAATAAACTGCTCAAATATGGAGGATTAATTACAACTTCACAACACTTACGAAGTTTTGTGCGCTAGAAGGGTGATGGGCGCGTGTTAGCTTTGCCCATTGCCATGGCTACTGGGGCTACGCTAATCAAAGCACGCTATCACGCTAATGGGCAAATCTGTTAATGACGGCAAGTCCGCTTTAACCTTAAAGGCTTTTCAACTTCATAGGGTGACCTTTCATTAAAGGAGAGAAACAGAAGCGAAATGCTAACAGGGGCTGAAGACCGTACTGATGCATGTGATTAATTACAGGCGATTGCGCTGGGATCAAATGAGAGTTTCCCATTTTAATAACTGATTGATTTGCTCTTTTGCTGAAATCTAAACTCTTTAGCAGATCAGTGGCGGTAAAGTGTCTCGAGCATCGGTTCTCTGAAGTGTTGGACGATGCGGATCTCTGTGGTGACCTTTCAGCAGAACTAAGACTTTTCCTCCCTTCACAGTGATTTATCAACACAGGCTGTGTGTGCTCAAAAATATTCGTCTGCATCATATAGAAAATGTGCATTTATCTGGTGTAGCGAGAGCAAATTAAGAGATTGTAGCCCCCTCAAACTCTAAGGGTCCATACTTTCTCAATCTCAGAACTACAGAACTTACTTAACAAGTTTTCAGACACTTTTGTTCTTGTTATTTAGTTTGTATGTCCACTTAAAATGTGCATGTCTTTTGGGCTCCCAAGCATTGGTCCCGTCATCAGGAGATAGCGAGTTCGATCCCTGGTGATGCTACAGCCATCTGTAGCCGGGAGTCCAAGAGTGCACAATTGGCCTTGCTCTCTCTGGGTGGGTAGGATGGCCCCCCTTCTCCCCCATCACTCAATGCGATACTAGTCAGAGCAGGTGTCTGTTAGCTGATGTAACAGAACTGGCTGTGGCGCTCTCCTCCGAGCACATTCGGCTGTCCAGTGACGTTGCATGAGCGGCAGTTCGAAAAGAAGCGGTGGCTGGTTTCACAGGTCTCGGAGGAAGCCTGTGTTACCCTTCCCTCTCCTAACGTTGGTGGTATTGTGTGACTGGGGCAGTCCTGACTAGTGGGTGGAATTAGACGACTAAACTGGGGAGAAAATTGGGTAAAAATCCAAAAACAAAAGAGTACGTGTTTTGACTTTGCAATTACAAACATAAAAGACAAAGTATGTTTTCATAAGCACAATCAAAGACTGGTTTTAAAAAAACACCACAAATTAATAACATTAGTGCTTTCTTGCAAAGTCATTGCTGTCAGCTACGGCTTTGAGATGGTAGTCAAGTCAAGTCAAAGTATATTTATGTAGCACTTTTTACAACAGGTGTTCTTGCAAAGCAGCTTCTACAGAAAAATCTGGGTCCGAGCCCCCATGAGTCTCATCAATGGCAACAGCGGCAAGGGACAACTCCTTAAGAGCAAGAGGAAGAAACCTTAAAAGGAACCAACAGCATCAGATTTCACAGGGTGGGCAATTCTTCAACTCAGCGAGTTGACAATGGTAGAAAGCTGATTGTGATGACTGTGGTTCAATTTTGTCTCATTCCTCAAAGTTACTTTTTCCCTCTGTTGAAGAATTTTAAAATCCAAAAATTTTCCATGGGGTTGAAATTTGCAGATTCGCTTCTTCAGAAACCAGATTCGAGTCATTTTGGCTGTATGTTCGTGGTCATTGTCTTGTTTTAATGTTCATCTTCTGCTCTTTCTCTGTTGCTGAGATGAATGTTTTTCATTGTTGATGGCAAACACCTCAGAGAAGCAGCTCTATATCATTATGCTCCTACCTTCATACTTCACTGTTGGGGTTCTTGAGATCGTACACAAAACCTTTCTTTCTCCAAACATGAAAAGCTGATTTAAGTCCAGAGTTCTGCTTTTTGTCTGACCAAACTACACTGTCCCAAAGAGTTCTGGTTTGTCTAAATTCTTTAAGAGTTTTGCATGGGGTGTAAGAATAGATTACGGGATGGCGGCGAGGCGGACACAAGTGCAGAACTGAAAACAAGTGAGAATGAGTGTTAACGAAATTTATTGGGGCAATGGAAAGTGAGTTTGGAAAGTTGAGGTAACCCGGAGCCGTGGAGTTACCGCTGTGCCACTGGGACACACAGGTGCCAATGGGTAAAACACCTCAAGGAGGTGGGAATGAAAAGGCGGGAAAATGGCAAACAAAAGAAACGCTGAAAGCAGATATTGAAGGACCTCAGGCACCTCAGAAAATAGAGACGACTTTGGCCCTTCCTGTAGAGGGCGTCAGTGTTCTTAGCCCAGTCCAGTTTATTGTCAGTTAACACACTCATTGACCAAAATGTGACTCCAACTTCCAGAAAAAGAATCTTAAAAGAATTAACTCTCACTCAGGAGACCTAGGAAGCAGGTAGGACCTGGTAACGATTAAGTTGGTCCACCAGAAAGTTGGAGCTACAAGGAAGGGGTTTCAAATGTGTCTAAAGTGGCCAGTTGAGTATGTAATGGGTCTTAATGTGTTACGATTCTATGATAAACTGAAGACCTATGTATGAAAGTCATTTTAACATTTTTAAAGCCTTGCTCTACACTTTTACCACCAAAAACGAGGCTGAGTTTTCCACCTCTACAAAAAATTACATCTGCTTTCACAGGATTTAATAATTGTTTTTGATGCAGTCGTCTGGACTGCATTTCAGAATCACTGAAAATGACAGGCTTTACCACCATTAGACCAAGTCAGAGCACCTCACTGATCTGTATTCATTGTTGTGCTGGCTGTTCAACTTTGATTAATGTATGATTCACTACAAAACAAACCCGAGAAAGAATTTTTATCCATTTATTTGAGTATAGCAAGGCAGTCGCTAATCATAATTCTGTATTGTTGAAATTTATTGGTGTTGGAGTTTGGCTGCAGGTTTTATTTTTGAGCTTTTATTGTGTACAGACGAGGCCTAAAGAATGGGATTGGATTTCTGTTTTCATAAATATAATAATACGTATTTACACTTCTTCAGTCTTTTTATCTGCAAAGGATTACTAAAGCAATTTGCAATGTAATGGATTTTTTATTCCTCTCATAGATACCTGTCTACACTTCCTTATGACGGGGTCACTTTGGGTTAAATGGCAGAGGTTTCTGTAATCACTCCTTCACTCCTCTCATTTTTCCATTTGACGAGCTTTCTCGCGGGACATCGTTTACACACTCTGACCTTGTGCGCAGTGTAAATCTCTGCTGGAGCTTATTGAGTTTAGTCAGGAAAACAGGCCCGGAATAAAAACAGTGCAAACACACAGCAGCTAAGCCCACAGCCTCTTTGTGAGTGAGTAATCCACTCTGAGTGAGAGCTGGCCACTGCGGTCTGACAGGATCAAGTCACCTTCACTGATAAGCCCTGAAAATTACGCCTCTTACTGCATCTAAAGCCTGTTTTCCACCGCATGGTACTGACTTGACTCGACTCGAGTCTACTCGCCTTTTTTTTTTTTCCACTATGCAGATCTGGTACCGAGTAATATATTTGGTACCACCTTTTTTGAGGTTCCAAGTGAGCTTAGCTGACAGGTGACTTTAAAACGCCACAGATGGCTCCCGAGTTGCGCAACTGTCTAAGCGTTGGCCGCGTCATCAGGAGATCACGAGTTCGATCCCTGGTGATGCTACAGCCGTCCGCAGCCGGGAGTCCAAGAGAGCACAATTGGCCTCACTCTCTCTAGGTGGGTAGGATGGCCCACCTTCTCCCCCCCATAAATCAGTGCGATGCCAGTCGGCGCAGGCGTCTGTTAGCTGATGTAGCAGATTTGGCGGTTGGCGCTCTCCTCCGAGCGCGTTCAGCTGACCAATGACAGTGGCAGTTTGAAAAGAAGCGGGGGCTGGCTTCACAGGTCATGGAGGAAGGCTTTTAGCCTTCACTTTCCTAGTGTTGATAGGATCGTGTGACTGGGGGAGTCCTAACTAGAGGGTGGAACTGGAGACGACTACATTAGGGAGAAAATTAAAACAGAATAAAAATAAAACAAAAACCCTAAAAAATGCTACAGACTACCAGAAAAAGACTACAAAAATTTTGTCTCACATCATGGTTTCATGTGGCATCACTATGATAACCAGCTGCAATCAGGGGGTCCTAATATCTATAGTGGGACACCAAATAACTGACACCAAAAGCGAGTTGAGTCAAGCTGTACCATGAAGTGAGGAATTGGCTTAAGAGTCTCTGAGTATATACACTGGCCAGGCATAACATCATGACCACCTCCTTGTTTGTACACTCACTGTCCATTTTATCAGCTCCACTTACTGTATAGCTTTGTAGTTTTACAGTTACAGACTGTAGTCCATCTGTTTCTCTGATACTTTGTTACCCTGTTCTTCAGTGGTCAGGACCCCCATGGACCCTCACAGAGCAGGTATTATTTGGGTGGTGGATCATTCTCAGCACTGCAGTAACACTGACGTGGTGGTGGTGTGTTAGTGTGTGTTGTGCTGGCTTGAGTGGATCAGACACAGCAGTGCTGCTGGAGCTTCTAAACACCTCAGTGTCACTGCTGGACTGAGAATAGTCCAGCACCCAAAAATATCCAGCCAACAGCGTCCTGTGACCGCTGATGAAGGACTACAGGATGACCATCACAAACTGTGCAGCAGCAGATGAGCTATCGTCTCTGACTTTACATCTACAAGGTGGTCTGACAAGATAGGAGTGTCTAATAGAGTGGACAGTGAGTGGACTCCAGCAGCAGGGCTGTATCTGATCCACTCGTACCAGCACAACACACACTAACACACCACCACCACCACCTCAGTGTTACTGCAGTAATGAGAATGACCCACCACCCAAACAGTACCTGCTCTGTGAGGGTCCATGGGGGTCCTGACCACTGAAGAACAGGGTAAAAGGAGGTAACAAAGTATCAGAGAAACAGATGAACTACAGTCTGTAACTGTAGAACTACAAAGAGCTGATAAAAGTCAATAAAAGTCAGTCAGTATCTGCAATAAATGATTCAGTACCTACTATGTCCACTATGGATTATTTAATAACTCTTTATTATTTTACATCTATCATGGATTATTCATTAATTTCTACACATTATTAAATATCTAATCTGTATTTTGATGCAGTAACAGGAACAAATGATTAAATAACTTCTATGATCTTTTTTTAGTAACTACTATGAGCTTAGTGTAGGTGCTGAATTATTAAGTGAGATTAAGTGACCCATATTAGTCCCACAATGGGGAAATTTCACCTCTGCAACCCATCCATGCAGTCAAACACCACATACACACTGGTGAGCACATACACACACTAGCGGGCAGTGAGGACACTTGCCCGGAGTGGTGGGCAGCCCTATCCTGAGCTCCCGTTGGCTCTGGGGACCGAACTGGTGACCTTCCGGTCACAGGGCTGGTTCCCAAACCTCCAGCCCATGACTGCCCCCAATTACTGTTAACAAGTGTTACCCTAAAGGTAAAATGAGAAACACAGTGTATTGAAATGAATATCATTGTCTGTGGGTTCATTTTCCGGTTAATTTCAATCCAAATGCTGGAATCCTAGGTACCTAATGATCCAGATGGTTTTAGAGACCGAAGCAAAGGGAAAAGAGGAGTAACATATATAAAATTCATTTGTGTCTCTCAGAGATCTTCACAGCTGAAATGTCTCTTTGACAGGAGAATGAATGATTGAACGAGTGATTGAATGAATGATTGATTCGGGCTCGCTAAATTCCTGCTCTCTTCCAGCTTTCCTGCAGTCTTCAGGAGAAAGAGCTCTTCTTCAGGAGTGTCAGCTTTCAGTCTGAGTTAAAGAATGTAACCTGACAGTAATGATGAGGGTAGAGTCCGTACTGACTGCACACGAAGACTAGAGACAAGAAACGCTACGATCGCAACTGTCCACTCATCCAGACTTTAACAGATTTTCTTATTAATAATAAGTTTAACTTTAGATTTTTTTTGTAACCATTTTGTAAATTTGGGCTAATTAGCAATGAATTCCAGCCTGATTCCAGGTGTTTCTCTGGGGTCCTGTTTGTTTCAGCTAGTTTCCAACTTAACTACTGCCTAATCTATAATCCATGGTTACTTATGGCTGCAGTATTTGGATTAAACTGAAAAATAACGCAATTGCATCGTGTATCAATTTTAATATGTTGTGTTTCGCATAAAAACCTTTACTTTCTTTGTAACACCCTTATTAAAACTTATCAAGCTATTAGCTCTTAATGGAATATTAAGGATTAAAGATTTGCAAATTTGTGTAAAATTTTGCAGTAACACTTTCTGTGAATACCATGTCTATTATAACCTATGTACACATTCATAACACATTATAAAGCATTCATCAGGGCATCATAAACATGGCTTTAAATATATTGTCAGATGGTTGCTAGGCTATTTCTATGTTATCCCAGGTGATTATTATGGTGTTGCTAAGTCATTGCTTTGTTGTCCCAGGTGAATTATGGTGTAGCTAGGCTTTTGATACAGTCTCCCAGGTGTTTACTAAAGTGTTGCTAGGCCTTTGCTGGTATCTCAGGTGGTCCCTAAGGTGATGCTAGGCAATGCTTTGGTATCCTGGGTGGTTGCTAAGGTGTTGGAAGGCTGCTGCTAAGTTTTCGCAAGCGGCTGCTAAAGTTTTGATAGGTCTTTGCCATGTTACCCAAGGTGGTTGATAAGGTGTTGCTAGGCCATTGTTATAGTATCCCAGGTGGTTGCTAAGGTGTTGATAAGCTGTTGCTATGTTATCGCAGATGGTTGCTGAAGTCTTGCTAGGCCATTGCTATGTTTCCCAAGATGGTTGCTTAAGTGTTGCTAGGCGACTGCTATGACATCCATGTGTCTGCTAAAGTTTTGATAGCCCTTTGCTATGTTACATAAGGTGGCTGCTAAGGTGTTACTAAGCCATTGTTATAGTATCCCAGGTGGTTGCTAAGGTGTTGATAAGCTGTTGCTATGTTATCGCAGATGGTTGCTGAAGTCTTGCTAGGCCATTGCTATGTTTCCCAAGATGGTTGCTTAAGTGTTGCTAGGCGACTGCTATGACATCCATGTGTCTGCTAAAGTTTTGATAGGCCTTTGCTATGTTACATAAGGTGGCTGCTAAGGTGTTACTAAGCCATTGCTATGGTATCACAGATAGTTGCCAAGGTGTTGCTAGGCCTTTGCTGTGGTATCATGTGTAGTTGTTAAGGTGTTGATAGGCTGCTGTTATGTTATCGCAGGTTGCGGCTAAAGTTTTGCTAGGCCCTTGCTGTGTTACCCAAGATGGTTGCTAAGGTGTTACTAGCCCATTACTATGGTATCCCAGGTGGCTACTAAGGTGTTGGTAGGACATTGCTATGGTGTTCCAGGTGGTTTCTAAGGTGTTACTAGGCCTTTGCTATGGTATCCCAGGTAGTTGCTGATGTGTTGCTATGGTTTCCCAGGTGGTTGCTAAGGGATTGCTAGGCTATTGCTGTGGTATTCCAGGTAGTTGCTAGCCCATTGCTGTGGTACCCCAGGTGGTTGCCAAGAGGTTGCTTTGGCATGCCAAGTGTAAATACACTGTTTCTATGGTGTCCCATGTGGCTTAAAAAGTGTTGCTAGGGCTTTGCTATGGTTTCCTAGGTGGTTGCTAAGGTGCTGTTAGGCCATTGCTATGGTATCTCAGGTGGTTACCAAGGTGTTCAAAAGCCATTGCTATGGTATTCCAGGTGGTTACTAAGGTGTTAATAAGACATTGCTATAGTATCCCAGGTGGTTGCAAAAGTGTTTCTATGCCATTGTTATGATGGTGTCCCTACTAAGGTGTTGCTAAGCCATTTCTATGTTACCCAAGCTGGTGTGTGTGCTATTATGTATGCGGGTTTTTTGAACATTCTGCCATTCAAACATTGTGAACAAACATTGTTCTAAAGAAAGCCTTTAGAAATGTTTAATTTAGTCTTTATTTAAGTCCCAATATGTGTTCCTTAAAATAAAGTGCTACGTTTTAATTATAAAATCACATATTGTTGTCGCTGTTGTCAGAAGAAAATCTCATATCTCCAAAATAACAACCTTATAGTAGAAGGAAAAAACATGCTTTACTTTTAATGGAAGTCAATGGAACCAGACAGTTATTTTTTTGGCTGTTTCTTTTGGTCCATTCTTCATGAAATTTACATACAGTGTAAAGGGAAACAGGCCCTTTCAAATTATGTCAAAAACTGAAAAACGACAAAAATAGAGATGAAAGGTTTTGTTGTGACAGCAGAGATATAAATGATTTAATAATGTAAATCAAAATGATAGAATACCAACTGTAATCAAACTGACTGCAAACTTGCATTTTAAGATTCCATCTGAAAGGATGATGTCAGTTGTATTTTCTAAATCCCCTCACTAATTTGTCCAGGACTCTAAATATTGCTCTCTTTCACCAAACACAGAGATTTTGTGGAGTCACGTCACATGTATGTGTCCGTCTCCATTACTTCTTCAGTGTTTGACAAGTGAATGAATGATTGATCACGACTCGGCTGGATTTCTGTTCCCTTTAGGCTTTCTGTACTCTTCACTGGAGAGATCTCTTTTAAAATGATCCACATGAAATATTCAGCGCGTGAGCGAGGCCCAGCTCCCCGAGCTCAAGTCTGGAGTTTTGGGAGTAAAAAAGGAAAAAAAGCTTTTTTTTAAAGTCTCCTCTGGAATTTAAGTTCTGGATATTTTTGTGTGGATTTATCGTTCTGTGTACCTGATGGCTCTTCATTTCTATGTTTATTCATGAAATTTGACTTGCTGTCTGTTTAAGGTGGTTGGAGAAGGTCACAGTGGAGGAATCACTCGTCTAATCCTGCTCCAGGACCCACACACCACACCTTTTTACTGGGTTTTTTTTCCTCACATTTATTAAAATGGGTGGAGAAAAGTGCAGATTCCTAAGTTTCAATCTTTACCGCATTTGTGTTTGTGGGCAGAAGAGAGGATGTTTTTTTCATTCTCCTTTCAATTTAGTTAAAGGTTATTGTTGCTACTTAGGTTTGTGTTGTACAAAGAAAAACAGGAGCATTATTTTTGACAAACAGAAAGAAATCAGACGTGTAGACTCAATCATGTTACCAGCCTTCAGAATCAATGCAGTTCATTACTATAAACATGAAATTAATTATGTATTCATGTAATTATGAACAAGGAATTATGTAAACATAACATGAAACAAAATGACAACAAAGAATGAAAAGTAGAGCAGTGAAAAAGTGACACAGAGAAAAAGAGAGGGAGAGGCAGAAATAGAGAGAGAGAGAGAGAGAGAGAGAGAAGGACAGAAAGAGACAGAAAGAGAGATAAAGAACAACAAAGGGAAAAGAAAAAAAAGGAAGAAAGAGAGAAAGGCACAGAGAGAGGCAGAGCGAGAGGGACAAAATGCAAAAAGAGGGAATAAGAAAAAGAGAGAGGTAGACAATGGAAGTGAGAGAGAAAGAAAGAGAGAGAGAAAAGCAAAGAGTGAATGAGAAAGAGAGAGACAGGTAGATGAACAAAGAGAAAGAATGAGTGACAGAAAGGTTCAAATTAGAGAAAGAAAAAGAAAGAAGGAGTGAGAGAAGGAAAGAACAGAGAAAAAAGAATGAGTATGGGAGAGTGAGCGAGTGAAAGACTGAGAAAGCTAAGGCGAGAGAAAGAGCAAAAAGAGATGAAAGATGAAAAAAGAAAGAGAGAAAGGATCACAGAAAGAAAAGTTAGTGAGAGAGAGAAGAAACGAGAGACAGAGAGAGAAATAAAAGGAGAGACAAAGAGAGAAGAGAAAAAGAGAGAGAGATGAAAGAATGATAGTGAGAGAGAAAAGAAGGAAGGAGAGAGAAAAGAAGGATGGAGAGAGAGAAAAGAAAGAAGGAGAGAAAGACAGAGAGAGAGATGAAAGAATAAGAATGAGAGAGAGAATAGAAGGATGGAGAGAGAGAAAAGAAGGAAAGAGAGAGAAAAGGATGGATAGAGAGAAAAGAAGGATGGAGAGAGAAAAAATAAGGATGGAGAGAGAGAAAAGGATGAGGAGAGAGGAAAGAAGGATCGAGGGAGAAAAGAAGAATTGAGAAAGAGGAAAGAATGAAGGAGAGAGAAAAAAGGATAGAGAGAGAAAAGAAGTGTGAAGAGAGAAAAGAAGAGTGGAGAGAGAGAAAAGAAGGATGGAGAGAGAGAGAAAAGGAAGGAGAGCGAGGAAAGAAGGATGGAGAGAGAATAGAAGGATGGAGAGAGAAAAAAAGAGGATGGAGAGAGAGAGAAAAAGATGGAGAGGGAGGTGAATGAGTTAGTGTGAGATTGTTGGGACTCTTTCTCTTTAAATAATTGATCCAGAGAGACTCGGGGGAACCGTCTCATCGCCATAGAGACAGAGGCACAGGCTGTGAAGGGTGAACTGCTGACACACACACACACACACACACACACACACACACACACACACACACACACACACACACACACACACACACACACACACACACACACACACTCATTCGTTGTGGTGGGACTCGTCCTCCTGTCTTCCTCTCTGACAGCTTTTTGTATTTCCTTACCTCGATCGAGAGTTGACACTCCTGTTTGAGCCTCCTGGCCGTTTTACAGTCTCACTGCTGAAAGAATCAGCTAAACATTGTTGACATTTCATGATGATCAAACCAAAGCAGCTTAAAGACTCGAGCTTTCTTCGCTCCTGTACAGTTGTTCCCTGAGAGCTGGAAGATCTTCTTGAGACGTCAACAATAGAAGTTCAAAATAAATTTGAGCTGAAGATTAAACTGAGATGAAGAGACAATGTGCAGCAGGGGTCTCAAACTACCACACAGCTTCATACAGCCCATCACACATTTACATATTTACAAATACACAATATTCACACGTGATGGGAGGATTTTAAATTGTTTTAAATCTAGTCATTCTCTCTCATATTTCAGTAACGCTTTCTGTGAATGTCATCTTTGTAAGCATCTATAAACTCATGACATGTTATAATGCATCCATTATAGTGTGCTATGAATATGAATATAAATGCATTACATTTGATAGAGATGCTGATTATGCATTATGATTTGTTGACATAATGCAATATAAGCACTGTTCATAACACATTCTGTATCTGTCCTTACTTTATGTTCTCCAAGCTAGGACTGACTTCTTTGGCACTGACAGTATAACATCTTATTAACACTATTTATAATGCATTTTATTAAGAGATCATAATGTATAATAAATACGGCTATAAAGTGTAATGAAGTAATGAGTAATGAGTGTCAGTGAAATTCATGATTAAACACATGTATTACCATGTTTATAATGCCATATGAATGCATTGTAACATGTTATAGATGTGTATAGAAGCTTACAAATGGCGCATTCATAGAAAGTGTTACCAATATTTCTTATTTTGATATGATGGTGCGCTTGTTATAATATTATCGGTAACCATTTCTATGAATGTCATGTTTGTAAGCATCTATAAACACATTCATAACATGGTATAATGCATTCATAATGCATCATAAACATGACTATAAATATTTATAAATATACATAACATGTTATAGCCATTGTTATTATGCATTATGAATTGTTAAGATTTTTCTTGGAGAGAAATGATGGAGAATCATGATGTTAACAGTGTGCTGCCTGCAAGAAGAACCAATGACTAACTTAGCTATCATACTAATTCTGACCGATAGACAGTTAAATCTGCCCTTGTGGATTCATTCAAGTGGGAGACAGTGTGTCAGAATGAAGAAGTTATCAATCAGATCCACTGAGAACTCAGATTATCTCTACTTTAGACAATACACATGATAACCACTGTCATGCTTTTGGTTCTCTCGCTGAGTCTACACACTACAACCCCCATGAGGCTATTGTTACAGATGCCACGTATCCTCAGCCAGCCAAACAGGGACTCTGCTGTAGGTCACTCTCACCAGAATACCAATGTGCCCATAGAACCTGTAATGAGAAGAAATTGCCGCTCTCTAATGTCTTCCAGGTCTCTCAGCACTAGAGGGCGCTCAGAGCGAGTCCAAAATGAATGGGTTAAGATGGAGTATTTGAGGAAAATTCACTTGAGCAAAATTCTTAACGCAAAAGAATGCATTCATCTGAGCACACAATAGCATAAAACGTTAACACTGCTGATATATTTTCAAGAGCTCTTAAATTCAGGTTATAGGAGCTTAAAGCAGCGCTTGTGGACGTCTATGAGTGCAAATAGCCAATGTGCTGCTCCACTCGCTAACCGATCAAACCTGAGAGCGGTAATATTTGCATCCTGCTCCCTAAAACCCATTTGCTGTAGAAAAAAAGAAATATATCTTTGAGTTTTCGAAGGTTTTAGTGAAGTACATCCTTTGTACATCTTTTGATGAAAGGGAAGTTCTGGGCAAGTGATTAGAAACTATTTTAACTTTTGGCTTTTATCGGTTGAGCTCCATTCACCCCTATTCATCGAGGACTCGCTTGCAGGCACCCTCTGGCATTCTGCAATCTTGTTTTTGATATAACAGGGGAAATAGGAAGAGGCCAGACTCTGGTGTTGCCTGTTTGTAATCTACCTTTGTGTATATATATGCACATTGTCCATTTTATCAACTCCACTTACTATATAGGTGCACTTTGTAGTTCTACAGTTACAGACTATAGTCCATCTGTTTCTCTGATACTTTGTTACCCCCTTTTACCCTGTTCTTCAGTGGTCAGGACCCCCACAGACCCTCACAGAATAAGTACTATTTGGGTGGTGGATTCTCAGCACTGACGTGGTGGTAGTGTGTTAGTGTGTGTTGTGCTGGTCTGAGTGGATCAGACACAGCAGTGCTGCTGGAGTTTTTAAACACTGTGTCCACTCAGTGTCCACTCTATTAGACACTCCTAGATTGTCTTTTAGGCTGACCTGCTACACTTACTCGCTGGAACAGTTTATTACCATAGCTGAAAGGAAAGTTAGACTAATGGTTTGTACCTAAAACTTTATACTTAATCTTAATCAGTCTATCTTTTTTTGAATAAAAAAAGAGGATTTATCTTTACACAAGAAATAAATGTCATAAAATATATATATATATATATTCATAGAAAGCATTAACTGTAAATTTCTGATCATGGAGACAACCTGCTACAGCATTAATGATGTTTTAAAACAAACTACGAGTATAAACTGTTTGTATTCCTTGAAAATGATTGCTTCTTTTCATGTTTTGCCAGTTAGAACCTTATAAACCTTATATTTCCAAGCAGAAAGTGAGTTTTTAGGGTTAGAAGCGTTTGCATTTGGCCCGTTCAAAAAAGCCTTGTTTACGCATTTGATAGGATTTCGATATTTTGATATTGTACATTTGGAGTACAATTAGGGTGTCCATCATATTCATGTATGAAAGAGACATATTCCACATACCAGTTTCGCTATTTGGATTGCAAAATGTTTGAAGCTTAATATCTCAAAACCTCTCAGAATGCAGACAGAACCTTATAATTCCAAGGGGACAAAATTCCTGAGGGACTTGATGGAACATCCTTAACAAATTCCCTTTGGTCAGGAAAAACGTCCCCTTCAGGTACACCCTTAAGGTGTTTTATGCAACCTGGAACTTTGGCCAAACAGTGATTGGAGGGCTGAGAAAACAAGGTGTGGCTGGAAGTTGTCTGACGTGCACATTTATAAATGAATACAATTTACCTGAAGACCTACCTGTAATACTCACCTGTTGCCTGTTTCCTAGTAGAGTCAGCAAAAGGGAGGCGGATCAGACGGAGCTCACACATGAGTGTGCTGGAGAGCCCACGGCTAGTTCATGGTAGGGGTGATGTCTCCAATCTAGGTCCCAGAAAAGTGAGTGACACAGGTTAATAAATGTGTGCGCTGTAATGAAACATATTTTACCGGTAAGATAATACACTATGCGGCCAAAAGTATTCAGACATATGGCTTCACACGCATATGAACTTGAGCGAGATCCCATTCTTAATCCATAGGGTTAATATGGTGTCAGCTCACCCTTTGCAGCTATAACAGCTTCAACTATTCTGGGAAGGCTTTCCACAAGGGTTAGGACCAGGGTCCTTTCTGTGTGGAGTTTCCATGTTCTCCCCGTGTCTGCATGGTTTTCCTCCAGGTTCCCTGATTTCCTCTCACAGTCCAAAAACATGCAGTCAGGCCAATTGGACATGCTGAATTGCCCCTAGGTGTGAATGTATATATCTGTCTGTCTGTCTGTCTGTCTGCCCCGCGATGGACCGGTGACCCGTCCAGGGTGTATCTTTCCACCCAATGACTGCCGGGATAGGCTCCCCCACAACCCATTAGGATAAGCTGCTTAGAAGGTGAGATTTATTGAGATAATAAATATGGAGATAATTTGATGCCATTTTTCATGTAAGAGAAGCTCAAATCTGAATACATTCATAAGCACCACACACAAAACAGCTGCTCTGACTGACCATCCTGGACCTTTCAAGGTATTTTTCTCACCTTGGTCAACTTTGATGAGCATGTCATGAGTTTTCCATGAAAACCTCATCTCGCAAAACTCAGTCCTTGCATCCTTGAACCTGTGATCGATGTATTGATTTTGACTTTTTTATTTTCGCTCTAAACATCACAAATAATGCACATTGCTACGGCAAACGTTTCTGTGGTTCTCCTTCACATACTCACTTACCTGTCATTATGTTTCATTCTGAAACGTCCTTCAAAAGTCAGAAAGGAAGCGAGGACAATGTTTAAGAGAATTTTCTCCCAGACATCCTGGCCATAATCCTTTATACAATAATAACAAAGTAAGCAATTATTTTTTGAATGAAAAATCTAATCTTGTTTTTAGGGACTAAGGTTGTGTCCTGCATTCACAAGCAGGAGGAAATGTTTTCTGTCCCTTGTTGTTGGGAGAAGTTAAAGTGCATGGTCAAATCAGTCTTTCTTTTCATTGCTGTTCATTATTCCGGAGCTCTTCCAGGAGTCATGTCAGTTATGAAATGCACTGAAATCTTCAATAGTGTGGAGGTTGAGATGTGACTCTTACATAAATAGCTGTATTTAATCAGTGCAACTTTTTGCCTTTTCTTAAATTGAGTTTCCTGTTTGTGCATGGAATGGACATGTATTCCAATACATTCCAATGCATTCCAATGCATTCCAAATGTATTTTTTGTTTTTCAGTTTTTGACATAGTTTGAACCTGTTACCCTTAACATTGTATGTAAAGTTCATGACAAATGGAATAAAGGAAGTGACCTGAAATGAGTGAAAATACTGGTTCCATTGACTATTGACTAACATAAAAAGTAAAGTATGTTTCTCCTTCTCCTGTAAAATGACTGTTTTGGTGATACAAGGTCTTATACACTCGCACACACACACACACACACACACACACACACACACACACACACACACACACACACACACACACACACACACACACATCAAATCAAATCAAATCAAATTTATTTGTATAGCGCTTTTTACAACGGATGTTGTCACAAAGCAGCTTTACAGGATTTCAGAAAAGACAAAGTTTCCACAGGACTGAAAGAATGTACAGAATGTTCAGAAACCCCCCAGTGGGCAAGCCAGGGGCAACAGTGGCAAGGAAAAACTCCCTCAGAACTGAGGAAGAAACCTTGGGAGGAACCAGGCTCACCAGGGGGGACCCATCCTCCTCTGGTCAAACTACCTACAAGTGATTATACTACTAATATTAACAGCAGTAATATTGATATTAGGAATATCTAGGAGTCTATGAGAACATCAGGGTAGGGTGGGCAGCTCATCCAAGGTGGATGGTGGTAGGCATGGGCAGCTGGTCTGAAGTGGGTAGCAGGGGGGCTCGGCAGTCAGTCGTCCTTCAGTGTCCAGCCGGACATGTGGGCAGTTGTATACTCGGAAAAAAAGCAGGTAAATGGGATTAGTTTTGTTCTATCCGTTTGTATATAAACAGGGAATGTAAACATTTACAGAGTGTGGCTAATGACTCCGGCAGATCTGACTATGACAGCTATGACTATGACACACACACACACACACACACACACACACACACACACACACACATATATATATATATATATATCTTGAGATATATATATCTCAATGGCTGATGTCAGAGATATTTTTATATAATAGTTTTGAGTTTTGATGTAAAATTTTATTTTAGAATTTGTTTGTTTGAGAGGTAAGTTCTGTTCAAAATAGGGCAAAATAGTCCCCAAAGAAAACTTTTTTTTTTTTACTTACAATGGCCATATTTGTGTGGAATTCCACCAGTTTTCAACATTTCTCCATAATTCAGTTGTTGAGATGTAAACAGTGATTCAGAGTAGTTTGGTGTGAAATGAATATGTCTCATATGTCTTTACAGTAGTGGTGATAGGAAACAGGGGTCGCCATGACTACAACACATATATGGCCATTTTATTTACCATCCAGAACCACCAGTGAACCTACATGTTAGCTTTCATATGGAATGCAGCATAAAATCTGAGAAAATGTGCTTTCTTTGGGGTTTATTTTTCCTTAAAGCACCTTACCTGCACCCCACTGTTATACATAAGTTTAAAAAACATGTTTTGGACCCTGCGTGTCAAACACAAGGCCTGTTATCCAGACCAGGCCTGCCACACAATCCTATCTGGCCTGCAAAAGCATTTTAAAATTTTAGTTCATAATAGCCGTTTCACAATGTGCTGCACTACAGACCCCAGCATGCATTCCAATGTAATGGGCTCTGACTCTCCTACCCCAACAACAGGCTGTGGGACAGCAGTTACACCTCAATTCTACACAGTTCTACACCAGTCATATCACCAAAATGCATTTCAGCTGCAGTTCGATGGATATAAACACTTAGCTTAGCAGCTCAGAAATACAGCTCAAGTGTTAAAGGATGCCAGAAATCTAGTTCAAGCAAATAGGTAGGTTTAAAAGAATGAGCTCAAGTGTCCATGTGATATTTCAAGGTCTACTACAAGAGTCTATATTTCACTGCTGAAGTTTCTGTGAACATTTTGAATAAACAATGGCCAGTCCAAGTTAAAGCACAACATTAATTAATAATGAAATAAAAACCCACAGATCTGATGAGATTTTTTAATACAGCCCCTTTACTGGTTGAGTTTGACACCCCTGTTTTAGGCCAACACTTCATCCATATCATCAGGCAATGTATTCATAACCCTTTCAGTGAGGGAGGTTTTAAAGACTCTTCATATGTCTGGTTCCTAATACCATCACTATAAACAATTCAGACTCTGCAAGTTTCTCTAAAATGGAGCATTTCACACCAAACCACTCTGACTGAGATTCTTTACATTGTACCTATTCATTTATGCAGAAATTTTGAAAACTCTTAAATGCATCCACGTTTTAATGACAAATAATAAGAGCTGCTTTTAGAGGCACTAAACAACTTTAAATAGTTTTCTAGAATGGAACGTTTTCTATAGACCCACTCTTTTCAATGGCCAAATTGTGCAGACATTTGAAGTTTTAAAGTGGGACTGATTAAAAACAGTGACTATTTGTCTTAAGATTCATGACAGTGCTACTGTAGGAATAACGCCAAACCCTATGCATTTTATCCCCTTGTCACTGTCTATTTACAACACTTCCTACAGTACTTATTGCTGTTTTCCAGATCTTTCCAACAAGTTACGTCAGTTACAGTAAGACCCCAAACCCTCAACAACATACAGGAGATGATGAGTGAGATGAGATGGTGACATTCAGGGAGTCTGCAGTCAATGCGATCTAGAATCCTTGGATTTGTCCTTGTTTTGTAGCGAGCAATCTCATAAAAACGACTGAATCTAATCCAGAGACAATGCAAGGTTTGCACATAAGTGGCTACTGATTCCTTCTTTTAGTGTCTTCCAAAGCCGCGTGAGTTATTGCGCAGTGCAGCCGTCTAATCCGCACCTCTCCAGAGGAGATCAGCCTGTATGAATTTCTTCCAATTGCTGAAACAATGGCCAGAAAATATAGCAATGCTCGGCAGCGGAGCAGTTTATATAAAAGTATATCCTGGAGGTATGAATGTGAGTTTAAGTGGATCTGGGAGTTTGGTCTGCAGAACTACCACCAGGAACAGCATGAGGCAATATCTTTAACGGCTCCGACACACCAACCCAACAAGGAGGAGCTTGCAGCAGCTAAAGCAGACAGATGATCTCTTCAGCTATGTGAGCATTTGCAGTCAAACACGCAGCTGATGGTCGACAACACTTTTAGAAGTATTAAAAGGGAATTACACTGAGTTCTGGCATGACAAAGTGGACGAGATGTAAACAAAGTCATTCAGAGTGATTTGATTTGAAAAGGCCCATTGCAGATAAACTTACTGATGGCTTAACAGTGGTGGTGATTGGAACCAGGGGTTGCCATGACTACAACACAAATATAGCCATTTTATTTACTATCCAGAACCACCAGAGAACCTACACGAGTCTTCTGAGTTTTACATGGACTGTTGATGATGGTAAAATAGTGATAAATCTGAAAAAAATCTATTTTCTTTTGGGACTATTTTGCCACATAACACTCTAAATGCACCAATTCACCATAAATGGGCTGAAATAAATGGATTAAAATACATTTTAAGCCACAACTTTATCCCAAACTATCAAAAAACAATGTCTATGTCTTTATTTATTGCCATTACATGTACTGACTTACTGTAAAGGAGCTTTTAGTGGCATTAAACTCTTCAGACGTCTGGTTCCTATCACCACCGCTGTGAGCAAATCTGACTACAGTGAACCATTTCAAAACAAACAACTCTAGATGACTTTGTTTACATGCAAACCATTTACTTATGTGAACATTTTGAAAAGTTTCCTTTAAAGTCTTCGGATGTCTGGTTTCTATCACTGCCACTGTGAGCAATTCCGATGATACGTTTTTCTAGAACGGCACATTTCACGACAAACCACTCTGAATGGTTTTGCTTAGTTCTAGCAGTTGAAACGTACTGAAAATGAAGGAAAAGCTGATTTCTTATGCTTCCCATTACCCAGAAAGCCTTCAGAACACATTAGTGGCCTTTGTTTAGAATACGTTCCTGCTGTTTGCTTTCAGACCATTTGTTTCTGGGCCGGTTTGTGCTGGACTGTAATCTTTTTCAAAGTGGCATGTCTTGAGTGGTAATGATTCAGTTTATAGGCTGCTGTTTGTAAATGGAGATGGTTTGAGTGTAAGTGAGCTGGAGTTTTGCACTGTAAAAAGCTCCTGTATTTCTCCGTCTGTTTTACACTTAACACTTTTCAGCATTTCCTTTTTTTAAGAATGTTGCTTGTCATTGAATTTGATTAAGAGATGAAATGTCCAGCATTTTTCTCAACATTTATAGCCCAACGTAACATTTTTTCTCATTTTTCTGACAGATTTCTGTCACTGACTCATACTGCAGTTTCTGTTCCAACTCCAGAATATTACGACTGATTGTGAATAATGTGCTTGTTTTTACAGCATTTGTGATCTGACATACAGTTTAAATAGCAAACATAAAGCACCACCATAGTAACCACTTGCCAACGCAATGGCAACCTTTTGCAGTACTATGGCAACCACATAGCATCTCCTCAGTAACCACAAGCGATACTAAAACTATTACCCACCAACACCTTAGTGACCTCCATAGCAGCCACCTAGCAACACCTTAGCAACCACCTTGGACTCCAGAGCAACCTCCTAGAAACTACCTTGGACACCATTGAAACCAACTAGCAACCCTTTAGCAACCACCTAGAACACCAGAGCAACTGCCAAGCAACTACCAGAGATACCACAGCAACCACCTAGCAACACCCTAGCAACCCCTTGGGATACCATAACAACCTCCTATCATCCACCTTGAATACCATAGCAACCAGCATAGCAACACCCCTCTTGGAGTACTATGGCAAACAGGAACCAATGGAACTTATGGTTCTAGTTCTAGTTCATTTCCCACTGGATGAGGATCAGTACTGTTTTAGCTTAATCACAACATTAACACTGACCTTCACTACTCTCGCGAGATCATCACAGTAGACTATTTTTGATTAGATCAGTTTCTGAGTCTCTCAGAAGGGCAATGACAAAGCTTAGAACTAAATTGGTATCACTTTACATGGGTTTCTTCTCATTAAGGCTGTGGCTCAGTGTTTACAGGTGGGTTTATGTTCCCATAGCTTGTCTTTACGGATGAAGGGACCCCCACAGCACTGGGACTGTACTTTCCGTGTTGGCACATCACCATCAAAGCTGTGTTTTTAGGGAAATAAACATACAGTGCAGGGCTTGTAGTGTTCATACTTCAACACTATCTAAATACACTGCTCAAAAAAAAATAAAGGGAACACTTAAACAACACAATATAACTCCAAATAAATCAAACTTCTGTGAAATCAAACTGTCCACTTAGGAAGCAACACTGATTGACAATGAATTTCACAGCTGTTGTGCAAATGGAATAGACAACAGGTGGAAATTACTGGCAATTAGCAAGACACACTCAATAAAGGAGTGGTTCTGCAGGTGGGGACCACAGACCACTTCTCAGTACCTTTCTGCTTTCTGGCTGATGTTTTGGTCACTTTTGAATGTTGGTGGTGCTTTCACACTCGTGGTAGCATGAGACGGACTCTACAGCCCACACAAGTGGCTCAGGTTGTGCAGCTCATCCAGGATGGCACATCAATGTGAGCTGTGGCAAGAAGGTTTGCTGTGTCTGTCAGCGTAGTGTCCAGAGCCTGGAGGCGCTACCAGGAGACAGGCCAGTACACCAGGAGACGTGGAGGAGGCTGTAGGAGGGCAACAACCCAGCAGCAGGACCGCTACCTCCACCTTTGTGCAAGGAGGAACAGGAGGAGCACTGCCAGAGCCCTGCAAAATGACCTCTAGCAGGCCACAAATGTGCATATGTCTGCACAAATGGTTAGAAACCGACTCCATGAGGATGGTATGAGGGCCCGACGTCCACAGATGGGGGTTGTGCTCACAGTGCAACACCGTGCAGGACGCTTGGCATTTGCCTGAGAACACCAGGATTGGCCCTGTGCTCTTCACAGATGAAAGCAGGTTCACACTGAGCACATGTGACAGACGTGACAGAGTCTGGAGACGCCGTGGAGAGCGATCTGCTGCCTGCAACATCCTTCAGCATGACCGGTTTGGCAGTAATGGTGTGGGGTGGCATTTCTTTGGAGGGCCGCACAGCCCTCCATGTGCTCACACGAGATATCCTGACTGCCATTAGGTACCGAGATGAGATCCTCAGACCCCTTGTGAGACCATATGCTGGTTCGGTTGGCCCTGGGTTCCTTCTAATGCAGGACAATGCTAGACCTCATGTGGCTGGAGTGTGTCAGCAGTTCCTGCAAGATGAAGGCATTGAAGCTATGGACTGGCCCACCCGTTCTTCAGACCTGAATCCGATTGAACACATCTGGGACATCATGTCTCGCTCCATCCACCAATGCCACGTTGCACCACAGCTTGTCAAGGAGTTGGCAGATGCTTTAGTCCAGGTCTGGGAGGAGATCCATCAGGAGACCATCTGCCACCTGATCAGGAGCATGCCCAGGCATCGTAGGGAGGTCATACAGGCACGTGGAGGCCACACAATACTGAGCCTCATTTTGACTTGTTTTAAGGACATTACATCAAAGTTGGATCAGCCTGTCGTGTGTTTTTCCACTTTAATTTTGTGTGTGACTCCAAATCCAGGCCTCCATTGGTTAATAAATTTGATTTCCATGATTTTTGGGTGATTTTGTTGTCAGCACATTCAACTTTGTACAGAACAAAGTATTCAATGAGAATATTTCATTCATTCAGATCTTGGATGTGTTATTTGAGTGTTCCCTTTATTTTTTTGAGCAGTGTATATCATTATATTTATCACACAAAACTAACTTCATCAGAGCTCTAGTGTCAGAGAGCACCGTTGTCTAAAGATTATGGGGAAATATGTGTAATATCATTACTGCGAAGCAAATCAAGTTCAAGTGCAAGAAGCTTTATTGTCATTTCAGCTGTATTGAACAACATTCCTCTAGGACCAACACAGGAACACAAAACAATACAGGATATACAGTGCAGACGGTGCAATGCATATGAAAAGCTTACAATAAGTACAAAACCGAACACAGTGCTGAGAGTATGTGGATCTGTGCAAAGGAGGATGTAACATACCAAGGCATATATTATATTGCCAAATGTATTTAGGCGTGTGTTTTCACACACAGTGACATCCCATTCTTAACCCATAGGGTTTAATATGACGTCGGCTCACCCTTTGCAGCTATAACAACATCAACTCTTCTGGGAATGCTTTGCACAAGGGTTAGGACTGTGTTTATGGGAATTTTTGACCGTTCTTCCAGAAGCACATTTGTGAGGTCAGACACTGATGTTGGACGAGAAGGCCTGGCTCGCAGTCTCTGCTCTAATTTATCCCAAAGGTGTTCTATCGGGTTGAGGTCAGGGCTCTGTGTAGGCCAGGCAAGTTCTTCCACACCAAACTGGCTCATTCATGTCTTTATGGACCTGCTTTGTGCACTGGTGTGCAGTCATGTTGGAACAGGAAGGGGCCGTCCCCAAACTGCTCCCATAAAGTTGGGAGCATGAAATTGTCCAAAATCTCTTGGTGCTGAAGCATTAACAGTTCCTTTCACTGGAACTAAGGGTCCGAGCCCAATTCCTGAAAAACAACCCCACACCATAATCCCCCCTCCATCAAACTTTACACTCGACACAATGCAGTCAGACAAGTACCTCCACTGCTCTAGAGTCCAGTGGCAGCGCTTTACACCACTGCATTCCATGCTTTGCATTGTGCTTGGTGATGTAAGGCTTGGATGCAGCAGCTCAGCCATGGAAACCCATTCCATGAAGCTCTCTATGTTCTTGAGCTAATCTGAAGGCCAGAAAGTTGGCGACCTCTGCGAACTACGTGGCTGACCACTTTGTGACTGAGTTGCTGTTGTTTCCAATCACTTCCTCTTTGTTATAATCCCACTAATCCCATTGACTGTGGAATATTTAGTAGTGAGGAAATTTCACGACTGGACTTGTTGCACAGGTGGTGTCTGATCACGGTACCATGCTGGAATTCACTGAGCTCCTGAGAGCGACTCATTCTTTCACTAATGTCTGTAGAAGCAGTCTGCAGCCCTAGGGGCTTGGATTTATACACCTGTGGCCATGGAAGTGATTGGACCACTTGAATTCAATGATTTGGTTGGGTGAGTGAATACTTATGACAATATAGTGTATTAGCAGATTAGCAGAGAGCCCAGCATATATGAGCATAGCAGTCACCGATGTAACAGCCAGAATAATAATTTTCTCATGAACCACTTGTGACATGTAACCACTTTGTGTGTCACTTAAATGCAGCACCTTTATTTTCAAAGGATGACTTCAAGGCTTGTCTAATTACACCCCTTTCAAATCTTGCATCCACTCCAGCCACAGCAACCCCTTCAAATGCTTCAGCACCTCTGCAGCACCCGTTTCATCACTGCCCCCTGTTTACATCACCTTACGAACTCTTTACAGAGCAATAATTTAAAAAACAGCAATCAACACACTAGCATACCATCCTATCTTACCTTCCTGTATACTTAGTGGTGATGTAATAGTGCTTGGTGACCTAGAAGAGTCAAATCTATATATAATCTATCTTTGAAAGTTCCATTTTACATTTTTGCTGCAGTGGTACAATGAGATATTCTAAAAAACACAATGTTCTGATCTGAAATTTAGATCACAAAAGGTTATGGAGGACTGGCCAGTCCATTAAATAAATAAATAAATAAATAAATAAATAAATAAATAAATAAATAAACAAACTACTGCCCTCAGCCAAATGTAATTAATGACCCATGCAACATTACTTGAATGGCTGACAGCAAAATAATGTAAAAGTTTTTTAAAAGTCATTTTAACATGGCCAAGTTTGTGTAATAGTGCTGCAAATGGTTACAGGCTTCCAAACACCTCTGAGGTCACCACTGCATCCATGTCTTCGCCTGTAGCTGGTTGCACTGGTATTCAGTCAGGTGAATACCAGGTGAATACTAGTATTCAGTCAGGTAGTGTTATGCTGTGGAATAAAAGAAATTCTGCCTGACGAGCAGCTACAAAGCAGCCTAGGCTTCACCTTCATCAATAAACGTTCCAACAGTTCTTCACGCGCACGAACAGCCGTTTTAGCCTGTGCAGAATATCGTACAATGTTGTAAATTGATTTTGACGTAACACAGCCACCCCTTTTCAAAACCTCCTCTGTTCAACTTCAACCTTTCTGATTTTAGAAATGATGCTATGCACAAACACCTTTAGATCACACAGGTAGCTTTTTTCAGATAATTAAGACCTGAGAAAACTGAGGTTGATGAATTCTTCAAAGACTGAGTGCCAAACTTAATCCAAAAGTCTTAACTTTGAGGCAAAAATCACAAACTTCTGTCTCTGAGTAATTTCATGGTGTGAATGCAGTTGAAAAAGTTTGTTCCAGTGCAGCTTCATTCTTACAACGAATAGGAAAAGTACACTCATTTGAAGTGTAGTTAGCTTTCTTTGCTCTCAAAACAGCCTCAGCTCTTTGTGGCATGGCTTCCACAAGATATTGAATGCTTTCTTGGAGATTCTGGTCCATGTTGACACAGACCTGCAACTTTTTCAGATGCACCCTTGGTGCTGTGAATCTCCAGTTCTGCCACATCCCAAAGGTGTTCTATTGAATTCAGATCCAGTGACTCTGAAGGTGAACTGAAGAACACTCAAATCATTGTCATATTCATGAGCCCAGTTTGAGATAACTTTTGCCTTGTAACATGATGCATTATCATGCTGGATGTAGCCATTGGGGCAGTTGTGGGCTGTTAGGGAACCAGCCTGTTGACCGGAAGGTTGCCGGTTTGATCCCCTGAGCTGACAGTTTGTGACTGAAGTGCCCCTGAGCAAGACACCTAACCCCCAACTGCTCCCCGGGTGCCATGGATAGGGCTGCTCACCGCTCCGGGCAAGTGTGCTCACTGCCCCCTAGAGTGTGTGTTCACTATTGTGTATGTGGTGTTTCACTGCATGGATGGGTTAGATTGCGGAGGTGAACTTTCCCTGTTGTGGGACTAATAAGGGTCATTAAATCTTAATCTTAATCATTAGAAATGGGTAAATTATGGCCATGAAGGGATACACATAGTCAGCGACAATACTACAATAGGCTGTGGCCTCCAAGATTAATATTATCAGGCCAAGAAAACATTATACCACCTCCACCAGTCTGGACTGGACGAGGCAGGCTGGGTCCATGGATTCTTGCTGTTGCTGCCAAATTCTGACCCTACCCTCTGTGTGCCTCAGCAGATATCAAAATTCATCAGATCAGACTATGGTTTTCCAGTCTTTCCAGTTTTGGTGAGCCTGTTTCCAGCTGTATGCAGCCTCAGCTTCTTGTTCTTGGGTAACAGAACTGGAACCCAACATGGCTTCTGCTGTTGTAGCCCATCCACCTCAAGCTTCGCTGTGTTGTGCATCCTTAAATATTTTTCTGCCCATCACAATGTACGAAGTGGTTATTTACATTTACATTCATGGCATTTGGCTGACGCTCTTAACCAGAGCGACTTACAATTTAATCATTTTTTACATAGGTAGGCCAAGGCGGTGTTAGGAGTCTTGCCCAAGGACCCTTATTAGATTCTTATAGGGTGTTTGCCCAGAGGGGGATTGAACCCCAGTCTACAGCGTAGAAGGCAGAGGTGTTAACCACTATGTGGGGTTATGTGAACTGTAGCCTTTCTGTCAGCTCTAACTAGCCTGGTAATTCTCCGCTGACCTCTCTCATCCACAAGGCATTTCCCTCTGCAGATCTGCCGCTCACTGGGTGTTCTTTCTTGGTTGCTCCACTCTAATTAACTCTTGAGACGCTGTGTGTGAAAATCCCAGGAGATCAGCAGGTATTGAAATACTCAAACCAGCCCATCTGGCACCAAAAATCACTTACAGTCACTTACAGTTAAAATGGCTGTTTTGGTGACTGTATCATTAATACTGTCTAATATCTGATTGGCTGCCTGGTACCTGGCCCCCATTCAGAAAGCATCCTTGGCTGAAGCCATTCTTATAACTTTGGTGGAGCCAAACTGCTGCACTGCTGCGGCTGAATAGGCAGACATGTAAATGTGTTGGTTTTTGTGATGTCACAAAAACAACAGACTGTTTATGCAGGTTAAATTGCTTATATGGAATGTTTGGACTGAGGAGTGAATGGCATGCTCCGAAATGTGTTTTGAAAAGTGAGGGATATTTAGTTTTCCATGCTACGGACCCTTTAATGTAGCTGGAAGTAAGAGAGTGGAAGTGAAGATGAGAGGAGTGAACAGAAGTGAAGGGACGAGGGGGAGGAGAAATAAGAAAAGGCCCCTCTGATTGAGTGTGACACTTTTAATCATTTAACCGCTCTGCATTACGTAATGTGTGTGAACATGAGCTGAACTCAAGCACTTCTCCTGCTGGCCTGCGGGTGGTGCCACAACTCCACTTTGAAATGAGTGACTGTTTTAAACAGTGCAGTACTTTTGTGCCCTTTTCTTTGTTCTCTCTCTCTCTCTCTCTCTCTCTCTCTCTCTATTTTCTTTCTCTCTCACCTTTCACATCCTTTACTGCATCTTTCCATCTCTTTCTTTTTCTCAGCATTTATTTCTCAATTTCTCCCTCCTATAGCTGCAAAAGTCACATTTGAACCCTTATACCTTTACATTTCTGTCTACCCTGCCCCCCCATCTCTCTCACTCTCTCTCTCTCTTTCTCTCTCTCTCTCTCACACACTCTTTTCCCTCTATCTTTATTGCTCTATCTTTCTCCTTTCCTCTTCCTCTCTCTCTTGCTTGCTCTCTTTCGTTCTCTCTTGCTTGTTCTCTTAGTTCTATCTCTGTCTCTCTATCTTTCTGCCTCTCTCTTTCTCTGTTTCTGTCTTTCTGTATTCCTTTTTAATTCTCCATTCTCTCTTATACCTACAAACTCTCTTTCTCTCTCTCTCATTCTCTGTTGCTTGCTCTTTTTTCTTTCTATCTTTACCTTTCTGCCTTTCTCTCTCTCTCTCTCTCTCTCTCTCTCTCTCTCTCTCTCTTGCTTGCATTTTCCCTTTTATCTGTATCTCTCTGTCTATCTGCCCCCCGTCTCCGTCTTGTTCATTTTTCTCTCCTCCTTCTCAATTTTCTCTCTTCTCTTCTCTTCTCTTCTCTTCTCTTCTCTTCTCTTCTCTTCTCTTCTCTTCTCTTCTTTCTTTCTTTCTTTCTTTCTTTCTTTCTTTCTTTCTTTCTTGCCATTTTATTCTCTTTCTCCAACCTTCCCTCTGATTCTGTAAGTTAGCCCTATTTTTCCTGGCTTTACTAGAAAGTCAAAACACTTGTACACACACACACACACACACACACACACACACACACACACACACACACACACACACACACACACACAGTCTGCAAACGTGACATGTTTATGTGACCTTTCGCGCTGACTGTTCTACTGTAAAACCTGCAGCTCGGCCTCCGGACAGCTCTGATCTTTATACCGCGCAACTGTGTGCCTGTGTTTGTGTCCTGCCTGCAAACTTACTCAGAAATAAGAGACTATCCATCATTTATTTAATATCCAGTCAAAACAGATATTAAGTCCAGTTATTCATTTTTCAAGACGTAGTTATGAACAGATCAGATATCAGACATTTGCATTAAGAATGAAGGAATGTCCTGCTGTGTCGTGTTTAGTGCTATTATATGTCATTATGTTCAGTATTGCGTCCCTGTACTGCGACTGTATTTAGAACATTCTGTTTTCCCTTTTTTGTTTATCCCTACATGATCATGTCTGTCACACCTGTCATTTGTCATGGGCCTAATCTTGGCATTAGTCCATTGTTTTATGGGCTGGCTAGGTGTCTGATACCTGCGTGCAAGAGATAAGCTTCAATTCTCCAGACATACGGCTGGTTCCTCTGGTTTGTGACGGATTTTAGATTCTTCAGGAAGGAGAAAGTCAAAAGGTTAGTGAAAAAAACAGGAGTTTCCAAAAGTGGTGCTAAAAAAAAAAAGAAAACTACAGAGAAAATGTGGCTCCTAACAACCACCTAGAAGAGCTTGTAGACACCAAAACTGCCCCCATCAGATAAACAGCTTTCATCTCTGAGAGAGAGGAGAAAATCAACCTGCTTCAGATCTGAAAACATCCACAGGTGTTTCTGTCCATCCTTCCACTGTGAGAAGACCACTCAGCGCTCTGGGTCTGAAAGGATGTGTAGCTGATCAAGAAGAACCTCACTGAGAAAAGGAGACGGACACATCAAACAAAGAAGCTGAACAATGGACTGACCGCCCCAGAGTCCAGACCTCAACACCACTGAATGGGTTTGATTACTTCAGGAAATGATCAACCAGCTTCTAAGACGGAGCTTTGGAGGCGTGTCTGCAGATTCTTTGAGGAGCTGAAAGTGAGTCTCCTGAAAAGGATGGAAGCTGGAATGAAGATAAAAAGTAAAAAAAAAAGACATATTTAATTACAGTCCAGTTTAGACTGGAAATGAAATAAATAAAGGCTGTTTTCTGTTAACCCCACTCTGCTGACACACATCTGTTATTTAACTGCAGATAAGGGAGCGTTTCTAAACAGATCTGTTTAATGTGTGATGTAAAATGCCGGGTGTTAAAGTGGTGTGTGTTGAACTGGTGTGTATTAAAGGGCTTCCTGTGTGTTGTCACCTGTCCTGTGTGTGATGGGCTCTGAAGTGCGCCGCTCTGACTGACAGATTAGAGTCTTGCTCCAGAGGGAATGTAATGACTGGGTTTCTAACACCGTATCAAAGAGCAGATATATGGCAGGTGAAGCTCTGAGAGAGAGTGAGAGAGCAAGAGAGAGAGAGGCAGACAGACAGGTGTGTGTACAGAGAGACATCTATTTCTTGTTATCTATGTGGGTGGTTCTGAATCTATGAGTTCTATACAGAATACATTCCCTCCAAATGTACTGGGGTGGGGAATGGTGGCACGTTACGGTAACAAGAACCCAAGAACCTACGTCTGTTCTCTCTCCACAACCACAAAAGTAGGTGGTCAGCTTGTGTGGTAGCATGATTTCCCATGCGAATCGAGCATTAATGGCAGTTGTGACCCTTGACTAACCTCCAGTTCAGGCCATAAATTTAAACCCTCTCTTCTACAATAATGCTAATTTCCTCTAACTCCTCTGGGATTTTAGTATTGAGTTAGTGGAAAGCTAATGGTGCTTCAAATAAACATTTTTGGTTGTTCTAGAATAAACATGGACATTTGAAGCTTATAAAAGACATTGACATACATTTTACTGTGTAGCAACTCAGTAAATGTCTGATTAAAACCAGTGGTGGACAGTAACTGAGTAAATGTAATTAGTTACTGTACTTAAGTATTTTTTCGTGTATCTGTACTGAAGTTTTTCCATTTTGGGCGACTTTTTACTTTCACTCCACTACATTTCAAAGTCTAATATCTGACTTTTTCCTCCACTACATTTTGAGAAATCTGTCATTCCTTTTGGTTTCTGTGTGTATAAAAATGTAACATGTCAAAACAAAAGAAGCGCAAAGCAAGAGCACCAATCAGGGCACAGTGGTCACTTTGTTTAGAGCTGGTTTTGACCTGTTGGTCATACCGACCCAGTGCAGCACATGGTTCAACGTCAGAGCAGCAGCGTAAAATTTTGAGAGAGTCTGTTCAACATAAATGATGAACTAACCTGACTTTGTGTAAATAGAGCACAATATAGAAATATGTCCACATATGCAGTCGTGACTGACGCGGCTTTTTTCTGAATTTATACAAACACCATTTCATTTTATAGTAAATTAGTTTGGGCTGGTTTATGTTTATGAACAGAGGCCTACAGATCAACATAGTAAAGGAGCTCATTTGTGATCCTGAGTTTAAAGCCAGTTTTTATTAAACTTAAACTTGGAACTAAGTTGTAAATAAATCTTAAACTGAAACTTTGCTTGTTTGTAAAAGTGATTTTAGAGCCACTCGGTTCTCCCTGATGGAAACTGTTTACCTTCAGTATTTTGTGCTTATGATCATTTTAATAGACGTCAGCGTCACTAATTAATGACGTTCTATTAAAAGACTGGTTTACCAAGAGAGACACTGGAGGATTTTCACCTGAAATGAGATCATGAAGCGAGTCTTGTTATAAAAATGATAACAGGACATCAGAGCCATAATTAATCTTTTAGTACTTTCACTTTCTCCTTAGGTACATTTGAAGGCAAATACTTTAGTACTTTTACTCAAGTCTACTTCTATTAACTTTTATTTGTTTCCCCTTGTTCTTGGGTCTGTTTCTTGCCCTGTGTTGTTGCCATGTGCTTGTGTTTGTTTTTGGTTCTTCTGCTTCGCCTTTCCCCGCCTTCCCCATTAGTATCTTCACCTGTCTCTAGTCTGGCTCCTCCCTCTCCCAGGTGTTCCCCATTTGTTATAACCTTTATCTAGCCCTTTGTTTTAGTCAGTGGTGGTCTGGTCTACTCGTCACTCTGTTTTATGTAGTTGTTCTTTTCCTGCCTTGCGTTTTGTTTGTGCTTTGTGCTTCTTTGTTTAAGCCCTGTAGTTTGTTACTTTGCTAGTTTGTTTTTGTTATTAAAGTCTGCTTGCACCTAAATCCAGCCTCCCTGCGCATACCATAGATGACGTTATTTCTAACAGGGTATGCTACCTGTACCTGTTGGTAACTTCCATAAATGGGAGAAAAAGTACTGCTCTGTTGCAGGTTGAGTGGAACAAGGTTGATTATTGAGTAGGTCAGCGTCCTTTGGCTCTGAATTGGATTCTGGCTCTGGTGTTCAAACATGGATGGCTCTACAGTTCAATAAGGCTGCATTGATTGAGCTAATTCTGTGCGTTGCTGCTAGTAGCTTCAATGACCCAGTCAGGCCATAAACATTGTAGACATCCTGTGGTAAACTGCTATTACCCACCTCTCCATGGAAAACTAATAGAATCCCTTCTAAATAGGGCTTAAAACTTCGTTGACTGACCCTTCACTAATTATGGGTACCATTTAAGCTACTTTTTACGCTTTAAAATACAGCAATATGGAGGATGAAGGTGCTCAAAATAAAATGAAGAAATGAATAAATCCCAGCAATGTAAACTTTAAGATTACAGCAGCATTTGTGGGATGACATCATAAGGTCAAGATCCAAACCTCTTCACACACTACAGCTCAACTCTGACTGACTTTGTGCAGTGCATCACGGGAATGTGTGCCCAGCGGGTGCACTCTCATTGTGAAAAGGGTGAAAACGTCAAATGAGATTATTAAAAGCTTCTGGAAAATGATCCTTCTCCATCCTGCTTTCTATTTATGTCAAGAATCATCTAACCATTTCATATCCCGCTGCAAAAATGATGTCCTGGCTAGTGAAAAGTTAATCGTAGTCAGTAAATCAGAACAAAACCTCGTCTCTCCAAAATGGTTACTTTACAGGAGAAGGAAAAAAACATCCCTTACTTTTAATGGGAGTCAATGGAACCAGAGTTTTTCCCAAGTCATGATGTTTCTTTTGGTCCATTCATCATGAAATTTACACTCAATGGAAATGCCATGGCACACAAGGCAACAGGCATTTTCATTCATTCATTCATCCATGTTCTAAGCCGCTTCTCCCTCAGGGTCGCAGGGGGGTGCTGGAGCCTATCCCAGCAGTCATTGGGCAAAAGGCAGGATACACCATGGACAGGTCCCCAGTCCATCGCAGGGCAACAGGCATTTTCAGATTATGTCAAAAAGTGAAAAATGACAAAAGTGGAGATGAGGTTTTGTTCCAATAGCAGTGAAATTCATTCATAATCAAATTTGAAATGACCTGGTTGGTTTTTCTGCTTAATTGTCAGGCCTTCTGGATCTCAGTTGGACACTCAGACCACCAAAAACTCCATTTCCCAGAATCCTTCTGTCAGTCATTGGACTTCCTCAACCAATCACAAACCACCCAGCAGTTCACAGTCACCGGAATTCTAATCAGCGCCACCTGTTGAACTGTATGTATGGCTGTTGTCGGAAGAAAACCTTGTATCTCCATTTTTGTCATTTTCCGGGTTTCAACATAATTAAAACATATATGTTGTTCTTTATGTTGTGTATTTATTTCATGATGAACGGACCAAAAGAAACATCCCAAAATGACTCGGAAAGACGTCTGGGTCCATTGACTCACATTAAAAGTAAAGTAGGTTCTTTCCTTCTCCTGTAAAGTTACTATTTTGGAGATACAAGGTTTTGTTCATATTTTTGTGAAGTCCTGCCATTGTCTTGTCCGGTCATACCAAGCCGTTTATTTTCCTGATTGCTTTTCCATGTTTGACCTCACTTTGTTTTCTCCTGTTTCCGATTCTCGCTCCAGTTGTTTCGTGTATGATTCTTCTCTGGTTAAGACGATTCGTCTCTGGTTACGACCCTCACCTGTTCTTTGGACTCCACTTTTGCCTACTCCTGTGTATTGTATCTGGCTACTCTGGTGATTGACCTGGTTGAATAAATCTTCGGGTTAATTTTTATCTGCCCGTGTCTGATTTGCAAACCCAGCGTTACAATAATTTCTATTCATTTGCTGATTTTAACAAATAGGACAATAATAAAACGTTCAATGTAAAATATGCCATAACTTTTACACAGATCACATTTACAACTTTTATCTTAAATTCAGCAAATAAACAGTCAGTGTGTATTAAAATGTACAGAAGTGTGTCTCTGTAGAGGATGTGTTCATTTATATTCAACAAAATCAACAAAACATTGAAATTGACCAGGGGCCTAAACCTTTACTCACAACTGTATATCTCATTTTGAGATTTTTACTGCTGTAAGAATTTTGTGTGGTTACATTTTTGCTTGTTTTCAGTAATTTTATGCAGTTGATTAAAAATTTCCTGTGGTGGCTAATTTTGATAAATTCAAGAAATAATGCTACAAGTCAATTTTATGCTAAGGAAAGATTTCACTAGATAAAATTTCTTGTCACAATGTCATAACAAGAACTATAGCCTGTAAGATAGTCCAGTACATTCCAACAGAACAACCACATCACTTTCCCACTCGTTAAAAGTGTAAAACTTTTAACATTTTAAAATAAAACTTATAAAAACTTATAATAAAAATTTTATTAAACCCAGTTTGACTGTGTTATGTGAAGTGTGCCATTGTTTAAACGCTTATAATTAATTTTATATGAATATTTACTGTTTTTTTCAAGATAACTTACAAAATACAGATTAAAATTATATAAGCTAGATATAAAAGGATAAATATTATACTGTAATTATTTTTATAGCAATATCTTGAAATAATTCTTGATATAAATCAATAATATATTGATTTTCGAATGTGATAAGCAATGTTAATTATGCCAGAGCTTTATTGTAGATATTAACTGTATTCAAATTTCTTACAGCATATCATTTTGTATTGGAACTACATGGTAAATGTTTATTTTATTAAAACTTCATTTTGGATACTAACTTTAATAGAACTTCATTCTGGACATTGATTTTATTAGAACTTTATTACAGACATTAATTTGATCAAGATGTCATTTTGGATATAAATTTTATTCATTTTATCTTCTGCAGCTTTCTCAGTCATCAGAACGATCAGCTCTGTTCATTTGTCTTTGAAACATTTCTTTATCTTTACAGCTTCATACTAGTCAGTTTTAAGCCTGTGAAGTTGTAAAATCCTTTTCTTTTTTCATGGTATGTCGTCCACCATGATCAGCTCGACTGTAAGCCTCCAGAAATCTGGACATGCTGTTGAGTTTTGCCCGTCTCTCCTGCCCCGTCTATCCTGAGTGCTGTGCTGTTTATCATGTATCTGATTTGGCAGTTCTCTCCAGGAACGGATGCTTTGGCCAAGTGTTCGCTTGTTTTCTCTCTCAGCACAGACTCCAGGCTAATGTGCCATATGGCTTTACCATGAATAACATTCTGTTGACTGCACACTGAAAACTTCAGAGATAAAGAGCTTCTGTGTTGAACAGGTTCTGTTTAACTGATCATCTGAAAATGAGAATCTGAATAACAACTGAAAGATTCTTCAGACTGAACCTGCCTTTCTGAAAAGATATAAACATGAATTCATTTGGAGAAGTTGAGTAGTTTCTTTTTCTACTCAATTTGAGTATAATTTGTGAAAACGTAATGAGGAATGCTTAAAAATCTATTAAATTACTTGACAAAAATCACCATATATCATATCATATATCACATCACATCAAAACATGTCATGTCACATCACATCATTTCATGTCATATCATGTCATATCATGTCATGTCATCACATCACATCACATCACATCCTATCCTATCCTATCCTATCCTATCCTATCCTATCCTATCATGTCATATCATGTCATATCATATCATATCATATATCATATCATATCATATCATATCATATCATATCATATCAAAGTAAATAGTGCTTTTGCTTAAAGTTACCATTTAGAAGAAATAATACATATTATAGAATAAAAAAAAATATATATATATGCAATAATTGTGTAAGATTACTATATTACAAGTAATAATATGTCCCATATATTGTTAGATACATTATTACTACCTATATTTAATAATGCTATACACCTTATACACAGATCAGGCATAACATTATGTCCTTGTTTCTACACTCATTGTCCATTTTATCAGCTCCACTTACTGTATATGAGCACTTTGTTGTTCTACAGTTACAGACTGTAGTCCATCTGTTTCTCTGATACTTTGTTACCCCCTTTTACTCTGTTCTTCAGTGGTCAGGACCCCCATGGACCCTCACAGAGCAGGTACTATTTGGGTGGTGGATCATTCTCAGCACTGCAGGTGGTGGTGTGTTAATGCGTGTTGTTCTGGTCTGTTCTGGTCTCCAGTGCTGCTGGAGTTTTTAAACACCTCAGTGTCGCTGCTGGACTGAGAATAGTCCATCAACCACAAATATCCTGTGGGCAGCCTCCTGTGACCACTGATGATGGACTAGAGGATGACCAACACAAACTGTGCAGCATCAGATGAGCTATCATCTCTGACTTTACATCTACAAGGTGGACTGAGAAGGTAGGAGCGTGTAATAGAATGGACAGTGAGTGGACACAGTGTTTAAAAACCCCAGCACTGCTGTGTCTGATCCACTCTGACCAGCACAACACACGCTAACACACCACCACCACCATGTCATTGTTACTGCACTACTGAAAATGTGAATGAAAGTGATATGTAAGTCTCTTAGAACAGAGTGCAGAGATGGGACCTCAGTCTAATGTGGAGAAGGCTCAGGCTCACGCTTTTGCCCACTCGGCTCAGTTATTAACAACAGAGGACCCAGCACTCAAGGAATATGACAGAGATTGGCCCAGGCTGTGGTCATCTCTGTGGTTTTTTATGGATGTGAAAGCTGGATGATGAAAAGGGGAGAAAAATATACATGCCTCTGAACTTGGGTGCTGGTGAAGGCTGTTGAGAGAACCTTGGACAGCAAAGAAAACGAACAAATGGATCCTTGAACAAATCAGACCTCACCTCTCAGTCTAGGCCCAGAATAAGATCTTGTTTTGTACAGATCCTAAGACTATTGGGCTTGGAATAGATGAAGGTAACAGAGAAAGGGAGGCGTCTGTTAGCTGATGTAACAGATCTGGTGGCTCGGTTTCTGCCGAGCGTGTTCGGCTGTCCAATGAAGTTGTGTGAGCGGCAGTTCTAAAAGAAGCAGTGTCTGAGTTCACAGGTCTCAGAGGAAGCCTGTGCTGCCATCACCCTCCTAGCATTGATAGTGGTTGGGGGAGTCCTGACTAGTGGGTGGAATTGAAAATGACTAAATTGGGGAGAAAATTGGGTAAAAAAAAAAAATATATATATATATGGCCAATGGGAGTTGAAAATGACTTGACGACACTTCATAATAACAATATGAATAATTATATATTGTCGCTGTCCAAAGCAAAACATAATAAACCAGAAGAGTGTGTCCAAAATAGCAACTTTACAGGAGAAGACAAAAACTATCGTACCTGTCAATGCAAGTCAATGTAAATAGATTTTATTCCAAGAGATTTTAGAGCATTTCTATTTGTCCATTTATCAGATTGGTCAATATGTCGGATCAAAACCTCGTATCTTTAGAATAGTAACTTTACAGGAGAAGGAAAAAAACTTACTCGACTTTAAATGTAAGTCTATGGAACCAGAGTCTTTATTTTGCACCGTTTCTTTTGGTCCATTCCTCATGAAATTTATACACAATGTAAAGGACAACAAGTTTTTCAAATAAAAAAAAAAAAAAGAAAATTGATTGTTTTGTTCTGAGAGCAGTGATATATTTCTCTAAGACCCAGTCCCATTTCACCCCTCGCCCTGACCACTCAGCCCTTAGCCCTCTGTTTCCCACATTCATGTCTAGGGGTAGGGTGTCCCAATTTTTGCTGAGGTAGAGGGGTGGGGTGAAGTGTTTGGGTTGACCCTCCAAATGGTTTTTTAGAGGCTCCAAACAGAGAGATATTCCATTAAAAATGACGATAACCACTATTTTCTCTTAGTTTAATGTCGTTTCAGTGTACTATGCTCCTTTTCTTCATAACAAGCATAAAAAATCGCTAATAGCATTAAAGATTAAGCTGAAGTCAGAAGTCACCAGCTTCTTGTTCTACCCGTTCCACCTTAAATAGTCCAGCAGTTCTGACTCCTGAAGAACCAGAACCTAACTGCTGCAGCATTTAAGGTGGAACGGGAAAATTAGCTAGCTAGCTACCCAGACATTAGCATACTTTTAGCGATTTTTTTATGCTTGTTACAAAGAAAACGACCATAATGCAGTTCAGCTTTTTATCACCAGTGAATTAGGGGTGGGTGATAATAAATAATTGCCCCCCTCTTTGAAGGCGTATGATCCCTAAATGTAACTAAAGCCCAGCAGTGAGGAGCTGAACTTTACCCTCCTCTGCTGTCACTGAAGTCAGGCAGGGTCGCTGTTAGGCCTAGTAGCTGTTAATGAAGCGATGTTTTTTTTTTTTGGGTTGTCCCATTTTGTAGGGCAACCTCTACCCTTTGTAACTCCATTCCAAGGGGTTAGGGTGACACTCAAAACCAAGGGGTAAGGGTAAAAAGAAGAAATGGGATTAGGCCCCTATGAATTAAGGGCTTTCTACATAGAACTCTAACCTTAACCTCAGTAACCAGAACTGAAATGGTTTCACTGAGAACAAACACCCACAGTATTTTCCCCTCTTTGCAGGAGCTCCAGAAGACTGGCGAAGGCAGGCCTCTCCCTGCTGATGGCCATAATATCCACTCTTAGCTGTTCTCTCAGCAGGCAAGGTAAATGCTCAGTCATGTGAATAATTAATACGGCCTTCTACAGCTATTTGTTTCCCTGCCAGCAGCGAGCGCTTACAGTAAGAGTACATGGCTCTGCATATGTAGCAGTTTGCATGTGTCTACATGTGTTTGTGTGAATCCGTGTGCATCTATGAATTATCATTCATGAATATCCGCTCATGCTGAATCAGCGTGCGAGCTCCTCTCGTAACACTCGGCTAATTTGCGAGGGGTTTGCGCGGAGGCAGTGGGAGAGAGGAGCCTGAGTGTGGTGGAGGTGGGAAATCCAAGCTAATGCAATACATTCTGTGAGTTAGAGCGGCTCAATAAATACGAACGCTCCGGCATGCGGTTTGTATCGACCTCTGAGGAGGATTTCAAGGGCAGGTCGGAATGAAAGTGAGGAATAAGGACACGAGAGAACAATCACAGGGTATTTACTTCACCCAGCATATGTATACAGCCATGTAAGTTGTACTGATTTTCTCCACAAAGAAAACCTTGCCTGCCCTACAGAGAACACACTTTTGCACCATTTTTTGCACAATTATTGTTTATTTGCTGAAGTTAACATATTGGGGATAAAAGCAAACATAAAACATGGCCTGTGCAAAAGTTTGAGCACATTTTATATTTTTTGTTTTATTCTTTCCAATATATTAACCTCAGTAGCTACAGTCTTATTATTCATTTATTAATCTTAAATCTTAATATTTAGTATCTATTATGAATTATGCAGGAGCTACTATGAATTATTCAGTAACTACTATGGATTATTTAGCAATGACTATAAATTGTTCAGCATCTACTATGAATGATTTAGTTTGTTCTATAAATTATTCAACAACTACTATTAATTATTCAGCAACTACTGTGAATTATCAGTAACTATTGTGAATTATTTAGCAACTACTATGAATTCTTCAGTGTCTATTATGAATAGCAGTAACCAACTGCTATGGCATTTAAAGGGTTAAACACAGCAATTAAATATAAACTGAGAACCAAATTTGCAGAAATATATTTAAATTTGTTTACTGTAGAGAATTTAATTTCCCTTAGAAAATCAACAAAATATGCAATATGTAGTGTTAAAAGTAAATTGTAACTAGGAGCGAATAGTTACTAGGTAACTACATGCTGAGATAAGCAAGATTTATTAAGGGCAAATCCAGGGTCATAGTCGAAATGGTCCAGGTTCACATAGCCAACATGGATTGAACAGGGGGCAGACATGACAGACAAACCAGAAGAACAATGCAAACAAACAACAGTACATCCAACACAGCAGATAACAGTTAAGACACCAACAAAGACCAGCAAACCCAAGAGACAAACACAGGGCTTAAATTCATAAGGGTAATGAGGGACAGGTGCAAACACAGGTGGAGACGATCAGGGGTGGAGTCATGAAATGAGGGGGCAGGACTAGAAAACCAAAACAAATGCAGATGGAAAGATCAAAATAAAGGGGCACATGGAGTAGTGGGAGGAGCCAACCATGACGTAAATTCACACTAAAGATTCACAGATTATTTTCATAGAAGTTAAAAAGTTATTTCCTAATTCATATTACACTCTTAGGAAAATGTGCCAAAATGGGTTCTTTCAGGAGATACTATAGAAGAACTGCGTTTAGTTCCTTGAAAAACCTTTTAACAGATGATTACTTAGGAGCAGACATTGCAAGTGTGAACCAAAGGTGGTTCTTCTATAGTGCCTCTCCAAATAATGTAGTATGAGTTTTACAATAAATCATTTGGTTCTTTATAGAACCTTTCAATAGATGGTTCTTTATACACTCTTCATCCTTGAATGTTCTATTTTCAAGTGTAAAGAACCTCCACACAAATGTTCTTCAACAGTGAAAGTATTTAGCTGGGGCCATAGACCCAAGCCGAGAACCATTCAGCAACCAATGAGTCTTCATCATGTATCTTAAAGTTAGTCTACATCAGGGGGTGGCAACCCAAATGTTAAGAAGAGCCATTTTGTCATTTCAACAAAATCAAACCACCTTGTGAGCCACAACATTTGATATCCATTTTACCGTCTTCACTATAAATACACCATATTTCCAAAAGTATGGAAAACAACCCCATACCATAATCCCCCCTCCACCAAACTTTACACTTGGCACAATGCAGTCAGACAAGTGCCGTTCTCCTGGTAACTGCCAAACCCAGACTTGTCCATCAGACTGCCAGATGGAGAAGTATGACTGCTCTAGAGTCCAGTCGCGGCGCTTTACACCACTGCATTCGACATTTTACATTATGCTTGGTGATGTAAGGCTTGGATGCAGCTGCTCGGCCATGGAAACCCATTCCATGAAGCTCTCTACGCTGTTCTTGAGCTGATCTGAAGGCCACATGAAGTTTGGAGGTCTGTAGTGATGGACTAGAAAGTTGGTGACCTCTGCGCACTATGCGCCTCAGCATCCACTGACCCTGCGCTGTCATTTTTGTGGCCGACCACTTCGTGGCTGAGTTGCTGTCATTCCCAATCACTTCCACTTTGTTATAATCCCACTGACAGATGACTGCGGAATATTTAATAGTGAGGAAATTTCATGACTGGACTTGTTATACAGGTGGCGTCCGATCACGGAACTATGCTGGAATTCACTGAGCTCCAGAGAGCGACCAATTCTTTCACTAATGTCTGTAGAAGCAGTCTGCAGGCCTATGGGTGGGTGAGTGAGCACTTTTGGCAACATAGTGTATGTCAGATTATGTGCTAATATACTAGTATTGACTGAAATTATAATATAAACAAAAACACAGACTTTGCTCTGCTTTAAGCATTAGCTCAGATATAACTGCTTTTCCCGCATCTCTAGCAGGAAACTTTTATGCAAAAAAATATCTAATTCTGCTGTGGAGCCACAACAGGACAGTAAAAGAGCCGCATGTTGCCACACCCTGGCCTACACTCTTAAAAAAGGTGCCACAAAGGGTTCTTTGAGCAACAACACAGAAGAACCATGTTGCTTTTGATTCCCTTAAGGAAAGAAGTGTGAAACACAGATTTCTGAGCATGAAGAACCTTTAAAGTGGTACATTCTTCCTAAACCCTCAGCCATGTGAAGGTTCTTTAACCCCTTAAAAGTTGCTTCACACTCACACATCTAATTTACAAGAACATTCTTCAGAGATCCAGTAGTTCTTCTATGGCATCACTCACTGAACCTCTTGTCGCTTTTAGAAGGTAGAACTTAAGAACCAAGTCAGGAATAATTTACAAATCTTTCTTTTCTGAAGTGTCTTCATCTGATATATGAATATTGGCCTAATATCCAGACAATTAGCCTTCAGTTTAAGGGGTTAAAGGAGTCTCAGCTCCATGACATGCATCAACCATCAAGGAATAAATGTTTAACAAGAACTCGGTTAAAAATGAATTCAGTTCGATATTAATATACTACGAAGTGCTTCTTCTCATTTCATCATCATTAAAAGGACGGTGAAGTAAGCCAAGAGATGATTTATTCATTTTATTTTAACGGGGGGTGTAGGGGTGGGGTTGGAACGGACGGTGGTCAAAGCCTTCGGCTCAGAGAAAAAATAATTGCATGTACACAGGCCCTGAAGCTCACCTGTTGTTGCCATGGAAACGGAGGGACGTGTGGGTAGCTGGAGTGGCGGGTGGCCGTCCGGGTTGGAGAAGGCTTGACGGGATGCAGCGGTGTTAAACCTGGCTCCTGTAATTGTTCATGCTGATGGATTTCATTCCGCTTTAATGCTACATTCACATTACAGGCGTTTATACTCTGTTTAGTGTTTTTCTCGGATCTGATCTTTTAGAAATGACGTTATCATGAACATAAGTGAGCCACGTCTGACCCACAGTGTGAACTGTGCTACATGAGCACTTTTATCAACAGTTATCTGTTTAGAATAATGCCAACTTATCTGCCTTGAGATTGAAGTACGAGATATTTTTCATAATCATTTTATTGTAACTACATCCACCGGACACTTTATTAGGTACAATTGCTTGTTAACACAAATAGCTAATCAGCCAATCACAGGGCCACAACTCAATACATTTAGGCATGTAGAGGTGGTCAAGACAACTTGCTGAAGTGCAGACTGAGCATCAGAATGGGGAAGAAAGGGGATTTAAGTGACTTTGAACGTGGCGTGGTTGTTGGTGCCAGACGGGCTGGTCTGAGTATTTCAGAAACTGCTGATCTCCTGGGATTTTCATGCACAACCATCTCTAGAGTTTACAGAGAATGGTCAGAAAAAGAGAAAATATCCAGCGAGCGGCAGTTGTGTGGACGAAAATGCCTTGATAATTATTAATTTAAGTAAGTAAGATAAATAGTTAATTATTATTTTTTAATTCTATATTTCTACAGCTGATACTAATTATTGGAAATCCATGAATTATTGAAAACAAATATGATAACTGATATTGAAAAAAGTGATCACTCTTTTGCAAACTCAAATCTGTTGGTATTTATTGAATTATTCATAGTGAATAATTGAATTAATGCTTCAGGTTAGATATGATATACTTTATGGTGGATACTAAAAACTTCAGTAGCTACAGAATATTTAATAATAGTTAAAAACATTGTGAATAATTAACAAATCAAACAAATCACAGTATACTGAATACTGAAAGTAGTTATTAAATATAATTGAAAGTTGTTACTGAACATGTTATTCAACATTTTATAGTAGATAAGAATAGTTAATCCCTTAATTTAGAGAATAATTCATAGCAGATACTAATAATTCACAATAGTTACTGGGTAATTTATTCTAGCTATTAAATAACTTACTTAAAGAATAATTTATAGTAGTTACATAATCATAGGTTATTGAAAATTCATAATAGTTACTAAATAATTCATTGTAATTTTTGAATAATTCATAGCAGTCACTGAATATTTAATAATAGTTGCAATGTAATTCAAAGCATATTGTGAATAACTACCAGTTCAAATTAGTTTCCAAATAATGTACAGTAATCTAAACACTCAAAGTAGTTAATGAATAATTCTAAATAGAAACTAAATAATTCACACGGAATAATTCATATTATCAATCAAACGTTTTATAATAGATACATAATAGTTCATAAGCATTATTGAATTATTTATAGCAGATACTAAAAATTAATTGTAGTTACTGACTCATTTATTGCAGTTAATCAATGATTTATTTAAAGAGTAATTCTTAGCAGTTACTTAATAGCATGTTACTGAATATTCATAGTAATTCCTAATCAATTCAAAGTTGTTACTGAATATTAAATAATAGTTGCAGAATAATTCTTTAATAACTCTATATTGTGAATAATGAACAATTCAAATTAGCTACCAAATAATCCACATTATACTGAATATTCAACTTAGTTACTGAATAATTGAAAGTAATAAATGAATAATTCACACTGAATAAATCATATCATTTATTGAATATTTTATAGTACATACAGAATAGTTCATTAGTGAATAATTTACAGCAGATGCTAATAATTTATAGCAATTAGTGAATAATTTATTAGTCATTTTTAGCAAGTAGTTACCTATTATTATAGGGTACTGAATATTCATAGTAGTTACTATATCATTGAAATAAGTTACAGCCGAATTCATACTACTTACTGAATCATTTGCAGTACTTACTTAATAATTCATATTAGAAAGTGAATATTTTATCGTAGATACAGAATAGAAGTTTAATTAATAGCAGATATTTGCTAACTCATATTATATATTGAATAATGTTTTTATTTTAATAGCTGAATGATTTAGAGAGTAATCCAAGTCTCAAGAACTATAAGTATATGCTTCATTGGTGTAGAGGAGTAGGAGTTAAACTGTGGTCCCTCTCCAGGTAAAACTGACCCAGTTTGAATGGACTTTGATTTACAGAGCTCTTTGTGGTTGGAGGCGTGATGGTGAAATGGTTGGAACCTGCTGCGGGGGAAGCCGAGCTGAGACAGACATCAGACGGACCGCGAGTGGTCTGAAGGCTCGAGTCACCGTTTGCCTTGAACTGTCAGGATTTGATAGGCCATGAAATGGGTTTACCCTGCTTAAGCTTGATTGGCTCCTGTGGTAGATGTACAAGAGCCATGTGGTTATTTCCTGTCTGAGAGGGAAGGGACCGCTGTCATCCGCAGTGTCAGGATCGTCTGCTGGAAAAAAGGGAAAATCATTACTTCCGTCGTTGAAGAGAGTCTAGATGGGCCTAATCTTATTTGGGGGGGGGGGGGGGTCTCTGTCTGTTTTATGAGGGACTCTTTTAAAGATAACATCCCGTTTCCTGCTGATAGCGCAGGGAAGTGTAAAGAAGAGAAATTTCAAACAAAAGAGAAACTTTTTTTTATGAGAGGCTCTCAGCTTGTAGGGCAGCTTTCATGAAAGAAATTGATTGCGTGTCAGTGTGCGGCTGTGGAGAAGCAGAGAACGAGGGCTCCAGGCTTAAAAACAGGACATTAGGAGCCAGATGGTGGTTTACTTTGACTGATGTGTGCAGGACTGGGCATGAATGCAGGCTAACTTAAGGGTAAGGGGGTAGAGGGTGCTTTGAATTAATACAGCATAAATCTTAAGCTCATAAACTGCTTGCATTTGCATTCTTAATGCAATACACATGCTCATTAAACAACTGTGAAGATGGAGAAACTAGAGCTCTTAAAGTGTGTGTTAAGAATGCACAAGTAATATAGTAACAATGCATTAATAACATAGTAATAACAAAATAATGCGAGCAATTCTTGATGCCACTAAAATGTTTGTGATTCTTCCTAGAGTGACCCTTCAGACCATCCGTAGCAGCCAGGCTGAAGTGCGCTGAATGTTGCTATGATAAAATCTATCATTGTTGCCTTTCTTTCAAATAGAGCTGTTAACTGGCTTTCAAAGCACCTTCAGCAGACTAAATCAAATCAAATCAAATCAAATCAAATTTATTTGTATAGCGCTTTTTACAACGGATGGTGTCACAAAGCAGCTTTACAGAATTTCGGAAAAGACAAAGTTTCAACAGGACTATAAGAATGTACAGAAACCCCCCGGGTGGGCAAGCCAGGGGCAACAGTGGCAAGGAAAAACTCCCTCAGAACTCAGAACCTTGGGAGGAACCAGGCTCACCAGGGGGGACCCATCCTCCTCTGGTCAAACTACCTACAAGTGATTATATTACTAATATTAATAGCAGTAATATTGGTATTAGGCTATACTGGACAGTGCTTGCAGGAGAACTATGGATAAACCAACAAGCAGCAAACTAACAAAAATAACCTCCAGCTCACCTCAAGAGCCTCCAATGTAACAGGAACCCTCAAGCTGTAGGGACGAGAGTGAGAGGCTACAATCATAGAGGAGCTGAACCATTGACTGTATTTATGATATATGATACAGATGCACTCATTGATTGGAACATAAAGGATTTCTTCTTAGTTTTGGTTCCTCTCAGTGGTTCTTCCTGCTCTGATGTTTCTCGTTTTGATAATTAGTTTCTCTCACTGGTTCTTCTTTATGCTCTTAATTAGTATTTTTATAGTTTTGGTTCCTATTGATGGTTCTTTCTCATGGAGTTTTGGTTCCTGTCTGTGATTCATCCTTGTGTTCTTAGGGAGGTTTTTTCAGTCTTGGTTCCTCTCAGTGGTTCTTCCTCCTCTCTTAGGGAGTTTCTCTTTTAGCATCTTGGTTCCTCTCAGTGGTTCTTCCTCGTGTTCTTAGTGAGTTTTTTTCAGTCTTGGTTCCTTTCGGTGGTTCTTTCTCCTGCTCTGACGTTTCTCCTTTTCATACTTAGTTTCTTTAACTGGTTCTTCTTTATACTCTTAATACATTTTTGAGTTTAGGTTCCTCTTGGTGGTTCTTTCTCATGTTCTAAGGGAGTTTTGGTCACACTCTATTTGGATGGTCTCCTACAGACGACCTACAGATACTTAAATTATTATCGGGTGATAGTTGAGTCTCAAGAACATTATGGTTAGGATTAGGTTTAGGGTTGAAGTTAAGGTTAGGTTTAGATTTAGGGTTAGATTTAATATAATCTTTCAGACTCAACTTCAAGTTCAATTGCATTTCATTGATATTTAGTTCAATGTTAGTTAATGACAGACTGAGTAACTACAGAGCATCTGCAGTGGACCATCTGAGTGTTTTTTTCTCATACTCTTAGAGAATTTCTCTTTTAGCATTTTGGTTCCTCTCAGTGGTTGTTTCTCATGCTCTTGGGAGTTTCTCCTTTTCAGTCTTGGTTCCTCTCAGTGGTTCCTCCTCGTCTCAGGGAGTTTTTTTCTCTTGAGTCCTTGTTCTTTTCAGTGGTTTTTCCTCGTGCTTTTAGAAAGTTACTGGCATCTTTGTTCCTCACCGTGGTTCGTCCTTATGTTCTTAGAGCGTTTTTTTCAGTCTTGGTTCCTCTCAGTAGCTCTTCCTCATGCTCTTGGAGAGCTTCTCTTTTGGCACAGTGGTTCCTCTCAGTAGTTCTTACTTAGAGAGTTGTTTATTTTGAGTCTTGCTTCCTCTCAGCGTGTCCCCCAGTGACACTTATTAGAGGGCTTCTCCTGAATCTTTGGACAGTTTTGGGACGATATCCGTTGGGGTAAGAGATATACAAATAAAGCTGAAATGAATGTTCCGGTTCTGATTCAAGATACTGTGGCATCTAATTCTGATTCTGATACGCCCTCTGCCCCTGAGTGTCTCCACAAACACAGGCTGTCCACCTGAGTTCTGCAGAAATCAATTTTTGCTCCATCACCTGAAGTGGAAGCAAAATACGGGTATATGCATGCAGTCTGACAGCAGCCTCTCCTCACAGTAATGGACACGTCAGCCAGGTAATTGAAAATGACCCGTTCTGAGGTGTGATGTTGACAGCAGAGCACTGGGGTCAATACTGCGCTTCTGTGGCTCTTCGGTTATGTCCTGTGCTCAGGCTCATACATACAACGGAAGTGCCAAATCTTAGCGGTAGAGACCGGAGATTAACCGTCAAGTATGTCAATGGATTCTGGTTCCATCAGATCAAAGTTTCTTAAGCTGTGGATTGTTGACTTGTCGAAAAGTAAGATAAGGTAATTTTTTTCACCACTTCTCTGAACTTTCCTCAGGAAAACTAAGAGTTTAATGAAAAATTTTTAGCTTATTTGAGAGAAGGTTTTCACAGGTGATGTCCAAAAGCCTTCACTTCAGGTGGCCACTTTATTAGAAACCTTTCCCATTTGGCTCCACCTTGCTGGTGTACTGTTTGAGGCTGTAGCCCATCTGTTGATACACAGTTTGTGTTAGCCTTAGTAACATAATTCCAAATACTGTGTTGTTGGTAAACATTGTTCTGCAATAATTTGTTGTATGCAGCAGACATTATTTGTGTGGCTTTTGGAGATATGAATAAACTCTAAGCTGCTGAATTTGCTCATGTTGGGAGTTATAAGCTTCAGAAGGCTTGTGCTGAGTGTGGAGCTTATGTTTAGGGATCAAAATCATGAATGAAAGAGGACACATTGAACCATAACCAAAAGCCATGGACTTCTCAACCAAATACTTGTCCTCAGACTTAACATTATGAAAGAAAACCAAAAGCAGCATCAAGCATTTGGTAATGTGATGCATTGAAAGCAGTAATTTGGCAAAACAAACGTAATTCACAGATTTCCACCAAATTTAGCCAATTTCCAGTGGTCACTGCTAAAGATAACGATTTGTCAGTCAGTGCCACAAACCAACGTAAGCAAGTCTATTACAGATTACTGAACTCCACATGGCTTTAGATAAATGTGTGATGATTTAGGTATGCAGTTAGCACCATGCTAATTGGTGGTGTATGAACTAAGATGTATTTAAGGCAGTAGTTTGGCAAAACAAATGTAATTCACAGATTTTTCAGTTTTCTTGTCTTTGTGGGTTCATTACACAGTCTTCTACCAAATTTTGTCCATTTTCAGTGGTCACTGCTAATGTTTTTGGCTCTGTAAATTTACTTGACTTCATCTTTATAGATAACAGTTTGTCAGTCAGTGCCACAAACCAGTATAAGCAAGTCTACTAAAGATTACTGAACAACTCCAGATGGTTTTAGATGAGTGTGTTGATTTAGGTATGCAGTTAGCACCATGCTAATCGGTGGTGCAAAAGCTTAATTGACCTCATAGCTCCAGTACAAAGCTAAAGAAGCAAACTTCAGACACTAAACACTCATGTGAATCATGTGAATTTGCTATTCTGCAGGACTTCGGCTTTAACAGACTAAACCAACATCTCATTCCTGTTGCTGAGGTCTAGAGTTTGTGTATGTGTTAGTATGTCTAGACATTTCATCAAGTCTTTTAATGTTTAAATTCTTTCCTTTTTTATCTGAATTTAAAGCTGTCTGGACTCATCTTTCATCCGCCTCCTCTGTTGCAGATAATGGCTAAACACTCTGTCTCAGCTGCAGTGTTTTAAGTGACTCTCCTTTGTGATATTTATGTGAAATACACAAGGAAAAACAACAGGCAACTATTCTCATATAAAATAACTGAGTTGTGCCTTCTGGCTGTGTTTACGTTTTGCACACCTGCTGTTATGCTATGCTGATTGCAAAGACATCCTGAATTAACCTTATCAGTAATGAATGAACAGAAGCATGTTCACTCCATCTGCAGCTTCAAGTCGCTCTGATTTACCTACTAGAAAAGTTAAAGTTAACCACTAGAACCAAATCATTGTACTTCAACTCTGTCATCGTTACTGTTGTGTACTGCAAAGTAGTTTGGTGTACTTTATGCATTTTATGTTTTACTGAAGCAGGCTTGGTATATCTTAAGTGACTTATTAGTTCAACAATGGGGAAATTTCACCTCTGCATTTAACCCATCCATGCAATGAAACACCACATACACTCTAGTGAGTATACACACCTGATGGGGCAGTGAGCACACTTGACCGGAGCGGTGGGCAGCCCTATCCACAGTGCCCAGGGCGCAGTTGGGGGTTAGGTGTCTTGCTCAAGGGCACTTCAGTCATATACTGTCAGCTCAGGGGATTGAACTGGCGACCTTCTGGTCACAGGGCTGGTTCTCTGACCTCCAGCGTATGACTGCCCAGTTGTGAACAGTGCCCCACAATACACTTATATGCAAAAGTATAGGCACCCCTAGTGAAAATATGTTAAAACATCCCCTACAAAGAACACACTTCTGCACATTTTAATGCAAAATAGCATTTTAAAAAAAAATCACCTAATGTCTTGGGAGAAAGAAAAAAATGGCCTATGCAAAAGTTATGGCACATTTTATAATGTATGTTCTGTTTTTTCCCAATATCTCAAACTCTGAAAGTAAACTAGTAATTTGATTGGTGTGTTTTGCATTCGACTCTACATGTTAGTTGAACTTTACTTAAATGGCCCAGAGCTCTTTTACACACTTCTTTATCCTAAGAGTAGACCAGCGAGTTTGATTTGTAGTCCATGTACCACTGTATGGAGAAGTCTGAATACCCCTGGCCAAATGACAAATATGTATTTTGTTGATTTTTGAAGAGAAATTGAATTTATGAAAATGTTAATGCAATCATTTTATTCATCTAAAAATATAAAAGGAATGAAACAGTAATTCTGGCATATGTAAAACTTGGACAGGCTACAATCCCTATCACAGCTTGCCACCATGTTTGGTGATGGTGGAAGCGTTCCACTTTTACTTCATCATTCTACAGCACCTGTTTCCCAAATGCATCTGGCCTGGATGTAGTTTTGCATATTCAGCTGTTCACTTTCTAATGAGGTCTCAGTTAAAATTGCCCTCTGATGACTCTTTGCGGCAGGTCATGTTTGTACAAGCAATTTAGCTACAACTTAGAAGAGAGCTCTACGACTCTTGTGCCCTTCCTTCAGGTTCAGCTGCTGTCATGTGGATGTTTTGCTTTGCCTTTCTGGCTAGCATGTGAGCAGCTCTATCTGAGAGTTTCTTCATCTTTCACATTTTGCCTTAGCTTCTTAAATAGCCAGGGTCCACTAGCAAGCCCAACGTTTATTACACACCTCTATAACCTAAAAATAGCTCAGCCAGTTGCATACAAGCTGGAAGTGCTTTGATATCTTTTTAAAATACTAATTAGCCTCATTTGGCTAGGATGACCAAGCGTTCTAAGGCACTGCGTTCAGGTCGCAGTCTCACCTGGAGGCGTGGGTTCGCATCCCACTTCTGACATGCTTCGGGGGCAGTCATGGGCTGGACGTTAGGGAACCGGCCTTGTGACTGGAAGGTCACTGGTTCGTTTCCCAGAGCCAACAGTATGTGACTGAAGTGCCCTTGAGCAAGACGCCTAACCCTCAGCTGCTCCCTGGGTGCTGCAGATAGGGCTGCACACCACTCCAGGCAAGTGTGCTCACTGCCCCCTAGTGTGTGTGTGCGCTCACTTAGTGTGTATGTGGTGTGTGGATTGGTTAAATGCAAAGGTGAAATCTCCCCGTTGTGGGTCTCTTTATCTTAATTTTCAGATCCTTAGATCCAGCTGACAGTTCTTAATGACAAGTCTTGACCTTTCTAATCAGATTTAGAGAATTACTCCCTAACAAGTTAATACCTTCTGAGTCTCTACAAACTTTTGAATACCCTAATCAAATTTAAACTAATCAAAGCTAATCAAATTTAAACTGTACATTAGGATTCGTAGAATTTTTTTCTTTTAAAGCTCGTTAAAGTGGTTGTGTTTGCTTCTTATCACTTTTGCTCAATCTCTATATGCTACATTTGGTCGGTTCCTACAGAACAACAACTACTACTGTTCTGCAGATCATATACAGACCATTAAACAGCTGCAGCTCATTCCAAATGCTTCTGCTAGAGTTTGAACCAGGACCACAACAGAGCACATTGCTCCAGTTTGAAAACCTCTACATTGGCTTCCCTGTAGTTACAGAAGAGATTTTAAAGTGCAGCTACTAGTCTATAAATCACTGAATGATGGCCAAGTGCCCACTGGTGGACACCAAAGTTTTATTACACACTTCTATAATCTGAGAATAGCTCAGCCAGTTTGCACTGAAGTCCCTGTAGTAGCATTATGTAGAATAATATGCATTAGTATATACAATTTTAAGTGGTTAAGGAATACAAACCAAGTAGGTCTCTTAGATTGGAGGACCCAGGACAGCTAGTAGAGCCTAGAGATCCCAGAAGACTATAAATGTGTCCAGAATGTAGCAGTTTTGAAATCCACGTTAAGATCTTAAAATCTCAGGCTTATTACAACCCCAATTCCAATAAAGTTGGGACGTTGTGTAAAACATAAATAAAAACAGAATACGATAATTTGCAAATCCTTTTCAATCTATATTCAATTGAATACACTACAAAGACAAGATATTTAATGTTCAAACGCGTAAACTTTATAATTTTTTTGCAAATATTCACTCATTTTGAATTTGTTGCCTGCAACACGTTCCAAAGAAGTTGGGACAGGGGCAACAAAAGACTGGGAAAGTTAAGGAATGCTCAATAAACACCTGCTTGGAACATTCCACAGGTGAGCAGTTTAATTGGAAACAGGTGAGTGTCATGGTTGGGTATAAAGGGAGCATCCCTGAAAGGCTCAGTCGTTCACAAGCAAGGATGGGGCGAGGTTCACCACTTTGTGAACAACATTGTTGAGAACAATGTTTCTCAACGTGCAATTGCAAGGAATTTAGGGATTTCATCATCTACAGTCCATAATATCATCAAAGATTCAGAGAATCTGGAGAAATCTCTGCAAGTAAGCGGCAAGGCAGAAAACCAACATTGAATGCCTGTGACCTTCGATCCCTCAGGCGGCACTGCATTAAAAACCGACATCAATCTGTAACGGATATTATCACATGGTCTCAGGAACACTTCAGAAAACCACTGTCAGTGAACTCAGTTCGTCGCTCCATCTACAAGTGCAAGTTAAAACACTGCCATGCAAAGCGAAAGCCGTATATCAACACCACCCAGAAACGCCGCCGGCTTCTCTGGGCCCGAGCTCATCTGAGATGGACTGACGCAAAGTGGAAAAGTGTCCTGTGGTCTGACGAGTCCACATTTCAAATTGTTTTTGGAAATCATGGATGTCGTGTCCTCCGGGCCAAAGAGGAAAAGGACTGTCCTGGTTGTTATCAGTGCAAAGTTCAAAAGCCAGCATCTCTGATGGTGTGGGGGTGTGTTAGTGCCCATGGCATGGGTAACTTGCACATCTCTGAAGGCCCCATTAATGCTGAAAGGTACATACAGGTTTTGGAGCAACATATGCTGCCATCCAAGCAACGTCTTTTTCAGGGACGTCCTGCTTATTTCAGCAAGACAATGCCAAGCCACATTCTGCACGTGTTACAACAGCGTGGCTTCGTAGTAAAAGAGCGCGGGTACTAGACTGGCCTGCCTGCAGTCCAGACCTGTCTCCCATTGTCCCAACTTCTCTGGAATGTGTTGCAGGCATCAAATTCAAAATGAGTGAATATTTGCAAAAAAACAATAAAGTTTATCCGTTTGAACATTAAATATCATGTCTTTATAGTTTATTCAAGTGAATATTGGTTGAAAAGGATTTGCAAATCATCGTATTCTGTTTTTATTTATGTTTTACACAATGCCCTAACTTCATTGGAATTGGGGTTGTACATGCTAAAGTTTATTTTCAGTAACTACAGAGGCTTCAGTGCAAACTGACTGAGCTATTTGTAGGTTGCAGAAGTGTGTAATAAAACTGCTGGTGGGCCCTGACCATTTTGGACATTAAAGCAAAACAGGCAAAATAGAGCTGCTCACATGCTAACCAGAAAGGCAAAGCGATACCCCCATATGGCAGCAAAGAACCTTCTCTTTTCATGTGCCAACAACTGAACCCAAAGACCTGCACTTTATTCTTACTTCACTTTATTTTTAGCACTGCGTGCGATTTTCCTTATTATGTTTTTGTCTTGCTTTTATGCAATTTGCACTCCCTTTTAATTATTTGATTGAATTTTTTAAGCTATTGCTATCCTTCTCGTCCTCTTGGTGAGGAAAAAAAGTTCTTACAGCTATAGTTCTTTATTTTTCATGTTTATTATTAGTTGTTCTTTTTTTGAGCTTTGTGTCAAATGTACTTTATAAATAAACTTATGAAATTAAGGCGTCATTTGGAAGTTTGTCTCTGTTTGCTTCTGTAATGGCCTCTAGTCTTCTGGAACAGCTTTACACTAGAGGTATGAATATTGCTGTGAGGATTTGATTGACCATTAGTGCTCCACAGCCCACTGTTGGGGGCTTTATACCCCTCTTTGCCATGCTTAGCATTGGACATGGTGACCTTAGGCTCATATGCAGCTGCTCCAGAGCGTCTCATTCTATTGGTCAGTGCTTTTCTATGGAGATTATACAAGCTGTGGGTACTTCTTAATGTAGTTGAGTTTGGTAAAGGGTTGTCTGGACACTTTTGGACAAGCAGTGCTGAGACAAACTCCACATACAAAACAAGTATCAGTAAATAAAAGTGACTGTGACTCACAGCTTGTATAATCTGACATTGACACTGACATTGCTCACCATGTTCAGTCTATTATTGCCTTGTGCAATAATAGACTTAAACTTTTACAACAAACAATGTTTGTTGGACGGGTTTTATGAAATTCAATGTGCAGAACCCATCCATTCATTCATATAATTTAATTCCGATGAATAGCACATGCAAGGAGACATAACATTTTATTGAAGGCCAGCTTCTGCAATGACACCTACGTAAGACATTCATGACAATGAACATAAACCTACCTAGGTAATAATTTATTTGAACACTGCTACATAACGTTCACACAATTGTGAGTGAAATATGATAATAAAAGATGTTTTGCTAGATTTATTCAGCAATATGTTGCTAGCACCTGTCAATTGCTGTCACAATTCTTGATGTCTTAATTTATGTTACATAATACAAGACTGTGCAAAAGTTTTAGGCAGGTGTGAAAAAATGCTGTAAACTAAGAATGCTTTCAAAAATAGAAATAATGGTTGTTTATTTTTATCAATTAACAAAATACAAAGTGAGTGAACAAAAGAAAAATCAAAATCACATGAATATTTGGTGTTATTACCCTTTGCCTTCAAACCAGCATCAATTCCTCTAGGTACACTTGCAAAAGTCAGGGATTTTGTAGGAGTGCAGTCAGGTGTATGATCAACCAGTTATACCAAACAGGTGCTAATGCTCATCAATGTCACATGCAGGTTGAAACACAGTCATTAACTGAAACAGAAACAGCTGCGTAGGAGGCTTAAAACTGGGTAAGGAACAGCCAAACTCTGCTACCAAGGTGAGGTTGTGGAAGCTGTTTCATGTCACAGGTCATACACTATGGCAAGACTGAGCACAGCAACAAGACACAAGGTAGTTATACTGCATCAGCAAGGTCTCTCCCATACAAATATTTCAAAGCAGACTAGTGATTCAAAATGTGCTGTTCAAGCTTTTTTGAAAAAGCACAAAGAAACGGGCAACGTTGTGGATCGTAGACGCAGGTGGTCGGCCAAGGAAACTTAGTGCAGCAAATGGAAAAGAATTGATGCTGTCTTGAAGGCAAAGGGTGGTCACACCAAATATTGATTTGATTTAGATTTCTCTTCTGTTCATTCACTGCATTTTGTTAATTGATGAAAATAAACTATTAACACTTCCATTTTTGAAAGCATTCTTAGTTTACAACATTTTTTCATACCTGCTCAAAACAGTACTGTGTATTGCATAGGCAACGCGGTGGGTAGCGCTGTTGCCTCACAGTGAGGAGGGCCTTGGTTCAATTCCCCGGAGGAATGAAAATGTGTTCTCAACAGTCATGAATCACAATTCACTACCTGCCAGTCTGATAGACAAATCTGGGTTAAGCAGATTCCAGGACAGTGCTACCTACTGGAATGCATAGTGCCAACAGTAAAGTTTGGTGGAGGAGGGATAATGGTCTGGGATTTTTCAGGACCCTTAGTTCCAGTGAAGGGTGATGTTAAAGCTACAGCTCACAAAGACATTTTAGGCAATTATGTGCTTTCAGCTTTGTGCCAGCAGTTTGGGGAAGAGCCTTTCCTGTTCTAGCATGACCGAGCTCCTGTACACAAAGTGACCTTCATAAAGACATGGTCTAACAAGTTTGGTGTGGGGAACTCCAGTGGCCTGCATAGAGCCCTGACCTCAACCCCACTGAACACCTTTGGGATGAACTGAAGTGTTGATTGTGAGCCAGGCCCTCTCGTCCAACATCAGTACCTGACCTCAGAAATTGTCTTCTGGCTGGATGGACACAAATTTCCATAGATATGCTCCAAAGTCTTGTGGAAATCTTTCCAGGACTGTGAAGGCTTTTATAGCTGCAAGGGCAAATGCATGTTAATGCCTATGGATTTGGAACAGTATGTTCAACAAGTTCATGAAAAAGTGATGGTCATGTGTGCAGATAGTTTATCCATGCAGTGTAGGTTGTCATAAAAGACTTATGTAGGTATAATGTAGCCATAGAATGTTGCCCATCAGTAAAGTATTACAGCAACTCTGTTGACATAGCATGAGCTTTTTCTCCTGATACAGTTTTCTGTCTGATCTGGTTTCTGTTTTCCCTTTGATCTGTAATATGAAATCTGGCCTTCAAGTATGACCTTGACCCTTTGAACAAAGCACTATAATGAATCTCACTTCCCTGGAGGTGCCGTAGACAAGTCAAGAGTGTTTTCTGTATAAGCTGATTGATAAGGTCAGATCAGGATTTTAGGAGGAATGTGATTTTAGAAGCTCTTTGTGTTTTCCATGAAGGCACAATCAAAATGAGGTGTTCAGCCCGTCAAAACAGAAAGCCTGGGTTTGTAACAAACATGCCATTTTTCTACGAAAAATGAAAATGATCGGCCTAACTTCGCAAGCTGTCTCACACATTCTGGGCACAAAGGATTCATTCCATGCTGAAGTCTCGCTTATTGGCGTATGCGATAATTTGTTCTCAGCCTGTTGTGTCATTAAAATGATTTTCTGATGAAAAAAAGCAAATGCATCTATTCACGCTATGGAATTATGTAAGAAAACAAACTGGTAGTAGCCTGTTCTCAAAAAGTCATGTCTTAACAATGCGACATTGTTTTTTTCATAAGCATTTACTTTTTCACTGTCATTTTAAACAGAAAGAAGAAGCGAGACAGGAATAAAGTGCGTAGCTGAGAAACTTTGGGAGGGAATATGTGAGCAAGTAGAGCTGAGAGAAGGTCACTCAAGAACACTGTTTGACAGAGCACTGAGACCAAGGGACTGTCCCAAACAGAGCCCCAAGCCCTGCGGCTGCCCCCAAGTCAATTTGTGAACTTATGAGGCAAAAGCCTCCGAGGATGCCTGGCTTAAAAGTTTGGGACAGCGACTTGTGCAACATACAGAGTATATATACATATCCCGCATGTATTTACATATCTATTCCCTATTTAGAATGGTCCATACATATACACACACAAGCTGGCCACTGCATTCAAACCACATACTTGTGTGTACACTTATTGTCCATTTTATCAGCTTCACTGACCATATAGAAGCACATTGTAGTTCTACAGTTAAAGATTGTAGTCCATCTGTTCCTCTGCATACTTTGTTACCCTATTCTTCAGTGGTCAGGACCCCCATGGACCCTCACAGAGCAGGTGCTATTTGGGTAGTGGGTGATTCTCAGCACTGCAGTAACACTAATGTGGTGGTGTGTTAGTGTGTGTTGTCCTGGTCTGACCACAAACGTCCAGCCAACAGCGTCCTGTGGGCAGCATCCTGTGGGCAGTGTCCTGTGGGCAGCGTCCTGTGACCACTGATGAAGGACTAGAGGATGACCAACACAAACTGTGCAGCTATCGTCTCTGACTTTACATCTACAAGGTGGACTGACAAGGTAGGAGTGTCTAATAGAGTGGACAGTGAGTTTTAAACAAAAAATTATTGGACACAGTGTTTAGAACGTGTCACTATCGAAAGACTTTTTCACAAGACAATTAACGTTATCTCATGATAAAAACTTTGCTATCTTGAGTTCACAAGATAGTTAATTCATCATTTCAAGATAACAATGTCATCTTGAGATCGCAAGATAATTAATTTGTTATCTCAAGAGAACAACTTTTGGTATCTCAAGATAACCAGATAACTAACTCATTATTTAAAAAAAAAAAAATTATCAATTGTATTCTTTTTTTTAAATTTTCTACAATGGCTTTACAGTTGTTCACAAAATCATGCAGCCCTAGTTAAATGTCATGTTTGTTGTATATTTAAGTGAACACATCCTCTACAGTGAAAACACATCTGCATGTTTTAATGTGCAACTCACTGAATTTAACATTTTGGAGTAAAAATCTAACATAAAATTTGGCCTGTAAAAAAGTTATGGAACATTTTTTACTTGTAAATTGTAGAAAAAGGACATATGTAAATTTACATATGTAAATATATAGTATAAATAAACAAATATCATTTTTTTCAGTGTTCAGTGTTTTCACTCTTCATTCCAGCTTCCATTCTTTTCAGGAGACTCACTTTCAGCTCCTCAAAGAATCTGCAGACACGCCTACTTAGCTCTGTCTTAAAAGCTGGTTGATGATTTTCTGAAGTAATCAAACCCATTCAGTGGTGTTGAGGTCTGGACTTTGGGGTGGTCAGTCCATTGTTCAGCTTCTTTGTTTGATGTGTCCGTCTCCTTTTCTCAGTGAGGTTCTTCTTGAACAGCTACACATCCTTTCAGACCCACAGCGCTGAGTGGTCTTCTCACAGTGGAAGGACGGACAGAAACACCTGTGGATGTTTTCAGATCTGAAGCAGCTTGATTTTCTCCTCTCTCTCAAAGTAATGTGCGTACCCACCGTATTTATTTTTAGTGCAATATTGTCTTGTGTCTCCTTGGCATTTCTGTTGACACCAATGCCAAGAAAAAGTCTACATCTACATGAAAAACAGTGATTCTCATTCTGGTCTGTTATATAAACCTGTGGAGCTGTTTAATACTTTAACAGTCTTGCAGTAAGTACTGCCAAGAAATGAGGAGGATTTTGCTTTAATGGTCTGAGTGTTCAGTCCAGCCTGTCTGTCTGGGATGCTATATAGCCTTGCTTTCCTCGCAGGCAAGCACAAATGAGGACCTGCAAGTCTGCAAGTGCCCCAGCTGGGACTGGACGTACGGGAGGTGAAGGATTCGTACAGAGCACCACTCTAAGCTGCTCAGTAATGTGTATGTATGAGTTGAGGATGTCATGATAGTAGCTGGCTTAATGTACTTCTATTTTTTAAATGGAGTCTAATGATGTGCACACTTTTTTAATGATGTGTGATTTTCTTTCAAAGACTTCGCTTTTATGCTTCATTTAATGGATTTAATGGATTAGGTGTAATGAAATTTCCCAATGTAGAAGACTTTTTTCAATTTTGTACTGCAGCAGTTCTTAAAAAGTACATAAGCTCTTCACTGCCAGCACTTCACAATATTAGACATAAAACATTTACAGTAAAATACTGTATTCATCAACTGAAGTAAAATCAACCCATTTCTGTAATAAAACGGAAAATTACTGTGATCTAACCATGGGCTGCACCACACAGCATGTAAAGGCACTGGAGAGTGAAAAGTTTAAACATTTTAGTTTTTCGTCAGGGTTTTGCAATTAAAAGCAAAGTTGAACTGTGTGTAAAAGGTGTATTTGCCAGTGGTGGGCAGTAAAGAAGTAAATGTAATTCATTATTTGGGCTGATGCTGGTTTAGCTGGCCACCCTGGCCTGGTCATGCTGATTGACAAGCATACCAGTGTCGAAACACAACATATGCTGGTTTTGCATGTGATCAGGACATCAAATTCCATTGCTGCTGACCAGCAAATCAACATGTAAAACACATCCCTGGTATCAGAATGAAACCTTGTATCTCCAAACTGGAACTTTACAGGAGAAGGAAAAAACCTATTTAATTTTGAATGTAAGTCATTGGAGCAAGACATTTTTTCAAGTAATTTTGGTCCATTTATTCTGAAATTAACACACAACATAAAGGCCAATAAGCATTTTCAACTCTTGTAAAAAACTAAAAAATGACAAAAATAGACATACAGGGTTTTGTTCCCAGGTCTGGTCTATGTTGATGTTTCTAGCAGAGATGAAGAACATTTTGAAGGTTTAGAGAAGCTCCACATAAAATAATGCTCCTGGTACAGTTATAGTTTTTTTTCCTATAGCCATAAAGCCAAGGACTGACTAGGAACTCTAATTTGCGGTGTAATAATGAAATATTTGGTAGTCTGTTATATGTTGGCACCTCATATTAGCCAGACTGAATTGAACTGTCTTTTCAGGGCACTTCAGTGCTTCAGCCAACTTAATAAAACAAATCTGTTCAACATTCAGGTCTGGCTTGTGGGTTGATACTGACATGAAGCGAAGGCTGGAAAAACGTCAAAGGACATGTTCCAGCTGAAGGAAGACTGGATTAGCCTTGGTGACATGAAGAAACAAAACTGTTTGGTGTTGATGCTAGCCAAAACCATTTTGGCGTATTAATCCGTCTCTGTTTGTAGTTGGATAGCTCGGTATTGATTTGTGAAATGAATCACTGCTTCAGACAGCCTGTACTGTACGTCTCAGTGAGTTGGAAGCAAAGAAGTGCAGAAAATAACAGGATTTTGGACAGTTTCAAAAGCACAAAGTCTGAAAATGATAACTCTACTCTGAAAGCCAATATGTGCTTTCCACGTCCGGCTTCTGTTCTGCTACAGGTAAAGACGCTTTTGTCAGAAAAGATTCCCGTTACCTGAGATTTCTTACAGCTCTCACACTGATGGAGAGTGGAAAAAGATTGGACAGTAGCCACCGATCCATACTCGCTCTGCGCTGCAAAAATACAGCCTTTTCTCTCTCTTTGATACTGTTTAAGCTGCTTTTGCTTTGGTGGAGATTAAGTTAGGTCAGGGAAACCTTTTGATGCCGAGGCTGAAGGACGGTGAGGATGCCGAGGTGACTGCTGGAGAGGCTTTCGCTCTCAACAGGCCGGACAATCATGTGATGAAACACTTCCACATCCTGAAAAGATGAGTGGCCTCCAGCCATGATGAGATGATATAAGTTGAACTGAGGTTATGAGGCAAGGACTGCGGCCTCAGAGGGAGAAAAGAGTAAAAACTTATAAGGAAAGTACATTTCTGGGCCTTTTTGGTGCATCAGATAACTAGAAATGTCCAGTGAAAGATTGTAGTCATGAATGGTCAGCACTGCAATGCTGAAGGCTTAAAGAATGTGAACCAGTCCAGGAACGAGGTAGTAATGTGGAGTAACTTAACTATTTTCAGTGGTTCCACAGTAAGTTCTACATGTTAGCAATTTGTGGGGAAAAAAGCAAGTAACCAGGCTATGGTAACTTTTTGATTTTATATATTATTAGCTGGAGGATGTTACCAGAACACTTTACACTATTTGGCCATAGGTATGTGGGCATTTGACCTGAAAACCTTTTATCTCCTTTTTTTGTTGTTTTTCAGTTTATGACATATTTAGAAAATACATATTGCCCTTTATACTGAGTGCAAATTTCATGATGAATGGAATGAAAGAAATGGCCCAAAATGACTTGGGAAAAAGTCTGGTTCCATAGACTTACATTGAAAGTAAAGTGGGTTTTTTCCTTCTCCTGTAAAGTTACCATTTTGGAGATATGAGGTTTTACACACACACACACACACACACACACACACTTTCCACTTTATCAGCTCCGCTTACTATATAGCTGCACTTTGTAGTTCTACAGTTACAGACTGTAGTCCATCTGTTTCTCTGATACTTAGTTACCCTGTTCTTCAATGGTCAGGACCCCCACAGGACCCATGCTGGTGCGAGTGGATCAGACACAGCAGTGCTGCTGGAGTTTTTAAACACTGTGTCCACTCACTGTCCACTCTATTAGACACTCCTACCTTGTCAGTCCACCTTGTAGATGTAAAGTCAGAGACGATAGCTCATCTGCTGCTGCACAGTTTGTGTTGTGTTGTGTCTAGTCCTTCATCAGTGGTCACAGGTATTTGTTGTGGTTAAATGCCCAGGGGCCACCAACAGGCCCAAAGTTTTATCACACATTTCTATGATGTTCCTGAAGTTACACAACAATAATTTTTAGTATGTAATAAACCTGGTAGTTTAAAGGGTTAATAAACCAGCGAGCAGTTACTTGGCTTGGTGGGGCTGACTTAATTTCAGCATCTTCTGTCACCAGCAAAACTGCTTGGAGATTCTGAGGTGGTTTTAGTTGGTACCGTGGTAGAAAAAGGCAAGCTTATCCATCTTGCCTGCTTATTTTCCACTTTACGTCAAATTCAAGCATGTGCAAGGTATTTTCCTTTGTAGAAGGCACATGAATGCAATATCCACAGGGCATCGCTTGGACATCAGCGGTCAAATTAATCCACCCTCAGGCAGTTTTAGGCAGCCTGCATTAGCATGACCAGTGGCTTCCTCTGCTAGGTTGCTTTCTCAGTAAAGATCTAGATATTCAGAGATGTACTCACTGGTTTCGGAGATTATCTTCAGCCACAGGGGTTATAGTGAGGCATCTGTTGCCTTTTAGCACCATTTGACCTTAAGAAGGTCACTCATGCAGTAAAGTAATAAACCTAGTGAATTACTGTTTATTAACTGAATTTAAAACAAATAAAGCATAAAACGTGGCCTCGGCAAACGTTATGGCTGTTTTTATGGTGTGTTTATGCTTTATTTATTATTATATTATTATAAATAAAATAGAAATATTTAAATCTATTCTCTGTAGAGGAAATGTTAACTTATTTTCACTTTCAAAGAACAACCAAACCTGTTCAGTTGCTTGTTAACCCAAATAGCTAATCAGCCAATCACATGGCTGCAACTCAATGCATTTAGGCATGTAGAGGTGGTCAAGACAACTTGCTGAAGTGCAGACCGAGCATCAGAATGGGGGAAGAAAGGGGATTTAAGTGACTGAATGTGGCATGGTTGTTGGTGCCAGACGGGCTGGTCTGAGTATTTCAGAAACTGCTGATCTACTGGGATTTTCACACACAACCATCTCTAGGGTTTACAGAGGATGGTCCGAAAAAGAGGAAATATCCAGTGAGCGGCAGTTGTGTGGACGAAAATGCCTTGTTGATGTGAGAGGTCAGAGGAGAATGGGCAGACTGGTTCGAGATGATAGAAAGGCAACAGTAACTCAAATAACCAACCAAAATCTCTGAGGAGTGTTTCCAACACCTTGTTCAAAGTATGACATGAAGAATTAAGGCAGTTCTGAAGGCAAAAGGGGGTCCAACCTTTCACTAGCAAGGTACCTAATAAAGTGTCTGGTGAGTGTATATTAATGCTTAATTGTGAGAGTCTGAAACTGTATTTGTGCCTGATTGAGTCATTTCTCTCTCTGCACCTGTGTTGGGCTGTGTTTGTTTGCTGGACTATGCTTTGGAAAACTTTGTTATTGTTTCTCGTCCTCGCTTGTGTACAAAGAGAGGAGACAGGGAAATATTCGGTGCGCTCTGTGGCCGCAGCTTCTTAATGTAAGCGTTACAGTTTTGTAGCTCCAGTTTTCACTGAACTCAAAAACTTTGCAAAGTTCTTTGCTAACACAACTTCATGCCTGACTCAGCTCTAATAGAATCTTACACCAAGCGCATTCAGTTTGCACAATGAAAACCAAGAGCAGAAGATTTGCTTGCTTTTCTAAGCAACAAAGTTTGATTAGATTTAGCGTGTAAATGTTTATGAAGTTTCAAAATGTCCCGTTTACCTCTCAGCCTATAAAAGATTCAAGATTCAAGTTTGTCATTTCCACAGAGAAAGAGTCACACCACACAACGCAATTCTTACTCTGCACTAAACTTTACTACACAAACACTATATAAATACTAAGCCTAGGTGCACACCTTCAGTGAAGGCCTAATGATTTCTGGGAACTTTGAAAAGCATGTCTGTCATTTTTAGTTCTTTTTTCATTCAATAGAATCGTGTTTGTATTTAAAGTCTGCAAGTATTACAGTGCTGCTCCTGTTTCACTGTTAAACTTTACATGGAAACAACAAGATTAAGTGAGGCCCAATCCCATTTCACCCCTTGCCCCTTACACTTAGCCCTACCCCTCTGTTTTGAATGAATGAATGAATGAATGAAAGAATGAATTAATGAACTTTGTCATTGCACATTGTACTCATACACTTGCACACCCAAATTGAAGTACAAACGCCTGCTCTTGGTGCAAAGAAAAAGCAGAAAGAGAAAAAAATAAAATAAGATAAAAAAATGTAAATACTATACAAATTTACACAACAAAAGATAAACAAAATAAAACGATGGCACATGACCTATCAAACTTTGAATTTTGTGCATTCACGTCTAGGGGTAGGGTTGTCCCGATTCTTGCTGAGATGGAGGGGTAGGGTGAATTGTTTGGGCTACATGACCCTTCAAACGGAGATTTTTCAGAGGCTCTACAAACAGGGTGTTATGAGAAAATTCACAGAATCCCACGTTTATTTACTAGCAAGCAGAATACAATTGAATAGACTTCTGTCGATTGACCCTCACCCGATGATTTCAGGTCTAATCAGTGAGTTGTTTGTTAGAAATGGAAGTTGTTTGTTAGCAGCTCTAAGTCAGAACTCTGAAATAGTAATTGAGAAACCGCTACAAGGTCAAATATACGCTAATCTCTCTGTCATAAACTTCAAGTAGGACAAGTCTTCAAGTCTTTTAGAAGCTTCAAAGTTCTGCGTTATTTTAGAATGTTCACAATAAATGGACAAAAATAAAGAACGGTTGCACTGGAACTGGTCATCTGAGCTGCTGAGGAAGGCTTTATGGATGGATGAAGATTTTTTATTAGCATTTCTTGCAGAAAATGCTAAACCAACTTCTGAACTTTGGAGAGTTGGCTGCAGATTTCTTTAAAAGGCTCTACAAACGGAGTATGAGAAAATTCCCAGAATGCCTTGCGAATCATCGGCATGATGGCTGCACAAGCAGCCAAAGAGACACATTAATGTGAGTATTTCTCAGTTAAAAAGCCGCTGTATTGTAAGAACCACTGTAATAGTGTTTTATGGTAATTTCCTACATAACACGCATACAAATCACCAGTAATACACTGATGTCTCGGTTGCTACCGGCCGAAATTTCCCGTTCCACCTTAAATGGTGCAGCAGTTGCATTCTGGTACGTGAGGTTGCTGCACCATTTAAGGTGGAACGTTCATGAAGCTGGCGATTAGAAAGCGAAGTTCAGCTTCATATCACCGAAGAATTCTGGGTGCCGATAATAAATAATTGGCCCCCTCTTTGAAGGCGTATGATGTCCTAAATGTATTTAAGCAGTGAGGAGCTGAGCTTTCCCCTCCTCTGCTGTCTCTGCAGGCTGGCAGGTTCGCCTACAGAGCAGCACTAGTAGCTGTTAATGAAGTGATGCAGTTTTTTGTTTGTGCTCTTTTTATTCGGTGACTCGTTTAATTGATTGATGCGTAAAACTGAAGTTGTGAATGAATCACGAGCGGCCTGCTTTTCAGTCTCCTTCTGATAAATGGCAGATATCAGTGTGATATACCATTATTGCTATAGTCTGGAGGCGAAGCTGGAAAACTCGTCCTGATTATTTTTCCAGGCTTAAATATGATTCACCTGTCCTGTCATGTGACACACAAGTGAGATCACCACAGCTGGAAGTGGCGTATTGGAAATGGCCAGAAAATCTTGTCTCGTCTGTTTACATAAAAGTCGCTGACGACACCGTTCCATATACCAAACCATATCCGGTTCCTGAAGGGTCATCGCATTTCATAGGGGGAAGATTTCAATTACTACCCCTCGTAACTTAGTTTCAAGGCAGAGCTGCAGAGAAATCCTAACAGATTAGATTAACCCATCTGGGAATTAACCCATCATGTTATGACTTCCAATAAGCAGGACTGACTAGCTACGTCACTTACCATGAATATGAGCTGTGGTCTGTAAACATCATGGTCATATGATCATGTTTTTTTTTTTTGTTTTTTTTACCATGGGTTACATTATTGCTTGCATTTCCACCTACAGCCTCAGGGGGAGCTGTAATCTATACTGACTCCTTGATGCAGGTTCAGGAAATGAAAGGGCAGGCAAACAGGAAGCAGAGGACAGTTATTTGCAACACGTGTACTTTCTCTTTCGGCTATTTGTCTCCTGTTCCTGGATACCTGTGTTTCTATGCTTGTGTAAGCTCAGTGCTTTTTTGTCCTTATATGGTCGGTGAACCATTTTCATGAAATTATTATAAAACGTGGTTTCCAGTGGGATTTCATGTAAATGTTACCATGCTGTGCTAACTCCAGGCTTTGTTTGGTTGAACAAAGTAACTACATTATTTGGTAACTACATTATTGTTGGTAATTTTCAATGGTTAATGTATTATTAGGAGGAGACTTTACGCCACCCGGGATTACCATTCAACATATTGCGCTGGACATTTAACCAAAACCCCAGGAACTCTCCGATCAACAGTCTCAACTTTCCACTGGACTGTCCACACACAAGAGCCATGTCAACCCCATATTCCTCAAGGATCTGCCCCAACAGTGACAAACCCAGTGAGACTCGAAAAAGGAAAAAACTTGTTGTTGTTCAACAGTGCTAGTTATCGTCATGAACACAGACAACAAACGCTCACATTTCTCACAGCTTTATTTGAATCAAGAGCTATGATGTTCACAATATATAAGATAAGATAAGATAAGATAAGATAAGATAAGGCTTTATTGTCATTCGCATCACATGTGGTACATGAGGTGGAACGAAATAGTGTACCCAGTTAACTCCCAAGAACAATAAACAATAAACAATAAACAGTGACTTGAAAAATGAGAATATATTCAAATGTGTGAATGAGAGTACATCTGTCAATTCATTGTTCAGTTTCCACTCCGTGCAGTTTGTCTGAACCTTTTATCTCTCTTGCGCATATTGGACAGCGCAACGGGAGCAAAAGGCAATGTTTTGCACCACGTTTATTTACTAGCAAGCAGAATACAATTGCCTGTACTTCAGTGGATTTACCCTCACCCGATGATTTCAGGTCTAATCAGTGAGTTGTTTGTTAGAAATGGAAGTTGTTTGTTAGCAGCTCTAAGTCAGAACTCTGAAGTAGTAATTGAGAAACCGCTACATGGTCAAATATACGCTAATCTCTCTGTCACAAACTTCAAGTAGAACATGAACCGTCTTTTAGAAGTTCTGAGTTATTTTAGGATGTTCAAAATGTTCAAGCAATATGCTTTTAGCTTGATGCAAAACAACCTCAAGAAATGGACAAAAATAAAGAACAGTTGCACTAGAACTGGTCATCTGAGATGCTTAGGAAGGTTTAATGGATGGATGAGGAAATAAAAAAAAACTTATTAGGATTACTTGCAGAAAATGCTAAACCATCTTCTGAACTTTGGAGATGTGACTGCAGATTTCTTTAAGAAACTGAAAGTGAGTCTCCTGAAAACAACTGACGATGTAAAGAAGGTAAAGATTGAAAACACTTTTGCTGAAAACTTCTGTTTTCAAGGAGATATATATATATCCTATATCCTAGTACCTAATAAAGTGGCTGGTGAGTGTGCATATATATATATATATATATGTTTTATATTTAAAATATGAGCAAAATATAATTTTTCTACTACTTCTGGTGCACAGTTTCTGTTTATTTGCTGAGCTTAACATATTGGAAAACCATAAAACACAGAATAGAATGTTCTGTAACTTTTGCACAGGCAACATTTCACATTTTATTTTTTCTGCCTTTTCAGTTAAATCCTGCAAATAAACAGTAACTGTGCGTTATAGTGCACTGAGTCTTGACCTCAGCATCATTGAATGTGTATCACCTTTAACATGAGAAGCAGAAGATGTTAAACCACCTTCTAAGACTGAACTCTGGAAGTGTGCCTGCAGATTCTTTAAGAAACTGAAAATAGGTCTCCTGAAAAGAATGGAAGCTGGAATAAAAGTGAAGAATGGACAAACAAATTATTGAAACAACTGATTATATTTAGTTATTGAGTCTTCTGTGCAATTTTTTGTTAAATGTGTGTTTTCTGAATAATGTGTACTGGTGGTTTGGTATAAAATGACCTAAAGGAAGGGTGGTGTCTGATTTTTGCACAGTATTATACACTCACCAGCCACTTTATTAGGTACCTGTTCAGTTGACACAAATAGCTAATCAGCCAATCACATGGCCGCAACTCAGTAGAGCTGGTCAAGACAACTTGCTGAAGTGCAGACCGAGCATCAGAATGGGGAAGAAAGGGGATTTAAGTGACTTTGAGCATGGCGTGGTTGTCGGTGCCAGACGGGCTGGTCTGACGATAGAAAGGCAACTGTAACTCAAATAACCAACCAAAATCTCTGAGGAATGTTTCCAGCACCTTGTTGAAAGTCTGCCACAAAGAATTAAGGCAGTTCTGAAGGCAAAAGGGGGTCCAACCTTTCACTAGCAAGCCTAATACCTAATAAAGTGGCCAGTGAGTGTATAATACATGTTGACTTGATCCTTTAACCCTCCAATGACTCATCTCAGAAGCTTCATTTGTGGTAATACAGTAAGAGAGTGGCCTTTAAAATGTTGTTGGGGATTGGGCAAGTGGCAAGAGCAAGTCTATGAAGGTACATTAAGAATGATATTGAAGGGACACTGTGCATCATAACATATCCCTAAGTAATGTAGTGTACTGAATCCTAGAGGTCAAGTGTAAAGTAAAAATCATTGGTTTGTTATTACATTTCTGGTGAAAACTGCTGGGAGCCAGTTATTACAGAAAACATGCTAAAGGTTGGTGCTAGGTTTGCTGCATCACTAACAATGTGATGTACATTAAAGTACAAGTCTCAATATTTTATTTATTTATTTATTTTAGTAAAGATAAGGCTTTATCCCCAGCTCTTTATCCAGCTGATCAGACAGCAGAGCATAAGCAATTAAAACTAGCACTGACTTTTACCATCACAGCTGTCTTATAAAAAGGAACCAAAAAAAGCAAGACTGAGATAGTCTGACCTTCACTTAACCTCAAAATTGGTGCAAGTTAAAAACTCAGATTGCCTCCAGAGTCACCAAAGCCTCATAGTGACCCTTTGCCCTCACACAGGCTGATCTTTTTAAACTCTAGAGCCTTTCATTATGGCACAGCTCTGCAAATTGTAATTTAAAAATGCTTCCATATCTAGGCTCAATTCCAGTTTGCAAAATAATTTGTTAAATTTAATTGCTGAATAATGTTCATGAGACCAAAATATCAAGCTTTCAGCAAAAGGCAACAGTCTTGAGCTGGATTATAAATATGTCAATATCTTCAAAAAACTTGTCAATGTACGTGTATACACTCAAGACTGTCTTTATTAGAAACCATAAATTCCAGATACAGTTTGAATCCATTGAAGCTACTTCATCAACTTTACTGTTTTAAAAATCAGTAGTAAGATCTGCAGCCTTGTCTTCACACTGTGATGAATGTAATATAGCTGACAGTTCTTTGAGAGCTTCTGGTCCAGTGTCTTTTGGTGGATCTCCAAAATGCTTGACATGCAGCTGCACCTCAACCTCGTTATTGCAATCTGTGGATACTCAGATTCATTGTTCACCCTTACATATACTCAACAAGAGGCCCGAATGGCTAGCATGGTTGTGGCTAAAATAGTAATTTCAAATTGGAGTAGAACTCCTGAATCATGCTCTAAAGGGTGGTTATCAGAGATGGAGAGGCTGGGCAGCTGTGACCTGGGAGTGCAGAGACATTGTCTCTTGATCTGGGGTGTATTCTTGGACTATCTATAGCAGGAGTGAAGAACTCTGGTTCTGGAGGGCCAGTGGCCAGCACAGTTTGGTAGTATCCCTACTCAAACACACCCTGCCAATTACCAGGGGAGCTGAATCAGGTGTGGGTTGAGTAGGAAAAATGACCAAACTAAGCTGAGCAGGACCCTCCAGGACAGGAGTTGTGCACCTTGATTTATAAGGACCAGAAATGTGGTCTCAACTCAGTAGTGAAGTTACATGTTGCCTGACTTGCAAAACGACTTGGACTCAAGTTCAGTGACTCAAGTCTCAAATAGGCCTTGAGACGAGACTTAAGACTAATGAAATTTCAGCCTGAGGGAAAAAAAACCCCCAAAAAAGCACACAATGTGAGTCAAGTCAGACTCATACCTTGTGGACTTGAGTCTCAGCCCAGACTTGGACCTCAAAATTTGACTCGTTCTCGCACATCAAAGAGTCAAAACTCAACTCAAGCTCACACCCTAGAGATTTGAGACCTGACTAAGACTTGCACTACAGTAACTCAAGACTTGACTTTGATCATACTTCACAACATATCCATGTCTTCTTCTTCTTTTGGCTGCTCCCTTCAGGGGTCGCCACAGCAGATCATCTGCCTCCGTCCTGCCCTATCCACTGCCTCCTCTACTTTTACATCAACCATCTCCATGTCCACCTTCACTAAATCCATAAACCTTCTCTGAGGTCTACCTCTTCTCCTTCTAACCTGCAGCTCCATCTCCAACATTTTTCACCAATATATCCACTATTCCTCCTCAACACATGTCCAAACCATTTAAACCTGTCCTCTCTGGCTTTATCTTCAAACTGCTCCACCTTCACTGTCCCTCTGATCTGCTCATCTAATCTTGTCCATCCTTTCACAACATATCCATGTAAAGAGCAATAATATTGATTTAACCTATTTTGCTCCTGTACAACAAATACACCTTGGTTTGATCTCCTATCTAGCTAAGAGAGGGGGAGAGTTACCCTAGGATCAAGGATCATTCAGCTAGACAATGATAATTCACACACATACCATATTGTTTACAAATAACTAACTTGTTTATTAATTGTTATAAATGAGCTAGATAAATTGCGCTTTTGGTCTAATCTTATGGATATGGATCTAATTCAGGAAAGTAAGCACAGAATGCATGAGCTATTTAGGGCTTAGCTGTAGATGGGCCATTGGAAAGAATTGAGACAGATTGTTAAATAGTACAAATGCTGATGTTGAATCTTTCTAGTTTCAGAGGAAAGCTAGCAGGGTGACCCAGCCATCAGACCTGAGTTTCAGCCTTATTGCTTCGCAAGTGATAGGTTGGCCTTGATCCACCTAGGCAGGGTGTGGGTCTGGTTGCTTGGTCCAGCAGGGGACTTTTTCAGCATTTTGAGTGCAAGACAGGGTGGTTAGACCCAGCCTGGAGCTTCAACATTGATGTACCACAGTTTCCCCAGCTGGGGACAGAAAATGTGCACAGCAGACTATGTGGTTGGTTACTGAATGGATGCTGTTTTTACTGAAATCACATCCGGCCAACTACTCCAAGGCTGTGTCTGTGGATCACTCTGGACACAAATTTTATGGCTTTTTTTTACAGCAAGTTTTACAGGACATCAAAACTTCCTTCAGTCACTGGTAGTTTTCAAGATCCTAATGAATGTGTGGAGCGAATTAGCAACTGCCACAAAACAAATGTGTATGCAAAAAACTTAAATGGTGGATCTGAAATGTGTTCAAGTGTAGGCTGGCTCTGTTCTTCATTTCAGTGGAGGTAACCTTTCAACTATTTCTTTCTCTGGAGACTTTTTTCCTTTTTCTTTCTGACCAACTGTGTGAGACTCTGGGACTGGATTCAAGCCACAACTTCTGGGTGGGGTTTGGGTATGGAGCTGACATTATGTTCCAGGCTACTGGATGTCTTGCATGCTGATTGGTGGTCAAACTGAAGGTGGTTCTACTCCCTTCTTACCAGAGAGAGTTTAACATAACCTGAATCCCTGACTGAGACTTGTACCCTGATGAGACTCAAACTGCTCCCGAGACACTAAAAACTCGATCGAGACTTGCACCCAAGAGACCCAAGAATAGATTTGGACATTCAAGTCTTGCACTCGCACCACAGAGACTCCAGACTCAACTCAGACTCACAAATCAAAGACTTGAATCGAATTACCATCCAACTCCCTAGAGACTCTTACCCTGGAGATTTATCACTTGTCTTGAATTTGCATCCCAGAGACTTGAGACTTGACTTGGACTAGCATTCTGGAGATTTGAAACTTGAGTCAGACTTGCACCCTAGAGACTTGGGTCTCACTTTCTTTGGATAGTCCATTCTAGTCCCCTATAGATTATCTACAGATATTCAAATTGTCAACAAACCATCTGTTAAAACTCAGCAGATGAATACAACTCACATAGAATATGCTGTACGTAGCATATCGTGTAAGCAAAATGCTGTCTATACTGTTGAGACAAATGATTTACTTATTAAAAATAGCTTACATGACAAGCACCTTCAGAGAATTTCTTGCAAAAGTATTTAAAACCAGTTAAAATTTTTATACTTAGCCCTTTGGTTCATTATCCAGATTCACTGCAGGTGACACAGACGAAATGCTAATAAACTCTAGCAGCCCCATGGAGCTGGTTTGTAGTTAATGATGCATATCTATTTATGAATTGTACAAATGGTGCCCTTAGCCCTTTTTTTATGACCGTTTTTCTGGCCCTGTCTCCTCCTGCCAGTGACTAGTGCTAATGAGACAGAGAGCAGGTCGTTTCTTTTCCCTCAGAGTGAAACCTGACCTGCCGGCCTGACCATACCAGTCCAGCAATGATGGGAAAAGCTACTGAGATGCCACAACACACTGGGATAAATTAAATGCTTTAATGAGGAGGTAGTAGAGAAGAGAAGGAATGGATGAAAAGGAGGAGATAAGAATTCTTGCTCTCGTCCAAGAGAGACATTCAGCTTTGGCCCATGATCTGCGTGAAGCCTCTCTTGCTGAGGAGGCTGGTGGTGGCCTGCTGGGTTTTGCAGTTAAAAAAAATTAATGCTGGGAGCTGTCATCTCTTCATTTTAGTCCAGCTCCCCTGATTCATAACCTGGTTGAACTGTGCCAAAATACACTCATTTCCATTAAAAAGTAATGTATCTCTTCCCGAGATTGAAAAGTCAAGGGGAAACAGATTGAAGGGGCACTGAAGAACAGAAAACTTCAGTTTTCTGAGAATGTAACTGAAAATCTTTGAGCTTCTGAGATGTAAATAACTCTTAGCCCCCTGTATCTATCATGAGACCAGGTTGCTAGCTTAAAATATTAAATATATCCCAGTTGCTACACATATCTACACATTTAGGCTTGCTTAATGGATTTTTAAGAAATAGTTAAAATGCCTGGAGGCTAAATTGGCCTGAATCTGAAAGATTGAAAGTCCGGGCTGTCCAAATTACACTCTCAAATCAGAAAATGAAGGAAATGGACCACTTTGAACCTGAAGACATCAGTCCATCTCAAAAGTAGAGATGGAACATTAGAGCATTAGTGTACTCATGGCAATCCTTGAGTGCATTCGCATTAGCACTGGAGATTGTACCTGCCATTAAGGCTGCCTGAAAAGTCAGTGGCAATCAAGAAGTGGCCAAACCTCTGCCCTCCTGTCTGTCAGAGCAGTCTAAACCTGCTCTACATGATGGGCTAAGAGCCGTTAGCATAGGCACTGTGACAGAAGACGGTCTAAAAGCCTCCACCGCTGACTGACACTGAAAGACTGAAAGAGAACAGGCTTCACCCACTCAGTCATTTATTAATCTCTCTGAAACTTTTTTCTGCTCCATTCGCTGTCATCTATGTGAAGGTTGTCAAAATACTCTCCACTTTCAGACATGTATAGCTTTGGCCACTGTTAGCTGAGCTTTTTTCTCAACCTTAGGAGGTCAGGGTATGTTGGACTAGTCTAGATTTGTTTGTCAGTTGCGTGCTAAGCCAATACAATAACCCAAAAGAGCATTACGGTACAAGGCCGTGACTTGCATGAGGACAAAGAAATCTGAACCTAGTTGGTTTTAGAATGGCTTTATGAGATTCAATATGGAATAGCAGCATCCTAATAAGGCATTAGCCTCCTATGCAGAGAAGCTTTCATCCCAAGACTGGGTGCCTTGTTCACCTGTGGTTTGGCTATAGACTTCACTGCCCACTATATTTATCTCTATACAAGGTGTTACACTTCATAGAGAGATTATACAGGTAAAATGAAAGCTCTTTTTTTAAATCTGTGCCACTTGTAAAGTTACAGGCAAAATTTGCATGCTTAAGCCTACTTCCAGTTGCTTCTCAGTTTAGGCTACAAGTACTGTAGTTAGCTATATTAAGCAAGACAAGTCTATTTATATCACATCTTTTACACACTGTGGTCATTCTGAGTGTTTTACAAATACAAAATGATAAAAATTTCATTTAAATTTAAAAAGATGTAGAGATCATATTAGAATTAAGCTTTGGAGAGATTTGACTAACTGCTTTGTTAGCTGCTTGGCTGAGTGCAGCTGCACACCAGTCACCACCTAATGACTGTAGGGGGCAGTCATGGGCTGGAGGTTAGGGAACTGGCCCTCTGACCGGAAGGTTGCCAGTTCGATCCCTGGAGCTGACAGTATATTATTGAGGTGTCCTTGAGCAAGACACCTACTCCCCGGGCACTGCGGGTGGGGCTGCCCACCACTCCGGGCAGGTGTGCTCACTACCCTCTAGTGTGTGTGTGCATTCACTAGTGTGTATGTGGTGTTTCACTGCATGGATGTGTTAAATGCAGAGGTGAAATCTCCCCATTGTGGGACTAATAAGGGTCATTTAATTAATGCTATCTACACCAGTTATCCAGTTTTGCTACAAGTCAGTGAGTAAATCTGTGCTCTTGCAGATAAACAGTCATTTAATTATGTTTACTTTTGTGTAAACAAAAATTGAGAACTGTTTTCTACACCAGTTGTCTGGTCGAGCCTCAATCATACCCATTTCACAAGATGGCGCAAACTGAAAATGTCTAATGTTACTGCAGCTTCATGCCAGTTTTGAGAAGAAAAAAAAAACACGAATACATTGTGTAATCTCTTTAGCTGCACTAGATTGCACCCATCACTGCATTATTGAAGAGTCTAATCTATTTACTTTTGCAAGATCCATCAACATGTCAATAAAAAAACAACTGCACTTGGAAGATCTGTAATATTAAGTCCCATGAGGTTGAATATGACATTGCCTATGTTCTTTCAAGGATTCTAAGTGACTTCCACAAAGGTACACTTATGAAATGAATGTAATTTGAATTATTTTCCTTGGTAAATACTGTAAATATTTGACTTGGTCCCTTTGCATTTCAGTCAGACATTATTTACCAAGGCCAGCTGAAGAGGCTTAGTTGCATCCTTCTTGAGGATCCAAGGATTTGTTCATCGCTGCTGTTTTTGTGTTTGTTGTAAGGCTTTTGTTTGTAGTAATACTTGTAGTACTTCAGTGGGAACATGGGAGTTTTCTAAAGGAATGGGTTTGTATGCTGAGCTGACCAAATACTTGGTATTATATGCTGTTTTACAACAGCTATGCAGTTCAATATAAAATACCGCCCTTGGCCACTTTATCAGAAACCCTTCTCTTGGTACACCTAGCTGGTGTACAGAGACTACAGCTCATCTGTTGGTGTGTTACTCATCTTCTAGCCCTTCATCAAGGGTGTGTTTCTGACCATAGACCAATGATGAATGGAGTAGAAGGGGACTAAAATTGTGTAGCCGGAGATGGAATACAGTCTGTAATTTTAAACTTATTTAGTTGATCTTTAAACCAGATGTCTCCAATAAGGTGGCCAGTGGGTGAAAGTACAAGGCGGGTGTTTCTAATAAAGTGGCCAGTGAGTAAAAGTATAAGGTAGGTGTTTCTAATAACATGGCCAGTGAGTGGAATCACAAGGTACATGTTTCCAATAGAGTGACCAGTGAGTGAAAGTACCAGGTAGGTGTTTCAAATAAAGTGGTCAGTGAGTGAAACCACAACATGAGTGTTTCCAGTAAAGTGGCCAGTGAACAAAAATAAATATAAGCCAGGTGTTTCTAATAATGTGAGTGGAAGTACAAAGCTGGTGTTTCCAATATAGTGGCCAGTCAGCGGAAGTACAATGTTGGCATTTCTAAAGAAGTATGTACTCTAGACGCATTAGTTATGTGGTGTGATGCCACTAGAAGTATCTGAAAATACATAAAAAGTATCTTAAAAGCAAAAGATTTCACACCATTCAGACCCGCTCTTCCAGTCTCACTGCTCACAAGTTTGACTTTCTTGTTCTTCCTTTTCTCTGCTCCATTTTCTGAAGGGACAACAGCATAAACCATCTCTCTCAGCATTTGATATAAGTCCAGAAAACCTGGTGAGAGTGGGTGGACCACATTAAAGAGAAGGCCAACAGCAGGGATGAAGCAATAATCTGCAATGTCACCGCGTTCTACACGGCCTGAGCCTGAAACCATTACTGAAAAGCACTTTTCCACATCCTGCTTTATTTCACCCTCCATTGAGCCCTGCGTGGTGTGCTTTAAAGGAGATTTATCTAAAGATACGGGGTCTTCACCGTTGGCAGGCGCATCTGCAGATCTTGAAAGCTTCGGCGAGAAATCCATATGTACACAGTTTTCTCCTTTACCCTAAATATAGTCCATCAGCCACGAGATGTCTGGAGTCTGAAGATGGCATCTTTAGTTTTGCACTGGAGCAACAAGGCTAATGTAGATAACAAGTAATGGAAGCTTGTGTACACCAATTAGCTTTGTACTAACTGCATGCCTACTACTGCATTTACATTACAGCAGAGCGATTCTTCATATTGCTTCCCATTGATTTCTATGGAGGGAGTTGACTGTTGTGCACAGGGGTCAATGACACACAGCAGGTAAAGAACAGCATTAAAAAGTGGGCTCGATTCTTGAAACAAAGTGGCCAGTGAGTGGAACCACAAGGTACATGTTTCCAATAAAGTGGCAAATGAATGAAAATACAAGGCAGGTATTTCCATTAAAGTGACCAGTGAGTTTAAGTACAAGTTAAGTGTTTCTAATAAAGTGGCCAGAGAGCCAATCAGATTGCACAATTGTACCATGGTGGCATTTTGTCATAGTCCAGATTCTAAAAGCACAGAACAAACTTAGAACTGTTCCTGGATTACTAGATGCCTTTGTTGTAAGGTAAATGCAGCCTAATGGGGCATTCAGACAGCACCTTAAACGATGCATCTTGAGCTGATAAAAGATCTCAAAGTCTGTGCTTTTTTGTGCAGAGCTCCTGGTATCAAACTATCCTTTAGAGAGAAGGCAGAACCTACATACTGATTGGTTAGCTGTAATGATGTATGGCACTTCATTTTCAATTTAATGTAAAACTTCAATTTAAAGTTAAGGTTTTTACCGACGTTCACAACATTCAAAGTGGCCAATGATTGAAAGTACAGGGTGGATGTTTCCAATAAAGTGGCCAGTGAGTGGAACTACAATGTTGGTGGGAAACTCTGAATATTGTATACAGCCTTAGATCATAACCGATTGCAGATTAAATCACCATTAAATTGTTTACACCAAGTAGCAGAACATGTCTATGGTGACTACTTCATTGTTAATAGCTGACTCACTTTGTTCAACTGGGGAGGCCAGAAGGGTGGACATGCTTAATGGAAGGGTAGCACTGGCCACGCTAGCCACCCCTTGGCTGTGCCCCTGATAACAAATGTTGACACTTTTCAGATGTTGGCTGTAATCCCAAAAAAGATCAATGGAAAGGATGGGCCAAATCATAGAATAAAAGAAAAAATACTAATAATTTGGTGCTTGAAAAGCATAAAAGAACAGGTTTATGCCCCCACAATATGGCCAATTTTTACAGGCACTCTATCACTGAGTGCAACGGCATCATAACAATGGCTGAGAATTTATCACATCCGTATATCTAGCTTATTATTTCATTTCTTTTTTGTCATGTTTCCAGAAGCAGATAAAAGGAAAAGAGAGAGAAAGAGACGGAGAAAAGTTTATCACTCTAATCCTGCTGGGATTTGGCCTCGTCCAACATCAAAACAGCATTTCTCCCTAATCTGACGCTGTGTTATGTAGATATAAGCTCTCTCCTTGTCTTCTCCTTTCCTCTTTTGTTTGCGGAGGTCTTTCGTTTGTTCTTCGCCCTAAGCCCCCCCCTTTCCCCCGCTTTGATTCTCATTCCACCTCTGCCGTGGATGAGGGAACACATAAGCTCCTGCAGATTTCAGAATGAGGGACGAGAGAGAAACAATAGCTGGACACTGAAGTCCTTGGATGAACTTCAGCACAGTCTTTGTGAGTGAGTGTGCTATGGAGAGAGAGGTGGTGGTGGTGGTGGTAGTGTGAAGATGGTGGGAGTGTACTGGTGCCTAATTGGTAGCCGCTAGTAGATGATGTGCTCTGGTGGAGTGTGACGGAGTGAGAGTGCCATGGCCTTGTGGGATCCACTGCCCTGATCATTTCAGTATGAGCGACCAAAAGCCACCTGCAGGCGGTCAGGACACTACACTGAGACACAGGAACACAGCATTCTAACTAGCTATGAGTTCTCTAGAGCAGTCTGGAGGCTGGAGTTGCATTGAGTAGGACCAAAGAACTGGTTTATGAACTTCAGAGAAGACCTAATGGTCTTCGTGGAATACAAAAATACACTTTATGCTTCAAATAAAACATAGAGAATGTGTTTTATACGCTTCTGTGTTTAATCTGCCTAATTACCACTAGAGTCCCATAAGAGTGCCAACAGAGATTAACACTACCATTGACCACATTTTGACCTTAATGATCCAAATAGAAATTCTGATAGTCACAGTTCACCTTGGAGTTTAGGACAAGCTGTATGAACTTCTACTCAGCATGTACATTGCACTCTTAAAATGAAGTGATACCTTAAAAAAAATTAAGATTTCTAAATGGTTCCAGGCAAAACTCAACTGGTGTAGGGCAACTATAATATTTAGGTAGAAAAAGGACCATTAACTACATGTTTTTTTTTTGGAAGCCATATATCACCAAAATCCAAACGCAAAACAAAATGTAGCTGACTTTTTCAGCCTAACTATCAGATATGAGATAGACTGATGGTAAAGGGTGCTGTGGTCTGGTGAGTCCACCATTCTAATTGTCTTGAGAAATAATGGGTGTTGTGTTCTTCAGGCCAATGAGGAAAAGCACCATCCCAACAAACGAAAAGTCCAAAATCCAGCATTTGTCATAGTTTTAGTGAATCACTTGTACATCAGTGAATGTACTGTTAATGCTGAAGGGTACATGGACATTTCAGAGCAATGTATGCTGCCATCCAGATGATGTCTTTTTCAGCAATGTCCCTGCTTGTTTCAGCAGGACAACATCAAGCCACATTCTGCACAACAATATGGCTATAAAGAGAGAGCAGGTGCTAGACTGGCCTGCCTGCAGTCCAGACCTGCCTCCCATTGAAAACAACAACAACAGACCCCAGACTGTTGAGCAGCTGAAGTATTACTTCAAGCAATATTGGAGATAAAAAATGTCCAGTTTCTCAACTACAAAAACTTGTGCTCTATGTTTCTGAACAATTGATCCAGGTTAAAAAGACGTTACATGTGTGTGATACACCTTCAGATGTTTCGCCGAGACTAAGTGTTCATTGAAGCTGTAGTCAATTATACCTGAGCTGTTCTAATTGTGTCGATGTCAATCAACATCTCCCACTGCCGAAACAGCTCCTTGAGAATAGTTGTGCAATCTGCAATTCAATTTATATTGTAGTGTTTATGGTAGCTGTACTTTAACAGGTAGTTTTTCATTCTACAAAATGCCCAGAAGCTGTTTAGTTTGGGGCTGTACGTAATATCATACATGAAGCCAACTTTGGTTTAAGGATTTAGTTTTTTGTAAATATGCAACTGTGTAAACAAATAGTAAGATGAGTTTGGATATCCATATATTCAAGTAACTACGCCCATCGCTACCCCCAACACACCTGGGCTAGCTCTTTAATTTAGTTATCAAGCCTTTTATATGCTGGTTAAAAGCCACTATTTTAGAGATCCTCTCTCATTTTCTGTGCTCATGTTGTCTGTGGATGCTGAAGCACAGCTGGCTTTACGGAGGTTTTGGCCCAGAGGCACACGAGAGCGGAGCGGCATTATACAGTGATAATTGGAGAAAACAATGTGTCATGGTATTTTAACAACATCTCCGGGAGTCGCATGTGTTTGAGGGGAATCAATAAAGTCCCACTGGCTGTGCACTGCAGAGATGAAAAACACCAAAAAGCAGATTGAAAGCCAGAGGGTCAAATTCATACTGTAATCCAGGAGGTAAAAATGGGAAAGACTCATTTGTGTTGTGAAATGCGATAACGACTGTGATCTCCTGATAATGACTAAGAAACAGAGCTAGGATCAAAATAAAGCCCCCTGAAGGACCAATCCTGAGTTTCTTCACTTGTTTTTTAGGATACTTTGGGCCAATATAAGCTTAAAAGCAAGGGACAATTTCCTTGTAGGTACTTTTACATGCACTCAGAAATGATCAAGTCAAGTCAAGATTTATTTACGAAGACTTCCCATTACATTTGAGAGTACTCTGTGAAGTATTAATATATTAATTGGTATTAATCAGTATCTTTAGATAAATTGGTATCCACTTAATTGGTATTAAGTGATGATTAGTAAGAGGTTAGTGGACCACTGTTAGCCTGTTTATGGCAAAGCTGTTGGCCCACTAAGGTTTTGCTCAGTGTTTTCTGGGTGGCCCACTGGTGGTTAAGCATAGTATTAGACAAAATTCCAAATATTGTTGGTTATTTTTCACTCACGGTCCAATCTCTTTATTTTTCCACCCTTCCTTTCTTTAGGTACACTTTGTAAATTGGTTTAGTACACAATTTTAATCTAGCGCAATGTCAGCAACAAGATTTTCTATAAAATGTTATATAATGTTCAGAACAACATGAGGGAGGTCTGGAATGGTATGAGAACAATCACCAGCTTCAGGTCCAGTAACAACAGAGGAGTAGAGGGCAGTGTTGACGGGGCCAACAAGCTAAATCTGTTCTTTAACAGATTTGACACAGCAGGCTCTGTCCCCCCCCAGCCTGACTCCTTTGCTGCCGGTCCTCAGCAGCCCATTCCACTCACCCCCTCCCTCCTGATAGCCTGCCCCCCTCCTGTGACAGCCCATCTCACACCTCCATCCCTCCCCCACCCGTCACCTCTACAGTGAGTCTCACTGCTGACCAGGTGAGAAGACAACTGAAGAGACTCCACACAAACAAGGCTGCAGGCCCTGATGGGGTTCCCTCCATGGTGCTTAAAGCCTGTGCCGCCCAACTTTGTGGAATACTTCAACATGTCTTCAACATGAGCCTGAGTCTCCAGAGGATCCATTTGATGTGGAAGTCATCCTGCATTGTTCCTGTTCCAAAGACGCCACGACCTAGTGATGCCAAGGACTACAGGCCAGTGGCACTGACGTCCCATGTCATGGAGACCATGGAGAAGCTCGTCTTGGACCAGCTCCAACCCATAGTATAGCCTTTTCTAGACCCCCTCCAGTTTGCCTATCAGCCCTGCCTGGGAGTTGCAGACGCCATCATCTACCTGCTCAACCGAGTATATGCTCACCTGGATAAGCCAGCCAGCACTGTGAGGGTCATGTTTTTTTACTTCTTCAGTGCATTTAACACCATCTGGCCTGCTCTTTTGGGTGATAAACTCACAGTGATGCAAGTAGTTGCCCCCTTGTGTCCTGGATTGTTGACTACTTGACTGGCAGATTACAGTATGTACGCCTGTAGCACTGTGTGTCGGACAGAGTGGTCAGCAACACTGGAGTTCCACAAGGAACTGTCCTCTCTCCCTTCCTCTTCACCATCTACACCATGGACTTCAGCTACTGCACAGAGATTTGCCACCTTCAAAAGTTTTCTGATAGTTGGATGTATCAGCAGGGGGGATGAGGATGAGTACAGGGCGACGGTGAAGGACTTTGTCACATGGTGCGAGCGGAACCACCTGCAGCTCAATGTGACAAAGACAATGACCTGAGGAGGGACAAGGCACCGGTGACCCCTGTGTCCATCGGGGGGGTCAGTGTGGACACTGTGGAGGATTACAAATATCTGGCAGTGTATACTGACAATAAACTGGACTGGGCTAAGAACACTGACGCCCTCTACAGGAAGGGCCAAGGTCGTCTCTATTTTCTGAGGTGCCTGAGGTCCTTCAACATCTGCCGGACTGTGCTCAGGATCTTCTATGAGTCTGTGGTGGCGAATGCTATCCTCTATGCTTTTGCATGCTGGGGAAGCAGGCTAAGGGTGGCAGATGCCAACAGACTCAAGAAACTGATCCACAAGGCCGGTGATGTTGTGGGTGTGGAGCTGGACTCATTGACGGCCGTGTCGGAGAGGAGGACGCTGTCTAAGCTGCAGGCCATTATGGACAATGGCTCCCACCCACTCTGTGACACGGTGATGAGACATAGGAGCTCATTCAGTGCAAGACTCATTCTACCAAAATGCACCACAGAGCACCACAGGAAGTCATTCTTACCTGTGGCCATCAAACTCTATAACTCCTCCCTCAGTGTGTGATTGACAAAGTGAGGTTCATCTGTGCAAAACTCAGTACCAAACTGTTTATATATGTAATAATAATAATTGTGTGCAAAAACTCAGAGGTGCAATAATTTGAATTGCTTTATACTAGATGATTCATATTTATTATTACAGTCACCGCCACTTTACTATATCCATAAGTACTTAAATCTCGTGTACATATTGCAATTTTTCTCTTTATCTTTGTTTTAAATTATTAAAGTGTTTATTCTTTTACATAAATGGTTGCAACTGTAACAACCACAATTTCCCTCTGGGATCAATAAAGGATTCTGATTCTGATAAGACCTAGTCATTATTTTTCTCTCAATTGTTTGTGATACTAGGCTTTGTGCATTTAAAATCTGTTTGAGGAGATTAAAACTAGTTAGGGCTTGTATGCAGGACAGTAATCTAGCTGGTCACAGGGTGGACCAGCAGTCGGTGGGGTGCCAACCTTATCCAGTCAGCGGACTGATATATGTACGCTGTCTGGGTTACAGTGTGATCATTATAAAACAAGTGTAGGATCAACATAGAGGAGCTGTGCCTACAAAGCACTGTGAAACAATAGAAATACTCTTGCCATGGCAAAAGTTACTTGGTGGTTAGCCAAAATACTGAATAAGACTAAAACATCTGGCAGGTGTTAACAAAACCCTCCAGCTACAGTAAACACACTGCTAACCTACACTATTTTTCCAAAAGTATTCACTTTGTCATTCACATCACACCTGGTACATGGAATGGAACAAAATAGTGTACTCAAGGTCCCAGTTAACTCCCAAGAACAAACGTTATAACAGCTTCAACTCTTCTGGGAAGGCTTTATGACCCTGGATTTGCCCATAATAAATGTTGCTTATCTCCGCATATGCGTATGCCTCCTTGCTCCCCGTTACAATGGACCTTGCTTTGTGCACTGGTGTGCAGTCATGTTGGAACAGGAAGGGTCCGTCCCCAAACTGTTCCCACAAAGTTGGGAGCATGAAGTTGTCCAAAATCTCTTGGTGCTGAAGCGTTAATAGTTCCTTTCCCTGGAACTAAGGGGCCGAGCCCAACTCCTGAAAAACAACCCCACACCATGATCCCCCCCTCCACCAAAGTTTACACTTTGCAGTCAGACAAGTACCATCTCCTGGTAACCACCAAACCCAGACTCATCCATCAGACCACTGCATTCCACGCTTTGCATTGCGCTTGGTGATGTAAGGCTTGGATGCAGCTGCTCGGCCATGGAAACCCATTCCATGAAGCTCTCTACGCTGTTCTTGAGCTGATCTGAAGGCCACATGAAGTTTGGAGGTCTGTAGTGATTGACTCTGCAGAAAGTCGGTGACCTCTGCGCACTATGCGCCTCAGCATCCGCTGACCCCGCACTGTCATTTTATGTGGCCAATCACTTCATGGCTGAGTTTCTGTCGTTCACAATCGCTTCCACTTTGTTATAATCCCACTGACAGTTGACTGTGGAATATTTAGTAGTGAGGAAATTTCACGACTGGACTTGTTGCACAGGTGGCGTCCGATCACGGTGCCACGCTGGAATTCACTGAGCTCCTGAGAGCGACCCATTCTTTCACTAATGTCTGTAGAAGCAGTCTGCAGGCCTAGGGGCTTGGCTTTATACACCCGTGGCCATGGAAGTGATTGGAACGCCTGAATTCAATGATTTGGATGGGTGAGTGAATACTTTTGGCAATATAGTCTATGTATTTATGTATGTATATATGCGTGTGTGTGTATGCATGTATGTATATATATATATGTGTGTGTGTGTGTGTGTAATATATACACATACACACACAGGGCTCATCACAATAGTGACTAATGCATTAACACACATTCTGGTGAACATACTGGTGATATAATAGTGCTTAGCATCTTCATCCTCACCTGAAATGTTTTCTCTTTAACAATAGCTTTAATGCAAGTGTTAGCAAAGATGAAGGAGAACTTTCAACTGAAGATAGGAAAATTTCTAGCTCAAATAAACAAACATTACTCACTGTTGCCCCCTGAACGTGTTATTAACAAACATTAAATATTCAATCATTACTGACTACTGACTAAAGGTGTTAACAAACTTTATATGGACAAATATTATTCACCATTGCCCCCTAAAGGCATTATTAACAAATATCAAATAAACATTATTCACTGCCTAACATTACTAAGGGTGTTATTAACAAACATCAAATAGACAAGCATTACTGACCGTCGCCCCTGAAGGTGTTATCCTTTAGAAGGTCACACTTTAGCTTTTTTCATAAAATCCATGATTTTCTATTGTCTTTGTTTTTCTTTCATTACTTTTTCACCCCATTTTGGTTGAAAAAATTACTTCTTTCCAAAACCTTCTTTTAACGTACCCCTTCTGCCTTAAATGTCATCTCCACAGTTTTGAATGTCTCCACTGATATTTAAATGATCTTCTGACTCCTCCTGGCACATTGAGATCTTATTACAGTGATGACACTGTAAAAAATAAACCTTATGCTGTGCTCAGTGCCCTTTTGATTATTGTTATGATGCATAATGTTTCAAATGTCATGCTACAGATGTCATACAAACATCATTCTACTCTAAATCTTTAGGGAAGCTCTCAGTGATGGCTTGCTCTGCCAGCAGCTTTTGCAGAAGTGCAGACATTAGCTTAATTACTAGAAGGCTTTTTTAACAAATTAGAAACATCTTTGCAAAAGCCCTTTGGGGAGAAAACAGAAGGGAAAGAGGTGCTACTAAAGAGTCTAGCTTTGGGGATTTTTCACACTGTAATAGATGGCTAAACCAAGCTGGATGTGGTGTTGTGGCATCCTGAGTATACTTAGTTCTTAACACATCAGGTGCCCACACGTTTTAACTCTTAAATGTAGAAGATATATAAATGAGTGAGCAAATGATGATTACATAATTCCCTCGCATTCCAACCATGTAATAGCAGTTGATCTGAAAGAACAGCACCTATGAAATTACAGGCCCTGTGAAAAAAACATGACCTGGTACCTTGTCATGTGCTCTTTTGATCATTTATGACTGTAGAAAGAGTAATGATATTTATAAGGTCTTGTTAGATTTAAATCACACCAGCAGGGAAATTATATTTTCCTGTTCTCTTGCAGTTGTGTAAATCATATGCAATCATATGCATTTCCATTGAAATATAAGCTCACTGGACAAAAAAATTAGTCACCTGTGACTGAAACGTACCGAATAGCATGTAATACCTCCACGAGCATGAATAACAGCTGCGATTTGATTTGGCCTGGGCTGGACAGGTTTCTGCCTGTAGGCAACGTCAGTGTTCAGCCACTCTTACACCAAAGAATTGTGTCGTTTGGCCAGATTTCGTGGATATCTTCCTCGGCGTCTTACTCGTTTATCCAGTTAATTGCCCATATTTTCAAGAGGATTCAAATCTGGGGATTTTGCCAGCCAGTCCAGATGTGTAAATGATCCTGAATGTTTGTTTATCATGACAATCAGTCACATTTGCAGCCCTGTGAATGCAAAAATTGTCATCTTGGAATGCAGAGATAGGAATGCTGCTTCTCGGTGAGATGATAAGCAAAAGGCCAGCAGCTCAATGTCAGCACTGTGGTTCAAATTTACTGTCACCTCAACCAAAGAACCAACTTCCGCATAATTAAAACATCCCCAGAACATCAGAGCTCCTGCATGCAAATGAACATGAAGCCCAGCTTAATTTACATACAGGCAGAAACGAGATTCATCTCACCAAATAACACCTTCCCATTCATGGACAGTCCAATTTTTGTGTCTCTTCATCCACTGTGAACAGGCAACTGTGTGAGCAAAAGTGAGCAAAGGCCTCTTGTGCGCCACTCTGGTCCATGTGTTCATGGTTTGCAGATCCCTGTGGATGTTCTTTCAGAAATTGGTTGTGAAGAACCTGCATTGACTTCTAGAAGCAATTCTTGCCTGCAAATTTTTATTCACAAGCCTTGAAACATGCTGGCCAACCTTATTCGTCAGTTTCATCTTTGGGCCACAATTCTGATGAGAATTTCCTGTAGATTGGAATATTTACCTTGCAATGCTGTCTGCAGGAGCTCGAAGTTACTACCACCTTAATCACACAGGGTGACTAAGCTTATTCCGCCAGTTACTGAAGAAAGAAGTATGAAGGAAACGTGCATTTTATGGATATTGTGAAAAAGGGGTTAAACAGTTTGTTCATGATTATATGAAAGTACATTCAGTCTTATGCATAAAACCACAAAATACAGCACACCCAAAGGTGCAAAAGTCTCTTTCTCACTTGACTTTGTTAAAGTTGTTTTGTTTGTGTGCTCTTCAGTTGTATTTTATTTTATTGAAGAATCAAGAGTCAAGTGTAAATAGAAAATATTAATATGCATTTAGCACGCACTGTGGAATTACTTTACTGGATTAAAATTCTGCAGCATACCCAGCTCATAATCACATAGAAAATCTCTGCTAAGATCTTTTTGTAACTTTAAAATGCAATCGCAGCAGATTGTTTTAAGCATTGTGGTGAAGATGCAAGTGTCTTTGATTGATTTTGGAAAGTGCCATTGTCTGCAGACACTGACGCAGTCCAGCTGTCTATAGAGCTTGGGTATCGACCCCATGATGTGCTGTACACTGAGAAAGCTGTATACTAGAAGAGCTATTTGTTCACATCCAGTTTATATTGAACTGCTATTGCTCAACATGGGTGTTTTAGTTTGGCTGTGGCAGAAAACACTGTATGGTGCACTCAGGCAGCTCTCAAAAGTGAAATTACTTCACAAATAAAAACTCATGAAAAACTGACTGGATTATAGCTAAGTGTTATTGTGTATCAGTGTATATTGCAGGCGACTTTAAATCCACTTTATACGGAGCACTTGTTTTGTCACGGATTGTTTGCTAGCACCCCAGTGGGATTTGCAATGTTACACTACTTCTCTAAAAGTTTGTAGATACCTCCTTGTTCCTTCTGAATCGAAGGGTGTTAATAAGGAAATTCTCTATATAGGGTATAGAGAAAAGTGTTGTATGGAAATGCAGAATTGATCAGGTCAGATGGAATTCTTGTGTGTCAAAGCAAACCAGTGATAATGAGCCCACAAGTAAACCTGTACAGAATCTGTACTGGATATGGACTCATGTATGCAGGACAAGTATGAAAACTCTTTTAAAAAGGTTAAAATCTTGATTCTGTTTCACTTTTTCACTTGATTCTGTTTCAACTTGCATATTTCGTGACTCAACTGTCAAGTTGCTGCCGAGTATTCGTTAACTGTGTTTTTATCTGATACTTTTTTGCACTAAATGGCAATATTATGGCAATATATAATGGCAGTGCAATATTATGTTTGCTAATGTACACATTTCATATACTTACTGTGCTATGTGAGGAGCTCAACACCTAAGATTTTACTTATCTTCATATCTATGTAAATGTGATGTGAGTTGATTTTGTTATATTTGCTGATTCGCATCCACAGATTTTTTTGTTTGTTGGTTGTCTAACTAGTTGACCTCTGCAACTAGAGGTCAACTAGTTATAGTTGACCTCACAGAGATGCACAACTCCGTTTGGCAAAAAAGTTGGAAAACTGTGCAAAATGTAAATAAAAGCAAAACACAATGATGTGCAAAACATTTAAACCTTACATTTCATTGAAAAAGCTTCAAAGACAACATACAAAATATTGAAACTGAGAAATCTTTTTTTTTTTTTTTTTAAATATTTGCCAATTTTGAATTTGAGCAAAATGTTCCAAAAATATATTTGTTGCCTGTGATCTTTGGGCCCTCAGGGGCCAAAGCAAACATATAAAGAAAACATCTGTAGTGGAAATCACTGAATGGGTTCAGAAAAACTTCTGGGGCAGGGGGGGGAACTGCCTATGAAAACAATTCATCACTTCCTCCACAAAGGCTAATTAAAACTTTTAAATGCAAAGAAGAAAACAAACAGGATTCAGAAATGCTGCCACCTTCTCTGGGTCTGAACCCTAAAATGAAAAATGTGACAAAGGAGACCCCAAACAGATGAGCAGCTGAAATCCTGTATCAAACAAGAACAGAAAACATTTCACTTTCAGAACTACAGCAGTGTCTCCTTAGTTCCCAAACGATTACAGAGTGTTGTTAAATGAAGAAGTGATGAAACACAGCGGTCAACAGGCCCCCTGTCCCAACTCTTTTGGAGTGTGTTGTTGGCATCAAATTTAAAATAGGGATACATTTTTCAAAAAACAAAATTTCTCAGTTTCAACATTTGTCTTTGTACTATTTTCATTGAAATATAGGACTTACTTGATTTGCACATCATTGCGTTTTGTTTTTGTTTACATTTTGCACAACGTCCCAACTGTTTTGATAATGGGATTGTATTATAACAGATTCAGAGAGAGAAATCTTTTTTTTGTTTGTTAGGATTAATGTAAGTCTGCTTCTTTTTTCATGCTTTACTGACCTGCCTTTATGTTGGAGATCTCATTATCATGGCCCACCTCGTTGCCCTCCAGGGGTCGCAGTTGGCCTATGAGCTACACAGCAAAGAACGTTGGTCTAGACATGGTCTGTTGAAGCTAATGTTTTGGACGTCAGGCACAAAGACTATAGAGTGAACTTTGGGAATAATGAAGACAGCAAGATGAGAGCAATTAAAGCATATACACAGTTCACAATGGGGCTTTTTACACAGTGCAAATTGTGACATTTAATTTATGAAGGGTTCAGAGGTCCGAGTGCAATAGTTAATTAATGCTTCTTCTGCTCAGATCTCTCTCTGAAAAGCCATAGAGAACTGACATGAAAGTCCTTTCAGTCAATGCGGCTTTCTTGATTGTGCGATTCAAATGAGGTTATTGGAGAAAGGTCCATGACAAATAATAATGTCCTCATCATAATAGGACCAGTCGTCATTTCGGCCAGCCTTCAGTTACTCAAGCACAGATGGACTGGAAGGTGATAATCAGGCAGCTTGCTCTGTTTAGGTGTGGGCATTGTTTGAGTGTCCGGTCTGGAGTGCTGCTGTAATAGACTGGTGTGTTTTTTTTTTTTTGATGAACAGACAACGTAATTTAGAAGTGACCAGTAGTTGCAAGCTGACAGCTTCAATTGCACCTTTGCGAATGGCTAATTTCACGCTTTATTCTTCCCTTTGATCCTGCCTGGTTGTCCATATTTGATCTTTTCCCTTCCGCAGAAAAGATGGCCCAGCATTTAATGATGTCTGCCTGCCAGTGGTGAGAAAATCCATCCTCAAAAATTTAGTGGACGCAATGTTAGCCGTACAAATGATGTCCCTGGTGTAGCTCTGCATATTCCCAATGTAGAAGCTGGATGACAGAAATTGGGCACAGGTGTTGTCAGGCTGAGGATTTGAGAAGCATAATAAGCACAGCCATTTTTCATACATTAAGTGAAAATGGAAATCTCCAGGCTGGTTTGGAGGCCTCCTCCAGCTGCCGCTGGCTTTGGGGAGTTTGTGGGTTGTGAACAGATGCGGGAAGCGTTTCTATTTTTCCCTTTTTTCTCCCCAGGAAAGGAAAATATTGGGTGAAGACAGAGGGTTGTGTGATAAACCTGTCTCGCAGGTAGAGAGCACCAGCTGCTGCGCTTCCAGAGTATGTTCCTCTTGATAAGTCAACTGCATCTGCGCTGATTACTTCGGCACACACTCCTTCTCTCCAGCTAACAAGTGTGGAGAAGATTCTGTGCCGCAGTTTAACTCTTAGAAATCTAAGGTTGTTACTAAGTCAGTGCTATACCGTTTAACTATAATTACATATTAATTATCTAGTTATTAGCATGGTATGACACTTGAATTCAATTTAAATACAGCAATTATTTTCCATTTCTCTTTACTATCATGTCAACAGAACGTTTTATCAAATTCAACTCATCAGTGGTGGCAACAAAAAAAAAAAAAACACCTATCAACAGTTCATACAGTGTAGCATCAATGAAATAAGCTTTCCAGCTAATTGTAGGTCACACTGAAATATTAAAAGGTTGATTTGTATCATAATCTGAGCTGTAATTAGTGGAACAATAACACCTAATTACACAGCATCAATTCATTTTTTAATCAACTACAACATGAGCAAAACAAGAACTCTTTAAAACAGCAGTATACAGATTCAAAAATGTATATCTTACCTGAATATCTGTTATAAGCAGTTATAAGCCCCAAATACCCATGAAAAGCTACTATATCACCCCAGTTACCATGGTGCTAACATAACACCTTGAATCCCATAAGGTGCCTTGGATATCAGCAGTGTATATTGGGTAAGTACAGGCTTATCATGAAACAAATTAAAAAGTTTCTGCATTAAATATTGCCATGTAATGTCATGCTTACAATATGACTCATATGTCTCATTCTCAATAGCCATGCTTACATGCAGCCTAATAATCTGTTAATATTCAGACTAATAGCTCAATCAGAATAGAATATGTCCATGTAAACACCTCAGTCGGAATAGTCTAGTTCGATTGAGGCCATTCGGAATACATTTTCTATCCGATTGAACGAGGTGGGTAATTCTGCAAATAACCTGTTAAATAGAAGAATAATATCTGTGTAAACGCCTGAATTGGATTACATTCCCTATCAAAATCTAAGTCTGTTCTGCATGTGTGTTGCATCATGTCGAAAGTTTGTAATGCTCAACACGGCGGAACAGAAACTGGTCTGCAGAGGAGACAAAGTTTATGCTCTGATCTTTAAAAGACGGCGGTGGGACAGACACCCAGCTTACGTGTCTCAGAACACGACGTTTTCCTCTCACCACTTCCTTTATAAGTACATGTGAGGTCCATTTCTCTGAGTCTGATGTCGTTTTAAAGCAATTAAAAACACAAGCACTGCTCACTGCTGCTCATCTCATGCTGACTGGACCTCAAGTAAGGCTGTCCTGGTGACATTTACTCTAAGTGCTACTAAGTGGATTACTTGTAGTGAGCATGTAAACCAAGATTTTCCATCAAGTTGTTGAATAGAGTGAGCATAAACCTAAACATAAACATAAGCATAAACACACCTCAGTCTAAATCTGTAATTGGAATGTATTCAATTGGATTGGCAGAAATCTGTATGTGTAAGGAAAATCATTTAACAATGGCTTTGAGCACCTCTGCCAATCAGATATCAGAACCAGACCTATTCACCCCAAGGAGAACTGAATGTGGACATCAGCAAGGCAGAGCTTTGGGCTTAAATATAATCCAGTGTGCTTTTCACTCTGTGTATTACATCACAACACACTTGAGACAGAACCAAAGATTCTGTAACGGTAGTTTTTTTATGGCTATTTGGTGGTGCTGTTGTTCTCGGGTCCACTGAGTTCCAAAATATTCAGCTTCTAGTGAGTTATTAACAGGAAGTGAAATGATGTGGATGCCAAAAATGAAACCTTAGTTGGATGCCACTAAACCATTTATACCATCCACCCCTGCAAATCACAACAAAATATGTCCTCTGCTACTTACTACTGCTGAAAGTTTAGAATCTGCACTTTCCACACTGTTACTCTGCATATAACAGTAACATTTAAGCACTAATAAGAGGTGATAATAATTACAAGCATGGGGGACATTTGGGGAGGGTGGAGTGGGGGGCTTTTGAATCTGAAAAACTGTTCATCAACTTACTTTAATTAAGGAATACTGACATTAATCGAAACAAAACTATCTATTATGTGTAGAGGCTGAACTCCACAACACTAGGGGGCAGCCTGCATTCTGATGCGATTTTTCATGCAACATACAACATACAATCGAAAGCAATGCACTTGAAGTGTATCAGGCTTGATAAAATGTTATATATGATATTGATATGATATTGGCTTCGAATATGCATGTAGTTGTTTGCTGTCTGAAAGTACTATGAGAAGGCTCCATATGTTTCAACAGAGCCCTGGCTGAAAACAGAAGGCTCTATGTGCGTTGACGGAGCCCAAGCTCGGGGCTCTTAGGTTCCAAGGGAAAGAGACGGGCCCCTCGCTTCTCTCTGTCACTTTTGAATAAGCTAAGGCTATTATAATAGGAACCAGATGAGCTATACCTTAAAGACGAAAACAACCGGAGTATAAATTCTCCCCCCAAATGGTTGGGGGACAGAGAACATTTGGCACGTTTCTCTGCAAGCTGGTTTGCGAAGGCTTGATTCTGACTTTGATCTCTAAGTGCAAATAAACTTCTTTTTCATGCAAGAGACGGGTGTCACCGAAGAGTTTCTTCCTTCACCTTCACAGCATCACCACTAAAATAAACTACACCCTCAACGTTAAAATTAGGTGGTGGTCAAGAGCTTCACTAGTAGCACAGTCTCTGCTGTACTAGCAATGGGAACAGATACTGACTTTCAAGAACTGTGGAAGTACATGGTTGACGTGTATACTCAAAACAACTACTGAGGCCCACAGCATCTGTGGAGGAGGTTCAGTATTGTATCTGATTCAGTTCCCCCTCAAATTCACGTTCCTCTTCAGGAATCATGCTCTTGGTTGCACACATTGACTGGACAGAAATCAACGGCAAGTAAGACCTGAACTACGGGAAGCGAAAAGCTCTCCGGCATTTGTTTGTTATGAATTTGTTTGTTGTATGGATTTTCCAAAGAGGAGATAAGTGCAGAGCCGTCCCTCTTCAATGCTGTTCCATCCAAAGAAATCGACTTCGATCAATGATAAGCACTTTTTAAAGCATGAGAACTGAGCGACACATTGGTAACCTCTTCAAATTGCTCCTGACTGCGCCAATGAGCAGCGTGTCATGCAAAAGGAATTATTCTTGCTTGCGTCGATCAAAACCTACATGAGAAACACTGAGTCAGAGACTGTCTGACATTGTAGTGCTGAAAATTGAACAGGTCATTCATGTGAAACAGTCATTGCATTTGATGTCCTGCCCGGTGGACGCTGTCTTGCACTTCACCACAGTAGGACATTGTTAATACTTTGACAAAAATAGGTTATTTGCTCAATATGTAGGTTTTATGCTAACTATATAGTGGACTGAGATGCCTTGCCCCCCATTTGATATAAGTCTCAAATGTTACCCATGATAACAATAATACTTTCCACCAGTACTGACCAAATGGGAAAGTTTTTTATTTATTTATTTATTTATTTACACAAGAAAACAGTTGGTGGACATTTGTTTCTATAAAGAATGAAATGCTGAATGTCTGTCACAATTGACTGCAGCCCACCTTGAAAAGCAATCCACATAACTACATTGCATTCCACTGCAGATGGACAGCTTACATGGTAAGTTAATCATTGTGTTTCCTCATAAACTCTTATAAGCTTATAGGCGTATAGGATTTATTACATTTTCATGATTAATCCTAACGTTGCCACACAGAAATATATTCCGTAATGTAATTATAGCCCTACATAAGTAACTCTGTGTGAGATTATTTATCTCTACATAGTTTGAGGCACAACTGATGATTTATGCAGGCAGTTTGTATTATGCTAATTGGTGGGGCGTGTGCTTCCATTACTTGTTAGCTACATTAGCCTTGTAGCTCCAGTGCAAAACTAAAGAAGCAAACTTCAGACACCAAACAAGTGACTACATTTGGAGTAAGGGGGCAGGTGGGGGTGGGGGGACTGCCCAAGTGTTGCGTTAAGTACCGGCCTAAATTTCCACCAACTTCAGAGCCAAGCGATGTAACTGAATGTGAGTGTTGAATACTTTTTTCATAATCTCTCTACTCTTTTCATTTTTTTATTTGTATTTCTGAAGAACGTGGCTTTAAGCATCTATTCTTGTATTCTACACACTCTTTGAGTTTACTTTAGCTGTAATGCGATTTTTTTTCCAACAGCTTTGGTGCTTCATGGTTGTACTGCTGATCAGTAATTTTTCCAAAAAATGTGAAAAAAATATCATTTTTTTCTTATTCCTGTGGAAGATAGTGAATGAACTACTGTAAGCCACTTTATGTGGCAAAATAATTACCCTCCTCAGAACCCCTTGCTTCACTGGTTCCTTGGTTCCACCTCAGAGGTTTATGGGGCTGCAAAGGCCCCTGTTTTGTTGGCTGAAAACTACTTTTTGGTTGAAGAATCTAGAGGAGGTCATCAAAATTATTTATATAGTGCTAAATGGCTTTTCAAAAAAAAATTCAGGTCTAAGCCTCTTGGAGCATCACCAAGGGCGACACTGGCAAGAAAAACTACCTAAGAGCAAGAGGTATCAACCTTGAGCGGGATCTTAAGCATAAGTACATCTGAGCTGTGAGGCTCCTTGGGCTGGCTGCATGAGCAATGTTACACAGGAGAGCTGTGAGGCTCCTTGGGCCAGCTGCTTGAGTGGTGATACACCACATCTGTGAGGCTTCTTGGGCCGGCTGCTTGAGCGGTGATGCACCACATCTGCGAGGCTTCTTTGGCCGGCTGCTTGAGCGGAGATACAGTACAGTGCGAGGATCCTTGGGCTGGCTGTTTGAGCGAAGATACACCACAGCTACGAGCCTGTTTGGGTCGGCCACTTGAGCGAAGATGCACCACAGCTGCGAGGCTGCATGGGCTGGCTGCATGGGCTGGCTGCATGGGCTGACTGCTTGAGCGATGCTTCTATGAGGCTGCCTGCACCATCTGTTTGAGTTAATTTGTGCACAGTACAACACGAACGATTTATTAAACATCCAGGATTGTGCTTGTGGCATATATAAGAACACTATTTTTTGCATAAAGTGATGATTGAACATCCATATACCTGAACTGAAAGACAAATATTGCACATATGAATGACTGCATTGATTGAAATTTATGGATTATTTTATAAATACCTGAGTCATGCGTTGCACAAAGCATTTAGCCTGTTCTTTGTGTTACTGTGAAGAACACTAACTGCTAATTGTGTTATGTCAGCTAACAGTTGGCTAGCATGGTGCTGAGAGATGGGGAAGACGAGGACCATCCTACTCACTCAAAAAAAGCAAGAGGACACTTTTGCTCACTTGGACTTCCAGCGGCAGATGGTTATGCCACCACTGTGGAATTCACAACCTCCTGGCGATAGGTTCTCACCTATTTTTCTATTTCCAACTATTTTCATTGTAAAATTCCCCAAAAGTCTGCTGTATTTTTCTTGCGTGTTTTTAAAAGCAATTCTCAATTGTACCAAAATTATTTTGAGGTTCGATGATGCAATTAATCATTTGCAAAAGACTCACAATTGGCTCGAATCATGAATGTTTAGCAGTAGGCAGTGTAAAGAGAGGGAAGCTGGGGGAGACAATAAGCTACAGATGGTGGTCTGACCTACTGAAGCCCAGGTTCTCAGAGTGACACTGTTCTGCTTCTGTAATTGCTTATTAGGTTCACACTGCAGCCACTGCGGCCTCAGCGCTGCCAAAAAGAGAGAGAGAGAGAGAGAGAGAGAGAGAGAGAGGCAGAAGAAGAAGAAGAAGAAGAAGAAGAAGAGAGAGAGAGAGAGAGAGAGAGAGAAGAAACAGCCAACTTCAAATCCTCATCCCCTTTTCCCAGCACTTGTTCATTTTCTCTTTGAGAGGGAGAGAGAGAGAGAGAGAGAGAGAGAGAGAGAGAGAGAGAGCGAGAGAGAGAAAGAGTTTAGAGGAAGTGAGAGAGCGAAATAAAAAAGGCAAGCTCTCTCTGACATTTTCTCTCTCTCTTTTCCCGCCGGATCTCTAATTGATGGTGTGAAGGAGCGCGCTGCAGTTTTCTGATTTGCGGCATGATGAAAGTTTTCGGCGGAACTCAGCCCAGGGCTGTACCTGCAGTAATCTGGAGAGAGTGGGCGGACACCCATATGAAAAACAACAAAGAAATCCTCAACATGGAGCCAAATAACGGCCCAGGGGATGGCAGAAGCTGGGGGGTCAGAGGCTCACAGCTGACAGGAGCTTATGAGAGCCGCTATCAGTGGCCAATTTGACCTCCCTGAACCAGAACGGCAGGAAATGACTGCCTAACAACACCGACATTCCAAAGCTGGCAGCCAGAATAATGGAAAAAACTGAGTTTCAGGCACTGTGGGCCACATCAATATGTATTAGTGGGCACTGTAAGATCTCAGACCTTTTGCTGGAAGACATCTGCTAACTTTGATAATGAGGTCAGATTCTGACTTATGACCAATTATTCTTTCTTTTGCTGAAGCCAAGGTTAGCATCTCAGCATAAGAGGATGATTCTCCATCAGTGAAGGAGTAATTCTCACCTGTAGACATGTAGGATGAGGCTGAACCAGCTTCATATTTCAGTTTATTATATTCCACTAGACTCTCAGCCTCGACTGAAAGCAAGAGCAGGATCTGTATCAGGGTTTGTGGACACTGGCCAGTTTATCAGGAACCCTTTCACCTTGAGAACATAATTAATCTAATCACAGGGCTTGACTGGATATTTTTTGGGGGCATACCACTCTGAGCAGTAACTATAATATCTAGACAACGGCGGTCCTGTGGAGACTGAACAAGATGAGTGGGACAGAGGGGGTGATGAAGTGTGCAATAAATGGGCAACAATCTGCATTTATACACCTATATATTGGAGTATTAGGGTAGCTGTTTCTAACGAAGTGGCCAGTGACTGGATGTTAAAGGTAGGCGTTTCTAATAAAGTGGCCAGTGTGTGGAAGGATAAGGTAAGTGCTTCTAATGAAGTAGCTAGTGAGAGAAAGTTCAAGGTAGGTGTTTCTAATGAAGTGGCCAGTGAGTGGAAAGACAAAGCAGATGCTTCTAACAAAAAGGCCAGTGAGTGGAAGTGAAAGGTAAGTGTTTCTAATACAGTGGCAAGTGAGTGGAAGTTTGTGGTAGGTGTTTTTAATAAAGTGGCCAGTGAGTGGGTGTAAAATGTAGGTGTTTCTAATAAAGTGGCCAGTGAGTGGGAGTAAAATGTAGGTGTTTCTAATAAAGTGGCCAGTGAGTGGAAGTACAAGGTAGGTGTTTCTAATAAAGTGGCCAGTGAGTGGAAGTACAAGGTAGGTGTTTCTAATAAAGTGGCCAGTGAGTGGGAGTAAAATGTAGGTGTTTCTAATAAAGTGGCCAGTGAGTGGAAGTATCCAAAAAATAACATCAATTTCTAAATCTCTACAATGCCTTCCAAAATTTTTGTCACTGTTGTTAAAATGAACAAAAAAAGGTCATGATGTTGAAATTTTTTTATTATTTATTCATTTTTTACTGTTTATCAGTTTGATCTTATACTTGAAATATGAGAGAAACATGACCTTTCAGTGAGGTACAGTTATGCAAATAATTGTAGAGAGCACCCTGCATCTGAATTTATCTTGTTTTCACTGCTATTGTAATTTTAAACTTCTTCACAGTGGGCATAGAACACAATTTTCACCTGGGTTGCAGGTGATCTTTGCATTTTTTCTTCAATAACTTTGATGGAATATGTTTCCATGGAAATGTATATGCTTTACAAAATTAAAGCAAACAGAGTTTTTGTCTTTGTAGATGAGGGAGTGACTCAACATACAAAAACATGTTGAATTGTGTTTAAATGCAGTTTGTTTATTGTGGAAGCTGTACAGGATTGTTTGATATGATGACAGCTGCAGTTGCCACAGCCATGTTTCTGGAAAGGTGTGAATTGTTTTTCACAGCAGAGGGGTCTCGCCCCCCATTAACCCCGCATTGCTCACTAGCAGCTCAACCTAGTTCCAACATTTCACAGAACACACAACATAATCCTATCTCAACAAAAATACAGATTAAATATAAATAAATATTTTGATTGATTAGATTAATTACACATATTGGAGCTGATTTACATTCTACAGAGGTTAGCAGTCTACACTTGATCCCTACGAGACGAGTTTATCCACACACTTAATGGATTTTTCTTTGTTTTCATTTTGAAATGGTCATTAAGCTCTGACTGCACTTTAGATCTGCACATTCACACACACTCATTAATTTCCTGCAACATGCTGAGACTCAGAGTTATTTTGAGAAAGCGTAGAGAATGGGTGGAAATAGCGTGTGTCTTAAGGTCAAAGTCAAAGCTCTTTATTAGCAAAGTGCAGTTAATTTTTTACTCACTTGATGTTTCCCTTAAACAATATAACACATAGCAATGCAGTACAATAAGAACAACTTCTATCAGGGTGCAGTTATGGGGGGCTGGGACGCTGGGACGGCCTAAGCCATCTCACTAGGAAGCTCCACATACAGATTTCTGAATGTTCAAAAAAGAATTACTAAATGTAATTTGCTTGCAATTCAGGATGAACCCTAAATTCTTGAATCATCATACCCTTTTCCTCATGCCTTTATCCTCATGCCCTTTTAAATGAATAAAATGGACCATCATAGCCTGCTGACATTGCCATGGCAAGGTATATACATTGTTTTACAATATTCTCCAATGAGGCACAGAACAGTACTAACACATCAACATGTAAACATCACCACTTTACCACTTAACCGTTTCTGCAGTGTTGAGCTGTGCTGGGTAGTAGTGTAGGCTACTACTTTACTAGGTAGTCATATAGATAAGCAGTAAAGACATTCCACTACTGTGGAATAAAGGTTTTCAACCATTTCTCCTAGAAATCTACACCTAATGCTTTTAAAAGTAGGACTGTGGCTTACAAGCCATCATGCTCTTTAATCATAGGCTACGTTCACACAGCTGGTAAAAGTGGTCCAAATCAGATTTTCTCATGAAATCTTGTTTAGCTGTTCACAATAGATTTTAAATGTGACATATTTGTGTCATCATTCTGAATAGATCAGCTCCTAAACTGACCCGCATGCACAAAAGAACAATGCCTTCAGAGGTAAACAATCACGACTGCCAAAGAACGCCAGTCCGCTTAGTTTCGTCCTTGCCAGCATCACAGGAGCCATCATGAAGCTTCACTGACTCATCACCCAGAATGTGTTTGAACTCTCTGTAAAAACGGCTTGGTCACTTCTTTGGTTCATGTCCTTAGATTCTTTAAACTTTGCTTTCAGACCTTTAACGTTTCTTCGATGCTGCAGCTACATTTTTCTCCAGTTGTGTTTGACCATTTCTTTCGAAATATCTTCTCTTCTAGTCTAGTCGTGAAATTTCCTCACTACTAAATATTCCACAGTCAACTGTCAGTGGCATTATAACAAAGTTGAAGTGATTGGGAATGACAGCAACTCAGCCATGAAGTAAAGCATGGGATGCAGTGGTGTAAAGCCCCGCCACTGGACTCTAGAGCAGTGGAGACGTGTTCTCTGGAGTGACCAATCTCTGGAGTGGTCTGAGTCTGAGTTTGGGATGCAGTATGTACTGTACATGGTTATATATAGAACCTTTTTGAAAATCATTCTACAGCACCAAAAGGGTTTTTTGATTGCCATCAAGCTTATTACAATGGAATAACCATTTTTCATGCAATTTAGCACACTTTGCAAAAAGGTTCTATACAGAATTATATATAGCACACTTTCCATCAATCTAAAGAACCATTCACAACAGAAACACTAAGCATACATTGAGTGTTCATGGTTCTATACAGAAGCATTTTCTTTAGTAAAGAACCCTTGAAGAATAATTTTTTAAGTGTATACATGCTGCCACATTGCAAACAGGCCTGAATGTTACTGTTGGACCATTTAAGGCGGAATGGGGAAAAAGGCACTTCAGCTGTGTTGAATTTCTCAAGGTATTTGTGTCCTTTGAGCATTTCATACAGTGGAGCCTGCGACCATCACACACTGCTGGAATTTAGAAAATATTAGTCATTCACATTTCAGTACACATTTCAGCTGGTCCTTGGCTTGTTGCGTGAAAAAGGCCCTAATCGTGGCGTACCATGACTACAGAAACTACTAGTATGAGTACATGTGTGACATGTTTGATGTCTGATGTTTGTGTTTTAAACTACAGCTAAGAGTAAATCTACAGCTAATGTAGCTGAGAGGTAACAGAATCATATACTTCACCATCGTCGTAACTACATGCTGAAATAATTAAAGCAAAGATAGATAGACTAAACTAATAAACTAATAGACTTGCTTACATGGTTTCAAACAAAGTATGACATGTTGAGTGTGTCATATCCGGATCCAGATATCCGACCGTGTTTACATGTACTTCAGTAATCAAATGAGGAAACTCTGGGTCTACATGAATCAGACAGTAATCAGAGTTTTGCTTTACAACCAGCCAGTAAATTCATAGAAGAAGACATGACATAAAGTAACATAAAACTCAAACTTCTTGCCGTGACTGTTTTTTGTAATAAACATTCGGCCACTGTACCTGGAAAAAAAGAACTTGCATCATCTAGAAGGTGAAGAATATTTAAACCCTCCATTTCTTCAAGCATGTATTTGGTTTCAGCATCACCAAAAGTGTTCACAGCAATGCTGATTTCCGGTCCGTTTTCTTTCATGCTCAGACTGAGAAATCTGAAAGAAATCAGAGTAAGAGTTCACAGCACTGAGAAATCTGAAAGAAATCAGAGTAAGAGTTCACAGCACTGAGAAATCTGAAAGAAATCAGAGTAAGAGTTCACAGCACTGAGAAATCTGAAAGAAATCAGAGTAAGAGTTCACAGCACTGAGAAATCTGAAAGAAATCAGAGTAAGAGTTCACAGCACTGAGAAATCTGAAAGAAATCAGCCTCTTTATCAGATTTCTTAATCAGATTTCTAGACTTTACTGTGATTTAAGGACTCTGGATGTAAACACACTCACTGTTATCTACAAATAGGGACTAAAGTCTATTGCATGGTTAAATACAGTAGTTAGAGCCTGAATTTTGTTCATGTTTTTTTCTACAATGATGTACTTGCTGCTGCAGCCTCGTAGCTCCAGTGCAAAAGGAAAACTATGCTTGATGTTTTATTGAACTATTGCTTTAATCAAAGTGAGCTGAATGTATGATGAGTAGGGAGTGGCGTGGGTGGGGGGGGGGGCATTGTTGGCATCGTTGCCCCATTGCAGAGGGAAGATGCCAGTCCAGGATGTGTGTGAAGGGAACGCTAATGATGCCCATATGCTCCCACAGATAGATTAATGGAGCTGGTACAGGGAGTCTGTTAGTCACCAGGCCGGAGCCTTAACCATCAAAAACACTGACAGATGGATGGCAGAGACACAGAGAGTGGAAACACACTAAAATGACAGAAAAGCAAGATGAACAATATTTAATGATACTTATAAGAACTAAATGAAAGTAAATATGGACTGGAGTGAAAAAAATGACACTGAGCCGTTAAGGGCTGCTCACTGTCAGTAAACGCTATAATGGCACTGACCTCCACTTAACTAGCATTTCTAATTGTCTGATTTACAGCACATGTACTGACAGTATGGACAGTTTTCACCGCTTGGCATTAAAAATGTAATTTTGCTCTTTTTATTCAAAGCACACATTTTTAAACTGCATTTCCATGACACTACTGCTCAAAAGGTCTGTACAGCAATGATTTAAAATAATCAATTTATGCAGGGTAGATGTAAAGGTTATTAACTAGACCCAAAACACTTTATTTGTAGATGTAATATATTTTGGGTTATTATATAATGAAGATCAGGAACTATAATCATCTTTTTAGATTATCATTTCAATATTAGTTATGTTATATGGCTGGAGATTTGATCACCACTTTCCAAACATGAGACATTCTGGATATTCATGTTCTTAGAACTTCTTTCCAGATGTTGATATTATTAGAACTTCATTATAGATATTCATTTTATTAGAACACTTTTTCTGTATATTAATTTTATTAGACCTTCATTCTAGATATTACTTTTCTTAGAACTTCATTTTAGATCTTAATTTTATTAGAACTCCCTTCTGGATGTAAATTTTATTATAACTTCATTCTAAATATTAATTTTATTAGATAAATACAGAATATGATGATTTGCAAATCCTTTTCAACCTATATTCAATATAAATACACTACAAAGACAAGATATTTAATGTTCAAATGGATAAACTTTATTGTTTTTTTGCAAATATTCTCTCATATTGAATTTGATGCCTGCAACATGTTCCAAAGAAGTTGGGACAGGGGCATGTTTACCACTGTGTTACATCACCTTTCCTTTTAACAATACTCAATAAGCCTTTGGGAACTGAGGACACTAATTGTTGAAGCTTTGTAAGTGGAATTCTTTCCCATTCTTGCTTGATGTACAACTTCAGTTGCTCAACAGTCCGTTGTCATATTTTACACTTCATAATGCGCCACACATTTTCAATGGGAGACAGGTTTGGACTGCAGGCAGGCCAGTCTAGTACCCGCACTTTTCTACTACGAAGCCACACTGTTGTAACACATGCAGAATGTGGCTTGGCATTGTCTTGCTGAGATAAGCAGGGACGTCCCTGAAAAAGTCGTTGCTTGGATGGCAGCATTTCTTACTCCAAAACCTGTATGTACCTTTCAACATTAATGGTGCCTTCACAGATGTGCAAGTTTCCCAGGCCTTGGGCACTAACACACCCCCATACCATCAGAGATGCTGGCTTTTGAACTTTGTGCTGATAACAATCCGGACAGTCCTTTTCCTCTTTGGTATCCAAAAACAATTTGAAATGTGGACTCATCACACCACAGGATACTTTTCCACTTTGCGTCAGTCCATCTCAGATGAACTCGGGCCCAGAGAAGCCGGCGGCGGTTCTGGGTATTGTTGATATATGGCTTTCGCTTTACATGGCAGAGTTTTAACTTGCACTTGTAGGTGGAGCGACGAACTGTGTTCACTGACAGTGGTTTTCTGAAGTGTTCCTGAGCCCATGTGGTAATATCCGTTACAGAATGATGTGGGTTTTTAATGCAGTGCCGCCTGAGGGTTTTCTGCCTTGACGCTTACTTGCAGAGATTTCTCCAGATTCTCTGAATCTTTTGATGATATTATGGACTGTAGATGATGAAATCCCTAAATTCCTTGCAATTGCACCTTGAGAAATGTTCTTAAACTGTTGGACTATTTGCTCATGCAGTTGTTCACAAAGTGGTGAACCTCGCCCCATCCTTGCTTGTGAATGACCGAGCCTTTCAGGGATGCTGCCTTTATACCCAATCATGACACTCACCTGTTTCCAATTAACCTGTTCACCTGTGGAATGTTCCAAACAGGTGTTTTTTGAGCATTCCTCAACTTTCCCAGTCTTTTGTTGCCCCTGTCCCAACTGCTTTGGAATGTGTTGCAGGCATCAAATTCAAAATGAGTGAATATTTGCAAAAAAACAATAAAGTTTATCCGTTTGAACATTAAATATCTTGAATATAGGTGGAAAGGATTTGCAAATCACCGTATTCTGTTTTTATTTATGTTTTACACAACGTCCCAACTTCATTGGAATTGGGGTTGTAGAACTTTATTCTTGATTTATAGGTTTCTGTCACGATTGACTCCTCCCACTCCATGTGCTTTTTGTTTTGGTCTTCCAAGTGCATTTGTTTTGGTTCATGCCCCTTGTTTTGTGACTCTCCCCCTGATTGTTTTCACCTGTCCCTCGTCTTCCTGGTGTCTTATTTAAGCCTTGTGTTTGCCCTTTGTATTCGTTGGTCTTTGTTTGATGTATGTTGGTTCTTTGCTATCTGCTGTGTTGGATGTTCTGTTTGTTCTGTTCTGCTTGTTCTGTTGAATTCTGGTGTCTGTCATGTCTGCCACTGATCTCTTCGTATTGGCTACTTAAACCTGGACTGCTACGAGGATGACCCTGGATTTGCCCTTAATAAATCTTGCTTATCTCAGCACGTGCATTCGCCTCTTCGTTCCCCGTTACAGAAAGACCAGCCCCCAAATGATGCAGCGAGTATGCGAGACTCCGGTATGTGGTTGTTCCGGGACGAAACTCCTGCTGTTTCTAAGCAGCCCGAGTTCGACATGTCCCAACACCACCAAGCCAGTGACTGCAATCCCCTGGCGCTGAAGGAACACGAGCGTCTCATCGGTCCTGGAGGAAGACGAAGGACCATCCCATCTTCTTATCTTTCTTCCCTCCCACTCCGTTCTCTCTCTCTATCTCTCTCACATGTGTCGAGATGCCCCGTTGGCCTGTCTGGAGGTGCCCCATTCGTGGTTCCAGCGTTCCAGCCATCTTTTTGCACTCTCTTTGTACTGTTGTTCTTGTTTCTGTTCTGTTTCTTCTGTGCGGGTCGACCCACGGGGGTTGGGTTCCTCGGACTGAGCCTTGGTCCCTTCTAAGGTTTCTTCCTCTTAAAGGGAGTTTTTCCTTACCACTGTAGTCACCACAAAATTGGCTTCACTGTGGTGATGCTCATAAGAGGCGTGGACCTGTTTTTTCTGTAAAGCTGCTTTGTGACAACCTTGTTGTAAAAAGCGCTATATAAATAAACTTGAATTGAATTGAATCTTCGAGTTGGATGACGAGCACTCAGGTAAGCACCTTGGGTCTGCTCGTCTTGAGCAATGCTGCAGGTCGCTCCTCCCTGCAGCGCAAGACGTGGTTAGACGGATGGAGCATACAGAAAACCCCTACTATGGTACTCGGCTCGTTCTCAAGCGTCACTGTGAGATGCCTAACACTTGAGTGAGCCTTGGGAACGGCCGAGTGGGTCCTGTTTCTGTTTGTTCCTCCAGGTTGGAGCAGCTGTCCCCAGCCCGAGTTCCTGATCCCGTGGCCGCACCCTGCAGCAAGTCTGATCCTGTGGCTGCACCCCGCGGCAAGCCTGCGCCTCCGGACCCGCCACCAGTTGCCGTGCCTCCGGACCTGCCACCAGTCTCTATGGACATTGTTGCAGGCCTGTTTGCCCCTGTGGCTGTCGTTGCAGGCCCGTCTGCCCCCATGAACATTACAGCTCCTTTGTTCCCGCCCTTCCCGCTCTTGCCTGTGTCTGTCGTTCCCCGTGGTCCTCCTGTTTCTACTGTCTCTGTTCCCCGTGGGTCTCCTGTTCTCCCATGTCTGCTGTTCCCCATTAGCCTCCTGTTCCTTCTGTGTCTTCTATTTCTGTTCCTTTGTTTTTGCTCTGCTCGATCCCTGGTGTTGTCCTGTTCCCTACTGTTGTGTCTGTGTCCGTTCCCATTCCTGTTGTTGTTCCTGTTCCTGTTTCTCCTTTTGTTTCTGTTCCGGTTTCTGTCTGTGTGCCTGTTTCTGTTTCTGTCTTGGTTCCTGTTCCCCTGCCTTTTGCGTGGTCTGTGGTCCGTTCTTGTTTCCCTCATCCTGTTGTTCCTCCGTTTTGTCTCTTGTTCTGCGTCTTTTTGTGGTGTGCCTCCTCGTCCTCCCTCCATGTTTCGTCCTCGTTCTGTTCGTGTTTCGTCTGTTCCTGCGTCTGGTGATGTGTCTCCTGTTTCTGTGCCTTTGGCTTCTGCTAGTGGTTCTGTTTCTGCTTCTGTACCTGTGGTTCCTGTTCCAGCTTCTGTGTCTGTGCCTGTCCTTGTCTAGTTTGGTTCTCAGTTTTTTGGTCCCTTGTGTCCGTTTTGTTTGGCACGCTTCAGTGCCTTGGTGGGGGGAACTGTCATGATTGGCTCCTCCCACTCCATGTGCTTTTTGTTTTGGTCTTCCATATGTACTTGTTTTGGTTTGTTTTGTGACTCCATCCCTGATTGTTTTCACCTGTCCCTCATGTTCCCGGTGTCTTATTTAAGCCCTGTGTTTACCCTTTGTTTTCGCTGGTCTTTGTTTGATGTATGTTGGTTTTGGTTATCTGCTGTATTGGATGTTCTGCTTGTTCTGTTGAATTCTGGTGTCTGTCATGTCTGCCCCTGATCTCTTCGTATTGGCTACTTAAACCTGGACTGCTACGACGATGACCCTGGATTTGCCCTTAATAAATCTTGCTTATCTCAGCATGTGCGTTCGCCTCCTCGCTCCCCGTTACAGAATCTTTCATTCACAGCTTCTTATGAATTATTTGATATATTTGAATAGGATGTATGGGGGTGGCGCTATATAGAACCATGACATAAATACTTAAATGGTTCTTTGCATAATTAAGTCGTTCTTCCACATGATGGTGAACCTCTTCTTTATGATTCTTTAAAGAACCTGTTTCGATATTGCATCAAAAAGGGTTCTGCTATTGTTACAAAGAAAGGGTCCCTTTAGGCAACGAGTTCAGCAAATTAAATTCATTTCCCTTTATACATTTACATTAATCTGAAATCAAACTGCTTTTATCTTACTGAAAATAGTCTTTACAAGCTTTTGAAGAGTAATTCTTTACAACAAAAATAGTAATAAAATTAGAATAAAATATAGATACCAATCAGGCTTAACATTACGACCTCCTCCTGGTTTCTGCGCTCATTGTCCATTTTATCAGCACAACACACACTAACACCACCACCACGTTAGTGTTACTGCAGTGCTGAGAATGACCCACCACCAAAATAGTACCTGCTCTGTGAGGGTCCATGGGGGTTCTCACCACTGAAGAACAGGTTAAAAGGGGGTAACAAAGTATCAGAGAAACAGATGGACTACAGTCTGTAACTGTAGAACTACAAAGTGCAGCTATACAGTAAGTGGAGCTGATAAAATGGACAACGAGTGTAGAAACAAGGAGGTGGTCAGAATGTTATGCCTGACCGGTGTAGAACTAATCACTTTGTATATGTTTACAGTTATAAGTACATATCTTTGGATACAGGAACTGAAGTGAATGTAATTAATAATGTAATGTAATTAATAATGTAAGTAACTGTGCTCTTATGTAATGATGATGTACACACTGTAATTAGGTGATTACATTTGATTTGTTAATCTGAACTGAAAGGCTGGTGAAGGTTGGTGATGACGCTTGGTCTGTCGTCTTGCCCTCTGAAGGTTGGTCGTCTGCTGTAGTGATGTTCTGGCAGGTGTGCTGAGGAGGTGGGAGGTACTGTGATGGCTTTCTGATTGTGATTAGATTAGTGATGAAGGGTCTCAGTTGCTGTGATGGTATTTCAGTCACAGATGGAGGGATGAGTCACTCGTTCGCTTGGGATAATCACTCTTTCAGTTAAACTAGCTTACGCACAGATGGAGGGAATTCAGAGGAGGAGAGAAACGCATCACAGGTTAAAAAGAACCTTTCAGGTAGCTTTCCCTGTCTCTCTCTCTCTCTCTCTCTCTCTCTCTCTTTCTCTCTCCCCGTTCTCTGTTTCTCTCTTTCTGTCTCGTTCTCTGTTTCTCTCTCTGTCTCTCTTTCTGTCTCTCTGTCTCTGTCTCTCTCTTTCTGTCTCTCTCTCTCTGTTTCTCTCTGTCTGTCTGTCTCTCTCTCATTGTCTCTCTTGTTTGTCTCTCTCTTTGTCTCTCTCTTTGTCTCTCTCTCTCTCTCTCTCTCTCTCTGTCTCTCTCTCTTGTTGTCTCTCTCTCTCTCTCTCTCTCTGTCTTTCTCTCTCTCTTTGTCTCTGTGCCTCTCTTTCTCACTGCCCCCCCCTCTCTCCCTTCTCTCTAAGTGCCTTTCTCTCTGTCTGTCTCTCTCTTTGTCTCTGTCTCTCTCGCTCTCTGTCTCTCTCTCTTTCTCTCTGTGCCTCTCTTTGTCTCTGTGCCTCTCTTTCTCTCTCTCTCTCTCTCTCTCTCTCTCTGTCTCTTGCTCTCTCTGTCTCTGTCTCTCTCTCTGACTCTGTGCCTCTCCTTCTCTCTCTTTCTGTCTCTCTCTGTCTCTGTCTCTCTCTGTCTCTCTCTATCTGTCTCTGTGCCTCCCTTTCTTTCTGCCCCCTCTCTCTCTCCCTTCTCTCAGTCTAAGTGCCTTTCTCTCTGTCTGTCTCTCTCTTTGTCTCTGTCTCTCTGTCTCTCTCTGTCTCTCTCTCTCTCTTTCTCTCTCTCTTTCTCTCTGTCTGTCTCTGTCTGTCTCTCTGTCTCTGTGCTTCTCTCTCTCTCTGATGATGGTGCTGTATGTAAGTCTCTGTGCAGGTTGGTGATGATGCTCTGTGGGTTCGGTCTGATGGCTGAGGGTCTAATGCAGCCGGACAGGACATTAATCACTCGCCTTTCCACATTCCTTACGGTGACTGAAAACCGATTTGGGGAAGGAGTGGAGGAAAAAAGACAAGCACATGTGTGATGTGCAGACTTATTGCAGCTCATTAGATTAATCAATATCTATCTATCTGTCTATCTATCTGTCCATCTGTCCATCTATCTCTCTGTCTACAGATGACCTTCCTTATGTCTTTGATTCCATATCTGCATGACTTCCTCATGAAAGCATATGTCAACTGCTATGATGTGTTTATGGCAATTTTATATATCTGGATCCATCCATCCATCCATCCATCCATCCATCCATCCATCCATCCATCCATCCATCCCTCAAAAAGTTCTAGATTATTAACCCCTTAAAACATCCATCTTATTTTGTTCTAAATCTTATTAATCAACACACAGACTTCAATGCAAATTGACTGAGCTATATGTAGCTTATAGAAGTGTGTAATAAGACCTTTGGCCTGCCGGTGGGGTCTGTCCATTTGAGGGGTTAATCTCTACATTCAAAGGGTCTTAATCTGTCTTCCTGAATTCAGTGCAGTGCAGACATGCCTTTTCTTCATCTGCTACATTAAATGACTCTTACTCTCTTCTGTTTGTTCATGTTTAACAGCAGAGACTTGAACACAACTCATTTTCTTCACTCTCTAGACTGAGTTGTTAACAGTTCATGGTAATAAAGACCTTTGCAGTTAGTGTAAAGCCTTACTGAGGAGCACTGATGATCTAAAATGATTTTCACAGGGGCAGTGTCAATTCTGAGAGCTAGATGCTACAATATGTTATGCTTTGTAGACATGTTCTTTTTACTTTGTGAAACACAGGCTTATTATTAGGTTATTAATTTCAACAATTATTATCCAGTAACTACATACAGTAGCCCTCAAAGTTAGACTTATTAGCATAGAGATGAGAGGATGCATTTACAGAAATGATTAAATGATTATAAAAGTCTAGAAATGTTGTGAAATCAATGAAATGAAGTCTGATTTGTGGCACTAGATAATTGATGTGATGAGTCAGCACCTAGCTTGTACTTTCTCTCCCTGGCCACTTTATTAGAGACACCTACCTTGTACTTCTATTCTTTGGCCACTTTATTAGAAATGCCTACCTTTTCCTTCCATTCACTGGACACTTTATTAGAAACACCTGCCTTGTGCTTCCACTCACTGGCCCCTTTATTAGAAACACCTGCCTTGTGCTTCCACTCATTGGCCACTTTATTAGAAACACCTACCTTGTACTTCTATTCTTTGGCCACTTTATTAGAAATGCCTACCTTTTCCTTCCATTCACTGGCCACTTTATTAGAAACACCTGCCTTGTGCTTCCACTCACTGGCCACTTTATTAGAAACACCTGCCTTGTGCTTCCACTCACTGGCCACTTTATTAGAAACACCTGCCTTGTGCTTACACTCACTGGCCACTTTATTAGAAACACCTGCCTTGTGCTTACACTCACTGGCCACTTTATTAGAAACACCTGCCTTGTGCTTCCACTCACTGGCCACTTTATTAGAAACACCTACCTTGTGCTTCCACTCACTGGCCACTTTATTAGAAACACCTACCTTGTACTTCCACTCACTGGCCACTTACATCAACAACTGAAACTGTCCTTTCCTCTGTCACATAGAAAGGATTAAAGGTCAATTCAGAAACTAAGAGATCAAAATTGTTTCTTTTTCTACTTAAAATAAATGGTTGAACAGATGTTCATGTGCAACTTTAGGTCATGGTAGCAAAGAAGGCCACCTCAGGATCATTTCCGGTGACACTCAAGCCTGATGTGTATTTTTATTTAACCTTGACTTGAGCTTTACGTCACACAATAGCTTGTGTTTGAGTTTAGGCCAGATGGCCATAGGGTGCAGGCAGCAATAGAGTCAATTAGTCATCATGGTGCACAGTGATAGCAGACAACAGCACCAGGGGGTTGAGAAAGCACACACACTTGACCATCTGAGAGTCCCAGTCCCAGAGCTTCACAAATCATACCCCCTAGAGGCAAGAGACTGGAGATAGAAGTAAGATTGCCAGCTTTGAGGAAGAGCTATACTGCCTCTACATACTGGTAATATTGCACATTTTCCAGTGAAAGGAACTCTTAATGCTTTAGCACCAAGACATTTTGGACAATTTCGTGCTCCCAAATTTGTGAGAACAGTTTGGGGACGGCCCCTTCCTGTTCCAACATGACTGTGCACCAGTGCACAAAGCAGGTCCATAAAGACATGGATGAGCCAGTTTGGTGTGGAAGAACTTGACTGGCCTGCAGAGTCTTGACCTCAACCCGATAGAGCACGTTTGGGATGAATTAGAGCGGAGACTGAGAGCCAGGCCTTCTCGCCCAACATCAGTGTCTGACAAATGCGCTTCTGGAAGAACGGTCAAAAATTCCCATAAACACATTCCTAACCCTTGTGGAAAGCCTTCCCAGAAGAGTTGAAGCTGTTATAGCTGCAAAGGGTGGGCCGACATCATATTAAACCCTATGGATTAAGAATGGGATGTCATTCAAGTTCATATGCGTGTGACGGCATACGAGCAAATACTTTTGGCAATATAGTGTATCAAGGATTGTTTCTATAATTCCAGCAGGTCCCTGCCAGTTCCTTGAGTCTTGAGGGTTGAGCCTTACAGGTGACCAAATGTGTTGAAAGTGAGAAAAGGGACACAGTGAGTGTGTGAAAAGAAAATTTGAGCGATAACACGAGAGGGAAAAAAATGCTGTCACCTTCACTGCAGAGAAAACAAAACATCACCTCTTACTTCATCCTCTTTTTTCTCTATTACACCTCGAAGTGTAGTGGAGATTTTTAGTGATAAAGAACTAAAGGAGTTTTTTAATGAAAACAGCGACGCATTCGAAAAAGTGATTCATAGCTAAATATCATATTTGTGGCAACAAGCAAATAAGGGGTTTCATGGATAACAGATACTGTAGTTAGCATTGTTTTGTGCCTTGATTTCTATAGCAAATGACTTGCTGTCCTTCATAATAACATGACAATGTTTTTTTCTGCCTGCTTTAGAGATTTTAATGAATTATCATTTTTAAAGAAAAGCTGCTCTGCGTCTCTGGGCAATCGTGGGCTGGAGGTTAGGGAACCAGCCTTGAGACTGGAAGGTTGCCGGGTTCAATCCCCAGAGCCGACAGTACGTGACTGAGGTGCCCTTGAGCAAGACACCTAACCCCCAACTGCTCCCCAGTTGCTGCGGATAGGGCTGCCCACTGCTCTGGGCAAGTGTGCACACTAGTGTGTGTGTGTGGTGTTTCACTGCAGGGATGGATTGAATGTGGAGGTGAAATTTCCCCATTGTGGGACTATTAAGGGTCACTTAATAATAATTATTAATAATAATGTAGCTAACAAGTAATGGAATTACTAACAAATAGTACTGTGCAATAATAAAATAATAGTAAATGATTACATGCTTGTTGCAAACTGTGTGGAGTTGTTGTCTTCTTCTGTTAACTTACATTTATGTGATTTCTGGCTGTATGACACGCTGTTATCTATAGAAAGTAATGACAGTATTTATGAGGGTAGCAACTACTTTAAGCTATGTCAGATATTTTTATCCACTATCTGTTAGATACTTTAGCCTTGTAGCTCAAATCAAATTAATTCAAATCACATTTGTCACATCATGTGAGTCGTGTAGTTGTGTACCTCCCCTCGTAGCACTTAATTATGTAGCCCCCTTGTAGTACTTAAATACAAAAAACAAAAAGTATATGAAAACTATATACACATTAGACTCTAGACTCACATTAGATTCCCAGTACACACATTAATATACACCAGTATTGCACCATTTTCAATGCACAGTTATTGCAACAGTAATATTCTTTTCAACTCAGTTGACTTGCCAAAAGAAATTTGTTGAAAGGGTGGAATTGGGCTGGAATGCATTGGAATATTTTGGGGGAAAAATTGCAAAGAACAGACGTTCAAACATCCCTGCAAATATTTTCACAAAGAAACTACATAGTGCATTTACATTCACTTTTAGTTTACATAACTTTTAGTTGGTTTCAGCATGGCTGAAGCTTGAATTCCAAGCTATGAAGTGTTTTATTGGTCCATTCACAATGAAGATGTCACATGGGGTGAAGTACAGCTACTGAGCTTAAACAATGTAGAAAATAAAAATCAGAAACAGTTGAGATATTTCTTTCTTTTGGGGCAGTGATGATATGGAAGTATGGAAGAAGTACGGAAGAAACTACACAATTGATGTTTCGTGTTCTAATTTCTTAAAGCATTGATGGCATTGGTTTAGATATCTATTCTACTTTAATTAATTTATATTTTTGGCAATTAATGTGTTTTTTTTTTCAGCCAAAGTGAATCAAAGGTAATGAATATTACTGAGCTAAATAGCCTCATAATATCAGCCATTCATTACAAGCTAGCTTGGTATCGAAACACCAAATCCTCCATCCTTACAGTTTGTTTGGATTCCTGCATATTAGGTCACTAGTTAAGGCCAGAGATGCATAATGATGGACACACATTTAGCTCTAGTGTTTCTAATGCAGGGAGTTAAAGAGATTAAAGCATTTATTGGTGCAATATGAAAATCTATGAATGGAAACATTATTTTTAAAGGTATAATTCAATGTGAACATGCACCAGAAAGAGGCACCGAAGGTTCCCCCTGTGAAATCTGGCCCTAATTCTGATTTTTTTTGAGGGATCATTTGACCTCAGCATCTTCGTATATAGTCCTCCTCAACTCCCATCCAACTGAGGAAACAAAAAAGCTACATTTTTGGTAACATTTTATACGAATGTCACATTTTAAGCATTTATAAACACATTCATAACATCTCATAATCTATTCATAAGGCATCCTAACCATAGCTATAGATATTTATAAAATGCATTACAGGTTACAGCCATGTTTATGATGCATTATGAATTGTTGAACATAATACATTACACATACTATTCATAACAAATTATAAGAGCTCATAAGTTGTATTTGTCTGCTCTAAGTAAAGTGAAGCGTACTGCACTAAAGCCTCCTCCAGTGTTAAGTGTGAGGCTTCAAGTTGAAATATTTACTGAAGGATTTACTGAAACACTAAAACACACACAGTAAAGCTCATTACAGGCTTCAAATATCAGAGTGTAAACCAGTGACTCCATCAGTAGTGTCCTTGTACTTGCTTTGCTGTGATGTAATGTAATATTAAAAGTAAAGCCCATTGTAGCAGTGATTCTAGGCTGGACAGCCTGTTTGGAGCATCTGAATATTCAGGACTGAAGCCCCAAGGAGCCCTAACAGCAACAATGGCGAGAAATATAATACTGGAAATCCCATAAGAAAAAAACAAAGTCTTTACGCTCTCTAAACTGGGACTGACTTCTTTGGCACTGAGAGCATAACATGTTATTAACACTACTTATAAAGCATTATGTTCAAAATGTATAATGTGTAATAAACATGGCTATAAAGTGGAATGAATCAAAATTAATTAAATTGTATTGTTCCGACAAATTAATTTTTATAAAGATGTATGTCCATGTTTATAATGCCTTATGAATGCATTATAACATGTTATGATTGTGTTTATAGATGCTTACAAATGTAACATTCACAGAAAGTGTTACCTAATTTTTTTGATCTAAATGACCAAAATTGTTATTTATTTGGTAGTCAATGGTGCAATAATGCAGGAGCCCGCAGCTACAGGCATAAACAGACTGACAAATGAAGTGGACAGGTCTTTTTAAAATCCGAGGCTTCCTTTGGTTCCATTTGCTGACATGCTATTCTGATTCTGAACTCCACATTCGGTCCTTTCCCCATCCTCCTTCTGTATCCCGATACCTGAGCGATACGAAAGTGAAACAGAACCAAAAGATCTTGTTAATGACATCCACTCGACCAGCCGTCCTTTCAGAAACAGCACAGGGAAAATTGGTTTGGTTTGTCTTCATCTACAAAAGGGCAAGGTCACTGGCACCGCAGTTATTGAAATGTCACTGCAATAGAAGGAGAGGAGCACGGAACAGAATTAGAAAGTCACACGCTTTGCATCATGGACGGTCTAATAAGTTCACATTCATTACTTTAGCAATGATGAATGTCTTTCATGCCCTTTATGAACACTCAGGACTGAAGTTCCAAAACTACGGATGCTCCAAGGACAGCAATGCGCACAATACATTCACCGCTAACAGAAAAACTCATTACAACACAATTATATCAGCGTGCCAAAGAGTTTAATTTTATACAATTGCAGAGCATGCTTAATTGGACAGCATAGCTCAAATAATTAGGAAACTTTGATTACTTTATGCTAAGCATATTAGCCGTGCACAGGTGCTTTCCCTCCAGGTGTCGGGAATTGGGGGAGGAGGGGGTATTATCCTCACGTCTCAATCTACATATCCGGGATGAGAGACAAGAAATCCACACAGTCAGTCTGTCCAGAAAATGCTGTTCACTCCAAAACGCTGTAAATTCATTTGTAGAAGTTTTGTTTACAGTGGGTTTTTGAAAAGAACAATAGCTGATGTATATAGAAATAGAAAACACATTATTATTGTTCTAATGAAGGTGATATTAATCGTCGTTTCTTGTATAGTAAGTACCACTTCAAAATAATATAAAAGCATTATGAAGCATGTATGAATGGTTTAAAATGAGTTTATTAATGATTAATAGTTAGGTCGTCAACACTTTAAACATCATTAATAAGCACACATAACACTAATAAAAGAGTGCATACGTAAACTCGTATCTGGTGAATATGAACATATGATGAAGGTGACGTTTAGAAGTATAAATGAATGTCAGGTCATTGACGCCTTTGCCTTTTGTTTTATAACAGCTTATTAATGATGTTAAGATCGTTGACCTAATGAATAACCATTAATAAAGTCATTTTAACCATTTTTTGAAAGCGGTACCTAAAAGTATGCATTTCTGTTTGTGCGTTAAGTAAAAACGTTCAAACAGCTCGAGCGCCTCCTATCAAAGTCGTTGCTTAGCAACAGCATCTCAGCAGAGTGATACAGTGACTCGTGGCTGGAAGTAACTGTTGTATAATTATCAGTACCTTATTGATGGATTTCCAGTGCTGTGGTGGTGGATGCATCTTTGACAGATGGAGTTACTGAGTTGAAATCTCCACAGGTTGCTGGTACTGTACCAGAGGGGGGCGCTCAAGAGCAAAGAAGCTTGTGGAACCCAAACTGAGCCCTATTCCTTAGCTTTGCCTTATGAAACTGATCTGGGCCAGCGCTGCGGGCACTATAAAACACAATTATTATTCACGCTGACCAGCACGTCACTCGGACAGCGTGAGGGGAAAAGGTCAGTGGCCACCACTGGGTTCTTCCAATTCCTGTGCCTGATTCTCAGCATGGCAGTGAGACTGACATTCATGTTCTAATTAACAAGCTGAATCAGGTGTTTCAGAGTAGCAGGAACACTTTGTGGTTCTTCAAACTTCATGTTTCGGAGGTTTTAGTTTCCGTTTCAGCCGCAGAACAAGGCCGTCTTTGCTATAACACTGAAAAGGTTTGATTTAGAAAGACAGGTGATGAGCTCATCAGCCTCAGAGACAAGTGTTTCATTAGTCTGGCCTTAGATATTTGTACCTCTGTAAAAAATCTATCTGGGCTGTGACGAACAGGAACGAGAAGCAGTGAGAAAGTTTCTCCCTCCAGCTCACTAGCAGGTACGGTAGGGCTTCCAGCTGAAATATTAATATGTTACGTGTTAAAGAAAAGGAAGTCATGCCATTTGTTGGGTTCAGCTCCACTGACCATCCAGTCATGTTTTTAAAGGCTGGCCTGTGTTTCGTCTGCTCTGACAGCAGCTTTCACACAATTTTACATCTGACATGGACTGGAGCGACCCTACAAGAGAAACTCTAATAATACGGCAGGACAGGTGGTCAGTCTGAAATCTTTAAGAAAAATCCATTTTACGAAATTTCTTTTTTTTTTAAATACTGAAAAATAAATACTGAGAAAAGATTTCCATCCCATAAAAGAACATGATGAATTGCAAATGTGGGAAATCCTGTAAATTAAACAATATTTTGAAGAGAAATTTTATTTGGTGTCATTTCTGGGACACCAGTAGCTATGACACTCATATTTATGTGAAGTGAGTAAAGAGGTAAGAAACAAAATAAATAAATGAGTAAGTAAATAAATAAATAGTTCCCTTTTCTCCAAAATGGTGACATTGACAACATGTGACATTACTACAGTATATGATTTAAAAAATGGAAAACTCCAGTGCAGTTAAACACACAATTACTGTTTATTTGCTGAAGTGAGCATATGGGTGGGGGGGGGTGATTTTGTGTTTTATGCTTGTCCAATATGTCAAGTTCAACAAATAAATAGAAATTGTGCACGAAAAGTTTGCAATAAATAAATACATACACTATATTGCCGAAAGCATTCGTTCATCTGCCTTCACTCGCAGTCTGTTGTATATAAAACTCAGTTTAGTTTAGTTGGTTGCTATGGCAACTTTGAAAAAAACTTTAAAAAACTGACGGCGTTTCTGTTGGATTTAATCATTTCTTTCTCATTACAGTTGCTGAACAGGTGTGTGAAACTGAGTGAAACTAAATGAGCTGTGAAATACAGCGACATGTTTGTTTTGTTAACATGATTTTATTAGATAATACGTATATTTCTTTCCCATTGGCTCGTGGCTCCATCTATTTGCATGTTAAGTGTTTCTTTCCCTTTGTTTTACCCGCTCTCTGTGAGCTTTCATTCCACTCAGGCTGCCTTTCCTGAGGCGTATGTTCTTTTATATGTTCTTTATTCAGCTGCCTGATGTTGTGTTGTTGGTTTAGAGTTATGGTTTAAGGTTATCGCTCTCTTTGCTGATAAGTGGGTGTTTGCGTTGGTCAGTGACCGTGTTCACAGAAAAGGTTAACCTTTCAGTGTCTGGCAAAGTGGTCAATATCACTTAAATAGAAAAAGTCTCAATTGCCTCATGAGACATATAATTTAATTGCAATTTCACGATGTTAAGCTAAAATAATTAGAATTTACGAGTTGTACAAACATGTGTTTATGTTAGCCTAACTCAAAAATGATAGTTATTCTAACTCAAGTTTTCATTACACATTACTTATTTTTTTAGGGTAACTGGTTTCCTCCATTTTTTTTTAAGTAAATGCAACTTAGCTGGGCTTACAGTGCATACTGGAACCTGAATTTTGTCAGTACTTTTGTTTTTAGTTACATTAGATGCAAAGCTTTACTGTAAAGAAGCTAAGCATTAAAGAAGCTGTACTACTCCAGACAAATTCTCTTCTGCTGGACCATGTCCAGCATACGAGGAGGAAACTTCTGTGAATTAACTTCATGTTTGGTTTCAGACAGGTTAATGCTCAGAAAGCAGTTCCTGCTGCTCTCAACTCCAGGATTTATTTTTGTTCTCCATGTGTTAAAGATTAAACAACAGCCCGTTCTCTGGATGGGGTGCATCTGCTCAAAGTTGGAGTATATATCCTTTTTTTTTTTTTTTCCTCCTCTTGCTGCATTTCCAGCTTGTAAATTCCTTCTGGAGCGGCTCCATGCTGCAGCTTTGCTGAGTTACAGTGGTTGTTGTTAACCTACTTTTGAATTATGGCGCTGGAGAGCTTTGCTAAACGCAGCACTGCCGTTTTCATTCTTCTGTTGAAGGTGTACAAAGCCCTGGAGTACACAGGCTGTATTAAATTGCATGCTATAAAACCCTGTAATCCACCAATGCATACAGCACTAATGTGCAGAAAGCAGAAGTTGGAATAGTTCTTGTGTGATTACAAAGTTGAACTTTTTTATCTCACTTTCCTGGAACTGAAAGTCAGCTCGAAAGGGAAATTAGAGCTCATTCTCCTTCAGCATTGTGACGTATTAGTGAGTGAAATGTGGTAGCTGAGGATTTTCTGTCCACGTGTGGTGAAAAATGCTTAGTATTATTGTTAAATGAATAATTTTTTTATATTATTTTCCACACCTGCTGGTGCATCATGCAATGAAACCATTAGGAAAGGGTAATAATAATATAATGTTTAATTTGACAAAAGACATGAGATGACATGGTAAACAGGTCCATTATGATTCAAGCAAGAATTGTAAAAGACACTTTAACATTAAGAAGTCAAGTCATTGCCATCATTACTATTCACAAATGACAAATTACATAGATAATAATACATTAGCTACACAATAAATCCCTTTTCCTCTCCTTGGATCACCACCTTATCGTGGTGGAGGGGTTTGCGTGCTTGAATGATCTTAGGAGCTATGTTGTCTGGAGCAAAAGCTCCTGGTAGGGTCTCCCATGGCAAACTGGTCCTAGGTGACAGTTCAGACAAAGTGTGATCCAAATTACCCCTATGAAGACACAAAAGCAGGACTTGTGTACCCTGCCCGGAACAGGGTTACCGGGGCCCCACCCTGGAGCCAGGCCTGGGGGAGGGGCTCGCCAGCGAGCGTCTGGTGGCCGGGCATTTACTCATGGTGCCCGGCCGGGCCCAGCCCGAAGGAGTTACATGAGTCCCCCCTCCCATCGACCCACCACCAATGGGAGGGGCAGTAGTAGGGGTTCGGTGCGTTGTGGATCGGGCAGTGTCCGAAGGCGTGGGCCTTGGCGTTCTGATCCTCGGTTGCTGAAACTGGCTTTTGGAACTTGGAACGTTACTTCACTGGCGGGGAAAGAGCCTGAGTTGGTGCGCGAGGTTGAGAGATACCGGCTAGATATAGTCGGGCTCACCTCAACACACAGCTTGGGCTCTGGGTCCAATCTCCTTGAGAGGGGCTGGACTTTATTCTTTTCTGGAGTTGCCCATGGTGAGAGGCGGCGGGCAGGTGTGGGCTTTCTCATAGCCCCTCGACTCTGTGCCTGTATGTTGGGGTTTTCTCCGGTGGACGAGAGGGTAGCTTCCCTACGCCTTCGGGTTGGGGAACGGGTCCTGACTGTTGTCTGTGCTTATGCACCGAACAGCAGTTCAGAGTACCCAGCCTTCTTAGAGTCCTTGGGAAGGGTGCTTGAAAGTGCTCCTCCTGGAGACTCTATTGTCCTACTGGGGGACTTCAACGCTCACGTGGGCAATGACAGTGAGACCTGGAGGGGTGTGATTGGGAGGAATGGCCTCTCTGATCTGAACCCGAGTGGTGTTCAGTTTTTGGACTTCTGCGCAAACCACAGTTTGTCCATCATGAACACCATGTTTGAACACAAGGATGTCCATAAGTGCACATGGCACCAGGACACCCTAGGCCGCAGTTCAATGATTGACTTTGTAGTCGTGTCATCGGACTTGCGGCCATGTGTTTTGGACACTCGGGTAAAGAGAGGAGCTGAGCTGTCAACTGATCACCACCTGGTGGTGAGTTGGATCAGGTGGTGGGGGAAGATGCCGGTCAGACCAGGCAAGCCCAAACGTATAGTGAGGGTTTGCTGGGAACGTCTAGCAGAAGAACCTGTCAGATTGATCTTCAACTCACACCTCCATCAGAACTTTGACCAGATATCGGGGGAGGTGGGGGACATTGACTCAGAATGGGCCATGTTCCGTTCCTCCATTGGCTGACTGTAGCTGTGGCCGTAAGGTAGTTGGTGCCTGTCGGGGCGGTAATCCTCGAACCCGGTGGTGGACACCCCAGGTGAGAGATGCTGTCAAGCTGAAGAAGGAGTCCTACCGGGCATGGTTGGCCTGTGGGACACCAGAGGCAGCTGGCAGGTATCGACAGGCCAAGCGATCTGCGGCTTCAGTTGTCGCCAAGGCAAAAACCCATGTATGGGAGGAGTTTGGTGAGGCCTTGGAAAGTGACTTTAAGTCGGCTCCGAAAAGATTCTGGCAAACCGTCAGGCGACTCAGAAGGGGAAAGCAGTGTGCCACTAGCACTGTATATAGTGAAGATGGTGTGCTGCTGACTTCGACTGAAGACGTCATTGGGCGGTGGAAGGAATACTTTGAGGACCTTCTCAATCCCACCAACACGTTCTCCAGTGAGGAGGCTGAGTCTGGGGACATGGGAATAGGTTTGTCCATTACTGAGGCCGAAGTCGCTAAGGTAGTTAAGAAGCTCCTTGGTGGCAAGGCTCCAGGGGTGGATGAGATCCGCCCTGAGTTCCTCAAGGCTCTGGATGTTGTGGGGCTGTCTTGGCTGACACGCCTTTTCAACATTGCGTGGACATCGGGGGCGGTGCCACTGGATTGGCAGACTGGGGTGGTGGTGCCTCTTTTTAAAAAAGGGGACCGGAGGGTGTGTTCCAACTACAGGGGAATCACACTCCTCAGCCTCCCTGGCAAGGTCTATGCAGGGGTACTGGAGAAGAGAGTCCGGCTTATAGTCGAACCTCAGATCCAGGAGGAACAGTGCGGGTTCCGCCCTGGTCGTGGAACACTGGACCAACTCTTCACCCTCTCCAGGATTCTGGAGGGTTCATGGGAGTTTGCCCAACCAGTCCACATGTGCTTTGTGGATCTGGAGAAGGCATTCGACTGTGTTCCCCGGGGTATTCTGTGGGAGGTGCTTCGGGAGTACGGGGTACATGGCTCTTTGCTACGAGCCATTCAGGCCCTGTACAAACAAAGCTGGAGTTTGGTTCGCATAGCCGGCAGTAAGTCAGACTCGTTCCCAGTGAGAGTTGGACTCCGTCAGGGCTACCCTTTGTCACCGATTCTATTCATAATTTTTATGGATAGAATTTCTAGGCGCAGTCAAGGGATGGAGGGTGTCCGGTTTGGTGACCTCAGGGTCACATCGCTGCTGTTTGCAGATGATGTGGTCCTATTGGGGACATCAGGCCGCGAACTTCAGCTTTTGCTGGATCGTTTTGCAGCCGAGTGTGAAGCGGCTGGGATGAGAATCAGTACCTCTAAATCCGAGACCATGGTTCTCAGGCGGAAAAGGGTGGAGAGCCCTCTCTGGGTCGGGGATAGGCTCTTGCCTCAAGTGGAGGAGTTCAAGTATCTCGGGGTCTTGTTCACGAGTGATGGTACAAGGGAGCGGGAGATTGACAGGCGGATTGGTGCTGGGTCAGCAGTGATGCGGGCTCTTTACCGGTCTGTTGTGGTAAAGAAAGAGCTGAGCCATAAGGCAAGGCTCTCGATTTACCGGTCGATCTACGTTCCCACCCTCACCTATGGTCATGAGCTTTGGGTAATGACCGAAAGAATAAGATCGCGAATACAAGCAGCCGAAATGAGTTTCCTCCGCAGGGTGTCTGGACTCTCCCTTAGAGATAGGGTGAGAAGTTCAGTCATCCGGGAGGGACTCGGAGTAGAGCCGCTGCTTCTTCATGTCGAGAGGAGCCAGCTGAGGTGGTTCGGGCATCTGGTTAGGATGCCTCCTGGACGCCTCCCTCGGGAGGTGTCACAGGCGAGTCCACCTGGGAGGAGACCCCGGGGAAGACCCAGGACACGCTGGTGCGACTATATCGCCCAGCTGGCCTGGGAGCGCCTCGGAATCCCCCTTGGAGAGCTGGTGGAACTGGGGAAAGGGAGGTCTGGGCTTCATTGTTTAGGATGCTGCCCCCGCGACCCGAACCCCGGAGAAGCGGAAGATAATGGATGGATGGATGGATGGATAAATCCCTTTTAAGCTTCAGTGCACATGACTTTTTCTGACTGTTTGCTTGCTGCAATTTCAAAACCTGACTTGTTATTACTGTCATACTACTATGCCATTAAAATATTATTATATAATAACAGTGTGTTACATAATAAATTGCATTTGCATTCACTTTCTATTCTATATTGACAAGATTGAATCTGCATTTCTGGCTTTTTTCTAGTTTCAGTTTTAAAAAAAATGTAGATTGGTGTTTATAAGGTCAGTTTCCTGTAGTATTACAATGTAATCAGATGATTAATTACAGAGTAAGTTACATAAAACATTCAATTTACATAAACTTACTTTTGATTTTGACAGGTTGAGCATTTCTGATGTTTTTCTGGATGTTTTGAAGTCAACAGAGGAAGACTGGAGTTATTATTGTAATGTTGCCATGTTATTAAAATGTAATTACAGTAATTATATCATTAATGATCGCTTTATTATATATTGAGTTACAATACAATTACATTCTAAATTGACAGCTTGAGTTTGCATATCTGACATGTTTTAATGCCACAAAACAAACTGCTATTTTGTTAAATTATTACAATGTAATTAAACAATTTATTAAGTAATGACTTACATAATTACACTTACATTTGACACAGTCTTATTATGTTTCTCTGCAAAGCCAGGCTGTACACACAAAACCTTCTCATCAAAATGAAATCAAAATAAAAACTCCTTTTCTAATTAACAATATAATAACACTACAATAATTAATAATACACTACATTGCAAAAATATTCACTCATCTGGCTTCACACACAAATGAACATGAGTGACATCCCATTCTTAATCCATAGGGTTTAATATGATGTTGGCCACCCTTTGCAGCTATAACAGCTTCAACTCTTCTGGGAAGGCTTTGCAAAGGGAAGTGTGTTTATGGGAATTTTTGACTGTTCTTCCAGAAGCGCATTTGTGAGGTCAGACGCTGATGTTGGATGAGAAGGCCTGGCTCACAGTCTCCACTCTAATTCATCCCAAAGGTGTTCTATCGGGTTGAGGTCAGGACTCTATGAAGGCCAGGCAAGTTCTTCCACACCAAACTCGCTCATCCATGTCTTTATGGACCTTACTTTGCGCACTGGTGTGCAGTCATGTTGGAACAGGAAGAGGCCGTCCCCAAACTGTTCCCACAAAATTGGAAGCATGAAATTGTCCAAAATCTCTTGGTGCTGAAGTGTTAAGAGTTCCTTTCACTGGAACTAAGGGGCCGAGCCCAACTCCTGAAAAACAACCCCACACCATAATCCCCCCTCCACCAAACTTTACACTTGGCACAATGCAGCCAGACAAGTACCATTTTCATGGTAACCGCCAAAGCCAGACTCATCTATCAGATTTCCAGATGGAGAAGTGTGACTGGTCACTCCAAAGAACATGCACCACTGCATTCGATGCTTTGCATTGCGCTTGGTGATGTAAGGCTTGGATGCAGCTGCTCGGCCATGTAAACCCATTCCATGAAGCTCTCTATGCTGTTCTTGAGCTGGCTGACCACTTCGTGGCCGAGTTGCTGTCGTTCCCAATCACTTCAACTTTGTTATAATACCACTAACAGTTGAGTGTGGAATATTTACTAACGAGGAAATTTCACGACTAGACTTGATGCACAGGTGATGTCTGATCACGGTACCACGCTGGAATTCACTGAGCTCCTGAGAGCGACCCATTCTTTCACTAATGTTGTAGAAGCAGTCTGCAGGCCTGGGGGCTCGGCTTTATACACCTGTGGCCATGGAAGTGATTGGAACACCTGAACTCAATGATTTGGATGAGTGAGTGAATACTTTTGGCACTATAGTGTAGATTGACAGTTTAGAAGCTGTTCTATGTACAAGATTTCTCTGCTTGATTTAATGAGCTATGAGTGAGAACTAATGTTGAATTACACTGTGATTTTGTTATCACCAGTGAGATCTTTAACTCATAAGTTTGGCATTTGGTTCGTAATAAAATTCAACTTATACTTTTTGAACTTACATCAACGTTCATTAGAGCTCGATAGCCTCTTTATTAGCACCTGCTCCGCTCTAATTGTCTCTGAGCTTTAATGTAATTCTTGTTTTTCTTCATTATCGTCAGAACTGTCAACACTTGAGGATCTGCAGAAGTTGCGCGTTGTCCCTCAGTGGATTGTTAGAAACAAACCTTGGGCAAAAAGTAGCAAATGATTAAACGAGAAGAAAAAGAGCAAATTTGAAGGACGTAACCTGCTGCTCAACTCCATGCAAACGTGCAGAGTTTAGCATTCTGCTCTCGTCTGAAGGAACAGCATCTGAGCCGTGTGTGCGTGATGTTTTTTCTTTAACCTTAAATCAGTAAAAGCATCGATTTCTCACCTGAATGGGCTTCTCCCACTTATCTGAAAGTAACAGGAGCAGAGATAATGCCCTCGATCTTGGCACCAAGGCTGAGACAGACATGCTCTTTGCACACCATCGATAAGGACACGCTTGCCGACATGAGAGATGATGAATAAAGATTAAAGATTGAAGATTGGGCTGATATTTTTGATCCCATTAACAGTTGCATTGCATAGAGCTTTTAAAATAGCAGGGCAGTAAAATCACTGCAGCTTTGGAAAAAATCTGGGGTGTACTGATACATTTATCACTTCAACTTTTGTGTTTTAAAGTTTTATAATTTAGCATTTTTTACAGAGTCAGTGCTGTGCAAAGATTATGCACCTGAGAAAATCACGAAAGCTATTTATCTTGTATAAGTAATAAGCATTTGCTCAGAAAAACACAAATGCAACAATAAATAACAAATAACAATAATATAAAACATATACATTTTATGTATGGCAACTACTGTCATTAAACCACTCCTGCAGAAAACCCAGTATTAATTGTAGTTAATGAATACGAGTAATTACTTGACTTATCTACTCAGGCCTTCATTAAATTAAATCAGGGGTGCTTCTGATGGAATTGAACAGTGAGTAGGGTTATTCTGCTAAGGGTTATTCTGCTACTTCAACTGCCACTTCAATTCCAAAAACATTTGGACAGTGTGTGAAATACTAATAAAAACAGAAAGCAGTGATTAGAAATCCAGTTTGACCCACTTAAACTGAAAACACCACAAAAACACAACATCTGAACTGTTTATAAACATTTTTGGCAAATATATGATTATTCCAAATATAATATCTGCAACACAACCCAAAAAGTTAGCTTGTTTGTCACTGTGTTGTGTTACATCACCTTTCCTTTTAACAGCATTTAATAAATGTTTGGAGACTAAAGACACAAACAGATCCAGTTTTAAAAGCACAATTGTTTGCTGTTCTTCTTCGAAGCACGTCTTCAGCCGTGCAAACATTCAGTTACGTTTTGAGCTTAATCAGACAAGTTTTCAAAGGGAGACAATGCTGGACTGCAGGCAGGTCAGTCCAGCACCCACCCTTTCTAATAATGCAGCCATGCTGTTTTAACACATGCTGAATGTGGCTTTATGTTGTCATGTTGAAATAAGCATAGATGTTCCTGAAAAAGTGTCTAAAAGGCAGCATACTGTACTCCAAAAATAGTGTTCAACATCAACATTACACAGATGTGGAAGTTACCCACTAATGCGGCTCCCTGCCCCTATAACATGACAGACACTGGCTTTTGAACTTTATGCTGGTAACAATGTAGATAGTCCTTTGTTCTTTGGCCTGGAGAATAAAACATAAATCATTTTCATAAACAATTTCAAAGGTGGACTCCTCAGACCACACAGTACATCTCCACTGTGCATCAGTCCATTTCAGATGAGCTCAAGCCCAGAGAAGTCGGCAGGGTTTCTGGATGCTGGTAACATGCTACAGCCTTAACTCACATTTGTGGACACAGCGATTGATGGTGTTTATTAACAATGGTTTGTCAACATACTCCCGATTCAATGTGGTCATATCCATCTCAGACACATATTGTTTTTCAATGCAGTGTGGTCTGAGGCGTCAAAGGTCACAGACATTCATTTGTGGTTTCCTGCCTTTGCCTTTATGCATAGAGATTCCTCTGGATTCTCTGAACCTCTTGATAATATTATGTACTGGCAAGGGTGAAGTATCCATAATCTCTGCAATCCCTGGCTGAGAACTGTTATTTTTAAACTGTTGGATCTTTTGCTGTTGCGTTTTTGTTTTGTTTTTTTTGTGGTGAGTCTTGACCCATCCTTACTTGTTAAGGACTTGGCTTTATCTATATATTTTTTTAAATGATGTTCCTAGTCTTAAAGTTCTTGCAACTTTTTGGAACATGTTGCAGGCATCAATTTCAAAATAAGCATACCAAAACAATGAAGTTGATGAAATTAAACATTTACATATTTTGTCTTTGTACTGTTTTTGTTTACATACAGGTCAAAGATATTTATAAATCATCTGCCTTCTGTTTTATTTGCATTTTACCTACTGTCCTAACATTTTCTAATTAGATTTGTAACCTGTTACCCCATCACTGGCTTTGTATCAATTTTGACCATCTACAGTCGTTGAGCTCAAGCTGGATAATGTTACTCTACTGATAAAATCCTTATGTAATAAAGTGTCTTATCAGAACTCCAGGTTTATAATGTTCAGCACAGACAGTTAAATAAAAAGCTGAATATTGTCACTGTCTGTATATCCATTTTTTGTCATGTTTCACCTGATTTTAAAATGCCTGTAGGCCTTTATATTGGGTAAAAATTTCATGATGATTGGATGAATAGAAATCATCCAAGATTATTTATAATAAGACACAAGGTCTTGTTCTGACAGTGATGATGTGCTGAATAATTTAATATTCTTAATCCTATCTCATAATGTGAAATATTAGATATGTCTTACATTTGAGATACTCGCACTTGCTCCAACATTTCTGCAAAGTGTTTTTTTTTTCCCGGATAGAATTTCCGCAGTATATTTTCTATTACATTGGCCTGATTTGGTTTTTGCTTGGTTGATTTTTGTGCTGGCCTTGTCAATAAATGCTTGCAGGAAACCACCCACCCCCCAACTCCCGCCACCCCCCACCCTCCATCTTCTCTTTCTGACAAGCCCTGACCTCGAATGACACCCGTGACTGTTGGATATGCCAGCATTTTGAAATCCAATAATACTTAAATCAGTTCGGGGGTTGCCAGAGTAGATCGCAGAGTGTACTCGTGCTGACAGCCAGAAGTAGAGAGAAAGCAGGAAAAGTGAAGTGAAATAAATAACAAATCTGAAGTTGAATAACGGTCAGACACACAGGATGCACAGCTCCGCCAATAAACAATTTTGGCCCTAAATGTCCTTTAGTCTGTCCACAGATTTTATGGAGAAGCTCAATTGCAAGAAACATTTAGCCTCAATTTACAGATGTTTACCAACATGCTTCATTTTCTCCTACACTCACCGGCCACTTTATTAGGTACACCTCACTAGTAAAGTGTTTGACCCTCTTTTGCCTTCAGAACTGCCTTAATTCTTCATGGCACACTTTCAACAAGGTGTTGGAAACATTCCTCAGAGATTTTGGTTGGTTATTTGAGTTACTGTTGCTTTTCTATCATCTCGAACTAGTCTGCCCATTCTCCTCTGACCTCTCACATCAACAAAACATTTTCGTCCACACAACTGCCGCTCACTGGATATTTCCTCTTTTTCGGACCATTCTCTGTAAACTCTAGAGATGGTTATGCCTGAAAATCCCAGTAGATCAGCAGTTTCTGAAATACTCAGACCAGCCCATCTGGCACCAACAACCAGGCCACATTCAGTCACTTAAATCCCCTTTCTTCCCCATTCTGATGCTCGGTCTGCACTTCTGCAAGTTGTCTTGACCACCTCTACATGCCTAAATGCATTGAGTTGTGGCCATGTGATTGGCTGATTAGCTGTTTGTGTTAACAAGTGTACAGGTGTACCTAATAAAGTGGCCGGTGAGTGTATATCTCTATGAAATGTCACACAGAGCATGCGGTACATTTCTAGGCATCATGAAACAGCATGTCATCTGCAAATCCAATTCCAAGAGAGAAAGAAAGACAGCCATGAAGAACATAATGCTTTCATTGAGATTTTTCTGAGATAATCATGTTGCATTACATTTCAGCATAATTAAAGCTCTTAATGGCCTAATTTCAGTATATCTCACTGATCTGTGGAAGTGTTATAGCCCATCTAGACCACAGCAGCTGAGCCAGTCTCACTGCACAACTCCTAGGATCTCTTACAGCTCCTGAACTCTGCTTGAAATAGCTTTCCTGAGAATATTATGAATGCAAACTGGCTTTAAACCCAGATTAGGCTAGAAAATGCATAGAATTTTGTGGCTTATTTTATTTTGTGTGTAAATGTGCTATTTTTTATGTTTTTCTTCGTCCATCCATCCATCCATCCATCCATCCATCCATCATCTTCCGCTTCTCCGGGGTTTGGGTCGCGGGGGCAGCATCCTGAGCAATGAGGCCCAGACCTCCCTTTCCCCAGCCACTTCCACTAGCTTCCTGGGAGGGATTCTGAGGCGCTCCCAGGCCTGCTGGGCGATATAGTCACGCCAGCGTGTCCTGGGTCTTCCCCAGGGTCTCCTCCCCGGTGGACTTGCCTGTGACACCTCCCAAGGGAGGCGTCCAGGAGGCATCCTAACAAGATGCCCGAACCACCTCAACTGGCTCCTCTCGACGTGGAGAAGCAGTGGCTCTACTTTGAGTCCCTCCCGGATGACCGAACTTCTCACCCTATCTCTAAGGGAGAGTCCAGCCAGAAGAGAGAAGAGTTTTTCTTCATATTTCTGGATAAAATACTTCTGAAACACATTATAATGACAAGCCCTAATAAACAGCAACATATTTTCTATGTTGTCAAGACTTTTTTTATAAGAATTACGTCTATTAAAATAATACAATTTGAATCATTACCACTTTACTTTGTGAAATAATCGTAATGTTGAATTGTAGAAATCGAATGTTAATCATTATTTAGTTGATCTATAACTTTTAAATGTGAGCGTGTTAACAAGCTAGAAAAGAGCATTCCCAAAAGAATTGTAAGAAGAAATGTTTGGTGGCCATTGATGCCAGCATCAGTGTGGCTATGGTGAGCGAGTTAGCAGCTGGTAAATGGTGGAGTAGCCAGCCATCATGGGACCCCTTGAATACCAGGGGGTATTTCACACACTGGGGCCTGCTATAGTTTTATCAGGACTTTTGCAACTGAAATGAAAAGTGCTACATGCAAAAAGATACGTTGGTTTAAGTTGACCATACTAAACAAATACAGTAAGTGACTACTATAGCCTTGTGAAAGTGAGTTTAGTATTAATATCACAATTAAATAAGACCTCACAGAAGGCCAGTCAAAGACATAGGCACTCAGATTGCTCTTTGAGTTCTCTGGTTCTATATATATAACAATTACCTCTACTAAAGAACCCTCATTGAACTCCTTTTTGAGGGTAGTTGTAATTTGTTTCTTTCCACAGCAGGCTCTTTTCTCCAACTCTTCCACTTCATTTGTCACCAGCGCCATGCCTGGCTCACTTTTAGTCGGCACAGTCAGGGGGTTAATGTGAAGCATAAAGAAGGTCGCCTACGTGTGGTTTGGCTGATGGGCAAGGTTAGCTTGACTCTGAAGGGGCTAACTGAGAGCTGGCACTGGCAAAATTGAGCATGGTGATTGAATGACACTTGGTTTTAATGGAAGTGATGGGCAGCACAGTGTCTGTGCTTCAGGCTGGACTTCCTGCGTAGTGTCGCTCAAAGATTGAGATAAATGTGCTTCCATCACTGTGAAACCAAGGTGACCATGCTTTGATGGGGGTGAGTTATGTGGCTGGACAGAGAGGATGTAACCTTTGTGCTCGACCCACACTTCTCCAGCAGCTTATAGTGTCCAATGTGGCTGTAGGGTAGAGAAGTGATAAATGGACTTTTGGAGTAGGTGACTTTTCCCCCAGGAGATCCTGCAGAGAATCTGGCACAAAACCCGATTCTCAATTAGAAATCCTCATTACGGCTGTGTGGCTTCACCGCTGGCAGTTATTTAATGATTATTAGGCTGGTTAGATAAGCGTTTCTGGGTTTTGATTAAAATATTTGGTGGCAGGGCATCAGTTTAATGAAGGTGAATCTGACCAAACACTCTGGGAATCCCAAGGGCAAAGAAGTAGGTTGCTTTCATAGAAACACCTTCCTTGTACTTCACTGGCCACTTTATTCAAAACTCCTGCCTTGTACTTTCACTTACTGGCCACTTTATTAGAAACACCTAGTTTGTACCAATCAACTCACTGGCCACTTTATTGGAAACACCTACCTTGTACTGCCACTCACTGACCTCTTTATTAAAAACACCTAGTTTTTACTTCCACTCACTGGCCACTTTATTGGAAACACCAACCTTGTACTGCCACGCACTGGCCACCTTATTAGCTCTTTAATGTCCTCACCAAGAAAAAAAGCAATGGGTTGTTTTTGGGCAATAAAAAATTATATATATATAGTTAAGTTTTGAAAATATTCACAAGACGGCACAATTGTAGACTGACAACATGTAGACTGACTCAAAATGTGCTCTACCAAAAGGTCGTAGAGCGTACCTAAAGGTTTAGGAACACTAAAGTTACCCTTTCACTCACTGGCCACTTTATAAGAAGCACCTACCTTCTGTTTCTACTCACTGGCCACTTATTTAGAAACATCTACCTTGTATTTCTACTCACTACTAACTTGTGCTCTACTCACCTAAACTCTCTTGGACTCAAGGATGGCCAACAAAAACTGTACAGCAACAGATAAGCAGCACATGCAACACAGTCTGTAACTGTACACCAGCTAGGTGGAGCTACTAGAAAGCGGCTTCTGATAAATTCAACCAAAAATAAAGTAAATGTGATCATGATCCTTTTGTAGTCACATTACTTCAATAAAAAAACAGATAGACCTATAAGGGAGTTGTATGACAGTGTTTTATCTCTAAAGCTAAAGGCTTTTTCTTTTTAACTCCAAGAGAAATTTAATGAACAAAACAAACTCTCAATACAGTGTGAGATCAGAGCGCCAGAAGGTAAGAGACACAAATCTGTACAGCATGGACCTGATCTGTATCTTGCTTTTCCAGTCATTCAGAAAGACTTTTTTCAGGATTTAGGCAGGAATTTTTGAGGATTTTGATCTTCATGAATGTATATCCTCAGGAAGTCTGTTTTTTATTGGAGCTAAGCCTGCAATAATCCCTTTCACAGTGAGTGGTGGTCAGGCAAGCCCTCTTGACTCTTCTGACCTTCCGCCGGTGCTTTTGAGGTGATGCTAGGTGAGATTTAGCTTGCCCTCATGCAAACAGTGATGAGCACTCCTTCAAGGAAATCTTCTTTTTTTTTTCTAGTTGGCTTTTAGCGACACGTGAAGCCATAATGACTGGGACATGGACGCATGGGGATAGAAATATGGATGAACAAAGGGCAAAGAGTTATACTAACGTGCGAAAAGCCTTTCAGCACTATGCGAACAAATGGGACACAGGGGAGATGTTTGAAAACATGACAAAAGCTACGTCTCCAGGCGATGAGAGTTAAAGACCAGACAAGGACAGGTTCTACTAATACAGCTTTTGACATTGAGTGCTACACCATACATGCAGTTGGGAGAAGAAAAAGTCCAGTGGACACACACTATACTGCCAAAAGTATTTGCTCGTCTGCCGTCACACGCATATGAACTTGAGTGTCATTCCATTTTTAATCCATAGGGCTTTCCATAAGGGAAGTGTGTTTATGGGAATTTTTGACCGTTCTTCCAGAAGCGCATTTGTGAGGTCAGACACTGATGTTGGACCAGAAGGCCTGGCTCACAGTCTCCGCTCTAATTCATCCCAAAGGTGTTCTGTCGGGTAGAGGTCAGGAATCTGCAGGCCAGTCAAGTTCTTCCACACCAAACTGGCTCATTCGTGTCTTTATGGACCTGCTTTGTACACTGGTGCTCAGTCATGTTGGAACAGGAAGGGGCCATCCAAAAACTGTTCCCACAAAGTTGGGAGCATGAAATTGTCCAAAATCTCTTGGTGCTGAAGCATTAAGAGTTCCTTTCACTCCTGAAAAACAACCCCACACCATAATACCCCCTCCACCAAACTTTGTGACTCAGAGAGAGGAGGTGGATGCATACGCTGAGATAAACGACTTTTATTATGGGCAAATCCAGGGTTGTAGTCATGATAGTCCAGGTTCAAGTAGCCAATACGGAGAGAATGCATGTCAACGTGAAACACAGGGGTGGAGTAACCAAACAAGGGGCTGGACTAATAACCAAAACAAAAACACGTGGGCTAAACCAAAACACAACACAAACACATGAACAGGACTGGGAGGGGCCAATTGTGACACTTTACACTTGGCACAATGCAGTCAGATGAGTATGGTTCTCCTGGCAACCACCAAACCCGGACTTGTCCATCAGATTCCCAGACAGAGAAACGCGATTGGTCATGCTCCACTGCCAGTGGCAGTCCAGTGGCAGCGCTTTACACCACTGCATTCCACACTTTGCATTCCTCTTGGTGATGTAAGGCTTGGATGCAGCTCCTCGGCCATGGAAACCCATTCCAAGAAGCTCTCTACACTGTTCTTGAGCTGATCTGAAGGCCGCATGAAGTTTGGAGGTCTGTAGTGATTGACTCTGCAGAAAGTTGGCGACCTCTGCACACTATGCGCCTCAGCATCCACTGACCCTGCACTGTCATTTTACATGGCCGACCACTTTGTGGCTGAATTGCTGTCGTTCCACTCATCATTGCTTCCACTTTGTTATAATCCCACTGACAAGTTGACTGTGGATTTTTTAGTAGTGACGAAATTTCATGACTGGACTTGTTGCACAGGTGGCGTCCGATCACGGTACCACGCTGGAATTCACCGAGCTCCTGAGAGCGACCCATTCTTTCACTAATGTCTGTAGAAGCAGTCTGCAGGCCTAGGGGCTTGGCGTTATACACCTGTGGCCATGGAAGTGATTGGAACACCTGAATTCAATGATTTGGATGGTTGAGTGAATACTTTCAGAAATACAGCATACATACTAGCAAACATTCACACATATTATCACCCACTTAATATACCACACCAATGGCCTAGCATCACCTTAGCAGTCACCAATGCAACAGCCTAGTTACACTTTAGCAACCACCTGGGATACCACAGCAATGACTCAGCAATATCTTAGCAACAACTTGGGATAACATAGCAACATCCTGCCAACACTTTAGTTACCACCTGGTATACCAAAGCAATGACCCCGCAACACCTTGGCAACCATCTTGGATAACATAGCAACAGCCTAGCAACACCTTAACAACCACCTTGTATTGCATAGCAACAGCCTAACAACACATTTGCAATCATCTTGGAAAGCATAGCAACAGCCTGGCAACATTTTAGCAACCATGTAGAAACCATTACAAAGGCCTAGCAACACCTTCACAACCACCTGGGATAGCATAGCAACAGTCTAGCAAAACATTAACAACCACCTAGGACAACATAGCAACAGCCTAGCAACACCTTAGCAACTACCTGGGATAACATAGCAATGACCCAGCAACACTTTCACAACCACATGCGATAACATTACAATGGCCTAGCAACACCTTTGCAACCACCTGGAATAATATAGCAATGGCCTTGCAACACCTTAGCAACCATGTGAGATACCATGGCAAAGGCCTAGCGACACCTTTGCCATCACCTGGGATAACGTAGTTGATCAGCCGAAACATATTTGGTGTCTGAAGTTTTTTAATACTGGACTGCAGGCTAATGTAACCGAGAATGAACAGAATCTACCCCGCATTCTCACCAGATTAATCATCACATGCAACTACAATATGAAACAATATAGAGTTGTTCACTAACCTATAATAGACTTAATTATGTGGTTTCTGACACTGTCTGACTCACTGTTTTCTACAGACATGGACAATAATACATTACGATGGCTAAACACAGCAGTAGCACTTATTTTGAAGCTTCGCTTTTGTCCTTAGGTTTGTCAGTTCGGGGTAAAGTGAGGAAAACTGTGTAAATTAGATTTCTCACCAAACTGTTCCTTTAAAGGCCAGAGCATGAGGAGCCTATTTTCATTGAACTTTTCTCCTCAAGCTTTTGATTTGCCTGCAGAGAAGTGTATCTGGTGGGCAATGGAGCGCCGAATATGGCCTTTTGCTGGCGTCACTTCGCATTTCATGTCCCGTGAACAGCTTTCAAATAGTCCCCTGAGATTACACCTTCTGAATCAGCCTCATTGATCCTCAGGATCTCAAAGAGCGCACTTTATTTCCACACAGGGAAATATGCGATATAATGTGCATACTTATCTTCCTCTGAAGTCATTTAACAAGCTTATTCTGTCCCACATCCAAATGAGCAGAAGAGCCTTTGTAGCAACTCATGATGTAATAACTATTCATGGTTTGTCAATGCAAACATTATCAAAACTCAACAGAATAAACTTCTGATAATGTAAAAATATGCTCATCCAAGAATAAATCATAAGCAGTTTATTACATTATAAAAGAAGCCAGGCCTTCTCGTCCAACATCAGTGTCTGACCTCACAAATGCGCTTCTGGAAGAACAGTCAAAAATTTCCATAAACACACTCCTAACCCTTGTGGAAAGCCTTCCCAGAAGAGTTGAAGCTGTTGTAGCTGCAAAGGGTGGGCCAACATCATATTAAATCCTATGGATTAAGAATGGGATGTCGCTCAATTTCATATGCATGAGAAGCCAGATGACTGAATACTTTTGGAAATATAGTGTATTTGCAAGCTTAAACGGTTCTTAGCATGGTGAAATGGTTCTTCAGATTGATGGAGAATGGTTCTAAGTAAGTAAGTAAGTGATACTTTTTTTAATCCCACAAACGGGGAAATTCCACCTCTGCATTTAACCCATCCGTGAAGTGAAACACGACATACACAAAAGTGAATACACACACGCCAGGGGGCTGTGAACACACTTGGCCAGAGCGGTGGGCAGCCCTATCCACGGCGCCCAGAGTGCAATTGGGGGTTAGGTGTCTTGCTCAAGGACACCTCAGTCATGGACTGTTGGCACTGTGGATCGAACCGGCAACTTTCTGGTCACAGGGACAGTTCCCTAACCTGCAGCCCACAACTGCACCCTATACGGCACCAAAAAGGGTTCTTTATAGAACCTTTTTCAAAAAGGTTCTATTTAAGATTATGTATATGTCTCCATCAATCTGAAGAGCCAGTTCACCATGTGAAGATTCATTTAAGCAGGCAAATGGTTCTTTGAGTGTTCATGGTTCTGCAAAGAACCACTGTCTTTACTACACAATGTCTGTTTTAACATTTTGCATAATGAGTATTTGTAGTGTTTGTGGTCTTGTATTATGAACAGTTATTACACTGTGAGTTGCTGTGGCCCTTAAAGCAGTGTTGCATATTCTGATGTTTTCAGTGCCATCATTCTGATTATGTTGACTCTGCTGAGGAAGTTCAGTTTGGAGGGCAAACCTCTTAGAAAACTCTAAGAACCCAGTTTAACAGCAGCTGAAAGACTTCATGCCCTTGGGTGGCTGTGTGAACTGTACTGTGCAAACTATTAACAAAGGTACTGTTAGAAATGAAGGTTCTGTTCAGGTACATTTCTCCTTCATTAAGCTACAAACAATGTAAATGTTCCCTCAAAGCACCAGCAGTGGTTTTAAGGTCTGAATGTGAAGCTTAAATCAGTTTTTCCAGGTGAAAAGTTCATATTTGTACTTTTTCATAACCGAATGTTTTAAAACAGAACAGTAGAATAAAAGCCTGGAGGTGAGGCGAGGTGTGTGGAGTCAGTACAGCTTAGAACAGATAATTTCAGTGGATTATAGTTCAGTTATGTTCCCTGACTAAAGCTACTGAGATGAACCCTTGAGGGTTCCACCCCAGTGACAAAGGAGAACTGCCCCAGTGACAGTGTACTACCTTTATTTCTGAGAGTGTATAAGTACCTAAAATAATTACACACTACTGTGGAGTTTATACCACATACTTACTCAGTTCATTTCTAGAACCAGTTGGCCAATTCAGTGTAATTTAGAAAGACTGGATTGGACGTTACCATTATGCTGCCTGAAATAATTATCTAGTACTTTGGAATTTGGTAACTTGGTTAATGCATAGAGTTTAAGGGACTGCAAAAGAAAGCTTTACCCAAATAATCTTGACCAATACACTACATTCCTAAAAAAGATGGTTCTTCAAGGGTTCTTTCATAAAGATAATGGTTCTATATGGAACCATGAACACTCATTGAATGATCAAAGGGTTCTTTGCATTTTGAAAGGGTTCTTTAGATGGATGGAGAATGTGCTACATTTGGTTATAAATGGAACCTTCTTAAAAAGTACTGGAAAAGGTTAATCTATTACTACGATGTCAAGCTTCTACCAATAGAAGAACCCTTTTGGCTGCTTTATAGAACCCTTTTCAAAAAGCTTCTATGTAGAATTGCAGACACATTCTGCATCAATCTGACGAACGCTTTCATGATGCAAAGAGCCCTTTGACCATGCAAAGGGTTCCATGAGTGTTAATCGTTCTGTACAGGACCATTTTCTCTACTACAGAACTACTGAAGAAGCATCTTTTGTGCAATAACTTGGAGAAAAAAGAAAATAGATCAAATAAGAGACAAGAAGGTCTTACAGTCTAATATCACTGTGATATGAAAAGAGCCAAAAAGAGGTCGATATGCAAATAAGTACATATGCTCACTTGCCACTTTATTAGGTACCTACACCCGTTGTAATGCATTGAAATGTAGTTGGGTAGTAATAATAATGTTAACACTAATGTGAGTCTGGCAGTAATTGGATTTCTGCTTGGCAACCAGCCAATAAGCTCACAGAAAAAGCTGTGACGTAAAAGTGACATAAAACTTAAATGTCACGTCACATCAAGTCACTTTTCCAGAAAATAAGAACATGCATCGTCTGGATCAGGCGTGTCAAACTCAAGAATGGAAGGGCCGTATTAAAAAATCTCAACAAATCCATGGGCCAGAGAATGCCTCTGTTTCAAGCAACATAGCAAAGTTTATTTATATAGTGCTTTTTACAGCAGGTGTTGTCACAAAGCAGCTTTACAGAACAATCAGTATTACAGAAAAAAAAATAATCTGGGTCCAAGCCCCCAAGAGCATCGCCAGTGGCAACAGTGGCAAGGAAAAACCTTGAGAGGAACCAAGGAAGAAACCTTGAGAGGAACCAAGACTCAGAAGGGGAACCCGTCCTCCTCTGGTCAACACCGGATAGCAAACATTGTTAGTATAATATTATTGTACAAAGTGGGGAAAAAAGTGGTAAATTTGATTAGTTTATGATTTATGCAGCAGCAGCGACAGCAGTTTCCTTTCATTTTTAAATGAAATTTTATGATAAACTGAACTGAACTATTCAAAATACGCAAAAAAAAAATCAACAGTAAGATACAGACACTTGTAGTCGACCTTGAAATATTACATGAATACTTGAAATATTCTAAATGTAAACGTCTCCAGGAGCTCAGCCTTTTAAACCTACCTACCTGCTTAAACTCCTGACATCTTTTTTTGCTGCAAGTTTATTAAGACTTATTCTAAGTTTCTGAGCAGCTGAGATGATGTTAAGTTTTTTGTATTGGCTGAAATGCAGTTGGTGTGTTTGGTGATTTGACTGGTGTAGAACTATGTAGAATTGAGGTGTAACTGCTGTCCTGTAGACTGTTCTTGGGGTAGGAAAGTCAGAGGACACATTACGCTGCAGTGCATGCTGGGGTCTGTAGTGTAGTGCACTGTGAAATGTTAACAGATTTTAATATTAACAGAAATTTCATAGGAATGTTTGACACATGGGATCTAGAAGTTGAAGAATATTCATTTTATCAAGCATGTGGTCAATTTTGTTGTGTCTGTGGGTGCTGTATTAAACATTGCTTGCTGTTGCCAGGACAGCACACATGCAGACTGAGAAAAATGAAAGAAATCAGAGTTTCCATTCTTAACTTCATTACTGAGCTACAATCCAGTTTGATCAGATGTATTAATGAGATTGCTAGGCCTTAATCTGATTAAAGATATTCCAGTAATATCTGTCCCCAGACCACAGTTTCACTCCAGCAGGTTTAAGCCAGTGTCATTAAATACATGTACTGATACTTGTTTTGAGTTTTCTTAGTGCGATTTAAGCTTATCAACATTTCAGTCAGTTTAGGTGGGTTTCAAATAAATTTGGGTTAGTCTAACATTATATTTTAAGCTTTAGACTAAAACAAACTTTGGTTTGAACTCATAGAGATTCACAGGGTAAATATTACACAAACTACATCTGATGTGGTGGGTAAACTAATGGGTTATGTAGAGACATACTGTATATCTCAGTTAACTTGCCTTTAATACAGGGGCTTCATGTGTACACTCCCATTACATGTACAGGAATAAATCTTTAAATCTTTAGCAGGCTTAAACTGAGCATCATATTAAGCTTTATGCTAAAACAGGCTGAGCAAGTTAACGGGTTATGTAGACACCCCAGTCGTGGGCTGGAGGCTAGGGAACCAGCCCTGTGACTGGAAGATTGCTGGTTCGATCCCCTCGGCTGGCAGTCCATGACTGAAGTGCCCTTGAGCAAGACACCTAACCCTCAGTTGCTCCGTGGGCACCGTGGATATGGCTGCCCACTGCTCCGGGCAAGTGTGCTCACTGCCCCCTAATGTGTGTGTTCACTAGTGTGCATGTATGTGGGTGTTTCACTCAGTGTGCAAACACAGTGACAAATGGTTGTAATTCTAAAATTGGAGATGAAGGGAATGTTTTGTGGAATAAAATGAGCAACATCGCTTGTATATTAGCAATGGTATCCTTTCCTGAATGGCAATATGCATGAGGACACGTACAACCAGCACAAACAGTCATTGTTTACATCAGAGATGTTAGAATTTAGGAGACCAGCTGCTGGTTAAAATACAAAAGGGAAGCTCAGCTTTCCTGTAAAGACTATCCAAAATCTATGGCTCTGCAGCTCGGCAGTCAGACTCAAGAAATCAAAGTTCTGTTTAAATGATTACTCGAATCATCAGAAACTGATGAAATCTGATGATCAGATTATTAAATGCATGTAAAGGTGCCTACTGTCCATTTCATCATGTCCACTTACTGTGTACATCACGTTGCAAAAAACCACCTTGCATTTATTTAACCAGCCAAAACAACCACCGCATCCAGGTTTAGAGAAGTGAGCCAATGATGTGCTGCTGGAGTTTGTAAAGATGTAGTGGAGGGGCTCCCGAGTGGCGCAGTTGTCTAAGCGTTGGTCCCGTCATCAGGAGATTGCGAGTTCGATCCCTGGTGATTCTACAGCCGTCTGTAGCCAGGAGTCCGAGAGAGCACAATTGGCCTTGCTCTCTCTGGGTGGGTAGTATGGCCTCCCTTCTCCCCCCATCACTCAACGCAATGCCAGTCGGCACAGGCATCTGTTAGTTGATGTACCAGATCTGGCAGTTGGCGCTTTCCCCCAAGCACGTTCGGCTGTCCCATGATGTGGCGTGAGCGGCAGTTTGAATCGGTGGCTGGTTTCACAAGTCTTGGAGGAAGCCTGTGTTAGTTTTCACCCTCCTAATGTTGAGTTGGTAGCATCATGTGATTGGGGAAGTCCTAACTAGCGGGTGGAATTGGAGACGATTAAATTGGGGAGAAAATTAAAAAAAGAAAACAAAATAGATGTGGTGGAAGCATGTCTCAGAGGAAAGAAAAAGAGAATCAAACCAAAACAATGACATCTAATGGAAACATGAGGAGAGTCTCTGATTCACTGAAGCACCATCATCAGGTCAGGTTGCTGTGAGGTGAGAGGCTGACTGGCTGTGGTTTCATGTTCCGTGTCTGAGAAGACAGCAATCAGACAGACGCTTCTCTCTAGGATGTATGGCGCTCATTAGGGGCGTGGACAGTGTCCTCTGTCTGCGTGCTGAGTAATTGTAGAGTCGTCACTGAAGTGACGTGTTATCATTCACACACTGCAGCGAACGTCAGCCCGACAGAGGAAACAAGAAAACAAAAACAATCCCACAGTTCTTTACACAGCGTGACTGACACAGTCCTGTCACAGCTCTGCTCTGCTCACAGCGCTGCAGTCCAGACGATCCGTCAGCGTCGGCCGTCCACTGCCTTTAATGACACCTACATAACAAGATTCATTAGCCGCTAATCGCAGCAAATCAGCTGGAACAGTGTTCCATATTAGACTTTTGCACCAGGCAGAAACGGCTTATTGTCTGCTGAGCAAAGTGGAGTCCATTGTTAATTGATTTTGTCTTTAATAGCATTTAATGCAGTCAGTTTTATCTAACATTACTCTCAAACCACTTGTAGTAGTCTGACGGTATTTCTAAGACAGACTGGATTGGCTGATATTATGAATGGTTTGGCTTTTATTCAGCACAATCAAAGATCCTTTTAAGTTTATTAAAGCTAAGCTATGTGTATATACACCGATCAGGCAGACCATTCTGACCACCTCCTTGTTTCTACGCTCATTGTCCATTTTATCAGCTCCACTTACTGTATAGGTGCACTTTGTAGTTCTACAGTTACAGACTGTAGTCCATCCCTGAAAGGCTCAGTTCACAAGCAAGGATGGGGCGAGGTTCACCACTTTGTGAACAACTGCATGAGCAAATAGTCCAACAGTTTAAGAACAATGTTTCTCAATGTGCAATTGCAAGGAATTCAGGGATTTCATCATCTACAGTCCATAATATCATCAAAAGATTCAGAGAATCTGGAGAAATCTCTGCAAGTAAGCGTCAAGGCAGAAAACCAACATTTAATGCCCGTGACCTTCGATCCCTCAGGCGGCACTGCATTAAAAACCGACATCATTCTGTAACGGATATTAACCACATGGGCTCAGGAACACTTCAGAAAACCACTGTCAGTGAACACAGTTCGTCGCTCCATCTACAAGTGCAAGTTAAAACACTGCCATGCAAAGCGAAAGCCATATATCAACAACACCCAGAAACACCGCCGGCTTCTCTGGGCCCGAGCTCATCTGAGATGGACTGACGCAAAGTGGAAAAGTGTCCTGTGGTCTGACGAGTCCACATTTCAAATTGTTTCGGGTACTAGACTGGCCTGCCTGCAGTCCAGACCTGTCTCCCTTTAAAAATCTGTGGCGCATTATGAAGTGCAAAATACGACAACGGAGACCCCGGACTGTTGAGCAACTGAAGTTGTACATCAAGCAAGAATGGGAAAGAATTCCACCTACAAAGCTTCAACAATTAGTGTCCTCAGTTCCCAAACGCTTATTGAGTGTTGTTAAAAGGAAAGGTGATTTGTCCCAACTTCTTTGGAACGTGTTGCAGGCGTCAAATTCAAAATGAGCGAATATTTGCAAAAAACAATTAAGTTTATCCGTTTGAACATTAAATATCTTGTCTTTGTAGTGTATTCAGTTGAATATAGGTTGAAAAGGATTTGCAAATCATCATATTGTGTTTTTATTTATGATTTACAAAACGTCTCAACTTCATTGGAATTGGGGTTGTATATATATATATCTATATATATAAACATATACATTCTTTTTCCAGTGGTCAGGACCCCCATGGACCCTCACAGAGCAGGTACTATTTGGGTGGTGGATATTCTCAGCACTGCAGTAACACTGACATGTTGGTGGTGTGTTAGTGTGTGTTGCGCTGGTATGAGTGGATCAGATGCAGCAGTGCTGCTGGAATGTTTTAAACACCTCAGTGTCATATATACATATATGTTTATTATACATGTTACATATATATGTAAAAAGTTTAAAAAATGCCATAAGTTATATAACAATAAGAAACACATACTTATATCTTCTTCTTCTTCTTCTTTCGGCTGCTCCCTTTAGGGGTCGCCACAGCGGATCATCTGCCTCCATCTTGCCCTATCCACTGCCTCCTCTACTTTCACACCAACCATCTCCTTATAGTTATTTCAAATGATTTGAAATATTATATTCTTAAAATAATATTCTTTATAATAATAAAACATAAGTAATAATAAGGAAATATTATAATATTATGAACACATATTTGTTAATTTTATAAATTATTTTGTATAATCTATAATGTATATTACTGCAACATATATTTATGATGAATAGTAAAATTTTACTATTGTATTTTCCAATATTTTACAAGTAAATTGAATTTATATGTAAAATGTCTTAATTTTTTCATTTTAATAATTGATTATATGAATCAGATATTATCAAATTTAATAGGTTACTTTAATGTTTCTTTTCTCTGAGGACATGCTGAGCATGTACTTCAGTCATTGAAATGCAGGAACGTTCAGACTGTGGGTCCAGATGAATAAAGAAAGTGTGTCCAGCTCATGCCGCTGACTCTGAGAGCACCTCATCGGCTGGCTGTTTGCCTGCTCTTCACTTCCCAGCTGTCGGTGAAAGTGACTGGCTTTATTATGAAGGTGTTAAAGCTGTTGTGCTCTGGCCATTCATCATCCGCTTCTTCTGATGCTGGTGACTCCCAGATCCCAGCAGCACAATGCTGCACTCATTTACTCCAATTCCCCTGAATCCTCCACTCCCTCCCTCCTTTAGTCTGTGGTTCCTGTTTAAAGGCCTTTTTACATTATAATCACTGCTCTCCTTCCCCTGACTGCACCAGTGCCCACTCAGCAGCCTCATAGATCTATTGTACCTTCTGTGTTCTCTGTCTCTGTTGTAATACATCCTGGTATCAAAACTAGCCACGCACTATTAAATCCATGTACAGTCATGCAAAAGTTAGTGCACCTCGATCAAAGGACGTGTTGTTTAACCCCTTAACAATCCAGGTTTGTTTCAAACAGAGGCGTATTGTTCAGGAACTACAGGGACTTTAGTGCAATAATATAATTACTATTATCTAATGAAGTGTTCAGTTAGTGTTAAGTAGGTGTGTCCAATAAAGTTGGTGTCAAATAAAGTTGTCACTTAGTGGAAGTACAAGGTAGATGTTTCCAATAAAGTGGCCAGTTAGTGGAAGTACAAGGTAGATGTTTCCAATAAAGTGGCCAGTTAGTGGAAGTACAAGGTAGGTGTTTCCAATAAAGTGGCCAGTTAGTGGAAGTACAAGGTAGGTGTTTCCAATAAAGTGGCCAGTTAGTGGAAGTACAAGGTAGGTGTTTCCAATAAAGGGGCCAGTTAGTGGAAGTATAAGGTAGGTGTTTCCAATAAAGTGGCCAGTTAGTGGATGCACAAGGTACAAAATGAGGTGCTACTTTATGAGAAATGCCTACCTTGTAGTTCCACCAACTGGCCACTTTATTAGAAACACCTTCCTTGTACTTCCACTAACTGGCCAATTTATGCGAAACACTTCCCTTGTACTTTCACCCACTGACCACTGTATTTGGCACAATCTCAGTGATAAAAATAAGACCAAATAAAAAGACAGCTGAAGCTAAGTTATGCATTTTTTTGTTTCACCTTGCATGAACTTGTCACTGGGACATTTGCAGAGAGAAATACTGCAGCGGTGCATAATGGTTTTAACTCACTTTCAACTCCCACATCTCTCTCTCTCTCTCTCTCTCTCTCTCGCTCTCTGACTACTTTGCTGCCCTTCTATAGATTTCACTGCAGCATACATCAACCCTTAGAAGACTAACATCATTATACTACACTGGTCATATGTATTTATATATGAATTACACAATAATTACATAGTTATCTGAACAAAGAAATACAACTACATTTAACTTACATTTTGTCTTCAAATCTGACTTGTTTCACTTTTCAGAAAGTGATGAAATATAGGAAGAATATATATTTTTTCTCTACACCAAATTGTACACAACAATTTTCATCAATTCCAAGTCAAATAATAAATAATACTTCTATAAATAATAATTAATAAAATAATTCTATAACATCTGAGTGTGGGGGAATGTTAGAATGCTTTATTATGCCTTTCTATAACTGAAATACTATAATAACTGCTAATTAACTGGCCGCTTATTGCCACTTTGATAAACAGGGCTGTTTTCAGAGCTGTTAAGTGCATTATATATATATATATATATATATATATATATATATATATATATATATATATATATATATATATATATATATTCACATCTGTATGGATTGGACTTATTCATAAATTGGTGTTTTCCCTTTTCAAATCATTGGTTTTGTGTTTTCTTAAGATTTCTTTTGAAATCACCCATTAGATCTAAATCAGCACAAACTGATTCCTTACTCCAGTTTAAATTTGTGCATAAGGTGGGATTCAACCCTCGTTATTGTTTAATAAAGCTGTGATGAACAGCCAATTAATGACCAGCAACTGGTTTGAAACTTTATAAAAGCATGGCAAGTTCTCAATTAACCTTAGTACCTGCTTAATAATATAGTAATAAGCAGCCAGTTCGCAGCAAGTGGCTTTATAAGGCTTAGTAAAGGCAGTATATGTGCATAATAATGTGCCCTATATGTGCAATGATCATTTCAACTTACAAAGCCCTTCATTTTTGCTCATTTCTTACAGTTACGAAATGAAGATTTGGATGAAAGTTTGGCGGGGGCATTTTCAGATGACCCTACCCCCCCTGCCAATCAAATCACATGAAAAACAGCAAACACAGCTTATATCTTTCCTCCAGCTTTACACCCAGCTGCTTCCATCCCTTCCTCCTCATCGTTCAATTGCCAACTCATTCTGAATAGCCTTGAATGCGCTGCTGTTTCATTGCAGAAGTAAATTGGTTGCCGTTTTGCTTATTTCAGTGCGCATCCCTCCATCAGGTTGCCCTCATCACTTCATCGCCTCCTTTCCTCTCCTCGTCTATTGACTCTTGCTCCATATGAAGTCAAATGGGTGAGTGAACTCATGGCCTTCTCTCAGCATGAGCTCCAAACCTCAGCCTCAATAAATACTGTAGGTTCTGTTGGAGATGCATTCCTGAACATTAACTACAGCTCTGTGACAACATGACCTTTATCCTCCAATGTGAGCGCACAAAACAGTGACCACATCTCTAATGTGATGGACTGGGCTTCGTATCTTAAAGTGACAAGTCATGGCACAACTCTGACCCCATCAACCAAGACATATTTGGTGTCTGAAATTTACTTCTCTAGTTTTCACTAGAGCTATACGGCTATGAGAGCCAGTGGTGGAGTCAGTACTTTACATCCCAAAGCTTTACATATACAGCTTTACACATACAAGACATACCAGTGCTACACTTGATTATTATACAACAGTTAATTCCAGCCATGCAAGCTGATTGGTTGAGAGGTGTTCTAACGGTGCTGTTATTTCACCATAACATCACGTTTTTTCCACAAGCACTGGATCACTCCACTGAGATGCCATTGCTAAGCAATGACTTTGACAGCTGTAGGTGATGCTCAAGACATTTGAATGTTTTTACTTTATGCACAAACAGAAAACGGACACTGTTAAGGTCACATTTGACTGACAGCTGATTTGGTCAGATGAGACGACACTAAATTCCTAAACTGTTGTCACCACTGAGCAGCTTTTCAGTTGGCAGCTGAGACAGAAGAACAGCTAAACAACCTGGAATCAGCCAGAAATGAACCCAGTACCATTCATCAAACTAAACAGGCTGTAAGAAGCTTTACAGACTGGCTGGAACAAAACAACATTAATACTGATCTGGAAAAACTGACCAAACTGAGCTGAACCTGATATTGGGTCAGTTTTATGGCTCAGTCTGATTTGGTCAGACTCTGAAGATCAGACAACACGTTTGGCGAATGGTATTGGGTTCATTTCTGGCTGATTCCAGGTTGTTTAGCTGTTCTTCTGTCACAGCTGCTGACCGAAAAGCTGCTAAGTGGTGACGACAGTTTGGGAATAACGTAAGGAGCTGGAGAACGAACTGCTGGCCGAGCAGTGAGTGGGCGGAGCTCATTACTCTGACATAGCAACAAGCTGCTCGTTAAGGAACTATAATTTGGAGGAAGGAACTGAACATTAAAACATATTAAACGCAGAGTTCACGGCCAGTTTATTAATTTCTTACTGTATTTATTTAACTGTTGTATCAAAGCAGTAAAACACTCGAGGAGTGTGTTATCACCAATAACATGTGTATTCAATTAGCTGCCATTCGTGATTTAGCAACACTATTATAATTATTTTTTTCTGCTGGATTTTTCTCTGCTAACTTATCCTGCAGTTTTTGAGATCTCAATACCTGACCAAGTCTGAGTACAGCTTTTTGATTAGAAATGTTTCTTTTCACTTTAAAAAAAAAATGCCCTCAGTTTTTTCCCCCAATTTAGTAATATCCAATTCCACCCAGTAGTTAGGACTCCCCCATCACAACACCAGATACCAGGGTGAAACCTGTGAAGCACCAATGCATCTTTTCGAACAGCTGCTAAGGCAACATCATTAGACAGCTGAAGGCATTTGGAGGTGGTCAGCTAACAGACACCTGCACTGCTGAGTGATGGAGAAAGATGAGGTCATCCAAAGAGCAAGGCTAACTGTAAAAAAGATGACTGTATCATCACCAGAGATCAAACTTGCAATCTCCTGGGCCAAAGCTTAAAGTCTGATTTTTAAATTTTTTTTTTAATAGGAATGAATGGCAGAACTTTGTGGCCAAAAGTTTGTCCACCATGGCAACTATCTAGGCTACTATAACTACCACACAGCAACATCATATCAAACATCTGTACCAAAATATCAACCGCCTACCAACCTCGGTTGACTCCACTGTCACTTCATAATGACATTGGTGGTTAATCTGATGAGTACGGCCCACAGACCAGCTTCTGAAATCCTATCTAGATACCACAGAGAGCAAAATCCTGATTTGGACAATTTTTCATTGGCCATTTCAAGAGTTTACCCCAACTAAAGCAATGAAACAAGAGTACTGCTTTCATAAAGGCAGAGGTTTACAATAGGCATAATTATTCTATTAAATCAAAATCACTAAACTACACTAAAAATTATAGAAAGTTCTCAGAAATCATTAGACCTTCTCTGAAGGCTTCCCTGCCACAGATTACAGATCTTTCCTTGTAGACTACACAATAAAACTTCACTGACCTGTGTAAGCTCTGTGACAAAAACTATCCCAGTGGCTAAAACTACCCAAAAGACACAGACCCAACCTTAAGACAACCAACAAATACCAAATACCTTGAAAATGACCAACAAAAGACAAACTTAGTGGCTAAAGTATCCAAAAATACCCATCCAAAGGCACTGACACAGTCTGAAAAATACCCAAGAAATACTGAGCACTTTCAAAACACTGCAATAAGACAAGCTTAGCGGCTTAATTATCCAAAAATACTCCACCAAAGACACTGACCCAGCCATTAAATATCCCCAAATACCCAGCACTTTGGAAACATTCAACTTAACTCTGAAATACTCAAAAAAACTATGCACTTTGACAATGATTCAACAAAAGAAACAAACTTAGTGGCTAATGTACCAAAATTACCCACCCAAAGAGACTAACACAGCCCTAAACCACCCAAAAACACCCAGCACTTTGAAAGTAACCCAAGAAAATCAAACTTAGCTCTGAAATACTCAGAAAATATTATACACTTTGAAAATGACTCAACGAAAGAAAATAACAGTAGCTAAGGTACCCAAAAATACACAACCAAAGATAATAACACAGCCCTAAAACGTCCATAAATAGCCAGCACTTTGGAAATAACCCAACAAAATGACAAAAGCATTTGGGGGGTGGGGGGGTTTTGGGGCGGGTAGCCCAAGTGGGGAAAAAAAAACTTTCACTAAAATGTGCCAGTTTCTAACACACTGCAGTTTCCAGCAGCTCTAACAATGTGCCAAAGTGCCCTTTTCTATTTATCATTTCTTCTTTTTTTAAGCCATGTCTTTTGACCTTTTCTCCTCACTCTGAAGGCCGGACAGTTACTTCCTAAGCCAGTGGACAGTTCGTCTGGCTTGCACGTACTTTTTCTGGAATAGCTTTGGATTAGTGGCTTCATTTCCTTGAATAGTAAAATGAAGCTGGCATGCCGAGCACTCAGGATATGTTTTGACTGAAAGGTTTGATTGCTGGTGCACCTTTGAAGTTGCACTTGATTGTGTGAAAAGCCTGAGTGAGTCCAACCTATGGCCTTCAGAAGTGAGGTTTTAGTGAGAGAGGAGGATTTGGGTCTGCTGGGAACCATTTTTCCCCCAGTCATGATCCTGGAAGTGTCAAGACTCTAAGTATAACTTTTGAGGACCTTTAACTCTTTTACCTTCAGATAAGTCAGCATTTCTTCCCTTTTTTCCGTTATAGTTGCCATAACTTGTGTGGGCTTTTGTATTTAAAAAAAAAACTCTTTCTCTTCTTTTTTTACAGCCGTATCTCAACATGTCCTCATTCAACTATTTCTCTAAAATTGTGCCAGTTTCCTTTTGTCAGTATCTTGCAAACTGTACTTTTTAGCAGCTCTAAAAATGAGCCAAAGTGTTGGGCATTACAGCCCCATTCTATTTATAATCTTTCCTCCTTTTTAAAGCAGGATTGCTGGCCGGCTGCTGTACTGCTGTCTTTGAGCTCACAATGAGAATGAAGTTGCTGTTTGAGGAGCTGACCAAGCAGCATGTCGACACCTGCTGTCCTGAACTGTGGGCTAAAGCTGCTGTGTGAATTCTTTCACAGATTCTCTCCGTATGGACACGAATCAACATCACACTCCTAAAAATAAAGGTGTCATCTATCTATCTATCTATCTATCTATCTATCTATCTATCTATCTATCTATCTATCTATCTATCTATCTATCTATCTATCTAGCTAGCTAGCTAGCTAGCTAGCTAGCTAGCTATTTTGCTCGCTCTCTGTCTGTCTGCCTATCTAGCTGTCTGTCTATCTGTCTATCTTTCTGTCTAGCTAGCTAGCTCTCTGTCTTTCTGCCTGTCTGTCTGTCTGTCTGTGTCTATCTGTCTAGTTAGCTAGCTCTCTGTCTGTCTGCCTGTCTGTCTATCTATACCTGTCTGTCTGTCTGTTTGTCTCTATCTATCTATCTATCTATCTATCTATCTATCTATCTATCTATCTATCTATCTATCTATCTATCTATCTAGCTCGCTCTCTGTCTGTCTGCCTATTTAGCTGTCTGTCTATCTGTCTATCTTTCTGTCTAGCTAGCTAGCGCTCTGTCTTTCTGCCTGTCTGTTTGTCTATGTCTATCTGTCTAGTTAGCTAGCTCTCTGTCTGTCTGCCTGTCTGTCTATCTATACCTGTCTGTCTGTCTATCTATCTATCTATCTATCTATCTATCTATCTATCTATCTATCTATCTATCTATCTATCTATCTATCTATCTATCTGCCTGTCTGTCTGTCTGTTTGTCTGTCTCCTCCATGCTGTCTCGTTTAGTCACTGTAATGTGTAGCTAATTTGCTGGCCTGCTGTTAATAATGTGAGGTTCAACACTCTGAACTGCTCTGTATGACATAAAGCTAATTCTATGAGTGAAACAACATAATTAAGTCATGCCAAGCATAACGTTGTTTTTATGCTTCAGTACATCATCATAACTAAAGAAGCTGCGTAAACAAATGTTCGTTTCCCTTTAACTGAGAGAGAGAGAGAGAGAGAGAGGGGCCATCACATTCAGTTCACATTCACAACCTCTCATATGTACTAGCGCTTATCAATAAAACAAATTTAAAAATAGTGCAGTGATGTTTTGCTCTGAGACAGGTGGTAAAAGTATTAAGATGTATATGAAAGATATATTAAGACACGCTAAAAGTCCCACTGCTTTCCCTCCCGAGTGTTTGATGTCCAGAATCAATCATCAGTAGCTCTGAATTAGGTTTATACAGGAAAGACATGACCAGTTTGTTCATGCACGCATTTCAGTGCCAGCAAAGCTTTTCTGGTTTCTGCCGAATTTGGAATTATTTATTTTTGTTCATCAAATTGCACTTCACTAAAGTGTAATTTGAAAAAGAGCAAACATACTATTTTAAATAAAATGTATGGAACTGGTGGAAGTGTGTAATTTTGTAATATGGGTTGTGCTTGGGACCCCTTCCCTGAGCAGAGGAATCTGATGATTGAAAGAGACTTCAAAGAGAACTCAGTCAAAACTTGAAGAACGCGTCGTCTGAGGATGTGAGTGAGTGAACTACTATACATGAGTGACCTTATACTTTATGTTAATTTTATTAAAATAAATGACTGGACAAAACACAACTGAAACCTGATGTTTTAGCAGTGACTGTCTCGATAGCGATAACTTTAGTTCATTTTGAGCAGAACTACCAAACACAGCTGTACACACATAAAATCACATCATAATTTTCATAAGAACACAAACATTTTTTATTAATTGCAGAAATCTGTGTTTTGGTAATGACCATTCTTGACGTATCTCACTGATTTTCAGACTATGGGATATTTACTTCAAAACAATGGGATGTAACTGCTCACCATGTGGCCATGAGGGACAGGGATGCAGCCTCACTTTCTGCTCTAAAATACAGGGGGGGTGGCTAAAATAAGGCTCCACCTACAGATTAAACTCTGTGTTTCTGCAGTGACGTGAAAATGAGAGACAGTATTTTTTGAATAACTTTTCTATTTACAAATTTAACTCTTCAAAAATCAAAATCCTCAAAAATCTTTCAATGTTGCTTTAAAAGAAAGCAAAAGATCATTTTAAAAACAGCAGAGGAAAAAACAATGTATTGGGAAAATTGGAATTTAGGGGTTTGGGATAGACACCTCCCAAAAGACAGCACTCTATTAATTATGATTTAAAAACATATTTAGCTCAGTTACTGCTTTGTGTTTAAGTAGATCATAACAGAATCCTTGTGAATATTGATGCTCTGGATATTTATCATGTGTGCATGTGCTAAAAAAAAAACAAGCCACATAAATCAAGCAAGTGTAAACAGGGTCAAAGGGTTTGTGTGTATCTCAGGCTTTTGCCTCTATGGTAGAGCTTTTTAATTAAAATTCAGTCCAGTCAAAGAAAATTTCCTCAAGCAAAGGTCCAGAAACAACATAATGTCAAAACCTGCATTATAATTCAGTGTCATGTACTGTTTACTGAAGTAGCCTAGTAGTTATATCAACATCTATGTAGTCAGCAACTGAATGTTGAATTGAATAAAGTGCAATTCAATGATGTTTCAACAACATTTATTGTCAGTTTTCTCTTTCTAGAGCAAACTTTTCTTGAAATAACTACTGCTGGCTCACTTTCTTCTCTGACTGCTGTTTCTCGCCTCGTCCCTCCCCTGTGTGAGCGCCACTCACTCAAGTCTCAGTGCTCATCGTAATGCACAGATCTGATTGGCTGAGTAGCGTCATATGTGATATCTGGGTCTGGGAGTCTGCTGGGCTGCTAAATCTACCGTAAATGCTACAAAAGCCAATTGAAAAAAGACCCCCCAGTTGAAATTAATTAATTGTCCAAAGTTTATTGGTTATAGGCCCAGGTTTGCTTAGGACAGCGTCTGGGTCTATTAGTCTGCTGTACAGCACCGAAACGTGCACTGTCCGCCATTGTCAAGACTAATTTAGCCTTGAAAAGTGAGAGAGAGAGAGAGAGAGAGAGAGAGAGAGAGAGAGAGAGAGAGAGAGAGAGAGAGAGAGAGAGAGAGAATGAGACCAAAAGAAAGAGAGAGAGAGAAAAAGAATGATTGAGGAAAAGATTGTAAATAAGAGATTAAAGAGAGGGACCAAAAAAGGAAGATAAAGAGAGAAAAGGAAGAGGGAGCAGGGGTAAAGTGAAGAAAGAGGCATAAAGGAATAAGGGAAGAAAGAGGGAGGGAATGTGACAGAGAGAGGAAAAAGAGGGAAGGAAGAAGGAGAGATGAGGATAAAGGGAGAGAATAAGAGAAAATGAGAACGGAAGAGGATGAGGAAGAAAGAAAGAAAGAAAGAAAGAAAGAAAGAAAGAAAGAAAGAAAGAAAGAAAGAAAGAAAGAGGAAGAAAAATAAAGAGAGGGCAAAAGACAATATGAGGGAGGTGAAGAAGTGGAACCATAAACAGAAGAGAAAGAGAGGAAAGCAGGGAACAAAAGGAGTAAGAGAAGGAGAGGGAGAGGGACAAAGAATGAAAGAGAAAAGGAGGAGAAACAATAAAGAGAAAAAATAAAGACAGGAAACAGAGCGAAGGGGGAGACTGGGAGTAAAAGAGGTGAGGGAGTGGAGCAGAAAGATATGGAGAGAAAAGAAAGAGCGATGAGAGAGAGGGAACGTATTCGTTTGAGCAGCATCAAGAGTTGTCCGGTGGTCCAGCAGGTTGGCGGTTCTGCTCTGATAAACAGTCTGGATAATGAGGCAGCTTAGCAGTAGAGGGCTGGGCGGCACCTGCTGTGCCCCCTTTGACCCTTATACCTCCTATGCTGACTACATCCACAGTGCTACACCCTTTTAACCACCTGTGCCCTTTTTGCTCATTGCGCCCACTGTGCTCCTTTAACTGCTGTGCTCTCACTACCTCCTACTGCCCACTGTATGGTTGTGTCTGCCACATCCCCTGTGCCTACACTATGCCCTGTGCCCCCCTTGTTCAAGCTGTGCTCACTGTCTTCGTGCATGCCATCTCACCTGTGCCCACTGTGCATCACCTTTGCCCATCTTTTTGCCCATTCTCATCTTCCCTACATGGCTACTGTGTCCCCTTTGTGCACGCCCCCCCCCCCGCCTTTCCCACTGCATATCCCTTTTGTGCATGTCTGTGCCCCCCGTGTCCACTATGCCCATGTTTCCACTGTACATCCCCTGTGCCCACTGCATGTCCCCTTTAGCCACTTTATCCCCTGTGTTCATCATGCTCCCATACCCACTGTGTCCTACATGCATGTCATGTCCCCTGTGCCCACTGTATATCCTTTTTGGCCACTTTTTCAAAGCCGTTATGGCACCTACTTGTCCACCGTTGTCCCCTTTGTGCATGCCCACTGTGTATCCCCTTTGCCCACTTTTTCTGCTGTTATCATCATGCCTACATGTCCACTGTGTCCCCTTTTTTCCTTCCCTACTTTGCCCATTGTATGTCCAGTTTGCCCACTTTGTGCCATGTTCATCATGCCTACATGTCCAGTGTGTCCCCTTTGTGCATGCCATCTCCCCTCTGCCCACTTTATATCCCATTTGCTCACTTGTCATCATGCCCACATCTGCATGCCCCCCATGCCTACTGTATATCTTCTTTGCCCACTTTGTGCCCTCTATTAATCTTGCCTACACATCCACTGTGTCACTCTTGTGCATGCCGTGTCCTTTGTGCCAATCAAGTCCATCCCATATCTTGTGTACTCAATGTGTGCCCACTAAGTACCCACTAAGACTGCTGTGCCCGCTGTACTCGCTGTGCCACTGTGTGCCTCCTGCACCAGAGATGCCCCCTGCGCAATTCTGCTTGTCTGTTTGTCGCTTTTGTCCGGCGAGGGATCAGAAGTGACAGGAGTGTGGGTGCAGAGACGCTGGACTTAAGCAGCCTGAGTGTGAATGTCATTCTGGAGGCATGTCACTCTCCCGGAGCCTCTATGCATCTGGGCATGTGAATGTGAGTGTTTGGTATTTGGGTTTGGAGAAATGTGGAAAATGGGTAAAATGTTAAAAACGGTTTCGCCTGGGTGGCCACGGTCGATGAAGGAGACGTGCCATGCCTCGCGGGCCGGCCTGATTAAAAAACACGCTTGACTGAGTGACATTTCACACTTTGAGTGATGCTCTTTTCCCTTTTCTACAAATAGAAGTTCAGTCAGGGCTTGGCCGCGGCTCCTTTACTCGCTCGCCGCTGACGCAGTCTATCTAATCGCCATTGATTACAGCACACACAAATACAAGCCTGCTTTCTGGAATGGGAAAAAGAAAAAAAAACATGCATGTTTGTGCTGCACAATCAATAAGCCATTTGGTAAGTGTGAATAAATAACTAATGAAGATCCAGATTTTTTTAATTTGTGAAAATTATTATTTCAATTAAGAAGGCTTGTCAGATGATTCAAATAACTGTCTAATCACTGTAAAAATAATTCTGATTAATTGGATTTATCTAATATGCTCAGTTCCTAAGAGATCCTGAAGAAAACACGAGTGGCCAAAAAAAAAGCTTCATCGGAACATATTTATTTCCTTCAATAAACTAATAAGACTATTTTAAATGCAAAATTGTTTGATTTCCACAGGGTTTTACCAGCGAGAGCAGCAGTGTCTGCATGTTCTAACCAATAGATGTAAATATCACATACATGTCATTAAGTTCAGCTCCTTGTTTCTACGTTCATTGTCCATTTTATCAGCTCCACTGACCATATAGTTTCACTTTGTAGTTCTACAGTTACAGACTGTAGTCCATCTGTTTCTCTGATACTTTGTTACCCCCTTTTACCCTGTTCTTCAGTGGTCAGGACCCCCATGGACCAATTTGGATCATTCTCAGCACTGCAGTAACACTGATGTGGATCCTGTGGGCAGCATCCTGTGGGCAGCGTCCTGTGACCACTGATGAAGGACTAGAGGATGACCAACACAAACTGTGCAGCAGCAGATGAGCTGTCGTCTCTGACTTCACATCTACAAGGTGGACCGACAAGGTAGGAGTGTCTAATAGAGTGGACAGTGAGTGGAAAGAGTGTTTAACATCTCCAGCAGCACTGCTGTGTCTGATCCACTCGCACCAGCACAACACGCCGCCACCAGGCCAGTGTTACTGCAGTGCTGAGAATGATTCTCTACCCAAATACTACCTGCTCTGTGAGGGTCCTGCGCAACAGATGGACTACAGTCTGTAAATGTAGAAGTGAAAGTGATCCTATGTGGTATGGAGAGTGGATTGAATGGACAATAAGTGTAGAAACAAGCAGGTGGACTGTGGACAATGGTCCAGCTCCCCCATGAATAAGACCCCTGTTTAAGGTGCTGTGGATGAATTTAAGAGTTAACAGAGCTTTAAAAGGCAGGAGATGATATTAATATGATTACATCAGTATTATAGGAGCTTGAGTGTGTGTGTGTGTGTGTGTGTGTGTGTGTGTTAATGATGCATGCGGCTCCCTGCTGATCCTGCTGTGTGTGTGCATTTCATCTGTGAGCTGAGCGCTAATGATGGTGCCGTAATTACCAGCAGCCGCGCCACCAGCAGAGTTGATGCATTCTGACCTTTGACCCTCTGGCATTTCACTTGAGGTATTGACCGCCGTCACCGCTCGGTCACTAATCTGGCTGACCGTTAAATACCTTTCACACATGCTGAATCGAGGACGTTAAGCAGCTGTTGAGGGTTTTTGTTTGTAGTCAGTCGTCTCTCTCTCTTCTGCTCTCTCTCGCGCTCTCTCTCTCTCCCCCCCTCTCTCTCTCCCTCTCTCTCTCCCCCTCTCTCTCCCTCTCTCTCTCCCCCTCTCTCCCTCATTCTGCTACTCTCTTTTTCTCCTCCTCTATCTCTCTCTCTCTCTCTCTCTCTCCCCCTCTCTCCCTCATTCTGTTTCTCTTTTTCTCCTCCTCTATCTCTCTCTCTCTCTCTCTCTCTCTCTCTCGCCCCTCTCTCTCCCTCATTCTGCTACTCTCTTTCTCCTCCTCGCTCTCTCTCTCTCCCCCTCTCTCCCTCATTCTGTTTCTCTTTTTCTCCCTCTCTCTTTCTCTCTCTCTCTCTCTCTCTCTCTCTCTCTCTCTCTCTCACCTTCTCTCATTCTCTCTCTCTCTCCCCCTCTCTCTCTCCCTCATTCTGCTACTCTCTTTTTCTCCTCCTCTATCTCTCTCTCTCTCTCTCTCCCCCTCTCTCCCTCATTCTGTTTCTCTTTTTCTCCCTCTCTCATTCTCTCTCTCTCTCTCTCTCTCTCTCTCTCTCTCTCTCTCTCTCTCTCACCTTCTCTCATTCTCTCTCTCTCTCCCCCTCTCTCTCTCCCTCATTCTGCTACTCTCTTTTTCTCCTCCTCTATCTCTCTCTCTCTCTCACTCCCCCTCTCTCCCTCATTCTGTTTCTCTTTTTCTCCCTCTCTCATTCTCTCTCTCTCTCTCTCTCTCTCTCTCTCTCTCTCTCTCTCTCACCTCTCATTCTCTCTCTCTCTCCCCATCTCTCTCTCCCTCATTCTGCTACTCTCTTTTTCTCCTCCTCTCTCTCTCTCTCTCTCTCTCTCTCTCTGTCTCTCTCACCTTCTCTCTCTCTCTCCCTCTCCCTCTCTCTCTCTCACCTTCTCTCTCATTCTCTCTCTCTCTCGCCCTCATTGTTACCCCCCTCTCTCTCCCTCTCCCTCTCTCTCTCTCATTCTCTCTCTCTCTCTTTCTCTCTCTCTCTCTCTCTCTCTCTCTCTCTCTCTCTCACCTTCTCTCTCATTCTCTCTCTCTCCCCCTCTCTCTCTTGTTCTGTTACTCTCGTTTTCTCCCTTTTCCTCTCTCTCTCATTCTCTGTCTCTCTCTCTCTCTCCCTCTCCCTCTCTCTTTTTCTCTCTCACTCACTCTCTTTCATTGTTACTCTCTCCCGCTTGCTTACTCTCTTGTTCTGTTACTCCCTCTCTCTCTCATTCTCTTACATTCTCTCTCTTTCTTTCTCTCAATCCTTCTCTTTTTCTCTGTCCCTTTTTTCTCTCTCACTCTCTTTCATTGTCACTCTTTTTCTCTCCCTCTCTCTCTTTCTGTCTCACTGTCCCTCTGCAATTGTCTCTTTCTCTCTCACCTTCTCTCTCATTCTTTTTCTCTATCTCTTTCTCTTTTTCTCTATTCCTCTCTTTCTCTCTTGCTGTCTCATTGTCCCTCTGCAACTCGCTCTCTCTTTGTCTCTCTCTTGCTGTCTCACTGTCCCTCTGCAATTGGCTCTCTCCCTTTCTCTTTCTCTCTCACCTTCTCTCTCATTCTCCTTCTCTATCACTTTCTCTTTTTCTCTATTCCTCTCTTTCTCTCTTGCTGTCTCATTGTGCCTCTGCAACTCTCTCTCTTGCTCTCTCCCTTTCATTGTCACTCTCTTTTTCTATTCGTCTCTCTCTCTGTCTCACTGTCCCTCTGCCATTCTCTCTCTCTCTCTCTCTCTCTCTCTCTCTCTGTGTCTCTCTCTTTGTTCTGGGCAGATTAGAAGTATTTAAAGACTCACATCATAGACTTTTCCATATTGTATGTTTTTTCTGAGATTAAGTTAAAACATTTATATTGGTTTATTTACCAAAACCAGTCATAATTCATTAAATCATTACTGCTGCCCAAGCTCTCTTTATCCCTTTATACCAAGCTTTAAGACTGTCCTTAAGACTGTTTACATCAGCTGTACACAAGTTTGTGTACTCTTTGGTCAATTAATCAATGTTGTGTTGATTTAAGTGAAAACAAGTAAACAGACCTCTACAGGGAACAAACGTACATATACTTTTTTATCTCTTGCCAATTATAGAGCAAAAATTGCATTTCTTAGCTTTTTGTTTCATTTATTTTTTAACACATTTGGGGAAACAATGAAACTGTAACACTGGGTTGACTAACCAGACCCTCTCGATTGAAATATAAACGAGAAGGTTTATTACAAAGACAGTTCAGCAAAGGAACAGCGTTTACACCAGACCAGTCCAAAAACCAAGAGCAGCAGAACGCGATACATAGGCTCAGGCAAAAGTCGAAACAGAGAAACAAGTGAGGGTCGAAACCAAAAAGCCAAAACACAGTTAAACTGAGCCAAAGGGGTTAATCTGAGAAACGTCAACGAGAAACTAAACAAGGTCAAAACATGAGAGAGGCATGATCAGACTGACGGAAAAGAGCCAATACTTCACAGAGTGTGAGAGGAACAAACAGGTATATAAACAGAGGTGAACATAATCAGTACTCTGGTGACAGGGATCTGCTGACTGAATGCTGATTGGCTGGCTGAGTCACATGACATACTCAGAAGTCATGGGAATTGCATTGAAGTGCAAGTCTGATTGAGAACTGGGACGTCTGACAGACAGTGTCAGACTTTTGCATGGCTGCAGCTTCTATTTTGTTTTTCCTCAGCGTGGCGAATTGAGCAAATGTACCGGAACTGTGCATTAAAGTGTGCAGTGGTGTGTCTGTAGAAAATGTGTTCGCTTATTTTCACTTAGAAAATCAATTTGACTTGGGGTGCCAAAACTTTTGCGCACGACCCTATATGCAAACAAGCCCTATTGGTTGCCCTGTATTTATGCCTCATATGAAAAGGAGTCTAGACTGAAATACTTCTTATACGTATGTTCCATGTGAATAGGCTGGGGCTAAACTGCTGAAGGCTGAATAGGCAGATATATGTAAATGAGTATGTAAATAGATTGTTGTGACAACACAAAACAATAAAAACGGTAAATTGAGGCCGTTTGTGCAGATTAGGTTCTGTATATAGGCTCAATGGACCGGTACTTTTTGAGACTTTGGTAATGCTGACAATCCACATCAAACTCTCATTTCAAATCTCTCTCTCTCTCTGTCTCTCTCTCTCTCTCTCTCTCTCTCTCTCACTCTGTCTCTCTCTCTCTCTCTCTCTCTCTCTCTCTCTCTCTCTCTCTCTCTCTCACTGTCTCTCACTGTCTCTCTGTCTCTTTCTCTCACTCTCTCTGTCTCTCTCTCTCACTGTCTCTCTCTCTGTCTCTGTGTCTCTCTCTCTCGCTCTCTCATGGTCTCTCTCTCTCTCTCTCTGTCTCTCTGTATCTCTCTCACTCTAAGTCTCTCTATCTCTCTGTCTCTCTCTCTCTGTCTCTTTCTCTCTCTCTCTCTCTCTCTCTCTCTCTCTCTCTCTCTCTTTCTCTCTCTCTGTCTCTCTATCACTGTCTCTCACTGTCTCTCTCTCTCTGTCTCTCTCTCACTCTCTGTCTCTCTGTCTATCTCACGCTGTCTCTCTCACTGTCTCTCATTGTGTGTCTCTCTCTCACTCTCTGTCTCTTTCTCTCTCTTTCTGTCATTCTCTCTCTGTCTCTTTCTCTCTCTCTTTCGCTCTCTGTCTCTCTCTCTCTCTCTCTCTCTCTCTGAGGGTGGTCCTCCTGGTACCTGTGATTGAGCACTAAGTGGTCTTCCTGCGGTTTGACCGCCCCCCCCAGCTCGCCTTCAGTTGCTAATTTGCATTCTAATATGTTAGCTTGTTTTTGCGCGCTAAAGCGCTGCCGCCGCTGCTGAGAGAATTCATTTTTTGACAAATACGAGGGCACCAAATTGCCTTTTTATCAGGGGGATAGAATAACTGCAGTCGTTCTGAGGGGGAAACAGTGGAAAATCAACCTCTTCAGCATCTTTCCACTGAAATAGCCGGTCTCAATCTCCACTCGCTTCTTTTTTTATTGATTCATTTTTTTTTACAGGATGAAGAATAGTGCTTTGCCACCCGACAGATATTTATGTCTTTGTTTAAACTAGTGTGTAATTTGAAATAAAATTACTTTTTTATTGTGAATATATATTTTCTAGGCCCTGTCACTGCAGCAGAGCTCTGTTACATTGTTCTACTACAGGAGGTCTGAAACGTTTGGATATGACTGTGTATTTAAATGAGCTCTGCTCTGATTGGCTGCCCTGTAGTGTGCCTCATACAAAAAAGAGTTCAGCATCCATCAGTTGCACAAGTAGCTCTTGATAGTAATGTGTTTTTAAGAGTTTATGTTGTTGCCTACTTTAGAATGAATATATCGCTGCTGTCAGAACAAAACCTGGTATCTACAAAATAGTAACTATATAGGAGAAGGAAAAAACCTGCATTACATTTAATGTAAGTCAATGGAACCAGAATGTTTTCTGAGTAATTTTGGGTCATTTATTTTAGTCCATTCTTCATGAAATTTACACATAATATAAAGGCCAACAGTTATTTTCAAATTATGTCAAAAATGGAAAAATATCAAAGACAGAGATACAAGGTTTTGTCCCGACAGCAAACATCCAGTCCCGATGTACAAATATCCAGTCAAAAGTGTGGAGACACGGTACAGTTCATATTAAATTCTTCCAGTCACAAATATTGGGCTTTTGCCAAGCTGGGCTATGTAGACCCCACCCTCCCTCATTACAACACAGCTGACACACATTCCACTTAATACATTTTAACTAGAAGCCCTTGTTTACCTACTCATTTCATGTGACTTGTATCTGGACAGTAATGATTTTAAACACACACTCGGTAATCAAACACATCTCTGATCAGTCAGATTAAATTATCTGATTGCTTTATGGTGAGTAAAATGCAAATGAGATCATATACAACAACTAGTCACCTGTGTTGGACCTATTTTTTTCTGTTCTGTTCTAAAGGTACTTTAGCCCAACCCTATTTCACCCCTCGCCCCTACCCCTCCATTTCACATGTTCACGTCTAGGGATAGGCTGTCCTGATACTTGTTGATGTAGAGGGGGAGGGCGAAGTGTTGGGCCTACATGACCCTCCAAACTGAGGTTATTCACAGACAAACAGAGTGAGATGAGAAAAAAATAAAAATCAGTTAGATGGAGTGCAAGAGACCAAAGAAACCCACAAATGTGAGAATTTTCTCTGTTAAAAGTTACAATAAACATTATATTAGTTCAATATCATTTCAGTGTATTATGGTCCTTTTCTTCATAACAAGCATAAAAATCACTAGTAGTGCTGATGTCTCACCTTAAATGGTGCTGCAGTTACATTCTGGTACCTCAGGCATCAGAACTGCTGCACTATTTAAGGTGGAACAGGAAAATTAGAACAAGAATCTGGTGAATATCTGACTTCAGCTTCATATCACTGAAGAATTAGGGGTGGGTGATAATAAATAATTGCCCCCCTCTTTGAAGGCGTATGATGCCTAAATGTAACTAAAGCCCAGCAGTGAGGAGCTGAACTTTCCCCTCCTCTGATGTCACTGCAGACGGGCAGGGTCGCCTACAGAGCAGTGCTAGTAGCTGTTAATGAAGTGATGCTCTTTTATTTGAGGCTCCCATTTCGTAGGGAAGTAACTCCATTTTAAGGGGCAAGGTGACACTCGAAAACAATGATTTGCATCACATTATTCATTTCATTACTCTAGCTTTACCCTGTATAGAATAATTAGCCTCCTGCAAAAGGCATTCTAGTAATGAGCCACATGCATTAAAACCAGCATTCAGATTGAGGAGGGGCGGGGGGGTACTGGACCGCCCATAAGAGACCATAAGGGAGAAAAAAATTAGCTTGTGGTGAGGGGGGCAGATTATTTCTTGCATAAAATTGGAATTTTCAATTTCTTGGAATTCATTTCTTCATGCAGAGTGGTCTTCTTTTCCAAGTTTTCATTGTGCTCAATGTGATATTCGGTTCATGCTCCTGGATAAACTACACTATATTGCCAAAAGTATTTGCTCGTCTGCTTTCACACGCATATGAAATTGCACAAAGATCCCATTCTTAATCCATAGGGTTTAATATGATGCCTGCCCACCCTTTGCAGCTATAACAGCTTCAACTGTTCTGGGAAGGCTTTCCACAATGGTTAGGAGTGTGTTTATGGGAATTTTTGATCATTCTTCCAGAAGCCCATTTGTGAGGTCAGATACCAATGCTGGTTGAGAAGGCCTGGCTCGCAGTCTCCACTCTAATTTAACCCAAAGGTGTTCTATCAGGTTGAGGTCAAGACTCTGTGCAGGCCAGTCAAGTTCTTCCACACCAAACTGGCTCAGTCATGTTGGAACAGGAAGGGGCCATCCCCAAACTGTTCCCACAAAGTTGGGAGCATGAAATTGTCCAAAATCTCCTGGTACTGAAGCATTAAGAGTTCCTTTCACTGGAACTAAGGGGCCGAGCCCAACTCCTGAAAAACAACCCCACACCATAATCCCCCCTCCACCAAACTTTACACTCGGCACAATGCAATCAGACAAATACTGTCTCCTGGCAACCGCCAAACTCAGACTCGTCCATCAGATTGACAGAGGGAGAAGCGTGATTGGTCACTCCAGAGAACACGTCTCCACTGCTCTAGTGTCCAGTGGCAGTGCTTTACACCACTTTACACCACTGCATTCCACCTCTGCGCACTATGCGCCTCAGCGTCCGCTCTGTCATTTTACGTGGCCGACCACTTCGTGGCTGAGTTGCTGTTGTTCCCAATCACTTCCACTTTGTTATAATCCCACTGACAGTTGACTGTGGAATATTTAGTAGTGTGGAAATTTCACAACTGGACTTATTGCACAGGTGGTGTCCAATCACGGTACCATGCTGAGCTCCTGAGAGCGACCCATTCTTTCACTAATGTCTGTAGAAGCAGTCTGCAGGCCTAGGGGCTTGGCTTTATACACCTGTGGCCATGGAAGTGATTGGAACACCTGAATTCAATTATTTGGAAGGGTGAGTGAATAGTTTTGGCAATATAGTGTATCTTTTACTGTCTCAAAGCTGAAGTTCAATTTATTTTCAAATGTTCCGTTCTACTTTAAATGGCACTGCCAAAATGTAAGTGCTGCATGTTTAATGGTGAGATAGAAATTATAAAAAGCCTTTGTGTTTGTGTATAATGTGTGTTGGTAGCAGGACTAAACATATTTCTCCTCCCTCTGCACACACACTAAGTTTAGTTAACTAATGAAAAACTCTCTGAAAACCACTTCACTTGTTAGATTATAGTATGTATTATTATATAAGTGATTGCAAACTAACAAAGAACAAATGCATTAATAAAAACATTTCTTTGCTACATGATACAGGCATTCATCAGGCTCTGATATCTTGTGTTGTAGCAGACATTTTTCTGATCGTTTTGACCTTCCGGTTGTTTAGCGGTTAGTGCAGAGGATTGGTTTTGGACGTGAGCGGACAGTGCGGGCGAGATTTCTATGTGGAGATTATAATAACGGGGTTAAAAGGCCATTGTGGTGCTTGAAAGGGCCTCGAGTAATAAAGGAACTCTGTCTCATAATTTAGCTGCAAGGAAACTATCCGTGACATAATTACTGGCGTGTCTGAGTTAATTTTTACTGTAACACAAAGAGGGAGTTAATTTAGCTGTCAGTTTGAAAGCCCATGTTTCCCCCTCTACCACTCCCCCACCCCCCCACTCTCTCTGTTTCACCAGAACATCATGTGATGGTTTTCGTTTGTTCAATTAAGCTTGTACTGATTGTGGAAGCAGCTGTGATAAAATGTAGTTTTGATGATTTAATAAGGATTTTAATAGAATTATCTCTCTGACAGATCATTTAAATTAAGGGTTCAGATGGAGTTATCGTGGAAAAGAAACAGATGAAGAAGATTTCGAACAAATCCCACAGGCATCTTAGTGGAAATATCGTCATCAATGGTAACACATCTCTTCATCTTTCCTTTATACTTAATTGTTTAACTTCATAGTCACATCATATAAAACAAATCCGACCACTTTATCAGAACCCAACACCCCCCCCCCCCCCCCCCCCCCCTCCAACCGAGTAGATCCACCATGCTGGTGTACAATTAGAGACTCTGGTGTCACTGGAACTAAGGGGTCCAGCCCAACTCCTGAAAAACAACCACACCATAATCCCCCCTCCACCAAACTTTGCACTTGGCACAATGCAATCAGACAAGTACCATTCTCCTGGCAACCGCCAAACCCAGACTCGTCCATCGGATTTCCAGATGGAGAAGCATGATTGGTCACTCCAGAGAACATGTCTCCACTGCTCTAGAGTCCAGTGGCGGTGCTTTACACCGCTGCATTCCATGCTTTGCATTGCGCTTGGTGATGTAAGGCTTGGCTGCAGCTGCAGAACTCGAACTGTGTACGGTCATATTTCAGAGACTACATTTTCAGCTACAAATCAGGTCAGTGTTCATAAAACATTCTTTTTAAAGAATGACCATTAGCTAACAAAAGCAATTCGCCAGCGAGTTGCAATGAAATGGCCCACAAGTCGACAGATAATTAGGCATTTCTAACAAAGTGGCCAATAAGTGGACAAAAAAAAGGTAGATATTTCCAATGAAGTGGTCCACAAGTGGACAAATAAGGTGTAGGTATTTTTGATAATTAGGCCATCAAGTGAATAGATGAGGTGGGTTTTTCCAATAAAGTGACCAACAAGTAGAGATATAAGGGACATGTTTCCAATAAAGTGGCCAGTGAGTGGAGAGATAAGAGAGGTATGTCAGATGAAGTAGCCAGCAAGTGGACATATAAGGTAGGTGTTTCCATCAAAGTGGCTAGTGAGTGGATGAAAATGGTAGGTATTTCCCATAAAATGGCCAGCGAGTAGACAGATGAGGTAGGAGTTTCCAATACAGTGGAAGACAAGTGGACAAATAAGGTGTATGTGTTTTTGGTAAAAAGGCCAGCAAGCAGACAGATGAGGTAGATGTGTCCAATAAAGTGGTGAGATAAGGTAGTGGAGAGATAAGAGAGGTGTTTCCATCAAAGTGGCCATTGACTGGATGGAAAAGGTAGGTATTTCCAGTATAAGTGGCCAGTGAGTGAACAGAGGAGGTTGGTGTTTCAAATAAAGTGGCCAGTGAGGAGACGGATGAGGTAAGTGGACAAATAAGGTGTCGGTATTTTTGGTAAAAAGGCTAGTAAGTGGACAGATGAGGTAGGTGTTTCCAATAAAGTGGCCGGCGTTTGGAGAGCTAAGGGAATTGTTTCAAATGTAGATGCCATTAAACGGACATGTAAGGTAAATGTTTGCAATAAAGTGGCCAGTGAGTAGAGAAATAGGGGAGGTGTTTCTAATAGTGTGGCCAGTGAGTGGACAGTTGAGGTAGGTGTTTCCAATAAACTGGCCGGCAAGTGGACAAATAAGGTGTAGGTATTTTTGGTAAAAAGTGTAGCAAGTGGACAGATGAGGTAGGTGTTTCCAATAAAGTGGCCAGCATTTGGAGAGCTAAGGGAACTATTTCAAATGTAGATGTCCTTAAACAGACATGTAAGGCAGATGTTTCCAATAAAGTGGCCAGTGAGTCGAAAAATAAGGGAGGTGTTTCTAATAATGTGGCCAGTGAGTGGAAGTACAAAGTTGGTCTTTCAAATTAAGTGTTGCTGTTTACTTGCCTCTGTTGCTCAGTTGAATGTAGAGTGTATGAAGTGTGTGTGTGTGTGTGTGTGTGTGTGTGTGTGTGTGTGTGTGTGTGTGTGTGTGTGTGTGTGTGTGTGTGTGTGTGTGTGTGTGTAGGCAGCAGGACTAAACACGTTTCTCCTCCTTCATCACACACCCTCAGGAGGCCCACATTGTGGGTCACTGCGCCCATCCTGTGTCCATGGGTTAGTTATGCACACATGAACACAAACACTGATGCAGAAATCAGCCCCAAACAGCAGCAGACCTGAAAATGCTGAATCATATTCACATACAAGCTAACAGTCTTTGTACGGGTCACGGCTGATTCGCTGAGCTCAGGCTGTGTACTGCACATGTGTGCATACAGTCGTGTGCAGTAGTTTGAACACTGGTCAAATTGTGTTTTATTTGACCACTGTAAAAATGGTCAGCATCATAAAAAAGCAGAATATTAACTGAAAATAACACAGAAGTATTTTCAGTATTTAGTGTCATTTTTACAGCTTCCATTCTTTTAAGGAGACTCACTTTCAGCTCCTCAAGGAATCTGCAGACACGCCTTCAAAGCTCAGTCTTAGAAGCTGGTTGATGATTTTCTGAAGTAATCAAACCCATTCAGTGGTGTTGACATCTGGACTCTTGGGTGGTCAGTCCATTGTTCAGCTTCTTTGTTTGATATCTCCGTCTCCTTTTCTCAGTGAGGTTCTTATTGAACAGCTACACATCGTTTCAGACCCACAGCGCTGTAGAGTCCATAGAGTTGTCTTCTCGCTGTGTAATGCAAAATGAATAACTTGAACCGAACAGCTGTTTGGGGTGGAAATGAAATTTAATGAAGGGTGGTCTCTGACTTTTGCAGAGCGCAGTGTATATTTAGCCTACAATGGTGAAGCCTCAGCATATCTGCTTTCTTGCTGTAAAACCTTTTAGATCGTTTTTTCCCCAGATGTTGTTTTAATGGGTCCTGCTGAACTTGCATAATTAACAAATACCTACTGTTTATAGCTGTAGTTTTAGAGCGAGAGAGAGAGAGAGAGAGAGAGAGAGAATGAATACTCATGGGTTTGGATGGAGGCTCGGTATAACCTTTCTTCTCTGTCTTTCTTTTTCTTTGTCTCACTCATGTAAATTACCACAAAAAAGGAGAAGAGAGAGGGATAGAGAGAAAGAGAAAGATAGAGGGAGAAGAAGAGCGTGGTAAGAGAGAGAGGGGAGAGAGAATAAAAGCAGATAAACAGTGAGACAGAAGATGGCACTGGTGTCTCACTCATTTAAATCATCACAGAATACAGAGAGAGAGAGGAAGAGAGAGAGTGAGTGAGAGACAGAGAGAGAAAGTGAGAACAGGAGAGAGAGAGAGAGAGAGAGAGAGAGAGAGAAAGAGACTGAGAAGGTGAGAGAGAGACTGGGAAAGTGAGAGAGAGTGAGAGAGAGACTGAGAAGGTGAGAGAGAGACACAGAGAGAGTGAGAGAGAGAGAGACTGAGAAGGTGGGTGGGGGGTTCTGATGATGCTTCTCATCTGCCAGGTTTTAAACTCTAAGTTGAATCTCACAGATGAAAGTCCGTTATCCTGTTTCCGCTTATCTCATCTTTAGTATGATTATAATACAGACAGTAACACATGACAATAAAATCAAGTGCAATGACATTTTAAAGAGCTAAAAATAATAGACAACAACGAGCACAATAAGGGCCTAGAAGACATTAAAATAGCGATTAAAATAGCATCACAAGAAAACAAGAACATTTTCAGTCTGGCCTTAAAAACGGCTGGATTTGGATCATATTAGACCTCATAGGGGAGTTTGTTTCAGCACTTGGCAGCATAGTGACTGAATGCTGCCTCACTCTGTTTGGTTCTGACGCTGGGCACCACTAACTCTCTAGTCCTGAGTGATCGGAGATTGGGGTCATATACTTCCAGGAGATTAGCAATGTATTTTGGTGCAAGTGCCATTCAGAGGTTTATATACAGTAAGAAGCACTTTAAAGTCTATTCAATACCAAAGTCAGCACCAATCAATCAGTGCCTAGATGCCACAACCTATTGGAGTATTGTTGCTGACCATGTCCATCCTTTTATGGCCACAGTTTACCAGCTTCTAAGGGCTACTTCCAGTATGATAATGAACCATGTTTGTCATGTTGTTTGAACCTTTTAACAAAGCAATAGCAACCGATACTTAATCAATAAAGTGCAATTGATTATTGAATATGAGAAGACTGAGCTGCAAAACTATCCAGAAAGATGACTAGAACTGCTGCCTAATTATGCTGTGGGGGTTGGTTCTTGCCCCAAAGGTCTTACATGACATTTTCACTTCTATAGAAACATTGGTAACACTTTATTGAAGGGTGCTGCTTACAAGGCTACATGGCACCTATATAAGGTTGTCATTACAACTGACATAACCCTACATAACTGTTTATAATTGTTTATTACAACAGGTATCATATGTCGTAAAGGCAACTTTAGCTGACTTTGATCAAAATTGGCAAATGTAACTGTTGTAGTGAATAACACTTATTGGAACAAGCATTTATAAACAGTTATGTAGGGTTATGTCAGTTGTAATGACAATCTTATGTAGGTGTCATGTAGCCTTATGAGCAGCACCCTACATTAAAGTTTTACCGAAAAGTTTTCTTTCTGTTTTGAGTCTGTAATAAGTGTCGAAAAAGTGTCTGCAAAATAAACCATGAGACAAGAAATATTCATCAGATTCAAGTCAAGAAAAATCTCTTCTATCGAAAAATATGGATGTGGTGTGGATTGAAAGTTTAGAATCTGAACTTTCTACACATTTGTTTCAACTTTGAAATATGAATGAGGAAAAAGTTATAAAATGACATCATGCTTTTGTTATTACTGGCAGTGGCTGCAGCATCTAAGGGTCTTATTTGCAGTGGTGGACAGTAACTGAGTAAATGTAATTAGTTACTGTACTTAAGTATTTTTTTCTGTATCTGTACTGAAGTTTTTCCACTCTGGATGACTTTTTATTTTCACTGCACTATATTTCAAAGTCTAATATCTGACTTTTTCCTCCACCACATTTTGAGAAATCTGTCGTTCCTTTTGGTTTCTGTGTGTATAAAAACGTAACATGTCAAAACGAAAGAAGTGCAGAGCAAGAGCACCAATCAGGGCACAGCGGACACTTTGTTTAGAGCTGGTTTTGACCTGTTGGTCACACCGACCCAGTGCAGCACACGGTTCAACGTCAGCGCAGCAGCGTAAAACTTTGGGAGCGTCTGTTCAACATAAATGATGAACTAACCTAACTTTGTGTAAATAGAGCACAATATAGAAATATGTCCACATATGCAGTCGTGACTGACGCGGCTTTTTTCTGAATTTATACAAACAACATTTGATTTTATAGTAAATTAGTTTGGGCTGGTTTATGTTTATGAACAGAGACCTACAGATCAACATAGTAAAGGAGCTCATCTGTGATCCTGAGTTTAAAGCCAGTCTTTATTAAACTTAAACTTGGAACTAAGTTGTAAATAAATCTTAAACTGAAACTTTGCTTGTTTGTAAAAGTGATTTCAGAGCCACTCGGTTCTCCCTGATGGAAACTGTTTACCTTCAGTGTTTTGTGCTTGTGATCATTTTAATAGACGTCAGCGTCACTAATTAATGACGTTCTATTAAAAGACTGGTTTACCAAGAGAGACACTGGAGGATTTTCACCTAAAATGAGTTCAAATGAGGACATCAGAACCATAATTTATCTTTTAGTACTTTTACTTTTGATACTTAAGAACATTTGAAGGTAAATACTTTAGTACTTTTACTCAAGTGGAGGTCTAAAGGGAGGAACTTCTACTTTTACTGGAGTGAAATTTTACCTTGGGTGTCTCTACTTTAACTCCAGGACATGATTTGTGCACTTCATCCAACCACTACTAAATGGGAAAAAGTTTTGGCACCCCTAGTGTACAGAGATATCAGTATTGCCTGTAACTATGTGGCCTGAAAAACTTTGCACCATGTCATAAACCAGAAGTCATTGCAAAGTGTTTTTTTAATAAGCATAACAGCAGTGGCGAACTATGATTCTTAAACCTCGACCCTCTGACCTCCCCTGCCCATGTCTTAAAAACAGCCTTGTTTACTGTCTCCCCTATTAAGTTACTGCAATATTTAAGAAACAAAAATTAAGCTGGAAAGGCCAGGGAACAAAGCCATGCCCTCCTACCACACAAAATCAACAACATTTGATATAACGTTAAGCCTTCACATCACAGCGGCTCGCACCCAGCCAGGCAGCCATGAGTGACACAACACATTAGCATCAGAAAAATGACCAGGAATTCTGCACAGTGGCCGTTTTCCCAAATAAACCTTCACATTACACAAGCAGCGTCAGAGTGGCCAGAATAAGATCATGTGGCAGGTTTGAAATAACTTACAAGGCATCACTTGAAAATGAAATCCATCCTCTTGTCCTTTTGGATGAAGAGGTTGGTGGCAGGGTTGTGCAACCAATCCTTTGCTTTTAAATTCATCAACAACTGCTTCCCAAGCCTTCTGATGGTGATGGCCTGACTGATAAACTTCCTAAATCACACAGTCCATCTTGGCCCTAGACGCGCTTTCTGCACCAACAGCAAGGAGTCCCAGCAGAGCTTTTGCTCCTTGGCCAATTGCCTCCGAAAAGCCTTTTGATTGCTGCAGGTCATCCGTTGCCTATTAACTCCAACTTTTCACTAAAAGTTAAGCTTGAAAACATTATGGATAATAAATCCACAGCAATGTCCTCCTCACCAGTGGTGACGTCACTCTCAGCTTCCATCACGAACCAACGAGCTAGCTAAGTCTTTTTTGCTGGCTTCGTGTCCCCACAGTGGGCGGAACTTGTCATAAAATAAGCGATAACAAAACCCACCCATTTAGAGGGACGATATGATTGGTCAATTTCACTGCCATGTGAAATTGGTCCATCATTGAATTACTATTGCTTGGCCCTCTGTAAATTTATAGCTGGACCACCAATCATTATAATTCTCTTCTGCAATAGCAGATACGGCAAAACTCTGAAAGGGAGACAAAGGGGCTTCTTTAACCCTTCACAGTCCAACACAAATTGAATTGGCAGGTTTGAATGATTTACACCAAGCAGGCATAACATTATGAGCACCTCCTTGTTTCTATGCTCACTGCCCATTTTATCAGCTCCACTTACTGTATAGGAGCACTTTGTAGTTCTACAATTACAGACTGTAGTCCATCTGTTTCTCTGATACTTTGTTACCCCCTTTTACCCTGTTCTTCAGTGGTCAGGACCCCCATGGTACGTGTGGATCAGACACAGCAGTGCTACTGGAGTTTTTAAACACCTCAGTTTCACTGCTGGACTGAGAATAGTCCACCAACCAAAAATATCCAGCCAACAGCGTCTTGTGGGCAGCGTCCTGTGACCACTGATGAAGGACTAGAGGATGACCAACACAAACTGTGCAGCAGCAGATGAGCTATCGTCTCTGACTTTACATCTACAAGGTGGACAAGGTAGGAAGTGTCTAATAGAGTGGACAGTGAGTGGACACAGTGGTTAAAAACTCCAGCAGCACTGCTGTGTCTGATCCACACACCACCACCACCGTCAGTGTTACTGCAGTGCTGAGAATGATCCACCACCCAAATAGTGCCTGCTCTGTGAGGGTCCATGGGGGTCCTGATCACTGAAGAACAGGGTAACAAAGTATCAGAGAAACAGATGGACTACAGTCTGTAACTGTAGAACTACAAAGTGCACCTATACAGTAAGTGGAGCTGATAAAATGGACAATGAGTGTAGAAACAAGGAGGTGGTCATAATGTTATGCCTGATTGGTGCATTTGCTTAGTTTTGTATTTGTTTAGATGTTAATTGTCAAAATATGATCGGATAAAATAAGACCTGCTCAATTTTAAAATACTGCTGTTCGAATATCTTAGGCCCACTCTGAGGATGTGGAAGACCGTGACGGTTCCCTTCTGCATAACACTGAGTTCAGTGTTTTTTAATGACCTTCCCAGTTACTGGATCTGAACCCAAAAGAACACCTGAGGGATGTGGTACAACCAGAGTTTCACAACATGAAAGTACACCTGAAAAATCTGCACGAACTGCATGATGCAATGCTGTGAACATGAATGAGAATCTCCAAGGAATGCATTTCAAGATTTGAGGCTGGTTTGAGAGCAAAAAGAGGCCTTAAGCAAATATTATACATATATTTTATATTTAACTATATATATATATATATATATATATATATATATATATATATATATATATGTATAATATGAATGACTTAATTCTGAGCCTAATCTCAGGAACCAAGAAGGAGTGATTTTGCTGTTTGGGTTCAGTAATAAGCTGTTATTACAGACAGGTTAAACCCACGTGACACGTTTGTCCTGAAAACACATAAAAACAAAAGCAGACACACGGACAGTTCGCTCGGCTGGTAAATTAGATTCCTAGGTCTTCTCTCACTGCAGCGTTTGATGTCACCTCCAGGCTGAGTGAGTCATCGCGGTTGCGCCGTTTTGGATGAATTCAGAGTCTTTGCGGTTGACGGACAGAAATTTTTAATGCCTTTTTTTCTCATCCTCTCATTCATTCACTCCCTTATTCATCAGCCGTATTATTCAGCTGCACCGGCCTGCAATGCAAAGACTCACAAATCCTCCTTGTCTACTGCTTTCTATCTCTCTCTCTCTCGCTCTTTCTCTCTCATTCTATCTGTCTCTCTCTCTGGCTCTCTCTCTTTTATTCTCTCTGTCTCTTTCTCTCTCTCTATCATTCTCTCTGGCTCTCTCTCTCTGGCTCTCTCTCCCTTTTATTCTCTCTGTATCTCTCTGTCTCTTATTCTCTCTCTCTCTCTCTCCCTCTCTCTCTTTTATTCTCTCTGTATCTCTGTATCTCTCTTATTTTCTCGCTCTTTCTCAGTTCAGAATAGCTTTATTAGCGTGACTGTGAGGTACAGTATTGCTAAAGCATCACAACAGTAGAAGTGAACAACAAAAACAGTAAAGAAAACACAATAAGGACCAACATATTAAACATAATAATGGTTAATAACCATATTAATCATTACAGTCACAATATTAGAGTATTATTATTATAATTATTATTATTATTATTATTATTATTATTATTATCACTGTTCGTAATTATAACCAGACAAATTAGTAAATGAATGACATTTGCAATGTTGGAGTGCAGTGGGGGTATGGAGGGTGTAGGTAAGTAGAGTGGGGTATGGAGCATGGGGGTAAGTAGAATGGGGGTATGGAGGGTGTGGGTAAGTAGAGTGGTGGTATGGAGGGTGTAGGTAAGTAGAGTGGGGTATGGAGGCTGTGGGTAAGTAGAGTGGGGGTATGGAGGGTTTGGGTAAGTGGAGTGGGGGTATGGAGGGTGTGGGTAAGTGGAGTGGGGGTATGGAGGGTGTGGGTAAGTGGAGTGGGGGTATGGAGGGTGTAGGTAAGTAGAGTGGGGTATGGAGGCTGTGGGTAAATAGAGTGGGGGTATGGAGGGTGGGGGTAAGTGGAGTGGGGGTATGGAGGGTGTGGGTAAGTAGAGTGGGGATTTGGAGGTTGTGGGTAAGTAGAGTGGTGGTATGGAGGGTGGGGGTGAGTAGAGTGGGGGTATGGAGGGTGGGGGTAAGTGGAGTGGGGGTATGGAGGGTGTGGGTAAGTGGAGTGGGGGTATGGAGGGTGGGGGTAAGTGGAGTGGGGGTATGGAGGGTGTGGGTAAGTAGAGTGGTGGTATGGAGGGTGGGGGTGAGTAGAGTGGGGGTATGGAGGGTGGGGGTAAGTGGAGTGGGGGTATGTGGGATGGGAGTCTGGTGGGTGGGGTTAACCTGCTGTCTCTCAGGCATACTGTTTTGGCATTGAGGGGGCTGTGTGCCCCTGTCCAAGGAAAATTTGTAATTTCTTTCTTCACAGTGAAGAAGAAAGTGCTTCTCTGTCTCGACCTCACTTGTCAGACAGTGACCACACCGCCTGTCCTCTCAGGGCAGCCACGACTTTTCATACCTATCCTGTCCTGTTCTTTGGCCAGGCTGTGAGTCTATACTTGGTCAGGCCTCTGCTTTGTATCTCTGACAGTCAGGAGACACTCTGCCAGTTCATACTCGGTTTTCAGTGCCTGATAGCAGTTTAATTTACACTGAGTGTTCATTTCTCTTCTCCAATGTTCCATACAGTCATTCTGACTGTTTCTGATGATGTGATTGATGTTTAGTCTGGGCTGTAAAGCAGTGCTGGAGTGAGGCTGCTGTGTGTTAGGAGCTGTTAGTCGGTTAATAAGCCTCAGAACCAGCTGACTGAGGGAGCTCTTCTCAGCGTTCAGTTCTTGGGTCTGTAGTGCCTTAAACTGCAGCGTTTCTCTGGGACTCGTCTTCAGGTGCATCCAGAAATTTAGAGATCTTTTTTGAGCGTTTATTAACAGAGCAAATTCTACCCTGCATGCATTGGTTGGTGTTTTTCTTTGGACTTTCCGGATCATTCTGCAGAATTCTGTATGCAGGGCTTCTAGTGTAGCTGTGCTCACTGAGTGGACCCTGCAATGGGCTGGATCACACTATCAAAGACTTTTCACCAGATTGAGATAGGAGTGTCGATACTGTAGAATCTCCTCCTGATTGCGCACAGGGATCTGCCAGCTTTTTCCTTTAGCGCATTCACTGCCACAGTGAAACTCCCGGATGCAGTAATGATGAGGCCGAGGTAAGTGTACTGCGTTGTGTGCTCCAGGCCGGTGCTGCCCAGAGTGAACTGGTATCTGTGTTCCTGACACCTGGGCCTTTTCTGGAAGATCACAACTTTTGGCTTCTTCAGGTTTAATGCAAGGGCTCAGTGCTGGCAGTACTGCTCCAGCAGGTCCGAGTGCAGAGGGGCTACAGCAGCACCAGGTCGTCTGCGTAGAGCAGGACCTTCATCTCCTCATCCTGTAGAGCGAGCCCAGGAGCTGCAGACTGTTCCAGCTGCGCCGCTAACTCATTAATGTAGATGTTGAACAGTGTTGGACTCAGGCTGCAGCCCTGCCTCACTCCTCTTTTCTGAGTGAAGGATTCTGTACGTTTGTCTACGATTTTTATCGCACGTCTGTTTCCCAAATTCATTGATTTGATGATATCGTAAGCTTTACCCCTACACCGCTCTGTAGAAGTTTATTATAAAGCCCTTCATGCCAAATAGAATCAAATGCCTTCTTGAAATCTAGAAAACACACTAATGACATCTCTCTCTCTCTCTCTCTCTCTCTCTCTCTTTCTCTCTTTCTCTTTGTTTCTCTTTTGTAAAATGAGAGGAAAGTTCAAATTACAATGATTTAGTAACTGGCGTTTGAGATGAGTTGACTTGAGGACACCAGAGTTCACACAATTTTATTCACATAACTGAGATGCAGAACTAAAAGCATTAAGAAAAAATTTGACTCAACTAAGAAATTTGAGATGTGTCCTCAAGTTGAGTCAACTCAAGAAAAGCCATGTAATCAGTTACTACATCATTTTGAGTTGAGCTGACCTCTAATTTTTTACAGTGTAACTCTCTCTTTCTCTCTCTGCATCTCTCTTTTCTCCCCCTCTCTTCCTCTTTCTCTCTCTCTCTCTCAGTCTCTCTTATTCTCTCTCCCCTTAAACATCAGTGGTCTGCTTTGGGGGCCACACTTCAGCTCCTCACTCTCACACCTACAGAACTACTTACAGGAGTTACTGAATAATCCATAGTAGTTCCTAATTAATGCAATGTGTTTACAGAATCATTTAAAATAATTACTAAATGATTTCTAGTAGTTACTAAATAATTACATTAATTCCTAAAATAAATTACAGCATTTACAGAATAATTCTTAACAATTCATAATAACTATTTAATACATTATAGTAGCTATGGAATAATTCATAGTAATTGGTAAATAATGTAATGTGGTTACTGAATCATTTGTAATAATTACTGAATAATTCATGATAATTATTTAATTATTTATATCAGTTACTAAATAATTCCTGGTAGTTACTGAAAAATTCATAATAATTAATACTTTAGTTACTGGACATTTCCTGAAAATTATTGAATAATTTATTCTAGATACTGAAAAATTCATAATTATTACAGAATAACTGATAATAGTTAAAGAAAAATTCATAGCAGTTATTAGCAAAATGTTAGTTACTAGTTGTTGTTGTAGTTAGTTCTGTAGTTATTAGTATGTAATGTATACAAACACTAAATACTATAAACAATATAGTTTATGTTTTATGTGGAAAACAGACACAAAAAGAAAAAATACTGGGATAAAAACATATGTGGTCTCAGACATTTGCACAGTGCTTTATATATTACAGCATAAATTAAGGCCCTTTTTTTTTTGTCTGGACCTATAGGCTTGAAATTTTACTCCCCTGGACCCTCTGTGTGATCGATATCAGGTCAGGCATGGCCTGCAGAGCCTTGTGTGAGGTCACTCAGGGCTGGAACTGCAGCTGCAGGCCAAACTCCTACATCGCAGAGCTCCTGGAGACACACTGACTCATCCTCCGTCATCACTATAAATAAACAAAACACTCCTTTTAATTTCCTCTTTATCTTAGACTCACAAATGGCAGGTTTTGTTCTTGCTGTGTTTGTTATAAACAAGTCATAGAACACAGTGAAATGGTCTTTACATAGTCTTCTGAAGAGTCAGAAGGGATATTTTTGGGACTATATTTATTATTGACCTTGTCATTAAACTACCACAGAAGAGCCAAAGAGCAACAGCTTATTAGAGTTTAGTGTTTATCTTGCTCAAACACTTACAATGTTATTGTCGTTTATCTGTAGAGGCAACTAAGGAAGAAGCCCCCCTTAAAGCTGGACTATGTACATTTTGGGGATTTGGAGACCTCTCTGGTTTAAAGGTGTAACTGCATGCAAAGTGTGGAAAAGCATTTTGTAAGTAAGTGATCCTTATTAGTCCCACAACGGGGAAATTTCAGCTCCGTATTTAACCCATCTGAGCAGTAAAAACCACACACACACTAGGGGGCAGTGAGCACACTTACCTGGAGCGGTGGGCCCAGGGAGCAGTTGGGGTTAGGTGTCTTGCTCGAGGGCACTTCAGTCACGTTCTATTGGCTCAGGTGGTCGAACCACCGACCTTCCGGTCACAAGGCTGGGTCCCTGAATCGATGTAGAAGTAGATGTAGGTTTTGCCATGGGGTTAACGTCAGGGTCAGGGATAGGTTTAATAAAAATCTTTCACACAACGTGATCTGTCTCGGATTCCTGGGTATTGAAGTCTTTTACTAAGATGGAGTCCGGGTGCACGTGGTCCGTCCGTCTCCCCGAGCACTCTGGGAGATGAAGTCCGACTCCCCCATCGACTGCGTGACAATTTAGTTGAATGTAAATTAAAGATATACTGAGCATTTATAAAGTGTTACCAAAACAACTTACACAGTTCAGCTTTTAGAATAATAGGCACTTAGGTTTAAACTAAACCATCTGCGCTTAAGTTTAGTATTTTTGTCATTTTGTTTAAACATTTTAACAAAGCAATAGCATATATTATTTAATATTTAATTAATAATGGGGTGATGATTACTGAACAGCAATAATGTCTTGCATTTATGCTTATTTTACTTCTTTAACAATATTGGCTGCTAGAAATCTGTATCAACCAAATACTGTATTCCATTGCTGTCCTGGTTGCTGCCTCAGTGACTGCTCTGCTTGTATATACTAGGCTATCTGTTAATATATCATAGTATGCTACATCCTGCTGGGCACAGCTCCACATGCTCCCAGTATTGTGTCCTGCCTGTGCGCTGTTTTGTATTTATTGTAAATCTTTTGTATTTATTTCACTGTATTGTTTTGCACTTGTGTCCATGTGTTGGTCCTGGAGGAATGCTGTACTTGTATAGAGCTGAAATGACAATAAAACCTCTTATGCCTTGACAACTGAGCTGCAGAACTAATGTTATGCACTAACTCCAGTGAATAACTTCATCTTCATGATGAAAGTCCAATAATAGTTTATGGAATAGTTTATGGTGAAGAGCTAAGGATAGTCTTTAGCCGTATGTTTGGGGGGTTTCTCACCCCAAAGATCTTACATGATGTTATCACTTCTAAAGAAAAGTTTTCTTTTTTGTATTGAGACTTTAAAAAGTGTCAAAAATGGTTTTCATTCCACAAAACTAAGACATGGGACAAGACGTTTATATCAGATTCATGAAAAATCTCCTTTTTGACTTGCAAATTCAACTGTATTGTAGTGGGTAACACCTCTGCCTTCTACGCTGTAGACTGGGGTTTGATCCCCCCCGGGTAAGAACCCTGCACTAGAACAATAAGAGTCCTTGGGCAAGACTCCCAACACTGCCTTCACCTTCCTACAGTGGGGCAAAAAAGTATTTAGTCCGCCACTGATTGTGCAAGTTCTCCTAGTTAGAAATATGAGAGAGGTCTGTAATTTTCATCATAGGTACACTTCAACTATGAGAGACAAAATAAGAAAAAAATATCCATGAAATCACATGGTAGGATTTTTAAAGAATTTATTTGTAAATTATGGTGAAAAATAAGTATTTGGTCACCCACAAACAAGCAAGATTTCTGGCTCTCACAGACCTGTAACTTCTTCTTTAAGAAGCTCTTCTGTCCTCCACTCTTTACCTGTATTAATGGCACCTGTTTGACCTCGTTATCTGTAAAAAAAAAAAAAACCCTCAACCATGTCAAGACCAAAGAGCTGTCGAAGGACACCAGGAAGAAAATTGTAGACCTGCACCAGGCTGGGAAGAGTGAATCTACAATAGGTAAGCAGGTTGGTGTGAATAAATCAACTGTGGGAGCAACTGTAAGAAAATGGAAGACATACAAGACCATTGATAATCTCCCTCGATCTGGGGCCCATGCAAGATCTCATCCTGTGGGGTCAAAATGATCATGAGAACGGTGAGCAAAAATCCCAGAACTACACAGAGGGCCCTGATGAATGACCTGCAGAGAGCTGGGACCAAAGTAACAAAGGCTATCCTTAGTAACACACAATGCTTAAGCCAGTACATGTCCAGGCCCATCTGAAGTTTGCCAGACAGCATATGGATGATCCAGAAGAGGATTGGGAGAATATCATGTGGTCAGATGAAACCAAAATAGAACTTTTTGGTAAAAACTCAACTCATTGTGTTTGGAGGAAGAAGAATGCTGAGTTGCCTTCCAAGAACACCATACCCAGTGTGAAGCACGGGGGTGGAAAAATCAGGCTTTGGGGCTGTTTTTCTGCAAAGGGGACAGGACAACTGATCCGTGTTAAGGGAAGAATGAATGGGGTCATGTATCGTGAGATTTTAAGCCAAAACCTCCTTCCATCAGTGAGAGCATTGAAGATGGAATGTGGCTGGGTCTTCCAGCATGACAATGATCCCAAACACACTGCTTGGGCAATGAAGGAGTGGCTCCCTAAAAAGCATTTCAAGGTCCTGGAGTGGCCTAGCCAATCTCCAGACCTCAACCCCATAGAAAATTTGCGGAGGGAATTGAAAGTCTGTGTTGCCCAGCGACAGCCCCAAAACATCACTGTTCTAGGGCCAAAATGGGCCAAAATGGGCCAAAATACCAGCTACAGTGTGTGCAAACCTGGTGAAGACTTGCAGAAAATGTTTGACCTCTGTCATTACCAACAAAGGTTATGTTCCAAAGTATTGAGTTGAACTTTTGTTATTGACCAAATACTTATTTTCCACCATAATTTACAAATAAATTCTTTTTTTTTTCTCATTTTGTCTCTCATAGTTGAAGTGTACCTATGATGAAAATTACAGACCTCTCTCATCTTTCAAAGTAGGAGAACTTGCACAATCAGTGGCTGACTAAATACTTTTTTGCCCCACAGTATGTAAAATCAAATTGTAAGTCGATCTGGATAAGAGCATCTACTAAACACTGTAAATGTGAACAAATGCTCAACAGAGTTTCTCTACTTGCTTCTATGAGCGAGTAAAAAAATAATATCTTAAAGTATGCCATGCTTTTGTTATCATTGGCAGTAACTGCAAAGCCTAAGGGTCTAATTAAGGATTATTTTCAGCACTCTTAGTGTACAGAGACATTTCAGTAGCTTTGTGGCTTCAAAAACTTTTGCATAAGGTAAATAGTGGGTTTGTTTTTTGTCAAACATGTCCAGCTTTGGTCATCATATTGCTAATGAAGCTCTTGAACCTAGACAGGCCTAAAGTGCTCCATTGAAAGTGTTATTGGTAAGTTTCTCCATATAAACTTGTCTGTTAAATGAATAAATGCAAATCTCCATTTGGCTTTGCTGTAACTCTTAGGCACTGCCAAAACCAACAGGCACTGCCAAGACTCTTCTCTGCTAGATCCCAGAACATTTGAACTCTTTGGGTAGATATTGACTTTGCCTAGACAGCCAGAACTGGCGCTGTCTTTATTGAGAACACTTTAATTTTTCCATCTTTTACATCCCTAATAAGATGTGCCTGGAGTCTGCAGTAAGCAGCTTCAAAATATCAGTGCCATCATGGGCTGGAAGGGCTACCAAATAAATAAGCTGCAGGCATTGCGCAATTATACCAATGAAAGCTAGCATTTCATTGAATAGTCTGTGCACACCAGTGCCTTTGGTCTCCTGCAGTGCAATAGCTTACAAGCTTTCAAATGGACATCAGCTCCATATGCAAAAAGAATTTAGAGCAACTTCATCTTCTGCTTTGTGTTAAAGCATGATGTGATCTTAATATAACTGTGATACTTGTGTCAATTAAAACCATCTATGATAAAACAGATGGTTCTAATCCTGAAATCTGATGAGCTGCATTTGTATCTGTTATAAAATCCATGATATATGCACACCTATGACTGTCTCACAACTGAATTATGTGTCACTGCACCACATTGTGCTGTTAATGGAGTAAACACTTTCTATGAATGTCATGTTTGTAAACATCTATAAACACATTCTTAACATGTTATAAACCATTCACGAGGCATCATCAACATGGCTACAAAATGTTTATTAAATTGCATTAAACATCATAGCCATGCTCATTATGCATTATGAATTGTTAACAAAATGCATTATAAGTACTGTTATGTACAAATTATAAGAGCTCATAGGCTGCATTTGTCCAATCTAAGTAAAGTGTACTGTACTAAAGCCTCCTCCAGTGTTAAGAGTGGGGCTTCAAGTTGAAGTATTTACTGAAGGATTTACTGAAACAATAAAACATACAGGTAACACTTTCTATGAATGTCACCTTTGTAAGCATCTATAAACACATTTATAACATGTTATAATATATTCATATGGCATTACAAACATGGTTAAAATATTTATAAAAAAGAATTACACTGAATTACACTTTATACAGTATTATACTTTATACTTACAGTATGAGCTGCTATAATGTGTTATGTTAATAATTCATATTGTATAATAAGCATGTCTATAACATGTAATACATTTTTATAAATATTTATAGCCATGTTTATAATGCCTAATAGATGCATGCATTTGCAGGTTTGTAGATGCCGATGAATGTGTTTACAGATGCTTACAAAGGTGACATTCATAGTTACCAACATACACAATAAAGCTCATTACAGGCTTCAAATGTCAGAGTTTAAACTAGTGCTGCCATCAGTGTTTTACCCAATGTAGGAAAGTCAATGCACACCACTGTTAATGTGCACCACCGTTAGCCTGGCACTAACTTTACACTGCATAGCCAATAGAACGCCAGCAGAAATTAGTATTACTGTACTGTAGTATAGTGTTACAGAGTGAAGGTTACAGAGTGTTATTAATACTTGTAATGCGTTATAGTAACAATTCATAATGTATAATAAACATAGCTATCCCCACCTGGGCAAACACCCTACACTATACCAATGAGTCCTTGGGCAAGACTCCTAACACTGCCTTGGCCTGTGTTAAATGATCAAATTGTAAGTCGCTCTGGATAAGAGCGTCAGCGAAATGCCGTAAATGTAAATGTCATTCAGTGCACTTCATTTTCATAAGTATGTATAACCATGTTTATAATGCCTTTTGAATGCATTATAAGATGTTATAAATGTGTTTATAGATACTTACAAACATGACATTCATAGAAAGTATTACCGAATAATCCTTGACTCTCATGCTGCTCACATGGACCACTGAGTGTACTGGTGAAGTAAGAACCCATTTTTTGTTTAAACTGAGTGAGTGGCTGGCAACTTATGTTGTTACCTAGATCTAGGCTGGTCAGCTAGCTAACAGGCTAAAAGAGCCAACAGCATAAACAGCTCCATCATTAATATCACAGGCTTGAATTAATGTACTTATGGTATGATTAACTGTAAATAAAACCTGTCACTTGAATGACTTACACACTCAAATGTTTGTGTTTCAGTCAGAAGTGGCGTCAAACCCAGGCTGAAACCCAAACGGCTCCTTACTCCCTAAATAGTGTTCTAGCTATGAAAATCTAGAAATTCTAGCCTCTACAGACAAACATTCAGTATCCAGTATTTAAACTCCTATGTAGTGCACTATGAAGGAAGCAGGGAGCTGTTTGAGATTCAGCCCCAGCACGAGAACAGGGGCACCACTGGATTGGTGCTAAATACGACTTACGGGTTTAAATGGCTGCAATATAAAGAGATGGGTGACCGATGAGTTCTTCTCATTCGGTCCATGGTTGCTTGGCAATGATACCGCCCTCTAAAAGCACTACATTTCTTGATGAAGTACTTGTTTACGTTGATTAAGATCATTAATATCATATTTCATGTGAGTCTCCATTTTACAAAAGCAATCATCCACTTGAGGCTGTGCACTACTGTGATTATATTATAGGGAATGGAGTTTTAGGAACTAAGAACGCCCTACCTGTGATAAAATCACAGTAACGCATGGCCTCTCTTGGCTTATTGCTTTATTAACACTTACACTTTATTAACACTTTACTGTAACCATCCCACCATCCCAAGCTTCACCCCCCTCCACCCCACCAAACCCCCCACCGTCTCAGAAAAGAATTGTATCGCTGTTGTCAGAACAAAAACTTATATCTCTGAACTGACAACTTTACAGGAGAAGGAAAAAAACTACTTTAGTTTTAATGTAAGTCAATGGAACCAGAATTTTTTCCAAGTAATTTTGGGCCGTTTCTCTCAGTTCATCCTTCATGAACTTTACACACAATGTAAAGGGGAACAGGTATTTTCAAATTGTATTAAAAAACTGTAAAATTACAAAAATGGAGATATGAGGTTTTGTCCCAAACAGAGAAATATATAACATTTTGCTTTAATTTTAGAATATGCAGACTACAGGCCTTCAAGTGATCAAAGAAAGAAATGTAGCATGTTAGCACGTTAGACATCCTTCTCATAAAAGGAACATATTTCACGTTTGGTGTTCATCAGTTTCAGCCCTTGTGGGTCATTCGAAATTCCATCCATCCATCCATTTTCTTTCTCTCTGTCAGGGTCGCAAGGGGGTGCTGGAGTCTATCCCAGTAGTCATCGGGCGGAAGGCAGGATAAACCCTGGACAGGTCGCCAGCCCATCACAGGGCAGTCTGAAACCAGGTCACAAAGGTGGCTTAAAAAATGCTTATAATGTTAGCCACAGCACGAAACCTCGGTATGTACATTTCCCTTCTGATTCTCTGAATTTTCTTTCTTTATCCTGTTTCAGAGTCGCTTGTTTCCAACATTTGAGCACCATTTTAATATGGAACGATATTCGAGGTTTAACTTTGGAATTTGTATAAAACAGATTCACATTTGTTTCTAATATCATTTTTTAAAATGATATTATTTTAAAAATTGTCATGTTGCAGAGATTTTTGTCACAGGTGTTTTCAGGACTCTTACATTTTTTACACAGTATTTTAACTGTATTTGGGTCGAGGCTCATCAGAGAGGAAGTATCTGAAGGCCTGAGAAGGCGAGTCACACTAGCTCACTATATTTCATTAATTTAATAATAATTTTGTTTATCAGGCAGCTCATAACTTCCGTGTCACTGGTGTTATGTGCTTTAATTGCTGGGTAATTACAATTTTGTCAAAATAATGCCATATTATAATTTTTATTACTGATTATAAATAGTCACCTGATGGTCAATCAGTCAGCCAGTTTACAAAATCCTCAGTTTTAAACAGAATGTCACTGGAGTCGCCGTCACTGGTGTTACACCATATTCAACACCAGTGACTGTAAACTATGTTTGTAATTAAGCTCCTTGTTGCATAAATGATACTAGGACATGTTAATGTTAAGATTGTTTAGTTTTGGGATGAAAGACACCGATTTTGTAAACGTATCCATCTGGATCCCCACTCCAGACGGACAATGACCCTTGTGTAAAAAGCGTATAGTCATAGAAATGAAGCAAGTTAGCATATTAGCCATCTGTTTCAGAAAGAACTCATATTTCAGAGTTTTTACAAACTTTACAGGTCAGGTACAAAAAATGTAACATGCAAGAAAACTAGCCTGTCACCCAATCCTCCCAGAGATAATCAGGTTTTAAGACAGGAGTATTCAGACTAGAGGCCTTCTGCAAAAACAGCTAGTGAGCAGCCGGACCCACTGTGTTAGCCCTCTGCGTCAGAAAGGTTTCAGTGAGTGCTCCATTTCTGTCTCTTACAATATCTCAAACATTTTAAATCCTTTGACTGGCAGGCGGCCAAGGCACTTCTCAAAGTCCCTCCATCAACAGCAGCTAAAGCAAGTTTCTGAGTGTGGAGATAATCCACCTGATTTTCTCCTCACTGCCTTATCACATTGTATGTGATCTAGTTTGTTCCTCTGCCAGTCAGTATCATTTCTCTACTGTACCGGAGGGTTTTTTTGAGAATATGATGGACTCTGTTGGGTTCTCAAGCCTCATGCTAACATTAGCCTTGCAGGTGTTCCACTTAAAGAATGAAGACACTCAAAGCTGCAATGGGTTTATGTTACGTGAAAAAGTACTGTAATCTAAGCAGTTACTTTCAAGAACTTTTAGTCCAGTATGAATGTGTGTAGTTTTACAGTCTGACAGTAATAATTGTGGAGTAATTTTAATCCAGTGTGAATCTGCAGCGTGTGGAGTTTTACAGTCTGATGGTAATAATTGTGGAGGGATTTTAATCCAGTGTGAATCTGCAGTGTGTGTAGTTTTACAGTCTGATGGTATTAATTGTGGAGTAATTTTAATCCAGTGTGAATCTGCAGCGTGTGGAGTTTTACAGTCTGATGGTAATAATTGTGGAGGGATTTTAATCCAGTATGAATCTGCAGTGTGTCACTGTTGGCTCCTCCCACTACTCCATGTGCTTTTTCTGTTTACTTTCTGATCATCCATGTGCCCCTTTGTTTTGATCTTCCATATGTGTTTTTTTTTCCATGTAGTCCGGCCCCTTGTTTCGTGACTCCACCCACGATTGTTTCCACCTGTCCCTCATCATCCCTGTTGTATTTAAGCCCTGTGTTTGCCCGTTGTCTTTGCTGGTCTTTGTTGTTTGGATGTTTGTAGTGTTTGATTCTTGTTTGAGGTTCTGTGTTTCTGTTTGTCATGTTTGATCTGCATTCTCTCCATTTTGGCTGTTTGAACCTGGACCGTTTTACAGTCTGATGATAATAATTGTGGAGTGATTTTAATCCAGTATGAATCTGCAGCGTGTGGAGTTTTGCAGTCTGACGGTAATAATTGTGGAGTAATATTAATCCAGTATGAATCTCCAGTGTGTAGTTTTACTGTCTGACGGTAATAATTGTGGAGGGATTTTAATCCAGTATGAATCTCCAGTGTGTAGTTTTACTGTCTGACGGTAATAATTGTGGAGGGATTTTAATCCAGTATGAATCTGCAGTGTGTGTAGTTTTACAGTCTGACAGTAATAATTGTGGAGGGATTTTAATCCAGTGTGAATCTGCAGTGTGTAGTTTTACAGTCTGATGGTAGTAATTTTGGTTTTAATCCAGTATGCAATATATATTCATAAGTTTTTCAGTTTAATTTGTGTGCAAGGGTCGAAGTTTCTCAATATAGTATAATATAATATAAAACCCTTTAGGAAATCTGGATGATATTCTAGATTTTACATAGGATTGAATGTTAAGGGACATTAAAACTTGCCTTTTCACAACCTATAAAAAAACCACTCATGAGAAAGGAATGTAATTTTGTAATATTATAATGATTATATTATATAAGGTAAAATGTAGCTGCTATCAGCAAGTAAGCTGTTTTCCAACTGCTTTACATATTGTACAATTTTACATTATTCATCTTGCATATTAACCTAGGTTATTGTGAAGATGATATCAGTGTTTAAAATGTACTTTTTCTTTATTTACACTACCCAGCCTCCACTGCTAAAGCTAACCCAGCTATAATAGTCTTCTACTTGATATTTTCTCATGCTAAATTAAAAAATGTCTCATTATCATCCAACAGGTTACAACCAGGTCAGCTACTTCCAGGCAGCTTTCGTTTGGGGTGACTGCTGCACTGACACTGCAGCATTTTCACTGTGGCTGTGTCCTCTGAGGCTGGACTGGGTCAGAGAGCTTTTTCTGCAGTGTTCAGAGACAAAGCTGCTGAGGCTGAACAAGCCTAACAAAGGCTCCACCACTCCAGCACACAAAGCTGCAGCCAGGACAAGCAAAGGAACGACCAAAATCTGCTACATAATAAAGTAATATGAGGAAAGACATAAACGGCAGCAGTGGCTCGCTACAGGGGAGGCTGTTTCATCACTGTGCAGACTAATTCATCACGTAGCATGTAGCGTTGGCGGCTCCAGAGCTATTTGTTTTTTTACAGCCATTATTTAAGTGTATTTTTTTGGGGGGGGATAATGAAATTGGTCTCTTTGCATGCTTTAGGGTGAGTTATATTTGCATACAAATAGGCTTTCCCCCAACTGTTTAACAAAGTGAAGTTGCACTGGGGAACTACACGCCCCACTGCGCCCTCTCCCAAGCTAGCAATATTGAAGGGCTGTAAACGCCGCCATTACTCTGGGTGAACTTGACAAAGTTGTTGTTGAGGATGACCTCTCGCTGAGCGTGAGATACGCTTACAGGGAGCTAAAGGCTCCATTTCGACGGAAACTTTCTCCTGTTTCTCCGAGAGGATACTTTAGTTTACGATCTAAAGGAGGGCTAATAACCATGGCAACCACGGATGAGGCAATAGCACCCAACAAAGTTAGCCCTGCGTGACACAAAGGCATGTGAGCATTCGGCTGCTTTGTAAAGGACCAATTTCCGAGATGGCAGCCTTATCCCCCTTATGTAATTATAGGCTGCCTCGAGGAGACGGAAACTATAGACACACTCTGGAGAATGTACCCCCGATGTATAAGCCACATTCTTATTCTCCAAAATCAGAGCAGGACAATGTCGTGTCCTTCACTTTTCACTGCTGTTTGGGAAAAAACTCCCAAGACCAAGATTTTCTTGTGTGTTAACGTGACCAACACATCACAATGGGTATATGCACTCAGCAATTTACACTCACAGTGTATTTCATTGCTGTGCATGATACAAAACAAAGCAAAGCAAAAAACATACATTTCCATTGTCATGTGAGCACATATGCCACGTCTTGTGGACCACTTATAACGAATGGTCCAACAAAAATGCTCAGAATAAAATCTCTGTACCAAAGAACATTTGGTAAAACTTTCTATGAAAGTCAGGTTTGTAAGCATCTATAAACACATTTATAGCATGCTATAATGCATTCATGAGGTTTTTTCCATTATAAACATGGTTATAAAAATTAATTACACTGCATTACACTTTATAGCCATGTTTATTATATATCATGAATGGTTAATATAATGCATTATAAGCAGTGTTAATAACATGTTATACTGTCTGTGCCAAAGAAGTCAGTCCCAGCTTGGAGAGCGTAAAAGGCAAATATAAAGTTTGTTTACACCCTGAGATTTCCAGTATTTTATTTCTCAGTGCTGGGGTTGTTAAAGCTGCATCTTCAGGGGTTCAATCCTGAATATTCTGATGCTCCAAACTGGCCGTTCAGAGAATCACTGCTACAGCGAGCTTTTCTTACCCAGTGCCTCACTTTAAATATTACATCACAGCAAAACACTACTGATGGCAGCACTAGTTTAAAGCCTGTAATGAGCTTTATTGTGGATGTTTTAGTGTTTCAGTAAATCCTTCAGTAAATACTTCACTCTTAACACTGGAGGACGCTTTAGTACAGTACGGTTCACTTTACTTAGAGCGGACTAATACAACTTATGAGCTCTTATAATTTGTTATGAACAGTAGTTATAATGCATTAAGTTAACAATTCACAATGCATAATAAGCATGACTATAATGTGTAATGCATTTTCATAAAATACTGATAGTGATGTTTATGACACCTTATGAATGGATTATAACACGTTATGAATGTGTTTATAGATGCTTACAAACATGACATTCATAGAAAGTGTTACCGAGTATTTCTGCCTTCTACTGTGAATTAAACAATTTAGAGATTCCATTTTTTTGTTTTGTAAACAGTGATGACTCACTGTTTTGGCTGTGTACTCCAAGCAGATTGGATTTTCACACTTATTCTTAGTGTAAATGCTGCCATCATTCAGGCACAAAGCAAAAACATGGTATCTTAAATAAAGTCCAATGATCTTAAATAAATAATAAATGTTCTCTCAAAGCTACAACAGGTCTGATTGTGCACCTTAAATCAATTTTTCCATGTGAAAAGTTGGTTTTTGTACCTTTTCATAACCGAATGTTTTAAAACAGAGCAGTAGAATAAGAGCCTGGAGGCGAGGCGGGGTGTGTGGAGTCAGTACAGCTTAGAACAGATAATTTCAGTGGATTATGGTTAATTTATGTTCCCTGACTAAAGATAGTGAGATGAACATTTATGGCATTTGGCTGACGCTCTCATCCAGAGCGACAATTCAATCATTGTACACAGGAAGGTGAAGGCAGCGTTAGGAGTCTTGCCCAAAGACTAATGTAGGCTGACCCATGTGGGGATTGGACCCCAGTGTACAGAAGGCGGAGATGTTACCCGCTGCACTAACCAACCACTGAGGGTCCTACCCCAGTGACAAGAGTGGCACTGTTACATATAGAGTATACTGCTATGTATAACAGCAGAAGTTGGCTGTTTTGTGGCTATGAAGTATAATTCACTTTTATAAATATTTATAGCCATGTTCATAATGTTCTTTGAATGTATTATAACATGTTATGAATGTGTTTATAGATGCTCATAGACATGGTAGAGTAAAGCACTGTCCTGGCTCTAATAGTCATGGTCCACCAATGTGAAAACATTATTACAATATCAATATTTCTCAAAAATTTTATTTCACATTATTCATTTTTCAAAATTTTGTTCTTCCAGCCCTGCTTTTCATTTAGTTTCTGAATCAGGTACGCAGCCACAAACAGACACACAATATTAATGGCAAAGTCATTTTCAAACAACAAATGGCAGGGAACTGTAATAAGAACCAGGGGCTACAAAACTGCTATTAATATTTCATACCGCTAATTACCCAGTAAATTATATACAACACAAGCACAAAACGAATAAAAGCGCATCGACTGAGCGGTAACCTTATAGCAGGCCTGCTTCTGTGATGAACTGATTGGATTTTTGTTTAGACACAGGGGCTGTTTTGGCTGGACTGCTAAATCTCTCTCTCTCTCTCTCTCTCCCTCTTTCTCTCTGAAAGTCTGTCTTGTCTTATTATCTCTCTTACATACTCTTCTCTTTTTGTTTAGAGGTATAAATGTTTTTGGCTCTTGTTTTGAGCTTTTTTTGGATGTCGGTGAATAAGACAGTAATTTCTGAAGCCGTGCCTAATGCCATCAATAAATAGCTTTCATGCATGGTTTCCCATCAACACGAGGCGCAGTTGATACGGTGGAGACGACTCCATCACTACAGGCACTTAGCTTTCAGCTCTGACAGGGCCAGGCACGGAGTGACAGGATGCTTTAACAGCTAATGTTGGGCTTTCCAGTCATATTTGGAACATTTCTGCATGTTAAAAGGGCTTTTGACTGATTGGCTTCCGACTGCACTCAAAATATTTTGTCCACTCTAAAACCATTTACTACATGTGGTGACAAGCAGTTTTAAAGGTTGAATTCAAGTCAAATTCTTGCAAAATAGAAATGAAGATAAATAAAGAAAACGTCATAATTCCATGTTTTAAATTAATACCGCTCTTTTCCATCTTTTGGAAAATGCAAGGTCATAACGCTACAGATCTTCCCCAAAAGTTTCAGTAGTGACAGTATTACCTCATTCTAAACAGACCTCAAAACTTAGCCAGTACCTGACTAGAAAACACAGCTTTGAGCAGCTGTTACATGCAGAAAATCATCATATTTTTAATAATTGCAGAAAATGTGTGTTTTGGTTGTGACAATTCTTAACATTCCACACTGATTTTTAGACTTTGAGACAGTATTACTTCACAACAATGGGATCTTACTACTTACCATGTAGTCTTGAGGGACAAGGATGCAGTTTCACTTCCTGCTCTACAATAAGACTCCGTATATCAAATAAAACTCTGTTTCAGGAGTGACATGAAAATATTGGAGAGAATATTGGAAAGTTTTTTTGTTTTTTTTGTTTAAAAATTTTTGTTAATGAATTAATGATAAATCTTTTAAATCTTTAATTTGTGTGTATTTAATTTTTTAGTATCTTAATTTGGGTTTAAATAGATTATAACTGTAATGCTGGAGAGAGATGATGAGGTGGACGCACATGCCGAGAGAAGCAAAATTTATTAGGGTCAAATCCAGATTCAGGGTCTAAACAATCCAGGGTAACTCAGCCAACATGGAGAGAATGATGGACAGACATAACTAAAAGGAACACAGAGTAAACACAAAAATAGAGACTAGGAAATATAATGGAGGCCAGAAGATACGACACCAAACAATACAATAAAAAGACCTTCCACCTAACAGGGGAAAACACAGGGCTTAAATACAGGAACAATGAAGGTTAACAAGAAACAGGTGGTTAACAAGACATAGGTGAGAACAATCAAGGGCAGAGTCTGGAAACAAGGAAGCAGGACAGGGAGGAATCAAAACAAGAATGCACATGGACAAGACCAAAACGTAAATAAAAGCACATGGAGGACTGGGAGGGGCCAATTGTGACAAAAACATAATCCTTGGAAATATGATCTGAATACTTGTTTTTCATTGTGGGATGGCAATTTATACTAATTTGTATCATATGTACAGTCAGTGGTTCTGTAACTGTAGCCTCTTGCTGTCATTCATACAGCTTGTGGATTCTTGTTACAGTAGAGAATCTCGAGGGGAGCTGGAGCTCCATATAGCTATTGTTTTTGTTAGTTTGTTGCTTATTGATTTATCCATAGTTGTCCTGTAAGCAGTATCCAACTCAGTCTGCTTAAGATGTTGAAGCTTAAAGATGTTAAAAGCCATGTAAAAGCCTGTGTCTGCATGATAGGCTACAAACACAGGTTCTATCCCAGTAATGCACAGCATGCTGCAGCTGGGCTTCAGCCTGCACTACTACAGATGGATCAAAAGCAAATAAAATAAAATCACATTTATTGTCACATAAAATTTGCACATGTGTACAAACACATACACGCAATATATAAAATTTAAGACAATATAGAGAAATTTACAGTATGTACACAAGATTTAAGTACTTATGATTATAGTAAGGTGGCAGTGATTGTGATAGTAATATGAAACATCAGGTATAAAGCAGTTACAATTATTTAAATTAAGTTAGTGTCCCTCTGAGTTATTACACACACAATTGTTATTATTGCACATATGAACAGTTTGGTATTGAGTTTTGTGAATCACACACTGAGGGAGGAGTTATGGAGTTTGATAGCCACAGGTAAGAATGACTTCCTGTGGCGCTCTGTGGTGCATTTCGGTAGAGTGAGTCTTAATCTGAATGAGCTCTTGTGTCTCATCACTGTGTCGTAGAGTGGGTGGGAGCCATTATTCATAATGGCCTTCAGCTTAGACAGCGTCCTCCTCTCCGACACGGCCGTCAGTGAGTCCAGCTCCACACCCACAACATCACCGGCCTTGCGGATCAGTTTGCTGAGTCTGTTGGCATCTGCCACCCTCAGCCTGCTTCCCCAACATGCAACAGCATAGAGGATAGCACTCGCCACCACAGACTCATAGAAGATCCTGAGCACAGTCCGGCAGATGTTGAAGGACCTCAGGCGCCTCAGAAAATAGAGACGACTTTGGCCTTTCCTGTAGAGGGCATCAGTGTTCTTAGCCCAGTCCAGTTTATTGTCAATATACACACCCAGATATTTGTAATCATCCACAGTGTCCACACTCGGGTCCACCACCAGTTCCTTTGTCTTTGTCACATTGAGCTGCAGGTGGTTCCGCTCGCACCATGCGACAAAGTCCTTCACCGTTGCCCTGTACTCATCCTCATTATCCTTGCTGATACATCCAACTATTGCAGAGTCATCAGAAAACCTCTGGAAATGCGCTGGAGAAGTAAAAAAACATGACCCTCACAGAGCTGGCTGGCTTATCCAGGTGAGCGTAAACTCGGTTGAGCAGGTAGATGATGGCGTCTTCAACTCCCAGGTGGGGCTGATAGGCAAACTGGAGGGGATCTAGAAAAGGCTGGACTATGGGTCGGAGCTGATCCAAGACGAGCCTCTCCATGGTCTTCATGACATGAGACGTCAGTGCCACTGGCCTGTAGTCCTTGGCGTCACTGGACCTGAAGCTGAAGCATTCCATTCCAGACCTCCCTCATGTTTTTCCACTCCAGCTTCCTCCTATATTTGTTCTTCGCATCCTTGATAGCTGTCCTCAGTTCCCTCTGGATTGTTCTCACCTCCACCCTGTCTCCAGCTCTGAAGGCCCTCTTCTTCTTGTTGAGGAGAGCCTTAATGTCCTTTGTTACCCATGGCTTTTTGTTTGGGTAACATTTAACAGTCCTGGTAGGGACAGTGGAGTGCACACAGAACTTAATGTCGTCCGTGATGCACTCTGTGAGCCCGTCGATGTCCTCTCCGTGTGGCTCACAGAGTGCAGACCAATCAGTAGCCTCAAAGCAATCCTGCAGTGCCTCATTCTCCCCAGACCATCTCCTCACTATCCAATTTGTCACAGGCTGACTCTTCACCAGTGGCACATAACAGGAGCTGAGGTGTACCAAGTTGTGGTCTGACCTACCCAGAGGGGGGAGGGGGGAGCAGCGGTATGTGTCCTTAACATTAGCATACAGCAGGTCCAGTGTTCTTTCCTCTCTGGTGGGACAGTCCACATACTGCGTGAAGTGTGGTAGTGCCTTGGCCATAGCGACATGGTTAAAGTCACCCGATATGGTGATAAAGGCACTCGGGTGTTGCGCTTGGAGACGTGCTGTAGTTGAATAAATGACGTCACTTGCCGACGTCGGGTTGGCAGAGGGGGGAATGTAGATAGTCACAATGATGGCATGCGAATACTCGCATGGTAAATAACATGGCCTGAGTCCGACAGCCAACAGCTCAATGTCCGGGCAACAGGTACGTTCCTTGATGGTAATGTGACCAGGGTTACACCAGCGGTTATTAGCTAGCACAGCGAGCCCACCTCCTTTGCGCTTACCACTCTCGGTGCAGCCCCGGTCGGCCTGAACAGTCTGGAAGCCATTGATGGAAACATGGTCATCCGGGATGTCCTGGTGTAGCCATGTCGCCGAAAAGCACATTAGACTACACTCCTGGTACTCCCTCTGACTCCTGGCTAGTGCTGTTAGCTATTAGCCAGCGACCTCACGTTGCCCATGATGACGGAGGGGAGACGCGGCTTATATCCGTTCTTCTCCATGAGCCTCCGCCATCTCTCCCTCGCTTTCCCTGTGCGCTGGTTTATGATGATTAATTAACTCACATCAACAACATATCAGTGAAGTAGCAAGAGTGAAACATCTGAATTAATTGAAGTTTATTTTGTAGATTTTCTGTTGATACATTACAATAATTGCATTATTTTAAGTAGAAGTGTTTTTAATGTTTCTTCCATTACGCAAAACCTAAACTTACCCTAATCCTAAACCTAACCTTAACCTAATTCCAAATCCTAACTCTCACCCTGGCCATAATCCCAACCCTAACCTTAACCTCAACCCAACGCCTAATCCTAATCCTCAAACTGGCCATAAACCTAAGCCTAACCTTAACCTCAACCCAATGCCTTATCCTAGTCCTCATCCCGGCCATAATCCTGACCCTAATCTTAACCTCAAACTAACACCCAATCCTAATCCTCACCCTGGCCATAATCCTAACCCTAACCATAACCTTAATTTAAATCCTAACTCTCACTCTGGCCATAATCCTAACCTTAACCTCAACCTCAACCCAACACCTAATCCTAATCCTCACCCTGACCATAATCCTAACCTTAACCTCAACCCAATGCCCAATCTTAATCCTCATCCTGGCCATGATCCTAACCCTAACCTTAACCTCAACCCCTAACCTTAACCTCAACCCAACACCCAATCCTAATCCTCACCCTGACCATAATCCTAACCCTCATATTTTACTGAAATTTTGACATGTTACTGAAAGTGTTTGTTTCATCTAAAAGGACCATGAAAAATAAAGTGTCACCATCAGGGTAACATGTTAATGTTGACAGCACAAATGTTAATACTGTCCACCCTCAGCCACCTTGACCACGTGTCCAGAGGCCTCCGGGCTCGTCCGGAGCGACTCGGCTGTGCTGAAGTCGAGCTGATGAAGGTTAACGTGAGAGTGCAGCAGCAGAAGCGCAGTGATCGTTAGCAAACAGCAGCGTGTTGCTAATTGCGTGTGAAGTGTTTGAGCGGGGCTGCTGTAGTGTGTTTTTCCACGTCTCTTCCTATAGCGCGTCTCTTTGATCGCTGTGACACAGATGGATAGTGATATTAATCACACAGACACAGCGGCTTATACAGCTCTGTGAGCACAGTGAGCGAGTGAGTGAGTGAGCGAACAGCGTTTTAGCTTCGTTTATTCATGATGCTCTCTTGAAGTTGTGCTCATTATGTAAATTTGATATTTGATGTCTCTAATTTGAGTAATGAAAACAATTAAAAAAACCCAAAGTTTATGCTGCTGTCGCTTCATGCTGTGAGATTTCAGCACAATTTCACACAGAATTTGAAGGCATTACGGTGAGCGAGAGCAGCTCTGTTAGATTTCATTTGAGCGAAGTTTTGAGGAAAGCCTCGACTGCATTAACCCCTTCAAGGCAATTAATAATGTGATTTCTTAGTGCTGTTGTTGCGTTTATGTGATGTGTAAATAATGTGATTTACTAAAGTCAAAAATGCTGAGATTGTTATTTAAAAAGAAATTATATGAATAGGAATATTAATCAGCAGATGCTGAGGCACATAGTGCACAGAGGTCGCCAACTTTCTGTAAAGTCAGTCACTACAGACCTCCAAACTTCATGTGGCCTTCAGATCAGCTCAAGAACAGCGTAGAGAGCTTCATGGAATGGGTTTTCATGGCTGAGCAGCTGCATCCAAGCCTTACATCACCAAGCGCAATGCAAAGCGTGGAATGCAGTGGTGTAAAGCGCCGCCACTGGACTCCACTAGAGCAGTGGAGACGTGTTCTCTGAAGTGACCAATCACGCTTCTCTGTCTGGCAATCCGATGGGCGAGTCTGGGTTTGGCGGTTGCCAGGAGAACAGTGCTTGTCTGACTGCATTGTGCCAAGTGTAAAGTTTGGTGGAGGTGGGATTATGGTGTGGGATTGTTTTTCAGGAGTTGGGCTCGGCCCCTTAGTTCCAGTGAAAGGAACTCTTAATGCTTCAGCACCAAGAGATTTTGGACAATTTCATGCTCCCAACTTTGTGGGAACAGTTTGGGGACGGCCCCTTCCTGTTCCAACATGACTGTGCACCAGTGCACAAAGCAGGTCCATAAAGACATGGATGAGCGAGTTTGGTGTGGAAGAACTTGACTGGCCTGCACAGAGTCCTGACCTCAACCCGATAGAACACCTTTGGGATGAATTAGAGCAGAGACTGTGAGCCAGGCCTTCTCGTCCAACATCAGTGTCTGACCTGACAAATGTGCTCCTGGAAGAACAGTCAAAAATTCCCATAAACACACTCCTAACCCTTGTGGAAAGCCTTCCCAGAAGAGGTGAAGCTGTTATAGCTGCAAAGGGTGGGCTGACATCATATTAAACCCTATAGATTAAGAATGGGATGTCACTCAATTTCATATGTGTTTGAAGGCAGACAACCGAATACTTTTGGCAATATAGTGTACACATAATAAAGTGTGTACGTAAGTATGGTATTGATGTGTAACAACAGCAACTTAACTTTGGTAAATTTTCCGCTTTATTGTAACCACCAGCCTTTTGTCGTTTGACTCACCCATGAATTTGATGAGCCTGTTCGAAACAGCAGTTCTTTTTCTGCCACTGCTCACAACCCATTGATTTAGCTCAGCATTACTGAAATCTTTTGAGGGATGAACAATCACAGCAATATTGACGCATTCGCGAGTGATAAATCATGCCAGTGTTTAAAGGAGCTGAATTTGAAAGTGTGTGCCATGGAAGGAGTCGACACAGTGTGCAATATTTTACTTCACTACATTTTGTTATGAAATATGTTGAAAATATGAATGATTTTTCTTGATAGGTCTCTACAGATCGTCTTATGAACATATTTAAAATGTGGAAAGAATAAAAAAGGAGCAGGATCAAATCCAGGAGGTGCCGGATCCAGATCTGGCTTGTTCCGGCACAAATTAAGTGAAACTGAAGACGGTTCAGGCGAATTTCTGTGACTTTGCAAATTTGAGACTCAAACGAACACCCTTCCATTTGCACTAATACAGACACATATGCATACACAGTCCTATATGCTCTATCCATCCCTCCCTCTCTCTCTCTCTCTCTCTCTCTCTCTCTCTGCAGGAGTGCTGATAAACAGCTCTGAGTTCAGCCGGAGTTCAGCTCTTCTCTGAGAAAAGAGGTGAAACTGTTTCCTAAGGATTGTAAAGCCTTTCTGTCAGCGCACAAACTACCACATCTTCATTTTCCCTCTTCTACTCGTTCCTGGACAGTTATGGAGAAATAAGGCTGAAGATTCAAGAGTTTGTCACACACACAGAGAAACATGTAACATGAAAGTCTTAGTCTGCACTGCCTCCTGGACTACAGGTTACTAAGCAAACATATATCACTGATGTCTGAACAAAACCCTGTATCTCCAAACTGTAACTTTACAGGAGAAGCAAAAGCATACATTTCTTTTAATGTGAGTCAATGGAACCAGGCTTTTTTTCCAAATTATTTGGAAAAGGACAACAGGCGCTTTCAATATATCTCAAAAACTGAAAAAACAACAAAAATTGAGATACAAAGTTTTCTTCCAATAGCAGTGATTTTATATATATATAAGATTTTCTCAAAAGAGGCCCTGAATATTCTGTAATAACTCTTGCTAGGCTGAAGCAATCTGAACTAAACAAAGTCCATCGCAGGGCAGCCTGGGCCTAGCTTAGGTACATTGCGAAGTATTGCATCTCTGAGATTGTACCGAGCGTTTGTTATGACTACCTTGTTGCCTTGTTTGACCTTTGCCTGGATTACCCGTTTTTCGTCTTGTTGTCTTTGCCCCTTTGTACTTCCTCCTGTGTTGCAGCCACCGTGTTTAAATTATGCAGAAAGCTAAAAATTTACAAAAAATGGAGACACATTTTTCTTTGGACAGAGACAATAAATAAAATAATATACGGTCTTATCGTATAGAAGTGACTCACTGAGATAGTCACTGTATACATGTGTGCATTAGTAATTACAGTCTGTAATGCTCTGACAGCCATCTCATGAGTGAGAGGTAAGCGAATGGGAATTGGGGGCATTCTAGGACAACCTCATTGATTAGGTGCTTATATCAGTGGAGTGCTGGTCCAGCAGAGTGGACGAGATCCATTCAGATACATTTACAGATTTATTTCAAAGTGTTAGAGCATTTAAAGCATTTTAAAGGCCCAACAATTTTTCCATTAACACTGTTTCTTGTTGAAGTGATGGACAATTGGGTCAATTATAAACAACAAAGGAAAAGTGTGGTCAAGTTCTCAATGATAAGGACCCTTGAAACAGAACAATACGGTTGCCTCAGGTTGGTTCCTGTTCCAGAAGACAGTCTGAATTTCACAACAAAAACAAGAACATAAACATTTTGGATGTGATGGCTGGAGTTTGACACTTAAAACTTAAACTAGTGCAATGGTCATTATAGCTTTGCTTGTGTTGAGAAGAATAAGACAGCATGAGACGGAGGAAGAAAAGGAGGAGCACAAAGTATCTTCCAGTGGATCAATGTTCACTGAGCTCGAAAAATCTGATTTCTTTGACCACTCAAACATGCCGGGCAGTTCGGACTCATGTTTTTCCTTTACTGTCAACTCTGCTTTGTTTCCTTGTCTGTTGAATGTTTACCTGTAATGGTCAGCATTATTATTGACTCAATTTTCTGGCCTTTCTTGGCCTTGACTCATGTTTATTTCCTTCACTTTTTCTTCAGGACTGTTTTAACTGTCTGTACATACTATTATTTTAATCCTGAGAATAATTATTCTATATTATTAGCTACTAATGATTATTCATGATTGTTTGGTAATTGTTCAGTACGTGCTCACTGTACTAGTTGTATCTGCTCTGAAAATGCCAAACCTAAACATGTCCGAGTCGAGTCATGAGTCAGCTGGGTATGCATGTCAGTCAAGCACGCGTCTGTGATGAGTCATGAGTCAGTTAAGCACACATCTGTGATGAGTCATGAGTCAGTTAAGCACACATCTGTGATGAGTCATGAGTCAGTTAAGCACACATCTGTGATGAGTCATGAGTCAGTTAAGCATGCATCCATGTTGTGCTGGTCTGAGTGGATCAGACACAGCAGTGCTGCTGGAGTTTTTAAACACCTCAGTGTTGCTGCTGGACAGAAAATAGTCCACCAAGCAAAAATATACAGCCAACAGCGTCCTGTGACCACTGATGAAGGACTAGAGGAAGACCAACACAAACTGTGCAGCAGTAGATGCAGTCATCTCTGACTTTACAACTACAAGGTGGACTGACGAGGTAGGAGTGTATAATAGAGTGGACAGTGAGTGGACACAGTGTTTAAAAACTCCAGCAGCACTGCTGTGTCTGATCCACTCAGACCAGCACAACACACACTAACACACTGTCACCACGTCGGTGTAACTGCAGTGCTGAGGATGATCCACCACCCAAATAGTATCTGCACTGTGAGGGTCCATGGGGGCCCTGACCACTGAAGAACAAGGTAACAAAGTATCAGAGAAACAGATGGACTACAGTCTGTAACTGTAGCACTACAAAGTGCAGCTATACACTAAGTGGAGCTAAAAAAATGGACAATGAACGTAGAAACAAGGAGGTGGTTATAATGTTGTGCCTGATCGGTGTTCTGTTGTTCCTTCCTGGGACATCCTCACTCTGCCCTAACTTGTGAAGGTACACCATCATTATATAATGTACAATTTCTAGAAAACTCAAATAAGACACAGCATTTACAAAAACACAATACAAAAAATAACGAACATGATATAAATAACATTTTTACAGATATCTTCCTCGCAATCACAACAAAAGCAGCCTAAATTTAGACTGTAGTCATCCCACTTCACATGACTGAGAAAAGCTTCTGCTCCACCACAAAGGCTCTGCAGCACAATGCACACATCTGTCAGTGTTGGTAGAAAAAATGAAAAAGCTCACTATTATAGCATGTTGGCCATTAGTAGCACAGCTTTAGAATTTTAAGCAGATGGTTTTCAATATTGACTTAAATCCTCTCAGGGACTTTTTGTGGTGAACAGAGCCTCGTTTGCAAGTCTCATCGGCAGAACTTTTACTCTGACTTACTGGTAGCAGCCAAGTTATTAAAACTAATGTAAGTAACACTTTAGTAGTCCACTGTAGATGCTTTGTCAGTGTTCAGTGTACTTTTAAGTAATATCTATTTAATTCAACAAAACTCTGAGTGTGATAATCATCACTAAACCTGCACCCCAATCTAACCCTAACCTCTAATCCTAAACCTGAGCTTAACTACAACACTAATGCCAAACCTGCTCCTAATCCTAACCTTGACCTTAACTTCAACACTAAACCTACACCTACTCCTAAATCTAACCTTAATGTGAACTTCAACACTAAACCTGAACCTACTCCTAAACCTAACCCTAACTTCAACCTTAAGTTCAATACTAAACCTAAACCTACAACTAAATCTACCCTTTACCTTACCTTTAACATTGAACCTACTCCTAACCTTAATTTCTACAGTAAACGAACACCTACTCCTAAAGCTAATCCTAACATCAAGACTAAACCTAAACCTACTAATGCTAACTTTACTTTTAACCTTGAACTTACTCCTAAACCTAATCTTAACTTCTACAGTCAACCTACACCTACTACTAAACTACCCCAACAGCAATACTAAACCTATACCTACTAACTCTGACTTTAACTTCACCACCAAACCTACACCTCCACCTAAACCTAACCCTGACCTTAACTTCACCACCAAACCTACACCTGCCCTGTTTAAAACATCAACCTGAACCTTCTGCATTAAACTTTTTGCTGCGCCTCAGTCAAATAAAATTTTGGAGAACCTCAGAAAACTATTTGCCAATGCTCATTATGCTGGAAGAGGTTCCCAAACTATTTGTTATGGGTTTGGACTTCACTGATCCACTATCAAGCAGCGTGAATGAAATTCAGCACCACTGTAATCCTTCCCAGAAGTGGTCATCCAACAAAAATGACTCCAAGACTAAGGTGTAGAATATTCTGGGAGATCACAAAGAACCCCGGGGTAACATATCAGGATCTGCAGGCCTCTCTTATACTGGCTAATGATTCCACAATCAAAACCAACTTTGAATGTTGGTGGTAGCAGTATAATGGCTTGGAGCTATTTTACAACTATTGGACCAGGACAGCTTAGCGTCATTCAATGAATTCTGGATTGTATACCAGAATTATTACTGGAGAATATTCGGGCAGAACGTGGGTCTGGCAGAAACTAAATGGCCGTAAAAATACCAGTTAGTCTACAAAGAATGCTTGAAGCAGAAGAAACGTCGCATTTATGTAGAAATTCACAAAATGATAAATTCACAAATGATATATTGATATTTATATTGAAATGATAGATAATGATTAGTTCACAAACTTGTGAACTTATGTCTTATTCTGAACCATAATGCCTATTTAGACCTCAAGGTGCTTTTCTGTATTTTTACCTATACTGCCTTCACACGCATTTGAAATTGAGTGACATCCCATTCTTAATCCATAGGATTTAATATGATGTCGGTGCACCCTTTGCATCTATAACAGCTTTAACTCTTCTGGGAAGGCTTTCCACAAGTGTTAGGAGTGTGGTTATGGGAATTTTTGACCGTTCTTCCAGATGCACGTTTGTGAGGTCCACTCTGAATCATCCCACATCCCAGGTGGCGTCCGATCACGGTACCACGCTGGAATTCACTGAGCTCCTGAGAGCGACCCATTCTTTCACTAATGTCTGTAGAAGCAGTCTGCAGGCCTAGGGGCTTGGGTTTATAGACCTGTGGCCATGAAAGTGATTGGGACACCTGAATTCAATGATTTGGATGAGTGACTGAATACTTTTGGGAATATAGTGTATTGTATACTAAAGCTAAAACCTTATTCTCTCTTCATTTTGCTCATGCTGTTGTTTTCCTCTCTGTATCAACCAGAGGAAGATGGGTTCCCCATCCCCATTGGTTCCTCTCCAGGATTCTTCCTCTTGCTTTTATGGAGTTTTTCTTGCCACTGTCGCCATTTGCGTCGCTCATGGCAGCTCAGACCTGGATTTTTCTGTAAACCTGCTTTACGACAACACTTGTAAATTATCTTGAACTTTGTCTTTGACTTCGAGAAGCGCTTTAGTATGGAACTCTGTCATTTCGGATGCAGTGGGCCACTCTGAATAGGTCACTGCAGAGAGCTACGAAAGAGGATCCTCTATGACATTGCTCTAAAGAAGAGTACAGACCCTTAAGGGGTTAAAACTTCGTGTAAGTAAGAGAGAAATAAGGGAGAGGGTGGCGAACAAAGTGGAATGAGATGAAAAAAAGAAAGAACAAGAAGGAGAGGAAGACACTGAGTAATTAAAGGCATCAGAAAAAGTTCTGATCAAAAAGCTTTGGGCTGATCAAGAGAGCTGAAGTTTGCTTCAAACAAAAAATGCTCCCCCTCCCCCCTCCTCCCCCCACCATCAGCAGTTCTGTACTCTATCCCACCTCCCACCACCACCCCCTCCCCCAACCCCGGAGGCACAACCTAGCTCAGTACCCCACTGATGAAAGTGGAATAAAATGAGCAGATGCGTGTTAATTTAGGCAGCCAGTCCTGATGAGCTTTCATCAATGTGGGGCCATGGAGAGGAGCCAGAGACTGGGGAGAGAGAGGAGCAGGAGAAGGGGAGGATTTATCACAGTGGGCAAGAAAGTATGGTCGAGAACACGCAAAACTAGCGATTACTGGTCTTTAATAACTTTTTAATTAAGGTTTTTATTTCCTTCTGCTACCTCATGGTGAGAAAACAAGTGGCTGTGGCTTCACATTAATGCCGCTCAGATAATCTCCTGTTCAGTGGGGCCCGTGTGCTCCTTCCCTCTGACGTCATCCTTTCCCAGACAACAATGAGCAGTTTCTCAAGTGCTTTTTAAACACAATAAAAAGGCAAAAGAATATGTTTCACTGAAAGGTCCTTATGTGGATCCACACTAAAATCTCCTCTCAGTTCAATTCCACCGTCATAACAATAAATCAATCAAACACTATTTTAAAGGTGGTGGTTCTCTTTAGAACTTTTGAATGCAGAGATGGTTCTTTACATGGTAAATGTTTTTTTACTATGATGGAAAACCTATTTAACAATAGTTTAATTTTTTTTTATCTTTCTACATGGCACCAAAAAGGACTCTTTTGGTACTATAGATTCATTTGTGCAAGAAAGTGTATAGATACTCAATAATTCATAGCAGTTACTGGATAATTTGTAGTGGTTACTCAATAATTCATAGTGATTTCTGAATAATTCATAGTGATTTCTGAATAATTCATAGTGGTTACTAAATAAGACATTGAAGTTACTGAATGATTCATAGCAGTTACTGAATAATTCATAGCAGTTACTGAATAATTCATAGCAGTTACTAGATAATTTGTAGTAGCTACTTAATAATTCATAGGAGTAACTGAACAATTCATGGTGGTTATTGAATAATTCATAGTGATTACTGAATAATTCATAGTGGCTACTGAATAAGACATGGTAGTGGCTGAATAATTCATAGCAGTTTCTGAATAATTCATAGTAGTTACTAGATCATTTGTAGTAGTTACTTAATAATTCATAGAAGTTGCTGAATAATTCATAGTGGTTATTGAATAAGACATAGTTACTGAATAATTCACAATAATTATTGACTGATACATAGTAGGTGCTGAATAATTCATAGTGGTTACTGGATAACTTATAGCAGTTACTGAATAGTTTGTAATAGATACTGAATTATTCATAATGGTTACTGATTCATTCTTAGTGGTTACTGAGTAAGACATTGTAGTTACTGAATAAATTACACCAGTTACAAGATAATTCATAGTAGTTACTCAATAATGTATAGGAGTAACTGAATAAGTCATGGTGGTTTCTGAATGATTCATAGAAGTTGCTGAATAATTCATAGTGGTTATTGAATAAGACATAGCTACTGAATAATTCACAATAATTATTGACTGATTCATAATAGGTGCTGAATAATTCATAGTGGTTATTGAATAACTCATAGTAGTTACTGAATAAATCCTAGTAGTTAACAAACAATTCATAGTGGATACTGAATAATTCATAGAGGTTACTGAGTGATTCATAGTGGTAATAGAATCATTTGTAATGAGTACTAAGAAATTCATTCTAGTTACTGAATAATTCGTAGTGGTTACTGGATAATTAATTGTAATGACTGAATAATGAATAATGCATGCTTAAAACAGTTTCCTTGCAGGGTAAAACAAGCCGGTTTAATACTAACTGATGGAAAAGACAAAGTAAGATCTGTAACCAGCAAGATCTGAGCTTTAACAGCATAAAAGAAGGTAGGCTCAGTATTTGGCAAGCAGCAGGTCTTTGTAGCCCTTTTCATGCATGTGTTTACACTGCTTATTAATGGTATGCATATATGACTTAGTTAATAACCATTAATAAACTGCTTTTAAAGCATTCATAAAGAGAGTTTTATTATAAAGCACTATGACACTGTGTTGTCTGCTGAACTGCTGCTGTTTGACTGCTACAGTGATGCCAGGCTCGAGTACCATCAACCATATTGTTCTTTAGTGCTTGTTATAGATCTCAGCAGCAACAGGAATAAAAGTGTGTGTGCGTGGGTGTGCCGATTCACCCCGAGTTTAAAAAGTGAAACACTCGAAGTCACTAATGAGACGGTTCCTTTCTCTCGGCTCCTTCAGGTAATCAGACGTAATGCCGAGGAAAACTTCAGGGAGTCAATAGATGGATTTTTATTCCGCATGTTCTCCTAAAAGGAGCGAAGCGTAAACGACTCCTGCACACCAAACGTCTCCTCCCCTCCGCTCTCCCCCTCGCTTCCTCGTTCAAAGTGAGAAAAGAGCAAGGCAGGGTTTATATGACAGGCTCAAAGAGAGTCAGAAAGAACACTGAGTGCTAAATCTCAGCACTTCAATACACAATAGCACACAGAGCCCAATGAGGAGCAGTGATGGGCACTGAGCGGGCACAGCGCGGGTCCCGGGAAACTATAATAACTCTTACTTCACTTTTAAATACCTCTCAGCTTAGTCATTCATTTGCAGGATCAGGATCCCATACGCTGTCGCTCGGCTCCTTTTACCTGTGGTTTATTGTACAGTGGGTTCAAAAAGTATTTAGACACACACTTTGGGGTTGTTTAGGTAGTTTTGACTTGATAGTCAAGTTTTCACGTATTAAAGATTTAGTATGCATTCACTCCTTGTTAGTGTTTGGAAAGACAGATCTATTGTAATTATTAAGGCCCCAATTTCTGGAAAAATCGGCAGGAACATTATAATATGTAGTCGTGTACAAAGTCTGGACGCCACTGGTCAAATGACATTGCTTTGATTTGGTTTCGTAATGGAGCGTTTCGTTTAGCTTGTGTGACAGAACGAACAAACTAGTTTTCCTGGTTAAACCTTTTCCCTTTCATATTCCCCCTTCTTCCAGTCCCGGTTCCTGCTCTAGTCGTGCAGTAGTTCATTCACTTACCCTCACCATTTAGCAGAGCTAATGCTGCTGTTTACTTCTCACTGCAGTGTCAAGGTTTGCTAGCTTGGTACATAAGATCACCTTCTACAGTTAAGGTCATGCTACTGGACTTTACATCGTGACACCAGCAGCAGGTTCAATTCATACATTACTTACATGAGCAGCACGACTTTCTGGTCTGGGAAAAGGTCCAAGCTTGGATTGAGCTGCCCTCAATAACACCTGTTCAAATTCAGACATGCTCAGTAGAGCCCAGCTGGATGGATCCATTTGGACTGGGGGTTCATGAGGTTCATACAGTTTGAAATGTTCTTTTTTTCATTTGATCTTGTTAATTCTGTGTGTTTTTAGCTTATCAAGAATCCATTAGTGAACAAGCTTTTCCTGGATTTTTTATTTACTTTCTAAGTTATTATTGATGGTCATTCTTGTGTCCCCCAGCAGAGGAGAAGGGCTGGTATGTGCTGGGTTGGGTGGACCAGTGGGACGTCCATGTAAAGAGCTCTCTGTGTTCCTGTAGAGGAGAGAAGATGGTTGGTTGATTGTTAAGCCAATGTATTTTGAAGGAAACTGTTGCTTCCTCAAAGTTTATAATATATTCTAGAAATACTTTTGGTTTGTTTGTTTATTTTTCTTTTTGTCAACATTTTGTTATTTTTTTCTACACCTTTCACTAAACAAACATCTTACAACTCACAACCTTGTCAGATCATATCTACCCTCACCTGCAAGTTCTGAGAGGAACCTGTCCTGGAAAAGCGCTGCATGACCTTGGCCACCGTGCTATAGCACAGTTTCAGGGTATTAGCAGTCTTCTCATTGCCTAGGTCGTCTTTGTGGAGAGCAACAGTTCTGTTTCTCCCATCCTCAGACAGTTCTTTGCCATGAGGTGCCGTGTTGAATATCCAGTGGTCAGTAAGAGTGAATTGTACCAAAAACAGCCCTGCTCCCCATTCACACCTGGAACCTCGTAACTCTAACGAGTCACATGGCACCAGGGAGAGACAACAACACAATCAGGCACAATCTAGACATGTTCACTGTGAGGTGGACTCACTTGTGTTGCCAGCTATTTAGACATTACTGGCTGTGTGTTGAGTTCTTTTCAGAGGCCAGTAAATCTGCACTGCTATACAAGCTGGACACTGACTACTTTAAATTATATCCAAGTTTCATTTCTATAGTGTCGTCCCAGATAGAATAACATATCTGCAGAAATGTGAGGGGTGCACTCACTTCTGTGATTTTATACACACACACACACACACACACATACACACACACACACACACACACACACACACACACACACACACACACACACACACACACAGTACTGTGTGAAAGTCTTAGGCACCCAAGACACATTTTCAAAATCTATTTACTATCTATAAAATCTATGTAGTTTATGTAGTTTGTGTTTATTTGCTGAGAAGAGTGTTAATATTTGAATGAACAACATTTATAGAATATTAATTGAGAATTATATATATAAGTGACTTTCTGGATGTCAGTGTGTTTGTTTACCCATTTCCAAACGTCTCCTCGAGGAGGCCCAGTATTATATGTAGTTAAAAAGCAGCTACTGGTTTGACCAATCAGTGCTTCAGTAAATTGAGCTCATGATATAATTGATGATATTAACAAGTCTCTGTGGCGGCTGTGAAGGTGTCAAGGAAAAATATGTACCCAAGAAATACTTGTTACTTTTTAATGTTTTTATGTTTATTTGAATTATGAATATGACTTTATTATATATATATATATATATATATATGAAAGAGAGGGGAAATAGGTAAGTTCCACTTGATCAATAGCTGAAAAGCTGGATAAGGTAGAGCCGAAGATGCCTGGCAGAGGGTCTTCAAGACTAAAGTTGGACTCGTGGATCATGCTGACTTTGGCAAGCCGTGAAACTCAGAATATCACATTATTTGACACCACAAATGATATGACACAGTTTACAGAATGTGCAGTGTTGAGTTATAGTTTTAGTGACATTTAATCTGACGTAAGCGTTAATAGTGAGCTTTAAAGAGTTGTGCAACAAAGGGCCTCTGAGAGTTAAATTGAAAGCTGCCTTAACAAACCACCAATCTTTTACATTCTGTTAAGGGTAAGAAATAGTACAACTAATCTAACCTTAACTGTTCATAAATGTCCATGTTTATAACGACTCTAATGAATGTGAGATCAGGCTGTAATGTTTTATACATGCACTCGTTCTTAAGATTTGTTTGCATACTGTAGCCTCCAGTTGCTGGAGGCTGATGAAGTTGTCAGGCCTTCTGTAAGTGCATTATTTATTCATTTTCATCCCCATGTTTTGTACTCAGTATGTGAAATGCACACTCCATCAGATTTCATGCTTAGAGTTATTACTGTCATTTTGTAATACATTAGATTTGCATTGCATGATTATTTAAATGCGACTATAATTAGTTACATAAGCAGTTATGCAATAAATGAATGACATTTACGTTCAACTATTCTATTGTTTTTCAAATAAATAGAGTCTCTACTTCATTTTCTATTTGTTTTGTTTTCAAAAACGATACACATGTCAAAAAATGCAAAGGATTTTTCATCATAATATCAATCATAATAAAATATTAAACACAAATGGAGTGAAAGTGTAGAATCAGCATGAATTACACCATTTTGTTATCACTATGACATAATCTGGATAATTGTGAATATTTCAGGTGGTTTGAGAAAGCCAACTTGCTGTTCTTCATTTTCTTATTTTATGCTTTTTTTGCGTGTTTTTACAGGTCTCAGCTTTCAAGACCAAACCCTGCAGGATTGTAGAGCCTATACAGGAATAGGGTGTTTGTGTTTTTAAGACATAATGCATGTATGGTTTTCATACAATATTTATTCAAATACACTGTAGAAAATAAATGGTGGAATATTAACAGAATATTACATTATCAATGACCTTGCCAACATATCATGTAACCGCTAGCGTAGTGTCCACTAATAGGTTAGCTACAAAGATATTTTTATGAGGGAGGGTATCACCTGGGACTGTGCACAAATTGTGTAGTGTGTGGCAATTAAGCGGCGAGTTAGGCTGACTTATAGCAGCCTCCTGAGGCTGAGATGTACACGAGACAATTCTAATGCATAATAGGAAATATATTAAGCAATCAAACAAACCAAACAAAGTAATTCACAGCACCCAATCCAACCCAACCAAACAGACAAAGCAACCCAAACAATCAAATAGCCATCAAGTGAGCGGCCAATATACACAAAATAACTAAAGTCCATCGGCTACTTTGCAGCTTTTGGTTTTGCTGACTCAACGAGTAGGTGATAGAAAAGTTCATATAGATGGCTTCTGTAATAGTAGTTTGTGATGGGATAGCAGAAGGTGGCTGGTGTTAGCAGCTAATGGTGAAGCGGGAATGATGTACCAGGAGGTCTGAGTAAGTCCTAACTTCAGCAACCCAGAACTGTCCAGAGTCTAGGGTATATAAAATCTTCTTCTGCATAAAAATGGAGACTGAGTCTAAAACCAATGCCAAGTAGTCCTTTCAACAGAACAATCATACATAACCTAAGCGTTACCATATTAGCATTAACATGGCTTCAACACAGCATTGACATTATTTTAGCATAACATTAGCATAGTATTAGCATACACAGCACCTAGTGTTTTAACTCCATAAACTCCATAATGCACTCCATAAAAGTGTACTGTACACAAACATTAAAAGCACCAGTACAACCTTGCAACAACAGTAAAAGGACCAAAAACACAACAGGCAGCAAACACAGTTTCCTATCAAGGAGATAACCAGCATGGAGGGTGTGCAGCATGAAATCAATCCCCTCAATACTTCCCGCTTGATGTCCTCTATTTGTATACAGCCCAAGGGTACCTCTCTACTGACCCCATGAGGATGGGAAGAGAGAATTTATCTAGAGCATCACTGACAGATAACCAGTTTGGTTACAATTAGCAACCACACGAGATACCATGGCAAAACTGTAACAACCACCTGGGATACCATAGCAAGGGCCTTTCAAAACCTTAGCAACCACTTTGATAAACATAGCAACAGCCTAGCAACATCTTAACAACCACCTGGGATACCTTGGCAATAGCCTAGCAACACCTTAACAACAACCCTGAATATCACAGCAATATCATAGCATATCAGCACTTTAGTTACTACTTAGGTTACCATTGCAACAGCCCAGCAACACCTTAGCAATCACCAGGGATTCTATAGCAAATGTCTAGCAACACCTTTGCAACCACTTGAGATACCATAGCAACAGCCCAGTAACTACTATAGCAATGTCTTTGTAAAGCCAACTTAGTTTGTTCACAAGCTTTTCCCTTCCAGTATTACTGGTTAAATATTTATAAATAGTACTTATGCAAATATACCATGCATGTTCATCTTTTAGCATCCACATTTGTGCCTAAAAGCTAAGTACTGATGTTGGTCCCTAAAAGTACAACCCCATTTCAAAAAAAGTTGTGACGCTGTGCAAAATGTAAATAAAACAAAATGCAAAGATCTGCAAATAATTTAACCCCTTTATTTAAATGAAAATAGTACCTAGACAACAAATGAAATGTTGAAGCTGAGAAATGTTATTGTTTGCTAAAAAATATATGACCATTTTGAATTTCATGCCAACTACATGTGCCAAAAAAGTTGGGATGGGGGAAGAATGGTAATGTTGTGTCATTCTAAAAAAAATACACCTGGTGGTTAAATGGCAACAGGTTAGTAACATAAAAGAACATCTCAGAGAGGCAGAGTCTTTCAGAAGTTAAGATGAGGAGGGGTTCACCATCTACACAAGGGACAAGACCGAAAACCAGTATTTTCTGTCTGTGATCTTTGGGCCTCAGACAGCACTACATTAAAAACAGACATGACTCTGTAGTGGAAATCACTGCATGGGCTCAGAAACACTTCTGAAAACCACTGTCTGTGAACACAGTTCATCACTGCACCCACACAAGCCAGTTTAAACTCTAAAACACAAAGAAGAAATCAAATATAAACAGGATCTAGAAATACTGCCACCTTCTCTGGGCCTGAGCTCATTTAAAATGGAATGTGGAAAAGTGTCCTGTGGTCCGACGAATCAACATTTTAAATTCTTTTTGGAAATCATAGACACTGTGCCCTCCGGGCTGAAGACCACTTAGCTTGTCATCAGTGCACAGTTCAAAAGCCAGTATTCATGATGGCTTAGGGGGGCATTATTGCACATGGCATGAGTAACATGCACATCTATGAAGGCACCAATAATGCTGAATGATATATACATGTTTTGGCAAAATATGCTGCCATCCAGACGACGTCTTTTTCAGCAAAACTATGTCAAACCACATTCTGCATGGATTACAGCAGCATTCCTCTATATTAAAAGAGTCCAGATGCTGACCTGACCTGCCTGCAGTCTAGATCTGTTTCTACTGAAAACATCTGGCACTGTATAAAATAAAAAATATGACAAATGAGCCCCTGAAACTGATGAGCGGCCGAAATAACAGGAAAACATTTCACTTCCAAAACTACAGCAGCATCTCCTCAGTTCCCAAACACTGACAGAGTGCTGTTAAGAGAAGAGGTGATGAAACACAGTGGTAAACAGGCCCCTGTCCCAGTTTTTTTGGGACGTGTTGGCAAAATAGGCATATATTTTTCAAAAAACTAGAACATTTCTCAGCATTTGATATCTTGTCTTTGAGTAATTTATTTTATTATTTTTTTTTAATATGATTTACATCATTACATCACTGCAATATGTCGATATTTACATTCTGCCCAGTGTCCCAACATTTTTGGAAATGGGGTTGTAGATGAAAACTGTCCTACTTTTTGAATTGATGTGTCTAAACATGCTGTTAAGCAGTTTGAATGGGTGTAGACATGGCTTGTTATTTGCACATAGATAGGTTCAGCACCATTCAGAATTATTGGCACCCTTGATAAAGATAATAAAAGAAAAGGCTATGACAGCTATGATAGTTGTTCATGAGCTTGATCTTATACGCAGAAGTGTTTACTGAAGGTGCCAATTGCTCTGGAAGGCACGCTTCTTGTTTTTGAATCAACACTTTTGGTAGATATGTTCCAAATCACTGCAGCGCTAAATCTCCAGTGAAGACATTTTGACTATGTCTGTATTCCCTCTCAGTCTTGGAGATGTCTTTTTGGAAGCACTGCATGGTTCTGTGCCTCAAACTGAGGGCCAGCAAATCAACCACTGTTGCTTTACCATTTCATGTGACAGTCTGCACTAAATTAGACTTTTGTCAACTTTGTCACTCTGATTGCTTAAGTTGCGTCACCCCTGCAAACCTCAGACACTCCAGCGGGTAGCTTAGCTGTGCCTGGTTGCTTGCGGTTAAAATACTTGACAAGCAGACGAATGAACTTTAAAGGAATACTCCAGGATTTTCAACCTAATCTGTATCTACTCTATCTGTAGTGAACCAAACTGCAACTAGAGTGAATTAAATATTTTTTACTGGCACTTTTCTTTGTATATACACCGATTATAGCATTATGTCCACATCACTCCTTGTTTCTACACTCATTGTCCATTGTCCCCATGGACCCTCACAGAGCAGGTGCTATTTGGGTGGTGGTTCATTCTCAGCACTGCAATGACATTGATGTGTGTGTTGTGCTGGTTGGAGTGGATCAGACACAGCAGTGCTGCTGGAGTTTTTAAACACCTCAGTGTCACTGCTGGACTGCGAATAGTCCACCAACCAAAAATATCGAGCCAACAGCATCCTGTGGGCAGCGTCCTGTGACCACTGATGAAGGACTAGAGGATGACCAACACAAACTGTGCAGCAGCAGATGAGCTGTCGTCTCTGACTTTACATCTACAAGGTGGTCTGACAAGATAGGAGTGTTTAATAGAGTGGACAGTGAGTGAACACAGTGGTTAAAAACAGTGGTGGTAATAGGAACCAGATGTCCACCTCTAAAAGCTCACTCACAGAAAGTAGGTATACAAATAAAAATAATGTATATTATTTTATATTTGAGATAAGCTTTTAGTCCTCATGAAATACAAAAAATGTAGATATTTTAAAAATATATTCATGGCAGAGAGGCACATGCAGGTAAAACAATACCATTTTCAGATTTACTGCTACTATTATAGCACTATTGACATTGGTAACTACTGGCCATTTTGTATAGCAGATAAAATGTCTATATGTGTATTGTAGTCATGGTGACCCCTGGTTCCCATCACCACCACTGTAAAGGAATGAGTCAGTAAGTATTATCTCAAATGTAACATTTTGAATGGTTCAACAAATAAATTATGTAGAAATTTTTGGAAAATTGGTTTGAAATTTGGTGCACATGGGATTTGCATTAATGCTTCCGTTGATTGGTAGAGTTTCTTGTCATTAGTCCTATTCAGACTGGATCGGGTTGTCAAAATCAAGATTTTTTTGCACGTCTCTTCACTGATAAACCTCACATACCCGGATGGCACTAAAGCGACCACAGGTTGTATTTTATTTTATCAATAGTAGCATTAGGTCCTAGAGGAACCAACAGTGATACAACTAGTCATTATTTCTAGAGAACTTTCTAATAAAAATTTCTTAAAATGTTTAGAATGTTGTAGTGATATTGTGTATATACAACCCCAATTCCAATGAAGTTGGGACGTTGTGTAAAACATAAATCAAAACAAAATATGATGATTTGCAAATCCTTTTCAAACTATATTCAACTGAATACACTACAAAGACAAGATATTTAATGTTCAAATGGATAAACTTTATTGTTTTTTGCAAATATTCACTCATTTTGAATTTGATCCCTGCAACATGTTCCAAAGAAGTTGGGACAGGGGCATGTTTACCACTGTGTTACATCACCTTTCCTTTTGGAAACTTTTGTTTGGGAACTAAGGCCACTAATTGTTGAAGCTTTGTAGGTGGAATTCTTTCCCATTCTTGTTTGATGTACAACTTCAGTTGCTCAACAGTCCGGGGTCTCCATTGTCATATTTTGCGCTTCATAATGCGCCACACATTTTCAATGGGAGACAGGTCTGGACTGCAGGCAGGCCAGTCTAGTACCTGTACTCTTTTACTATGAAGCCACGCTGTTGTAACACATGCAGAATGTGGCTTGGCATTGTCTTGCTGAAATAAACAGGGACGTCCGTGAAAAAGTCATTGCTTGGATGGCAGCATATGTTGCTCCAAAACCTGTATGTACCTTTCAGCATTAATGGTGCCTTCACAGATGTGCAAGTTACCCATGCCATGGGCACTAACACAGCCCCAGACCATCAGAGATGCTGGCTTTTTAACTTTGCGTTGATAACAATCCGGACAGTCCTTTTCCTCTTTGGCCCGGAGGACACGACGTCCATGATTTCCAAAAAACAATTTGAAATGTGGACTCGTCAGACCACAGGACACTTTTCCACTTTAACTTGCACTTGTAGATGGAGCGACGAACTGAGTTCACTGACGATGGTTTTCTGACGTGTTCCTGAGCCCATGTGGTAATATCCATTACAGAATGATGTGGGTTTTTAATGCAGTGGGGGATCGAAGGTCACGGGCATTCACTGTTGGTTTTCTGCCTTGCTGCTCACTTGCAGAGGTTTCTCCAGATTCTCTGAATCTTTTGATGATATTATGGACTGTAGATGATGAAATCCCTGAATTCCTTGCAATTGCAGGTTGAGAAACATTGTTCTTAAACTGTTGGACTATTTGCTCATGCAGTTGTTCACAAAGTGGTGAACCTCGCCCCATCCTTGCTTGTGAATGACCGAGCCTTTCAGGGATGCTCCCTTTATACCCAATCATGACACTAACCTGTTTCCAATTAACCTCTTCACCTGTGGAATGTTCCAAACAGGTTTTTTGAGCATTCCTTAACTTTCCCAGTCTTTTGTTGCCCCTGTCCTTTGTCTTGTTGCCCACGTTCTTTGGAACGTGTTGCAGGGATCAAATTCAAAATCAGTGAATATTTGCAAAAAAGAATAAAGCTTATCCATTTGAACATTAAATATCTTGTCTTTGTAGTGTATTCAATTGAACATAGGTTGAAAAGGATTTGCAAATCATCGTATTCTGTTTTTATTTCTGTTTTACACAACGTCCCAACTTAATTGGAATTGGTGTTGTATATGAATAGAAGGTAATGATACATATAGCTGCTATTATAATCAACCCTTTCGAGGAGCCTGCAGGGTCTCACTTTCTCATTGATTTTATTAGCATAAGCAGTGAAACTTTTAGCATCCAGACCAAGAAAATGCTTGAGGGATTCTATCAAAGCATTCATTTTTCAATCTGGAATTGTTAAATCACTGGAGGAGATCAGTAGAAGACGAGTACCCGCAGTAACAAGTTGTTTTTTTCATCAACACAAGGCAACACCTGTCCAGAAAAACAGGACAGGACTAAAATGATCAGAGCATCACTGAGTTTGGTGAGAACAGCAGGTAATTCAGTCTGTGATTTTCTCAGGACAGAAGGGAAAAAAAAAAGCTCCACCGTAATGAAATGATTGTCAGATTCTTTCCCTACTCGGGCACTTAGGTCAATATGCTGGAAGTACCTGAAACATGGCTGGGGAGTGTTGGACCTGGGTTTAGTCACTTGGGTCCAAAGCTCTGGAATTCTCTTTCTGAGGAGCTTAGAGTCTCTGAATCACTCACTACCTTCAAAAAGAGTCTTAAAGCATGTATTTTTAGTCTATCTCTAATCTTAAAACCCACATTTTGTGCGATTATTCTGTTTTTAACAGAGCAATAACGACAAATAAAGTGATCTCATTCTGCATTGTGATAGAAGAAATAAAAAGTATTTTTGTAAAATCTGCTTTTACTCTTTTTTTCTAGTTTCTTTTTGGTTATTTATCCTGAATGTCAATTTTCCTTATAATGCCTTGAAAACCACTTTGAACTGCTCTCTATACTACATAAAGACATCAAAATCCTCTAAATGGGTAGGTCTGTGAATAAACAGTTGAGACTTTCTTGCTTTATTTATGATGATTAACAGATCCAGCTTGAAAGACCATAAAAAATCACCACCGCTGAAACTTTCCTCTGATAATCATCCAGTTTCTCCAGTAGTCCTATCACCATGGTAACGTTTCCATGTATTTTTTTATTTATTTGTTATTTTTAATATGTAGACATAGTGTTAGATTGCATCTTATTGGACTGTTTTAGATTTCTTCATGAATGTTGGCTAAGACACTGTATAACAGACAAAAATAAAAGAGCTTCATTAAAGAATATGTTTAATAAAACGTGTTAGCAACACCTGGCATATCATAGCAATTGTCTAGCAATACATTAACAACCACCTGTGATAGCAAAGCAAGAACCTAGTACCACCATTACAACCACCTGGAACACTACAGCAACCAATGCATGTAATGCATGTATAGTATATTTTATTATATATATATTATATATATATATATATATATATATATATATATATATATATATATATATATATATATATATATATATATACTTTTATGATCTAAGCAAAGCTCAGCCAGTTTGCATTGGAGTCCCTGTAGTTTCTGAATTACTTTGTGTATAATAAGACTAGGAATTTTTGAGGGCTTGAATAATCAAAGAATGACAATGACCTTAAATAAACCATAACCTGAAAAAAACAGAAAAGCTGTAAACAACCAACAACCTTCAGTCAACCATTGTTATATTAAGTTATCAAAACAAAAACAGCTTTGTAAGGCCAACTTAAAGTACATCCACAAATGTTCTCTTTCTAATTTAAAATGCATGGATAACAGCAGCCAGTTGGCAGCTGCTGAATTTTATCATTAAATGTTTATGTAAAACGTCAACTTTCATTACAATTTCAATGAAAGATATTAATAGATTGAACCATAACTGTGTAATTTATTTTTCTAGATAGAAGAATTTCTAGTAAGAATATGTAATAATTAATTTCCCAGAGTGCACCTGATTCCCACAGGCACTGGAAAACAGCCTGGCTCTTCTTTAACTGGCTTCCAGTTTAGTGTCTTATTTGTTCTTTGGTTCTAAAACACTATTCAAATAAAAGTGATGATGGAACCCTCATGGAAAACCAAACTGACCAGAACTGCTCATTTATAGTGGGATTCCACCTGCTCTTGTGGTCTGATGGGAAGTGATTCATTGTAGAATAACTTACAGGCTCTGATGTCTTTACAGTGGTGGTGATAGGAACCAGGGGTCGCCATGACTACAACACAGATATGGACATTTTATTTACCAACCAAAACCACCATTGAACCTCCACATGTCTTTAGATGGAATATTGATTATGGTAAAATAGGGACAAATCATACTTCTTTGGAGACTACTGAACCTCTCCACCAAAGATGGATTTAAAAAAGCTTTTTGGGCTTCTCAAATCTGTTGTATCACAATTTTTCAGGCATCAGGCACTGAATTCAAAACCATTTCATGTAGTAACTGTCTGTGAGGGAGCTTTTAGAGGTGGACGTCTGGTTCCTATCACCACCACTGCGAACAGTTCTGACCCTGTAAATTTCTGTAGAAAGAATTTCACATCAGTGGAACCCTTAAAGTTCCACCAGAACTTTACAGAAGAGAGAAGAACCATTTAACCACAAAAAGAATTATTATTATTATTATTAATAACTCATTCAAATTGTTCTTTGAGTTTTTTGAGAATTAAGGGGATCATTTCCCTCTATATAATACATGCAAACCACATACAATATATCACAAACACAGTCTCAAAAAGTCCTTGTCCTGATTTCTATCTGAACTGTTGTAGACAGAGGTAGGACCTTGAGATGACAGCTGGAAAGTTTTCTCTTTTTGCCATTCTCGTCACGTACCCTTCTGCCGCAATTTCTATGAAATGATAAAAATGGCAGGATGTTTATAAGTCTTATGCACACACGTTCAGCCACAGTACAACAGTGGGAGCTCGTTTTTAAAGTTTTAACTCCCCCCCAGGATAATTACACCTTCTATCTGCCACTCTCTGCAAAACCTTAATTCTCTCTGTTCTCCTCTGCGTACCCTTAGCTCACCCTTACCTCGGTCCTGCACAATCCCGTCAGTGTGTGATCTGAGTTTCTATTGATCCCACAAGGAAGAGAGAAGTTAAAAAACAAAGAGAGATGATACAAGCAGATTTATATTAAAGATACAACTGGGCTTCATCTTCAAAACCCTCAGTACATAAACACATTTTATATATATATATATACATAGGTGGCCTCCTCATTTCTACGCTCATTGTCCATTTTATCAGCTCCACTTACTGTATAGGTGCACTTTGTAGTTCTACAGTTACAGACTGTAGTCCATCTGTTTCTCTGATACCTTGTTGCCCCCTTTTACCCTGTTCTTCAGTGGTCAGGACCCCCATGGACCCTCACAGAGCAGGTACTATTTGGGTAATGGATTATTCGCAGCACTGCAGTGACACTGATGCGGTGGACGATGAGCTCATACTGTACAGCAGCAAATCTCTGACTATACAAATACAGGGTGGACTGACAAGGTAGGAGTGTCTAATAGAGTGGACAGTGAGTGGACACAGTGTTTAAAAACTCCAGCAGCACTGCTGTGTCTGATCCACTCGTACCACTCGCACAGCAAACACTAACACACCACCATCACATCAGTGTTACTACACTAATTAGTACCTGCTCTGTGAGGGTCCATGGGGGTCCTGACCACTGAAGAACAGGGTAACAAAGTATCAGAGAAACAGATGGACTACAGTCTGTAACTGTACAGAACTACAAAGTGCTCCTATACAGTAAGTGGAGCTGATAAAATGGACAGTGAGTGTAGAAACAAGGAGGTGCCTGATCAGTGTGTTTCTCAGCTGTTGTTGCACAGTCACTCTCTACCCTTCTTTTTGGTTTCTGACCAAAATCAAAGCATATATTAGGAGCTCAGGCAAAATAAAAGAACAAAATAACATAGCAGTGCATACAGTACGTAATATGCTATTATGACTAATGACATGAATGACAGGGGTTAAGTCAGTTAATTTAGGCAGACTATGTGAAATTGACACTTGACTGTGTCTTTGCCAAAGCCTGGAATCCGAGAATCTACCCTTTTTGGTATTGACTCCCAACTACAGTCTTTAACTGTACATCTGCAAGGTGGAGCTACAAGGGGGAAGTTTCTGATAAAGTGGCCAGGGACCTTGCCAATGTGCTTTTCCTTAGACGTGCAATGATGGTAATCCACTCAGTACCAAGATCCAGAGAAAAATGGCACATAAACAGTGAATCAGCTCAGAAAAGACAGTTTAGTGCAGCTAAAAGGATCCTTGTTGGTTCAAAAATATCCATCTACACTATATTACCAAAAGGATTCAGTCACTTATCCAGATCATTGCGTTCAGATGTTCCAATCACTTCCATGGCCACAGGTGTATAAAACCAAGCCCCTAGGCCTGCAGACTGCTTCTACAAACATTAGTGAAAGAATGGGTCGCTCTCAGGAGCTCAGTGAATTCCAGCGTGGTACCGTGATCAGACACCACCTGTGTAACAAGTCCAGTCGTGAAATTTCCTCACTACTAAATATTCCACAGTCAACTGTCAGTGGAATTATAACAAAGTGGAAGCGATTGGGAACGACAGCAACTCAGCCACGAAGTGGTCAGCCACGTAAAATGACAGCGTGGGGTCAGTGGATGCTGAGGCGCATAGGTCACCAACTTTCTGCAGAGTCAATCACTACAGACCTCCAAACTTCATGTGGCCTTCAGATTAGCTCAAGAACAGCGTAGAGAGCATAATGGAATGGGTTTCCATGGCCGAGCAGCTGCATCCAAGCCTTACATCACCAAGTGCAATGCAAAGCGTTGAATGCAGTGGTGTAAAGTGTATAGCTGCAAAGGGTGGGCCGACATCATACTAAACCCTATGGATTAAGAAGGGGATGTCACTCAAGTTTATATGCGTGTGATGGCAGACGAACGAATACTTTTGGCAATGTGGTGTATGTTGAGTGTGTAGCACTAAAGAGTATCGTTAAACAGGTAAAGCAAACATCTTGCACAGCATATCCTGGGACTTGAGCTCATGTTGGTGGCTCACCTTTCCTACAACTGCGCTACTGGTCATGCCGCTATAGAAAGTTTAGAATGCCGTTCAAAAGCACTGTTTGACAAACAAATTGATTAAAGCAGAATTTAAACTTATTTTATATTCATATTTTATTGGTCCACACTCTACTGACACTTTTATTGCCTCTATATGGTAACTGGTGCTGTCCTATCAGGTTTTATTTCACAGTTTGGGTGAAGATGGGTTGGTTCAGGTCAGTTTTGATGATGAGGTTTGAGTTGGGTCGGTTTGGCCAGAGTTTTGTCTGGCTCAGGTTGAGTTTATACTCAAATTGCAATGCTGTGTGCCAGGTCAGGTTCGGACAGAGAGGGCTCGGCCTGTGTTTGGGGGTTTGAATAAAAATTTCAGACCTGATTAAAGTTTTAGGTCACGACTCTCTGCAGTAAGGTGATAGTATGATATGAGAGAGAATCCTCTGTCTGGGCAGCCTGCACAGAGACCACTCCACACACACACACACACACACACACACACACACACACACACACACACACACACACACACACACACACACACACACAACAGCACAAAACATGTCCCATATTCACTGAATTCACTGAAAAATGCAATAACGTGTAAAGCTGTGTTATGGTTATGTTATTAGTGATGAGGAAAGACATACCCACAGCTGTCGTTTCTGCTCTATTTTTTCTTTTCTTCTGCTTTATTCCTTCTTTAGCATGACTGTATTCCTGTTTTAACTGCAAAATATCACTACACTGTAAGCATGTATATGTGTTTGTTAGTGGTTTGCCATTTTGAGTTTATTAAACTTCAAATAGTAAGTCAATCGAACTTATGATGCAGGTTCTTGCTCAATTAACTAAGTAAACTAAAAGTTTTACTAAAGTAAAAAGGTTAATTGCGACATAAATTCAACGACAGGGTATTTTGCAGTTTTGCAGTTAAAGGCACTATTATTAATACACGCTACTCCTCCTCACCTGCCCTGTCTTATTTACAAATGATTCGGCGTTTTTTGGAAGATTGGTCTGTTCTTTGAGTTTTAATGAGCTTAAAAGTTCTGACAAAGCAGAACAGAGAGAGAATTTATCTTTGTTTTATTGTTTTTCTACAGAACATGTGGAACTGAGACTGCTTGTCTTGCAGAGTGAATTTAATGGTGCAGTAATGCAGTCAGAAAAATTATGCAAGGAAATTCAGCTTCTAGTGTGTGTGTGTGTGTGTGTGTGTGTGTGTGTGTGTGTGTGTGTGTGTGTGTGTGTGTGTGTGCTGGGGGGGGTGACATGTTTCTGAATGAATGATCATTTAGCTATTGACACCTGTAAACACATATAGGACAAGGATTGATATAAATCATTTCAGACTAAAGCAGAGATGATGAGTAAAGTGGAGTGCAGTGTCTCTTCATTAGAAAGCTTGAAAAAGCGTTCTATTGTTATGTCTCATACTTCTTCTTCTTCTTCTACACTTTTCTGTGATTAATACAGACCAAACCGCTTAACGTACAGACTCCGTTCAAACTGCGTTTAGAAGGTCTTGGCACTGTGACTTGTGCTACATATTTTTGAAGTCGATCGGATTGGAAGTTTTTAATAAAATTAAGTTTAAAAATTATAAACCTCCCATAAGAATGAATGGCGGAATGTTCAGAACCACACATTCTAACTGACATCGAAGATGTCACAGCAGGCCACTCAGTCTCACAGACACAGCTGATCACGCAGGGAATCTGCTTTAAAATCCTTAAACTTTCACCTAGATACTCTGAAATGGTAGAGAAACTCGTCTTTTCTGAAACCTCAAAATATCTCATCATTTTATCAATTAGCTTTAGAGTTATGAGCATTTGTTTGGCACTAGGCACAGACAACTGCCCCATTCATTCCCATGTAAATTTTGTCTGTGTTTAACTCGTCATAACGCAGACATTTTCTTCTCAATACACGCAACGTTATACGATAATAATCCTCAAGGGGTCTTATCTCACACCATCTATCCGGTTAAGCGATAGAGTAAACATTTCCCGAGTTATAACTGTTTATTCAGAGGGTGCAAATCGGACTCAAACAGTGACAGTTAATTTGAATGACCCCCCCCAAACACATACATCTCTCCCTCTCACATACACCACACAGACACACACAAACACCACACACAGACACAAACACACAGACACATACCTAAGGAGGTGTTGTTCACCTACAAAGAAACACACACAAACACACACACACTTGCAGCTCTTTTCATGCAAATGGAAATGCACAGCTAGTTATACTACACTGTACTATACTATACTGTACTGTACTATACCAAACTATAAATCTATATCATGCCATTCCATAGTATACTATGCTCCACTACACTATATTATACTATACTGTACTATACTGTACTGTACTATACATCTACATTATACCATACCATAGTATACTATGCTATACTAAACTATATTTTACTATACTGTACTATTCTATAATATATATGGTATGGCATAAAAACATACTATACTGACTGTACTATACTGTACTGTAAATCTATAGTATACCATACTGTAGTATACTATACTATACTACACTAAACCAAACTATAAATCTATATCACACCATACCATAGCTATATATATATATATATATATATATATATAATGCCATACCATGCTATAATATACTATGCTATAAATCTACGCTGTACTAAAGTATAAATCATTCCTATTGCAATAGATGCATGTCTCTGTTTTATTTTACTATTGTCATGATTGGCCCCTCCCAGTCCTGTCCATGTGCTTTTGTTTTGGTTTTAGTCTTCCGTGTGCTTTCTTTGTCCTGCCCCCTTGTTTCTTGACTCCGCCCCTGATTGTAAACACCTGTTTTCCACCTGTTTCATGTTAACCGTCGTCATCCATGTTGTATTTGAGCCCTGTGTTTTCCCTAGTCCAGTGCTGGTCTTTGTATTATTTGAAGTGTTTGGTGTTTGTTTATTCCGGCCTCCGTTGTTTGTTTCTCCTGTGTTTCTTTTGCCATGTCTCTTCCCCATTCCATCCATGTTGGCTCTATGACCATGGACTGTTTTGACCTTGACTATGGATTTGCGCTTAATAAATCTCGCTTATCTCAGCGTATCCATCTGTTTCATCATCGCTCCCCAACAATACAACTATACTATACTATAAATCTACACCATACTATACAGAATATCTATGAAACCATAATATAAATAATTTGAGAGTAAAGCAAAGATGATGAGGAGAATGGACCACAGTATATGCATTCGTCTGTGCTTCACTATGCTATACTATGCTGTTCTATACTATACTATACTATACTATACTATACTATACTATACTATACTATACTATACTATACTATACTATACTAAATGATTTCAGATTAACATGCAGATAATGAGGGAAATTATTATTAAGGTTGAGATATAATCGTTCTTGCATGTTAAAAGATATAGGTATGCTTGGAATACTTTTACACACAGCTTTATAGCAGTTTAAGCTTCAGCATGAGACAATAAACTCAGTTCAGAGTCCATGAGTGAGTTCATGTGTGGAGCAGTTTTCTCAAAATGGTGGTTGTGGGGTAAATCATGCCAGAGACTCAACTTAGTTAAAATTATTTGAAGGCTACCTACATAAGGACTTCATGACGCATTCATAAGCACTGAATAATGTGTTTATGAAGCACTACTTGAACATTTATTAAGTGCTTATGTTGGTTCTTGCAACCTGACATAAGATGTTTTATGAAATAAATGACATTGTACTGACATAATAAGAATAAACATTGAACATATTTACAGCACTAAACACATTTAAAACACTATACATAATTGCATCAATCATCTCAGCGAAGAGGGGGTGGTTTCCAGGCATATTTAACCTGATATCAGTACAATATCGTCTTAAGAATGCTGACATATATAGTTATGTATAGTGTTTTAAATGTGTTTAGTGCTGTAAATATGTTCAACGTTTATTCTTATTATGTCAGTACAATGTCATTTATTTCATAAAACATCTTATGTCAGGTTGCGAGAACCGACATAAGCACTTAATAAACGTTCAAGTAGTGCTTCATAAACACATTATTCAGTGCTTATGAATGCGTCATGAAGTCCTTATGTAGGTAGCCTTCAAATAAAGTGTTACCAAATGTATATCGCTGTTGTCGGAAGATGTTTTTCAGTTTTTGACATAATTTGAAAATACCTGTTGCCCTTTATATTGTATGTAAATTTCATGATGAATGGACTAAAATGCATTGAGTTTACTGATGAAAAATATCACAGAGAGTCATTAAAAGTTAATGTAATTGGTGTCCCAGTGTCAATTATGGTACTCTGTTTTCCTTATTGGTTGATATCTTGATGTAAAGGAATCTAATTGTTTTACAGGCAGTCTGGTACTGACTCCAGATAGGATCTGAAGCTATCTTAGAGGAAACTAGTGGTCTCTAATCCTAGTGGTTCTACCAGTCTTTTTTAAGCAGCACTGCCAACCAGTTTCATGGACTTCTTCTCTTGAAGTGCTGGCTAAGAGAGATTACATTTCTGCTGCTGAGAACTGGACGGAGCAAGAGCGAGCAAGTTAGTGAGTTACTTTACTCTGTAGAAATCATATCTATAAATTACACAGCAAACATAACCACCTTTCTTTAAATACTTCCACGTTGGGGAATATGAACTGGAGAATAGGGTTGCTGGAGTGATTTTATTTTGTTCTTTATATAGGTGGATTATATAAGTGTGGCAGTTTTTCCCCCACTGGGATCAATTAACCCCTGCCTGAGAGCAAATTGTGCCAAAGTACCAACTAATTTTATGGGCCATAAAAAAAAACTGTAATAGGTAATCATAATGTTTTTATGGATACACAACATCCCTAAATATAAATATCAGCTTTTGTCTAGAATAAAAACAGTTGTGTTTTCTATAAAGTCATTAATTATGAAGAGTGGCTCATTATAACCTTGGTCCCCTCCACACTCCTACTATACTATACTATACTATACTATACTATATTATACTATACTATACGATACGATACGATACTATACTATACTATACTATACTATACTATACTATACTATACTATACTATACTATACTATACTATACTATACTATACTAATAAAAGACCTTGGGCAAGACTCCTAACATTACCTTCACCTATCTGTATAATGATCAAATTCTAAGTTGCTCTGGTAAAATGCCATGAATGTATACTTTACCTACACTCTACCATTTAAGAATCATCTGTGTGCTAAGATATTTTTGAGGATTCCAGCCCTACTACACTGCACTATATTGTCCTTGATATGATATCATTATAGACTATATTACACCACTCTGTATGTGATATTATCCCATACTCTAGTCTATATACTGTACTATACATCCCTATTCTTAATGTTTATATGGATACACCCAAATAAAATGGGAATGGTTGGTGATATTAACTTCCTGTTTGTGGCGCATTAGTATCTGGGAGGAGGAAAACTTTTCAAGATGGGTGGTGACCATGGTGGCCATTTTGAAGTCGGCCATTTTGGATCCAACTTTAGTTTTTTCAATGGGAAGAGGGTCGTGTGACACATCAAACTTATTGAGAATTTCACAAGAAAAACAATGGTGTGCTTGGTTTGGAAGGTGGCACATTCCCTGAGTTTTTCCAGCAAGATGGTGCACCACCACATTATGGGTGTCAGGTCCGAGCATTCCTAGATGAACAGTTTCCTGGAAAGTGGATTGGTTGTCGTATATTATAGTTTCTAATACTATATTATTTAGTACTAAATGTTATGTATGTAGTCATACATCTGATATTATTCATTTAGATTAGATGTGATACTAGATTGCTGTACTTTCTTAATCCCTAAGGGAACATTGTGGGTAAAAAACATATAATACAGTGCCCATCAAAACTTTTGCCACCCTTGCTGTGCTGCTTTGCATGAGCAAAATGAGCTGTAAAATATTCTTAATTACTCACATTTTTGTTCTTTCATTCAAAGTGTTAGTAAATATCAAACCTTTATTTAAGGTATAATGATTGAAAGACAAAAAAAAGTTGTTGTGAAAGAAATTTATTGGCAACCCTAGAAATTCTTTAGAGTGAAACCTATCTAAAGTATATGTAGGTTCACCGGAATAATTACGAACTCTTAAATATTAAGCAATGATGTTATAATTCACTGGAGAATGTATACGAGATGAAACACAGGCCAAATTCCCTTCCTTACTATGGGAGAAAACAGCAATGATATGTGATATGTGTGATAACATTTAATTTTAGAAGCACTTTATGCAGTGATTTATGATATATGCAGTTATTATACATAATATTTATGTATTTCCAAAGAGTTAATATTACTTTTTGTATTCCCACCACAATTACGTAGACTGTGTAAATGTATTAAATGACAAAACATGTTAAATTCACATTTATTTTAGTCCAAACTGTATTAAACTGTATTTGCTGAGTCTCATTAAACACATAAAGACACGTAAACTTTAAAGTCTAATGTGAAAGAAATAAACAGAACTTTATAGATTTCAGTCATGATTAAATTCCCTGCTTTAGGATTTCTATTCACTCCCAACTGAACTGCTAATTAAAGCAAATGTTAATGTGCACAACGTTCCTATTGAGGTGCAGCTCTCATGCCAACCATCACCAGCTAATGCTATCAGACACTGCATGCCATGCTAACATGTCAATGTCACCTACAGTTACAAAAAACATGTTAATTTGAATATTAATAGAATGCATCTTTATATACAGCTTCACAGTAAATCACTGCCACTGTTTATTTAATCTACCTTGTGTACCTGTTACCATGACAGCAGACCTAGCAAGGATGCCAGCTAGCTAGTTCACTAGTGTTGTCTAGAACATCTCTCAAAATAAGCAAAATGAAACATTAATATTTGGTCAAAAACATTAAAAACGCAAATTAAGTTAAAGCGCATCAGGATTTCATTGCAGTTCACTGCACAGCCTGTTACTATTGCAGACGTGCTCTGCCTCCTACTGAGATTTAGTGGAAAAATCTAACAGGTCTTATACAATTCAGTTAAATCAGTTTTGGATTTATCCAAATTGGGTTGCTTCTAATGAAAATAAATAAAGCATATTTTTATGTTTCTTAAATCAGTTTTATGTAAAATATATTACTTAATGTATAAATCATTTTTTGAGTGTTGATGGGGAACATTAATCAGGTCTACTCTAACACCACTTATATAACCACAGTTTTTTTTGGAGGGGTTGCCAGAAGAGACATCTACAGTCAAAAGCCAACAAACTCAAAGTGCTCCACTGTGACAAATGAAACTTTCACTGGAATCATGTTCTATGATCAGACGACACCTAAATAGGTTTGTAGCAACAAACACCAGAGGTGAGTTTAGTGTGGACACAAAGACAACCATATGGAAAAGTGTGGTGGTGGATCTGTGACACTGTGGGGCTATTTTTCATCCAAAGGCCCAGAACAGTCTATTTGGATACATGATATCATGAGCTCCATCAAGTACCAGCAGAAATAAAATCAAATTCTGACCGGCAGGAAACTTAAACTGGGCCATAGTTTGGATCTTCCAGCAGGGCAATGATCCATCACACCTCAAAATCAACACAAAAATGGTTTAATGACCACAGAATTGCCACCCCAGTCTCCTGACCTAAACCTAAAAAAACCCCAAATAAACAAAAAAAGGTATCATAAGGCATCACAGTGTGGACCTCAGAATCTGAAGGATCTGGACAGGTATTGTATGGAAGAATGGGATCAGATCCTTTGGCATATTTTCTCCAGTCTCATTAAGTGTTATAGGAGAAACTCAGTACTGTTATCTTTGCAAAAACAGGCCACAAAAAGTGTTAAATGAAGGGCTGGCAACAATTTTAATTTCTGGCCATTGAAAAAAGTTTAGATTTTTGCTAATATTTTGAGTAAAACATCAAAAGAGTAAGCAATACATGATTTTTTTGCCTATTTAAGCCAATATGTGTGGAAGGCACTGTATATAGATACATACATAAACAGTGCAAAGACATCATATCTGTGCAAAAACATGAGAAACTGCAGAAGACAAGGACATCAATTTGAAGTTTTCATATTTGTGTTCATGTAAACAGCAACCAAAATAAAGGACAAATCACAAAGTACAGAAGGAATGAATAAATAAATAAATGAAGTCTGCCTATAATTCAGTTATGGATTGTTCGTTATTTTATGCCTACAATACGCCACATTCATTTCTGTTTATTTCTGTAATGTATCATTTATTCAGACATAGAAATCATTGAAAAGCTCTTTTCTGTTCTTATGGCTGTACAATTACTTTTGTATAGCTAGAGAGTAGAATACAATTAACATTTTAAATGGGTCTTGATGTGGCTGTGGGGTATTTTGGTTTGTGGGAGTGTTTGTGTTCGACTGGGGATGAATATAAGGGAAAAACACATCAGGATTTTTGGGATTGCATCATGCAACCATATGTAAACTATTCGCATTGCGAGTGGTAAAAATAATCAGTCCCACTTTATATTAGGTGTCTCTAATAACTGTGTAGTTACATGTGAACGACATATGCAACAACAACGTAACTACTAATGACTTAGTCAGTGTTATAGATGGATTAGTGAAGTTCACATTATGCAATTACACAAGTGTATCTTAATAGTTGTAACAGCCTGTTCTCTCATGTAATTACACAAGGGTAATTACATGTGTAATCAGACTGGAACAGCAGTTTTCAGAAGTCTTTTTCAGCAGTATAAGGAAGTCTCTCAAAATGTACATTAAGACGCTACTTATTAGTATCTGCCAGCTTAATGTGTCTGTAATGTGACGGTACAGCAGACGTCCTCTTATATTAAAATGCATCTTTTATAACATTCATTAAATGTGTTGCGTTGAACCTAAAGCAACGTCTATATTACCACTTCTTTATTACACAGTAACTACATATTAACTACACAGGAACTGTTCACTTATTATAGTGTAGTATCAGTCAATACTCAAAAAAGTGGTATTGAGCCATAATTAATTGTAATTAATTAATCCCCATCTTGTTAGGATGCCTCCTGGACGCCTCCCTTGGGAGGTGTCACAGGCAAGTCCACCGGGGAGGAGACCCCGGGGAAGACCCAGGACACGCTGGCGTGACTATATCGCCCAGCTGGCCTGGGAGCGCCTCGGAATCCCTCCCAGGGAGCTAGTGGAAGTGGCTGGGGAAAGGAAGGTCTGGGCTTCATTGCTCAGGATGCTGCCCCCGCGACCCGAACCCCGGAGAAGCGGAAGATGATGGATGGATGGATGGATAATCCCAGCTGTGTTTATGGGGACCTGCTGAAAAAAAAGCTGCTGTCGAGATAAAATAATAAAGCACTACATTAATAAATGTTGCCCTAGTTAGGTGTAACTTTAACACTAGACTACAGGAAAGTTCCTCTTGTGTAAGTTCCTCTTGTGTAAGTACAGCTGTACTGCTGTAATCCATCTGTAACAGTGACTAAATCATCAGTAGTTACAGTGTTGTTGCATATGTTATTCCTGTGTAACTACAGTTATTAGAGACACTTAATATGAAGTGGGACCAAATCATCCACTGAAGGTTTTATATATTTAATATGTATCTGTAATTAGTGAATAATGTGAATGCTGAAGGTGGAGAAGAAAGCTAAAAAAGTGTAGCATCTATAACATCTCATAGTATGAAAACCACACTCAGCTGTTGATTCTGCAGAGCATAAGTGTTTAATTAATTAATTAATTAATTAATTCTCCACAATATGACAGGGGAAAAGTTTGCGATGAAGTACAAAATGTAAAATTTTAACATAGCAAAAATTTTGGAAGGCCGGATTTGAGCTGGCAGCTGTTCAGAGTGAAGACCCTCACAAAGCTCAAAGCATTGCACGGCATGCCAAAAAAAAAAGTAATGGAAAAATAAGCGAGCGTTTGAGTCCGGGAGATTGCAGTAGCCCAGACGTTCCACCCGACTCCATCTTTACACTCATAAATAAGACATGAATCACATGATTAAAGTGATGAAAGATAATGTAAACCACTCTCTCTCTTTGAGTTGGTGTTTAGAGAACCATAGACGTCCCTGAACAGTGGATATTTTTCATGAGCGTTTTTCTTCAAAGAGGAGGGGGGGGGGGGATTTGTACATTTTCATATCCATATTTTTGGTTTTATGACTTTGATGTGAGATGGTTGTTTGCCCCTAACTGCGCGCCTTCACCATTTCTTCGACAGAAGCTTAAACAAGAAATAAACTGTAATACCCTTCACAATCTCTTATGTTTATGTCATCCAGCCTCCTGTGGAGTGGATGTGAGTGCGTGGAAAAATTCGAACAATCTGCAGGAAACTAGGATTGAAACTTTAAAGGCAAACTATTTATTTATTTTTCAAATCTTCGTAGAGGCCTAAGGTCGCGGGCGCTCTCCTGCACAGGAACCGAAACTTCTGTTTACCGCAGAGAGGGAAGAAATAACACGGGTGACTGCAGGGGTTAAATGGGGATTTGGAAGGTAAAGGAACTTTTAAACAGTAAAGTCAAAGCTGCTATTTGTGCGATTATTGTCCCAGCAGTCCACTAACAAGCTTACAGAGCCCGTGTCTGAATGCTTATGGGGGTCATGGCACTGCTATGCGTTTGATTTTTGGATGCAACCGATAAACTGAGCCGATGTGATGATGAAACAACTGCGGGGAGGAGAGAAAACATCCCTAATCTAAACATAAGCCTAATATTATTCGCGAGCTCAGTATTTCATTATTAGAGATGTGTAAGTCATTTATTTTTTGGGTGTTAGATGTTGAAATTTACTTTGGAGCAAAACTTCATTTTCAAATGTGTTTGAATGGATGATGTATAATTGCTCTGTATTGATTAGTTGAACTTGTTGACTAGTTGTGGGGGTGGGGGGGGGGAGTTAGGGCTGTTGTGACTGCATTCAGACAATAGGAAAGTATTCAGAAATACTGCACAAACACAAGAAGACTGTGGTTGGTTAGTGTAGTGGTTAACACCTCTGCCTTCTATACTGTAGCCTGGGGTTCAATCCCCCACCTGGGTAAGCACCCTACACTATACCAATAAGGGTCCTTGAGCAAGACTCCTAACACCACCTTGGCCTCCCTGTGAAAAAATGATCAAATTGTAAGTCGCTCTGGATGAGAGAGTCAGCCAAATGCTGTAAATGTAAATGTAAATGTAAGAAGACGCTCGTGGATCTTAAAAACAAAAGTCTGTTTAATGAGAGAGTTGTCAGATTGAAAGACAGTCTCAGGGCAAATCCAAAATCAGAATCCAAAAACCAGAGAAGACAAAATATACAGGCAACCAGAGCAAAACGGCTAAGACAAAAGAGCCAAATCCAAAAAACAGGCAAAGGGTTCAAAACACAAGTTGAGACAATCAGAAGAATAACGCTCAGTAGTCCCGTGAAGGGCAGTACCTCGCAATGAGGAGAACAAACCAACAATGATTTAAGCTCTGAGAACGAGGCAGATGCGTGTGACTGGAGGAAAGGGGACATCATCGGGATTGGACTCATGGGAAATCGAGTCCTGGAGTGTGCTAGGCAAGGGAGGAGAACGCAGAAAGGTGACAAAACAGAACTTGTTTGTGGACTTGAGTTTAATTCATCCACGCCAGCGCTACCTACACACCACCACCAAACAACACTGTAAAAAGTGGCTTATCAGATCAACCTAAAAAGTTAAGGTAGTAACACACAACTGAACTAGTTTTATTCAACGCAAAATATATGAGTTAATGTTTAGAGAACCATAAATGTCCCTGAACAATGCATATTTTCATGAGCGTTTGTCTTTGAAGGGCTGGAGGGGTGGAAAAAACTATTTGTATATTTTATAGGTAGGTCAGTAGGCAGGTAGAACTTTATTGATCCCAATATAAAACTGCAGTGTTTCAGTAGCAAGACATATAATTTCACATACACCGACATAAACTAAACAATAAATAAAAACATAGAAATAAACCTAGATGCACGTTAATGTACAAAATAAATAAAATTAAAGTATATTTATTTGCATATTTACATGGCATATGAGACCAATTTGTTATATTTACATGACAGCAAGCACTGTGTGGTATGATGTAAACTAAAAGCACGATGATTATAGACATAACTTACTCTGAGTTGCATCAATATTACAGCATAAAATGCATAGTGAAAGTGTCATTGCAGTAGTAGTTCTGATACACCATATTTCCAAAAGTATTCACTCGTCTGGCTTCACATGCATATGAAATTGAGCGAAATCCCATTCTTAATCCATAGGGTTTAACATCAATAACAGCTTCAACTCTTCTGGGAAGGCTTTGCACAAGGGTTAGGACTGTGTTTATGGGAATTTTTGACCGTTCTTCCTGAAGCACATTTGTGAGGTCAAGACACTGATGTTGGATGAGAAGGCCTGGCTCACAGTCTCCGCTCTAATTCATCCCAAAGGTGTTCTATCGGGTTGAGGTCGGGACTCTGTACAGGCCAGTCAAGTTCTTCCACACCAAACTGGCTCATTCATGTCTTTATGGACCTGCTTTGTGTACTGGTGTGCAGTCATGTTGGAACAGGAAGGGGCCGTCCCCAAACTGTTCCCACAAAGTTGGGAGCATGAAATTGTCCAAAATCTCTTGGTGCTGAAGCATTAAGAGTTCCTTTCACTGGAACTAAGGGGCCGAGCCCAACTCCTGAGAAAAAACCCCACACCAACTTTACACTTGGCACAATGCAGTCAGACAGGTACTGTTCTCCTGGCAACTGCCAAACCCAGACTTTGCCAGACAGAGATGTGTGATTGGTCACTCCAGAGAACACGTCTTCACTGCTCTAGAGTCCAGTGGCAGCACTTTACATCACTGCATTCAACGCTTTGCATTGCAATGCCATTACTCCACCAATTGCAGTCAAACAGATTGTCTACAAATGGAGGAAATTCAAGACCCTGTAACGCTCCCCAGGAGTGGTCAGCCAACAAAGTTCACACCAAGAGCAAGGTGTGTAATAATCCACGAGGTCACAAAGGAACCCAAAGTACCTTCTGTGCAACTAAAGGCCTCACAGTGGCTAAAGTTATGTGTTCATGAGTCCACCATCAGGAGAACACTGAACGACAATGGTGTGCATGGCCGTGTTGCGAGGAGCAGTGGTGGATGAAGTACATTTATATATATATAAATTCTATAAGGGGGCTACGCACCTAAGATTTTCACTCACTTTCCACCTGTATAAATATAAATGTGATGTGACAATGAACATGATTTGATTTGATAAATTAGAGATAACCGAGGTAAAATATTACTCCAGTAAAAGTTCCTCCCTTTAGACCTCCACTTGATTAAAAGTACTAAAGTATTTACCTTCAAATGTACTTAAGTATCAAAAGTGAAAGTACTAAAAGATTAATTATGGCTCTGATGTTCTGTTATTATTTTTATAACAAGACTCGCTTCATGAACTCATTTTAGGTGAAAATCCTCCAGTGTCTCTCTTGGTAAACCAGTCTTTTAATAGAAGGTCATTAATTAGTGACGCTGACGTCTATTAAAATGATCATAAGCACAAAACACTGAAGGTAAACAGTTTCCATCAGGGAGAACCGAGTGGCTCTGAATCACTTTTTACACACAAACAAAGTTTCAGTTTAAGATTTATTTACAACTTAGTTCCAAGTTTAAGTTGAATAAAAACTGGCTTTAAACTCAGGATCACAAATGAGATCCTTTACTATATTGATCTGTAGGCCTCTGTTCATAAACACAAACCAGCCCAAACTAATTTACTATAAAATGAAATGTTGTTTGTATAAATTCAGAAAAAAGCCGCGTCAGTCACGACTGCATATGTGGACATATTTCTATATTGTGCTCTATTTACACAAAGTTAGGTTAGTTCATCATTTATGTTGAACAGACTCTCCCAAGATTTTACGCTGCTGTGCTGACGTTGAACCGTGTGCTGCACTGGGTCAGTATGACCAACAGGTCAAAACCAGCTCTAAACAAAGTGACAGCAAAGTCAGATATTAGACTTTGAAATATAATGGAGTGAAAGTAAAAAGTTGCCCAAAATGGAAAAATGTCAGTACAGATACATGAAAAACTAAGTACAGTAACTAAATACATTTACTGCATTACTGTCCACCACCAATGAGGAGAAGCTGCTGCTCACCATAAGGAACATTGCTGCCCATCTGCAATTCATTAAAGATCACATGGAAAAGCCAGACGTCTATTGAAACAATATTTTGTGGACAGATGTGTTTAAATGAGAAGCGTTATGTTTGCACTCCAGCATAAAAATCTTATCCCATCTGTGAAACATGGTGGTGGTAGTATCATGGTTTGGGCCTGTTTTGCTGCATCTGGGCCAGGATGGCTTGCCATCATTGATGCAACAATGAACTCTGAACCATACCAGCAAATTCTAAGTGAAAATGTCAGGACCTTCTGTCCATGAGCTGAAACTGAAAAGAACGTGGGTCATACAGCAAGACAACAAACCTAAGCCCACAATTCATTCTACCAAAAAATGGTTAAAGAAGAATAAAGGTAATGTTTTAATAATTTAAAAAATAGTATCAGTCAATCCTGTAAGTTCAGTACTGAAAAAAGTGGTACTGAGCCATAATTAATTGTAATTAATTAATCCCAGCTATGAGGACCTGCTGAAAAAAAGCTGCTTTAGAGATAAAATAATAAAGCACTACATTAATAAATGTTGCGCAGTGACTCTACATAGTCGTTCTAGATGATTTGTCATGACCCCTTGATGATTTCTGAGTATAAAAATTCCCTTTGCAACTTTAATTAGATGCTGTTCTGGATGAACAGACATACTTAGTGCTCGGCTTTATTTTCATTTTTTTCTTCCTCTGGTTCAAGATGATGCAATTAACAGAGACAACATAGTGCTTATTCTCTTTAATCTCACATTAAAGCTGCTGAACTTATATAGATCTTATTATGTCTTTATTTAAGCTTTAATGTAATTAATGTGGTTATTATGTAACATATTGGCATCTGCAGATGTAAACTGAAAATAAAGTGCAGAGAATTTGTATTTTTATTCAGAAAGTTATCATATTGTATTAATTAAAAAATAATGATAAAAAGGTTTTACAAAGTCACTTGCGAGTCACTATCATGCCCATTTAATTACAGCTAATTTGGTCATTTATTTTCCTCTTTTCAGCAGAAGGAGAACATGTAGAGAACATGGCTGAGAGAAATACAGCAAAAATAAAAAAAACAAACTGATCTACATATATGAGCTTTAGAGCTCTCAGAAATAAGTATTTCTCATTTTTTGATCTTATGAAAACTGTGACTCATTTATAGGTGGAATTTTAGCATGATGTTCAGACAAATATCAAAATAATTATAGCTGTTGATTTACAAGATGAATACTGAAATTGTAATCTAGTATTAATTCACTTATCAAGTGTCCATACTTTGTTTTAACAGAGAGACAGACAAACAGACAGACAGAAAGTAGGTAGATATCATCAATGTCCATTTCTGCAATGTTAGACTATAAGTGAGTGTTAGATTTAGGGTTGGAGTAGAGATTTGGTTTATGTTTAGTTTCACTTTTTGAGTTTAGGCTTAGTTTGACATTAGGTTGAGGTTTATATTTTGTGTTGAGGTTAAAGGTAGATTTAGGTTTAAGTTTACGTTTTACATGAAAGTTAATGGTAGGTTTAGTTTTAGAGTTTAAGTTAAGGGTAGATTTAAGTTCTAGGTTTATCTTTTAGGTTGAAGTTTATGTTTAGGTATCATTTATATGGTTGTTGTAGTTAAGGGCAGGTTTAGGTTTTAAGTTAAGGGCTTTAATTTTATATTTTAGGCTGACTTTTAGGGCAGGTTTAGGTTTTGGGTTTAAGATAAAGTAGATTTACATTTTAGGTTTATGTTTTAGATTGACATTAAGGGTAGGTTTAGGCTTTGAGTTTAAGTTCAAGTTCAAGGTTGAACTTAAGGGCAGGTTTATGTTTTGGGTTTATGGTTTACATTGAAGTTAAGAGTATGTGTAGGTGTGGGATTTAAAGGGTAGATTTTGTTTTTAGGTTTATGTTTTAGCTTGAAGTTAAGCGTAGGTTTTAGTTTTGAGATTAAGTTTAGGTTCTAGGTTGAAGTTAAGGCAGTTTGGGTTTGGGTTAAAGGTAAACTTATCTTTAAGGTTTATATTTTAGGTTGTGGTATATGTTGAAATAAAGAGAAGGGTAAAGTTTAGATTTAGGGTTTAAGTGTAGTTTTTAAGTTGAAGTTAAGTGTAGGTTTAGGTGTAGATTGTGGTTTATGTTGAATTTAAGTGTAAGTTTAGATTTGAGGTAGTTTTTAGGTTCAAGTTAAGAGTAGGTTTTGGTTTTTGGTTTAGGGTTGTGATTTTGTGTTGAAGTTATGGGTATGTTTAGGTTTATATTTTGGGTTGAGGTTAAGATTAGGTTTACATTTTGAGCTTAGATTTAGGATTAATATTTAATTTAAGGGAAGGTGGTTCTGAATTAAGGTTAAAGATAGATTTTGGGTAGAGGTTTAGTTTTAGTTAGGTTTAGAGATAGAGAGTAGGCTTTAGGTTTAGGTTTGAGTAGAGTTTTTTTTATATTACTTTGTCATTAAGTTAGGATTAAAATGAGTGTTAAGTTTAGGTTAAGGGTTTAGGTTTAGGTTGTTGGTTAAGGCTAGGTTTGGATTTTTGGGACAGAGAGAATGTTAGGTTTAGAGAAATTTAGTAAGTATGTAGGAATTGTTATGTTGACCAATAGTTAATGAGCATCTACAAATGATCTACAGTGGACTATCAAAATAAGTATAGTATATTTTACTGTATGGCTATCTGTTAAAGAAGTGATCATGATGAGGTTTGTAATCATTAAGAGATTAAAAATCAGTGATGTACAACTTCTTCATTTATGTGCTTCTATCATTTTTAAAACTGTAGTACACTTAGCGGATGAATGGACCTAATTTTACATTATACGTTATCTAATTCCCTCCATTTTTAAACGAGGGCTACCACTAAAAGCCAGAGCTCATTGTCTACCAATTTTTAGGGACTGTGTCTTTGTACGTTGCTTCTGTAAAGCTATATTATTAAATGATTGAGTGGTTTAGAAAAAAAAGGAACATTCACATTCATGAGATTCATTGCTTCTGTGTCTAATTGGAAGGTCATTAAGTTAAACTACATTTTTGGAATTCCAGTGAAGTCGGCAGCAGACGCAGGGCTGAATAATGCCCGCTTTAATGAGGGGAACAACTGGTGCTGTGGTTGTAAATGGTAGCAGGGGCTGGCACCATGCCTCCACTCCAACTAATGACATCTGCTGGGGGTTAACCACTCAAACACCTCACTCAGGCACAGCACGAGCAAAACACCGCAGACTGCAGAGACACCGCACATTCATGAGGAGCTTATACTGTTCAGGTTTAGGGTTTTGGGTTTACGTTTACATTTTGGGTTGAGATTAAGGTTAGGTTTAGGGTTGAGGTACAGAGTTGAAGTAAAGTTTTAGAGATAAAGTGAGTGTTCAAATTGGAGTTGATGTTTGGGGTGGCAGTTAAGTTTAAGATTAGAGTCAGTGTTAGTTCAGGGTTTAGGATTTAGGTTTAGAGTTGAAGTGAAGTTTTAGGGTTAGAGTGAGTATTAGAATTGGAGTTGAGGTTTGGGGTGGCAGTTTAGGGTTACATTCAGGCTTAGTTCTGGGTTTGGGGTTACAATTTAGATTTAGATTTTGGGTTGAGCTTAGGTTTAGAGTTATAGTAAGTATTGTTTAAGTAAGTGAGGTTTAGGTTTCAGACTGAAGTTAAATTTTGGATTTGAGTAAGTTTAAGTTAGAGTGGTTTATGTTTGATCTTAAGATTAAGTTTAGTTTTGAATTTCGAATTTGGGTTGAGGTTACATTTAAGGTCTAAGCTTGAGTTTAAGATTAGAGTTAGAGTGAGATTACAGCAAATGTTAGGTTGAAAATTAGATTTTAGGTTGGGGTTAGGCTAAGCATTAGGTAGGGCTGGGCAAAATACTTTTAAAAAGATTGCCGAATACTGAAACACTGTCCTAACAGTATTCAGTAACATATTCCATTACAGAATAATAACAAGTAACATGTGTAAAAATACATTTATAATACCTTCAGAATACATATTCATAAGGCTTATCAGAAACATTCTGCTACTTTTTTTATTTAATCTGCAGTTTATTAGTGACATTTTCTGGTGATATGTTGAATAGAATATTTGCTTATCATTTAAACTAAGTTAAAAAATTATTAACTTTTTTCTTTTGTTTGTCAGCACCTCTTTTAATCCACTGCTTCCACAATCCCCAGAGCAGTAGTGCAGTAAAACAGTGATGCTAAACGTATAACTTGCAAACATGCAAAGCAATAAAGAGATGATTCATCAGATCATCACTCAAAGGGTTTATTAACACTGAGATTAATAACTGATCACACTGATTTATCAGTCCACTCAGGCTTTAGCAGGCTCACTAACACTGAGATTAATAACTGATCACATTGAATTATCAGTCTACTCAGGCTTTAGCAGAGCTCAGTAATGCTGAGATTACTAACCAATCACATTGATTTATCAGTCTACTCAGGCTTTAGCAGAGCTCACTAACACTGAGACTAATTACTGATCACATTGATTTATCAGTCTACTCAGGCTTTAGCAGAGCTCACTAACACTGAGATTAATAACTGATCACATTGATTTATCAGTCCACTCAGGCTTTAGCAGAGCTCAGTAATGCTGAGATTACTAACCAATCACATTGATTTATCAGTCTACTCAGGCTTTAGCAGAGCTCACTAACACTGAGACTAATTACTGATCACATTGATTTATCAGTCTACTCAGGCTTTAGCAGAACTCAGTAAAGCTGAGATTACTAACCAATAACATTGATTTATCAGCCTACTCAGGCTTTTACAGAGCTCAGTAATGCTCAGATTAATAATAAAGTTGGACCTGGGTTTAGGTTTTAGGTTTGAGATTAAGGTTAGAGAGGGGTTTAGGTTTAGTATTAGGCCACTATTTTCATTGAATCTCAATCTCAAAAATCTAATTCTCTTCTTTATTTATTTACCTATATTTTATTCATTCATTCAAGTACAACATTGGACAGGTTGCTGTTGTAACATTCTTGCTCTGTTTCTCTCTTCCTGCCTTTTTAACCTTCCCTTGTGTGCCTGGCTGTGTGCTCTTGTTATTGTTTTGGTTTCTGTCTGCTCTCTTGTCTCGCCTCCTGGTTATCTGTCACCTGTCTCTATAGCCCCGCCCTCTTGTTTTCACTCCTGGTGTTTGTCTGTCCTCAGTGTATTTATGCCCCTGTTTGTTTGCATTGTGTTTGCTGTGTTCATGCTCCTTAGTCATTTGTTTTCTTTTGATTTGAGTATCTTCATTTTTGTTTTTCCTACTTTTTTTCATTCTTTGTCCCATGGCTTTATACAGATTCCTTTTGTTTTCATTATGGGTTATAATAAAACCGTTGACTTGTGCATTCTGCCTCTTCCTCTCCATTTTCGTTTTAGCTATATGACCCACTGTTTGGGTTCAGCATGTTTTACACACAAAATTTGCATCACCATCCAAATTCCTTCAATTTAATCATATTTAAATTCACACATTCAGGCACATTCAAAAATATAATTGAAACTGCCAAGAAAACATAGAATGAAGCTATATATCAATTCAGAATGTATTCAGAAAATATATTGCCCTGTATTGTATTGTATGTATTGCCCTGAAAACCTTGTATTTCCAAAATGGTAACTTTACAGGATAAGGAAACAACCTACTTTACTTTTAATGTAAGTCAATGAAACTAGACTTTTTTCCAAGTAATTTTAGTCCATTTATTTTGGTTCATTCATCATGAAATTTACATACATTATAAAGGGGAACAGGTCTTTTCAAATTATGTCAAAAACTTCAACAGCAGCGATATATATATATATATATATATATATATATATATATATATATATATATATATATAAACCATGTATATATTATGGGCAGTTTTACATGTTTTCCTCATTTTCCACATTCACATTTTTTACATTGTTGATATATATTTTTCCTATTTATTTTCCATCATTGAGTCTTAATCAAAGTAATTTGTTTAGAATAAATGTATAAAATATTTCAATTAAGATACTGCACAACTTCCCAGATCTTCACCTAATTAGCAGGAAGCCACAAAATATGTATTAAAACTGAACTTTAAAATGGTAAAAAAATAAAATTAGTATCAGGAAAAAAAATCAAATGAAAAAAAATTTACATGCAGCGTGCCTTGTGTTCGATCAAAGAAATTATGGTATATAACTATCATTTCAGGATATTTTCTATCAACTAATTACTTTTGGTGTTCATACAACAGTGTATTCAGAAAGTATTGCACAAAATATCTTGAATCACCCTCCATCATTGTGTAAGTCCAGCATTGTATAAAATGTTTTCATTATTAATTTGAAAAGTGATTCCAAACTTTTAAAAGGTAATGCTTATACTGTCAAAACAAGGACTGCAGAGAAACCCATTCAGGAGGGTTATGCTATTTAAACATTATTTCATGATGAACAGACCATATATAGACTGTTTTTGCTTCTCTTATGAAATTAACCCTCCTATTATCTTTGGGGTCAATTTGACCACATTCAAAGTTTAATATCATAAATAAAAGATTGACATCTTTTTTTTTGCTTCATATTTAATGACTTTTCCTACGTTAATTATGGGTAAACATACAAGAAACATGATGATGCGTTTTCAATGTCCTGTTGTATCCCATCAATCTCTGTTTTATTTGGGGTCAATTTGACCCCAGGCTGTTTTAGCTACATAAAACCACATTTGTTTTGGTTGATATTGACGGCACTATGACATGCAATTTTATAATCTTCAAAAAACTTTAGGGCCCTTATCTAACATAACCACAACTGTAGTAGTACGAGAACCACTGATAGTTCACATGACATGGGCGAGGTGAACACATAATTCTCACAAGAACTTTGATATTTTCCATGCTGTGAGGGAAGATATGGTTCCGACAAAGATATTGATAGTCCACACAACATGGGGTGGAGCAAACATATAAAAGGTTTGCACAGCAGCCACCTAAACCATTTCTCTTGGTGCTCTGTGTGCTGTCTCTTTCTGCTCTCTCTCCATTGAAAATGACTTCTAAGGAAAGGTTTTCTGTCAATGAGCTGTTGTCACATCTTTTTGTTCATGAAATTGACATAGAGGAGAATGTGTCTGAGAGCGAGGATGATGTTGAGGACCCTGATTATGAGGCATCCTCTTCTGATGAGAATGAGACCCTCCTTTGATCCTGATGTTGATCCTGTTTTGTCTCTTAACCAGGAGCAAACACACTACCTTACAGAAATGTAAATTTATTAAGGTCCCTCTCCCCACCTGAACAACAGGGTAGACTTAGTGCTGCTAAAATCATCAAAATGGTTCCAGGCCCCACCAGATATGTTGTCAGTCATGTCCAAGACATAAAATCAGCATTTGAGCTTTTCATAACACCATCAATCGAAAAGGACATACTTTACATGACAAATTTATAGGGGAGGCGTGTGTATGGGGACAGTTGGAAAGACTGGGATGTGACCCACTTGCAAGCCTACATTGGGTTGCTCATTTTGGAAGGAGTGTGCAAGTCAAAAGGCAAAGCAACAGCAAGCCTTTGGGCTGCTGATACTGGAAGGGCAATATTTCTAGCCACCATGTCTCTAAACACATCTCATGTTTTATCCCATCTCATACGCTTTGATGACAGAGAAACAAGGCAAGGCCGACAAACTCACAGCAATATGGGATGTATGGGACAAGTGGGTTCAGCAATTACAATCCAGGCCCCCACATGACTGTGGATGAATGCATTTCATGGGCGCTGTCCCTACAGACAATACATGCCGAGCACAGTCCAACTACCGTATTTTCCGGATTATACGTCGCTCCGGAGTATAAGTCGCACCAGCCAAAAAAATGCACAGTAAAGAAAAAAAAAACATATATACGTCGCACCGGAGTATAAGTCGCATTTTTGGGGGGGGGGGTTTAATAAAATCCAAGTTAACGTAACATGAACAGTTATTCAGATAACAATGACAAACTATAACAAAGAACATGCTAACAAGTTTATCAAACCATTTTTATCAAAGTTTATATCACTCCAAATCATCAAATCCATTGAACTCTTCATCCTCAGTGTCACTTATGAACAACTCTGCTAACTCTGGAGGTGGACGAAGCCTCTTCTTCCTCTTCCTCTTCTTCGTCGCTTTTGTCAGACTCGTCGTCAGTTACATTTGCAATTATTCCAGCCTTTCTGAATCACAGCAGGATGCTTTCGGTTTTCACGGAAGCCCATGCTTTGCTGATCCATTCAATGACTTCCGAGAATGTAGCGTGGCGCATTCTCCCGGTTGCCGTGAAGTCCGTATTTTCCAGACTATAAGTCGCTCCGGAGTATAAGTCGCACCCCTGGCCAAACTATGAAAAAAAGTGCGACTTATAATCCGGAAAATACGGTATGCCTGGAATATGCTGGTGTACACTGGTAAATCCCCTGGGGAAGCACCTGAAAAAAATCAGGGCATGAGGGTGGTACTTGACATGGCTGAAGGACTAAGTGGTCATAACATTACATGTGATAATTGTTTCACGCCCTGGGTGAAGAATTGCTGAAAAGGAAGGTTACCATGCTGGGGACAGTGAGAAAAAACAATCCAGAGCTTCCCTCTGAGCTGCTTGTGATGAAGAACAGGAAGGTAACATCTTCAATGTTTGCTTTCACTGACAGAGCCACTGTCATCTCTTATTGCCCCAAGAAAGGGAAAATTGTCCTGCTGATGAGCACTATGCACAAAGATGCTGTCCTAAGCACCAGACATGACAGAAAACCACAAATGGTCTTGGACTACAACAAGACAATGGGAGGGGTTGATAACTTGGACAAGGTCGTAGCCACATACAGTTGCTGATGCATGACTGCCCGTTGGCCCCTTGTGATATTCTTCAACATCATTGATGTGAGCGCCTACAATGCCTTTGTAATATGGAGTGAAATAAATAAGGACTGGAAGAGCAGGAAACTGAGTTGGAGGAGGATTTTCCTGGAAGAGCTGGGTAACGCTTGGTGAAACCTCATATCGAGAGAAGACGGTGCCTTCCAAGAGCATCAACAGCTGCTGCAACTGTTGTGAAGTACATCCAAACAGGGACACACGCCCCAACTCCTCCAGTGGTTCAAACTGCAGGCAGGAAATGTAGCAGGTGCTAGGTCTGTCCCAAAAGCAATGACTCCAAGACCAGCAACACCTGTGTGAAATGCAAGAGATATGTCTGCAAGGAACTTGCATGCACTCTCTGCACATCATGTGTACAGTAGTGCAGACAAAAGGCTGGATCATATCTTCTGGTGGCCTGAAGAAAAACACGATGCTGTTCATATTCTGTCTAACTGTTCCGCCAAACTCATTTTATTGAGTAAGTAACTTTGTTTTTCACTCACACATACATTTTTGCATACAGTAGCGTAGACCAATCCCTGAAAATGCTCACAAGTACTTCCTTATAGGTGTATTGTAAATAAAGTACACCTTACTGGTGTTCTAATGATGATGAGGTTCTATTTTACAAATAAAATCCTTGTAAATGTTTGAAATTGTGTTCGTTTTTCCAAACATCATACATGTTACTCTTCTTGAAAACAAAATATTTTTCATTACAAATGTTTTAGATTACAAAAATATGTACTTAGAAATAATATAAAGCCATTTAAACACCAAAAATATCTCTATTTTCAATTTTAGGTCAATCAATGAGATTTTATGGTGATGTGCATATATCTCCATAGTCGTATAACAGGTATTCTGGATATATAAAGGGGGGTGGGTGGGGGTTGGGGGTGTTTTGTAAAGGCTATTTAAATAATCAAAATATAGTATGTGACATAAAATTGGGTAACAATTTTAATTATAGTAATTTTCTGGAGGTTTAAATTGCTGGGGTCAAATTTAATAACATCATAAAGATGTTAGTAAATTTGAAGTTTAACCTGTTTGAGATGCAAAGTCTTGTGAGCAACAATATGTTCTATTTTATTTTTATACACTTTCCTCTGGTTTTTTTTTTCCCACTAAGTCATATTTAATTCACCCTGCTGATCCGGTAGGATGAATGTCAGTGTGCGACCTGCCTCGCCATCGCTTCACACTAGGAGCCACACAGCTTTATTAAGTGTGTTAGCAGCCTGCAGAAAGCTAATCATGCCACTCTGCTGCATGACTGTGCAGATGTCTTCTGCTCAGTATGTCGTATCGCAGTGGAGAGAGAAAGAACAGAGAGAAAGCTTGTCATTATGCCGTACTGGTGTAATGACAATAAAGTTGGATTTAATTAAAAGGTTTCAGCTTTACTTCACCACCCGTCAGAATGCTGGCAGCCAGGAACAATCTGAGGTTCAAACCAGAAAAAGAGAATCTTAGATTTGAACCTCAGCTTTACACGTCGGTTCCACTCCTCAGGTGAGTACTGCCATTTCTGAACAGGACAGAGCACGGAAAGTTAGTATAGACCTAATCTAACCTACATCATTCTACTGAGCTACTTCAGACTTACAACCACATTTAAGACTTTTAACTTGGACTTTAGACTAAATTGGTTTGCTTAAGTGACCTTATTCCTTGGTTAGGTTTATTTTACTAAAACAAATGATTACTACACATTCGATTTTCTGACGCTTTACCAGCAGTGACTGTTAATGCCAATAGTGAGCATTTTAGCACAGCTCAAACTTTGAACTGTAACACACATATAAAATCATCAAATTTTGCTTTTAAATACATAAACATTTACATAAGTGTAGCAAATCTATGCAGCTCTGCTATGTACTTTCTTCCTTCACCATCCTGCAGCCACCTTTTTGCCCACTTTCTGAAAGTGTAGAAAGCATGTACCCTTCACTCCTCCAAATCTGCACCTGTTGGGTGTCCAAAATTTTGCATAAGACTGTCCATGTAGGTTTTTCTAAAGCAAAGTGTTCCCCACTGAGATTTTTTTTTTTCAGATTTTCCAGTATGTTACTATTGTAAGGGGGAGCGAGGAGGCGGACGCACACGCTGAGATAAGCGAGATTTATTATGGGCAAATCCAGGGTCATAGTCAAAACGGTCCAGGGTCAAAGAGCCAACACGGAGAAAACGGGGTTCAGACATGACAGACCAGAATACAATGAACAACACAGAGATTCAAACGAAGCCAACAAACAGAACGACACATCGAACAAAGACCGGCAAACACAAGAGGCAAACACAGGGCTTAAATACACGGAACAATAAGGGACAGGTGAACACAATCAGGGGCGGAGTAACCAAACAGGGGGCAGGACTTAAACCAAAACAAACGCACATGGACAAACCAAAACAAAATGGCACATGGAGTGGGAGGAGCCAATCGTGACAACTATCATGAACAATATATATATATTTAGAGAGAGAGAGAGAGAGAGAGAGAGAGAGAGAGAGAGAGAGAGAGAGAGGCCTTTTGGAAATGGGAAAAATTCACAGATTTCACAAATTTTTATTACAGAAGCAAATCTTAACTACTCAATCAATAATCAATTGTTATGTTTGTTTCCACGCAATCAATGCTATGTACACACCTGAACTGTAAACGTGTAATCAAAATAACATTAACAGTGACTATATAACTAACATAATGGTGTTACATTTAATTACATTGAAAATGGTGCTGGAGTGATTTAAAAATCTCAGACTCTGCAGACTCGAACTCCACCATCCCCTCTGATTACCTTCATGTGTTAATGTTGATGATGAAATATTACAGCGATGGTGGTGAATAATGAGGACATGGAGTTGAACATGTGTCTCTTTATTAGGAGGAATAACGCTAAAGCATTTGGGAAATTGAGACTGAGACCGGAGAGCAGCGATGCTCTGATAAACAGCACAAAGCACTGACACAACGTTCCGTTTAGGGAGCTGTAGGGCATTTTGAGCATCAGTAATGGTAGCTATTGTTAACTGCCTGCCTAACTAGATTAATTCAATTACCTGTTTACATTTCAGCTGTGTACATTTGGTCGGTTGCTAGGTAACAGACATGACAGCTGATGACATGCATCAAGTAAGTTAAGATTTCCCAACTTAAGATGCTATAAGACTCTTAAATTAAGCTCAGATTTGCTTCTGTAATACGAATTTGTGAAAAATCTGATCTTGACCTGTCAGATCTTTAGTAAAGACAATAAGACAGTATGTTTCTGTAAAATGACACGTGGTCTGAAAGCTTCTCTACAATTAACAATTTCATATCAAACCACTCAACTTTTTGAATTATTAGATCATGAAAAATAAACGTTAATGTCACTATTCCACTGCAGGGCTAGTTTGTAGAAGTAAGCCCCCTCATGAGAGTTTTGGGTGTCAAATATTCATGTATGTATCCTGAATACAGCAGAAGCCAGGTTAGTAATCCATTGTAAGGCTTAGTCTTATTTAACATGAAGATATTCACCTTGGCAGTTCGCAGATGAGGCCCATACTCAAATTAAGTGGTTCAATTGCATTGGAAATACATAACCACTCCAGCGTCTGAGTTTAGTTAGCCTGGAAGGACAATCCTTTTGGACAGATGAACTTTTATACAGTCATCGTAGTGAAATGAAATAAGGGCATGGATAAAAAGTGCATGAAAACAAGGTGAATGAATTATCCTAGGGGAACCTGTGGCTTATTCCAATGCTCATTAATCATAATTATGCAATCAAAATGCACAGGGAGATTGTGAATATTAGGATGAGTGTGTTGATATTGGCCGAGCCCTCGGGTCAGTCCACTTGTTGGGTGTCACAGGCTCGGCTGCTAATTACATCTGACTGCAAATTGGTTGCCTGGCGCGCGTGATGACAAATCTGAGATTTAAACATTACGGCCAAAGAAGCCGAGTTAAACTTTACCTTAACACTTCTCCAATCAGCAGGGCATTACACGGAATCCAATTAATCTCCCACTCTCTATTTCAATCTCAATCCTCGTGTCTGAAGATGCACTGGTGTCTACCTCTCGCTTTTATGAATCCAAATAAAATCTGTCAGGAATTGTTTTATTATTTGCCTTCAAGAAATTCCATAATTACATCACCCATGGTAAAAATGTGGGGATTTAAATTTTTTTTTTAACATCGGATTTTTACCGTTATAGCTCAGTCAAATAAGAAAAGGCATGACAGCTTGAATTTTGACTCAGCTTGACATTTATCAAAGTGTCTTTCTTGTTATGAAATTTGCCTAAATAATGATTTGAAAGTTTTACTTTACTTAACCTCTGCAACATAATATTGATATAACAATGTCATAACCATGTCATAACAGATGCTGTCCTATGCTCTCATGTCAGACTTTATTCAATAATAGTACAATGATGTGTTACCATTACTGTTAAGTGTCACGACAAAATCAAATGTTTCCCGCAAACTCCATCTTAAACTCAACCTTTATAGCAATAAGAATGGGTTTCTGATGTAATGGGTCAGTCCTTAATGACTGCCTGAGTGTCCATTGGTCACCTTCATACAAAATGTAAACAGACACAGGAGTCCACTGATTACAGCAGTGGACCCTGTCCATTCACTGTCCACTCTATTAGACACTCCTACCTTGTCAGTCCACCTTGTAGATGTAAAGTCAGAGATGGTAAGAGATGGTATGAGATGGCTCATCTGCTGCTGCACAGATTATGTTGGTCATCCTCTAGTCCTTCATCAGTGGTCACAGGACGCTGTTGGCTGGCCATTTTTGGTTCTCAGTCAAAATGTCAGCAATCTGATCCACTCGCACCAGCACAACACACACTAACACACCACCACCACGTCAGTGTCACTGCAGTGCAGAGAATGACTCACCGCCCAAATAGTACCTGCTCTGTGAGGGTCCATGGGGCTCCTGACCACTGAAGAACAGGGTAACAAAGTATCAGAGAAACAGATGGACTACAGTCTGTAACTGTAGAACTACAAAGTGCTCCTATACAGTAAGTAGAGCTGATAAAATGGATGAGTGTAAAAAAAAAAAAAAGAAAAGTATGTTGCTTTAATGTTGATTTGTGGAAGTTTGTATGTAACTAAATATGCAATTACAGATAGTTTAGCAGGACCACAGTAATAATGGACGACTTTTAAGCATCAATATGTTGTGTTATTGTAAATTGACAAAGAAAACAAGTTCATTTCTATTAAAACATTCCCAAACGCTTGCTGTGTCCAAAACCTTAATGGACAGTTGTACATTGTTATCTACAGTGGTGCAAGAATTGCAAATGTTGGCTTGCTGTTGACACTTTACATCCACAATAAGAAGGAGAAGCATTTCTTTTTCTTCATGTTCTCTGGAGATGAACCCAAGGCGAGAGCTCGCAGGGCCAGATGCAAACTGACAGGAGATGGAAAGGAATGATGGCTACATTGATGAGCAAAACGCCAATCATCTCCTGCCCTCAGACACATGGATGATGGATTAGGGGATGTGACAGTGCCAGATAATGACCATGATGACTGGCACATGCTGGCATTGCCACCAATGCCTGTCTGTCTACTAGCAGCTCTACGTCCATGAAATCCATTGCTAGTCTGATACTGCATCCCGGTGCGTGAATGGGGATAAAGAGAGCTGGGCTATTTGATTTTAAAAAGTCAAAGAATTTCATTCCCATGTAATGCATTTTGTAATAGAGTGGTGCAGGATCAGCTCAGTCGAGAGGAAGATGAATTCATAGCTTGTTTAACTCTTGTCACCCATCTAGTGAGCCATGGTGATATAACTTGAGTTTTTTCTTGCTAAGCCCCCCGAGTTATTTCACGATGAGTCATGCTGGTGTGCTGGGAGTGGTACACTCCATTGCACTGACTGGTAATGTGTGGCCAAATAAATCTAATGAAAGGATAATAGACAGGTGGAGTGAGACAGATAGCCTTTCACCCTGCGGTATGACCATTTTTTTACTCCATGGTCTTAGAATACTCACACTCTTTCTGTCTTTCCTGGGCATGTACACTGCATTCTGTAGGACTGAAGCTACGCTGCTTCTATAGCGGTACCTCAGTCATCCCGAAAAAGTGAGATTTTCTGATTTAAAGAGTTAGAAACCTCCCTTCTGATGAGGTATGTTGAAGGTGTGAGGTGCTTCTGAGAATCCATAAGCACTTTGGTCTGGACACATGGGGCAGTCATGGGCTGGAGGTTAGGGAACTGGCCCTGTGACCGGAAGGTTGCCGGTTCGACCCTCAGTGCCAACAGTCCATGACTGAGGTATCCTTGAGCAAGACACCTAACCCCCAATTGCTCCTCGGGTGCTGTGGATACGGCTGCCCACTGCTTTGGGCAACTGTGCTCACTGCCCCCCATTGTATTCACTAGTGTGTATATGGTGTTTCACTTCACGGATGGGTTAAATGCGGAGGTGGAATTTCCCCGTTTGTGGGATTAAAAAAGTATAACTTAACAGTTTGAAGTGTCTTCCTCCCCTTGTGAGCTGGTGAATTCAGATGGAAGCCAGAACACTAATGCTGTTCATGTAGAATAGGCCATCAAACCATAGGGGGAAATGAGGGGCAGGTCATTAAGAGCAAAAGATAAGGGTGGACACTTCCGACACCCTAGTTTAACACCAAGGGCCATGGGAAAGCATAGCCACAACACAGCATCATGACTCAAGCACCAAAAAAACTATGTGTAAAAGTTGAAGAATGGATCTCTGTTTACCCTCCACCTCTCTGGGAACCGCTGTCTGACCAGCCACTCCTCTGACACCTGCCTGTTAATGTTGCAGGAGGGCTGTCGTCAATGCTGCTAGGTCATCATGTTGTTCTAGCAGCAGATCCACAAGCACTTATAGTGCTTTCCCCTCCAGTACCAAGCACAGCTGCATCACAGTGAGGACAGCTGTCCAGTTGTAATGCCAGACAACTACCCTCAAAAAATGATTTATGGCCATCATAAACATTAAGCAAATATTTTACATAAAATTGATTTAAGAAACATAAAAATATGCTTTATTTATTTTCATTAGAAGCAACCCAATTTGGATAAATCCAAAACTGATTTAACTGAATTGTCTAAGACCTGTTAGACTTTTCCACTAAATCTCAGTAGGAGGCAGAGCACGTCTGCAATAGTAACAGGATGTACAGTGAACTGCAATGAAATCCTGATGCGCTTTAACTTAATTTGCGTTTTTAATGTTTTTGACCAAATATTAATGTTTCATTTTGCTTATTTTGAGAGATGCTCTAGACAACACTAGTGAACTAGCTAGCTAGCATCCTTGCTAGGTCTGCTGTCATGGTAACAGGTACACAAGGTAGATTAAATAAACAGTGGCAGTGATTTACTGTGAAGCTGTATATAAAGATGCATTCTATTAATATTCAAATTAACATGGTTTTTGTAACTGTAGGTGACCTCGACATGTTAGCATGGCATGCAGTGTCTGATAGCATTAGCTGGTGATGGTTGGCATGAGAGCTGCACCTCAATAGGAACGTTGTGCACATTAACATTTGCTTTATTTAGCAGTTCAGTTGGGAGTAAATAGAAATTCTAAAGCAGGGAATTTGATCACTTTGAAGTTCTGTTTATTTCTTTCACATTAGACTTTAAAGTTTACGTGTCTTTATGTGTTTAATGAGACTCAGCAAATACAGTTTAATACAGTTTGGACTAATATAAATGTGAATTGCGCATGTTTTGTCATTTAATACATTTACATAGTCTAAGTAACTGTGCTGTGAATACAGAGGCTGCTGTTAATGCTTTAGAAATACATAAATGTTGCACAAAATAATTGCATAAATCCTACAGTCACTTCTAATTAATGCCATTTAATTCTTTCAGGCTTAGTGAACATGGTGGTGAGCATAAATTATAATTCCATTTTTCCATTGGATTTATGAATTTAAATTGAATGGAAAATTGACATGTAATTAAAAAATATAAGTTTTAACTTCTTAAATATTTTTTTGACTGTAGTGCCAGGTCTAGTTTTTTCGGCAGGATGGCAATGTGACTGTGTGAGCAGGGCAGGGTGATGGGGCTGATAGCGAGACAATGCTCCTCTTAATTGTGCAAACACCCACCTCTCAGCCAGGGAGATGAGCTCTCATATAACTTTTACCAAAGTCTCAGACCTTAATTGGCTTGTTAGCGCTATGGCTTGATAATCATCATTAAGAAAGCCCAGATGATGCAAACTTCAAAGCTTTATAAATAGTATATGAATATATACTAAATAAATGCTCCTCAAGCCTCGTCCCAACAATCAGCAGCCATAGGCTCCTATACGCAGCTGCTTAGCACTCTGGCGATTAAGATAATTGATGCCCCCAAAGCAGGAGAAGGCTATATTAAGATAGCAAATCATTTTCAGGTAGCTGTTTCCTCAGTTCATGAATTAAGAAATGGCAATTACCAGGAACGGTGGAGGTCAAGTCCAGGTCTGGAAGGCTAAAAAATCTTTCTGGGAGACCTGCTGGTTGGATTGCTGGAAAGGCAAATCAAAAAAAGATCTTCAAGAAGATTGAGCAGCCAGTGGAATGGTGATGGACTGTTCTATTGTGCAGCAATATGTGCACAAGTATGCGCTTCATGGAATAGTCATCAGAAGAAATCCTTTCTTGCATCCTTTCCACAAAATTCAGCATCAGAAATTTGCAGAGGAACATCTAAACCAGTTGGATACATTTTGGAAACAAGACATGTGGAGTGATAATGTTAAAACAAACTTTTTGGCCACAATGAGCAAAGATATGTTTGGAGAAAAAAAAGGGTGCAGAATTTAATAAAAAGAATTCTTCTTTAACTGTTGAGCATGTGGGTGGATCGATTATGTTGAGCATGTGGGTGGATCGATTATGTTGAGCATGTGGGTGGATCGATTATGCTTTGGGCTTGTGTTGCAGCCAGTGCCATGGGGAACATTTCACTGATAGAGGGAAGAATAGACTCAATTGCATATATAGTAAATTCTGAAAACAATCACTATACCATCAGTTAAAAACTGAAGATGAAAAGAGGATGGCTTCTACAACTGGATAATGATCCTAAACATACCTCAAACAATGGGTTACCTAAACAATCCACAATGGGTTACCTCAAGAGGTGCAAAGTGATGGTTTTGTCTCGGCCTTCACAGTCCCCTGACCTAAATATCATCATAAATCTCTGGATAGACCTCAAAAGAGCTTTGAATGCAACATGGTCCAAAAATCTCACATAACTAGAAGTCATTTGCAAAGAGGAATGGGTGAAAATCTCCAAAAGAAGACTTATAGGAGACTCTTAGCTGCCAAGAAAGGCATTTACAAGCTGTAGTACTTGCCAAAGGGGGTGTTACTGAGTACTGATCATGCAGGGCACCCAAACTTTTTTTGATGTTTTGAAACTGTAAAAGATGGAATTAAAAAACAAAAAAAAAATCTTGCTTAAGATCTTAAAGAAAGGCATCATCACTGTTTTTCTTTTATTCACTTGAGGTGCCAAAATCATTACTTGATATTTTTAGTTAATTTTTCTCTAATAGATTCGTCTTTCTTGTTATACGTTATACACTATAAGTACTGCAGTAATGCTCCTATTATTATGTAAACAGTCATGTTAAGTAGTATTGGTCTTATAGATTAAGAGACGCTTATTAGTCCCACAATGGGGAAATTTCACCTCCACATTTAACCCATCCGTGAAGTGAAACACCACATACACTCTAGTGAGCGCACACACACACTAGGGGGCAGTGAGCACACTTGCCCGGAGCGGTGGGCAGCCCAATCCGCAGCGCCTGGGGAGCAGTTGGAGTGTTAGGTGTCTTGCACAAGGACACCTCAGTCATGTGCTGTCGGCTTTGGATCGAACCAGCAACCTTCCGGTCACAAGGCTGGTTCCCTAACCTCCAGCCCACGACAGCCCCTATATAGGCCCATTTCACATTTTTTCTGCTGGAAGTAGTCGTTGCAGGGTAACACAACAACATTAACAATGATGATGAGTAGAGTGTGTATAGCACTCTACAACAAGTGTTTGAGTAAAAAAAAAAACAGCCTCATCTCAGTTTCAGTGGTTTGTCAGCTGACGATGAGCAGCAGAAAACGAGTCAACTTTGTCATACGGAGTGAAAGAACCTCCGTTTCTGCCTTTCACCACTGCTAACATTACACTGAATGCAGTTTGTGCTTCAAAGTTTCTTCTACAGCCGCTTTCAGAGGAACAGTTTTCATGTCCTCCCTCAAAAGCTGTCAATACCTGTGAGAACGAGTGCTCAGTGGGGAGCAGATGTTCGTTCACTGGACCTGGTATCTGTGTTAAACATATACAACTATAGTGACACTTTAACAGCTTTAATGGCTACGAAGAAATTCTTCCACAGAGCATTTACATCCTTTTTTAGCTTGGGATCCCACATGGTTGTGTGTCTGGTTCTCAAACAGTTCTGCACACATCTTCAAATTTCAGTTTTGGCAAATATGACAAAGATAAAGTGAGACACCTTTTCGTGGTGAGCTGAGGTGTATTTCTGAGGTTGGTAGCTGTCTGTAAGGCAATAACGGAAAACGTTTTACTCAGTGTTTTTGCACACTTCTGTTTCTTTTCTTGTTAAAAGGGCCTATTTTAAAAAAGCTTAAAAGTTAAGCCAAAGGAAAACCATTCATTCAGGATTTTGTCCCCTGAAGTATCTAGGCAGATTTAAACAAGTGAACTCTTCCATTGGTTTAGGACTTCAGGAGGCTTTACACATAACCAGCAAGCGAAAGAGGAATCACCTACTCACTTTTTGATTTTCAGTGGGGTGGGTTCAAATTTTTTGAGAGAAAACATCACGCTAGGTTTTCTGACTATTAATCACAGTTCAGCATTGATCAGTGGTGGACAGTAAATAAGTAAATGTAATTTGTTGCTGTAGAAAGCACAAGCTTCTAGCTTGGTAGCATCACGCCACTGGGGAAAATCTAGCAAGTGGGTGGAAACTGGTTTCCAAAAAGTATTCAACGCTACTGATTACTGACATCAGGGAACAGCAGTACTTCTGTTGGTGATACACCTTCTACATAAATGCAGGAATAATTTTAAGAGTAGGGCAGACTATAGTTAAGACTTACAGTTACTTACTTATTGGAATCACCTCTTCTTCACATTGCAGATCACACCTTGAGTATATGGTTGTAATTAGAGCAATGAGGGTCTAAGGGATTAGGCGACGTCTGGTAGAGTTTTGGGTGGATTATACTTCACACTAAAAGGCCCATTGTGACCATCTGATACAGACCACCTTTTGCAGCTTTGTAGTAAATAGAAGACACACTCTGATTTGTAGTGGTGGACAGTAATAAAGTAAATGTAATTAGTTTTTGTACTTAAGTAGTTTTTTTTCGTGTGTCTGTACTGAAGTTTTTCCACTGTGGGCGACTTTTTACTTTCGCTCCACTACATTTCAAAGTCTAATATCTGACTTTTTCCTCCACTACATTTTGAGAAATCTGTCGTTCCTTTTGGTTTCTGTGTGTATAAAAAAGTAACACGTCAAAACGAAAGAAGTGCAAAGCAAGAGCACCAATCAGGGCACAGTGGTCACTTTGTTTAGAGCTGGTTTTGACCTGTTGGTCATACTGACCCAGTGCAGCACACGGTTCAACGTCAGCACAGCAGCGTAAAATCTTGGGAGAGTCTGTTCAACATAAATGATGAACTAACCTAACTTTGTGTAAATAGAGCACAATATAGAAATATGTCCACATATGCAGTCGTGACTGACGCGGCTTTTTTCTGAATTTATACAAACAACATTTCATTTTATAGTAAATTAGTTTGGGCTGGTTTGTGTTTATGAACAGAGACCTACAGATCAACATAGTAAAGGAGCTCATTTGTGATCCTGAGTTTAAAGCCAGTTTTTATTCAACTTAAACTTGGAACTAAGTTGTAAATAAATCTTAAACTGAAACTTTGCTTGTTTGTAAAAGTGATTTCAGAGCCATTCGGTTCTCCCTGATGGAAACTGTTTACCTTCAGTGTTTTGTGCTTATGATCATTTTAATAGACGTCAGCGTCACTAATTAATGATGTTCTATTAAAAGACTGGTTTACCAAGAGAGACACTGGAGGATTTTCACCTAAAATGAGTTCATGAAGCGAGTCTTGTTATAAAAATGATAACAGGACATCAGAGCCAGAATTAATCTTTTAGTACTTTTACTTTTGATACTTAAGTACATTTGAAGGTAAATACTTTAGTACTTTTACTCAAGTGGAGGTCTAATGGGAGGAACTTCTACTTTTACTGGAGTGAAATGTTACCTTGGGTATCTACTTTAACTCAAGTACATGATTTGTGTGCTTCCTCCACCACTGCCATTGATCCAGCTACACTACCGTCTCGTTTTAAGCAAACTTACAAAGATCGAAGGTTTTCTGTAGAACAAACACTCACAGACAGACACATGTCAGGATCGGGGCTGCAGCTCGTATTCTCTTCACTCCTTTCTTTATGCGTCGTCGACAGGTGACTCACCTCCTCTACTCTCCAAGCCACAATTACACAAATTACCCATGAAACAGCAGGTCAGGGGGAACTCCCGCCTTCTGAATGTAAAGTATCACCTCAGAACTCAAGAGGGAGTGCAGTTACTCCCAGACTGAGCCGCTGAGGAAAATATAATAAACAACAAAACAGCTTCCAATGATCCAGCCTGCTCTGGGAAAAGGAAGTGGCTATTTCTAGCCTTTCATCTGTTCTTCTGCATGAATAATATGGTTTCTCAGTTCTTTTGCAGTGTTTACTTTGAATATGTGATCTAAAACTACGTAAATGCGTGATCTGACAAAGCTGAACGGTTTTAAAGTTAAAGGTTAATTGTATAAATAGGGATAACTTCAGCGGCTTTTACTGTTGCTCTGGTGGAATGAATCAATAGTGAGATTAACTTAACAAAGTAAGTAACGCTGCTACTTTAACTTTAAGGCTCACATTCAGCATTTGTCTTGTAATTAATCAATTTCCCTGAAGTACAATAATGCTGTTTGTGTGGGTTTAGGTATAGAAAACATTTATAAGTCCATGTTTATATGACCATTTTCCAACCATTCTTTCTCCTAAACCTGTTTTGCACTAGTTTCTATGATAAATATAGTTTAGTCTACTGAAGTGGCTCAAAGCCAGAGCTGAAAACACATTTTGGACTTTTAACTGACTTGGACTTTACCGTAAAATTCTTTTGGTTTGTGTGACTATTCAATTATGTTCATTTTATTTTAAAAAATGGTGCAACATTGCATTTGTTCAATAACAAAACAATCATAGTACCACGAAAACTTTCACTACCAAATGTTTTGGTGAAATTTTAGCTCACTTTGACAAGAACTCAAAAACACAGCCAGGACATAACCAGCTAATATAACTTTGCACAGCTGTTCACAAATAAAATCATATTTTTCATTAAAACACACAAAAAAAAGTTTTTGGTGGTGGCAATTCTTAATGCTCCAGACTAACCGATCAGACATTGGGACACAATTAACTTTCAGAACCAAAAGAAATCAAAAAGGTCTTTTTAAAACAACGTTTGAAAAAAAAGAAAAAAAAAAAAAAAAAAAGAGAAAGACTTAATAATATTTTCGCAGAAAATTTAGAGTTTAGGGTTTGGGACACCTGCCAATAGACAATTCCTTATAAATGATGAATTTCTGTACACTATATTGGCAAAAGTATCCGGTCATCTACCTCACAAACACATGAAATTGAGTGACATTTCATTCATAATCCATAGAATCCAGTATGATTTTGGCTTCAACTCTTCTGGGAAGGCTTTCCACAAGGGTTAGGAGTGTGTTTATGGGAATTTTTTACCGTTCTTCCGGAAGCACATTTGTGAGGTCAGACACTGATGTTGGACGAGAAGGCCTGGCTCCACTCTAATTCATCCCAAAGGCGTTCTATCGGGTTAAGGTCAGGACTCTGTGCAGGCCAGTCAAGTTCTTCCACACCAAACTGGCTCATCCATGTCTTTATGGACCTGCTATGTGCACTGGTGCGCAGTCATGTTAGAACAGGAAGGGGCCGTCCCCAAACTGTTCCAACAAAGTTGGGAGCATGAAATTGTCCAAAATATCTTGGTGCTGAAGCATTAAGAGTTCCTTTCACTGGAACTAAGGGGCCGAGCCCAACTCCTGAAAAACAACCCTACACCATAATCCCCCCTCCACCAAACTTTACACTTGGCACAATACAGTCAGACAAGTACCGTCTCCTGGCAACCGCCAAACCCAGACTCGTCCATCAGATTGCCAGAAGGAAAAGCGTGATTGGTCACTCCAGAGAACACGTCTCCACTGCTCTAGAGTCCAGCGGCGGCGCTTTACACCACTGCATTCCATGCTTTGCATTGCACTTGGTGATGTAAGGCTTGGATGCAGCTGCTCAGCCATGGAAACCCATTCCATGAAGTTCTCTAAACTGTTCTTGAGCTGATCTAAAGGCCACATGAAGTTTGGAGGTCTGTAGTGATTGACGCTGCAGAAAGTTGGTGACCTCTGTGCACTATACGCCTCAGCATCCGCTGACCCCACTCATTTTACGTGGCCGACCTCTTCGTGGCTGAGTTGATGTCGTTCCCAATCTCTTCCACTTTGTTATAATCCCACTGACAGTTGACTGTGGAATATTTAGTGGTGAGGAAATTTCATGATTGGACTTGTTGCATGGGTGGTGTCTGATCACGGTACCACGCTGGAATTCACTGAGCTCCTGAGAGCGACCCATTCTTTCACTAATGTCTGTAGAAGCAGTCTGCAGGCCTAGGGGCTTGGCTTTATACACCTGTGGCCATAGAAGTGATTGGAACACACTGAACTCAATGATTTCGATGAGTGATTGAATACATTTGGAAATATATTGTATGTTTGGCTTATTACTAGCCTAATAAATGCCTTTGAATTTACATGGATCATAACATATCGCATAAAAATCTATGGTCTGATCTTTTTTCTTCCTCTTATTTTTATGAGTTTGAGCTCAATCTGGAATATGACAAATGTAACATAGCTGATTGGCTGCCCTTCTGTAAGGTGTGTAAAACTTAAAAAAATTTATTTCCAGTCCCAAACTCTGAGCCATATTTGAAACTGATGTAAAATGCTTCATACACTGATCAGACATAACATTCTTACCACCTCTTGTTTCCCGTAAATATTATAAATGATCCCTTTAAACATTATTTTAATTATTTAAATATTTAAAAATGGTGTGTTTTATCATTTAACACTTTATAAAGGCAGTAAGATGTTTTAGTGATGTGTAACACTGTTTTTATCATGGATATGTAGGATTTACTCCACTTTGCATCATACCTTAGAACACTGCGATGAAGCACAACCTCGTATCGCTCACTGTGTTATTTATAAGGCAGCGAGGTCACTTACACTTATAAAAAAGATAAAACGTATACTTATTTAACCCTTTACATGTCCACGAATTGTCGGCAAGTCCAGGCATTCACTCCTCAGTTCTACAGCGGTTGAGTTCACAGTCAGATGATAAACTGCATCAGGCCTTGAAAACAAATCACAATGCGGATAATGATCCACATATTCTGCCACTGGGTTTCAGTGCTTTGGCATTCCCTGCTCTACCATTCGGGATTCTGTTTGTAATTCATACCTATGAAGATCCACACGGTAGAGTTGGAGAGAGAGAGAGAGAAAGAGAGCAAGAGAGAGTGAGAGAGGGGGAGGGGGTCAAAAGAGAGAAAAAAACAGAATATAAAGAGAAAGAAAGAAAGAAAGAGAAAATAAGAAAGAGATCATAAGAAAGAGCAAATGGGGAGAGAAGGAGAAAGAGAGAGAGACAGAGAATTAAGGGAGATCGAATGAGATGTATTGAGAGAGAAACAGAGACAATGAGGGAGAAAAATAAGAGAATGAAGAGACAAAAAGAGAGCTGTGGAAAGAAAGAAAGAGATATTGCATACAGACAGAGAGACAGAGAGAGTAGAGGGAGGAAGCAAGAAAGAGAGAGAAAGAGGGTAAACAGAGAGAGAGAGAGAGAGAGAACAAGAGAAAGAAACAGAGAAAATACATAAAGAATTGGGGAACAGAGAGAGAGAGAGAAAGAGAGAGAGAGAGAGACAGAGAGAGAGAGAGAAATGAGAAAGACAACAATGAAGGGGAAAGGGAGAAAGAAAAACAGAATGAGGGGGAGAGAGGAGGTAAGAAAAACAGAGAATGAGGGGTGGAGGGGAAAGAAAAAGAGAGAGACAGAGATAGAGAGAAACAGAGAGAAAGAGAGAGAGAGGGAGAGAGGGAGAAAAAGAGAGAGAGATTGAATTAAGGTAGGAAAGATAGAGATAGAGTGTTGAAAGTGGTCCTAAATAAGCAACAGGTCTCTGGGGGCTCTGTGACAGGCTCAGACCTGTCGGGGGGTCTGGAAGCCCTTGAGGTTGGTTGTTTTTCTGGCAGTACTTCCAAAACTGGTCCATGTCTCTGAAATGGCCACTCAATCAACATCTGACTCTGACAGCACAATAGAGTCTGATTTGAATTTATGGTACATGTGTCTTACTCTGCTCGGCCACTTTATCAGAAACCCCCATTTCATAGCTCCACCATGCTGTTGTGCAGTCACAGACTGTAGCTCATCTGCTGATGCACAGTCTGTAGACAGCTGACACAAAATAATCAAAAATAATTTCAAATGACTCAAATTTAGGTATTGTGATATAAACTGAGTCTGTTCTACAGTTTCTCATTAGGCCGAATGAATAACTGACTCTAAATGTAGGTATTGTGATGTAAACCGAGTCTGTTCTACAGTTTCTCATTAGGCTGAATGAATAACCGACTCTAAATGTAGGTATTGAGATATAAACTGAGTCTGTTCTACAGTTTCTCATTAGACTGAATGAATAACTGACTCTAAATGTAGGTACTGTGATATAAACTGAGTCTGTTCTACAGTTTCTCATTAGGCTGAATGAATAACCGACTCTAAATGTAGGTATTGTGATATAAACCGAGTCTGTTCTACAGTTTCTCATTAGACTGAATGAATAACTGACTCTAAATGTAGGTATTGTGATATAAACTGAGTCTGTTCTACAGTTTCTCATTAGGCCGAATGAATAACTGACTCTAAATGTAGGTATTGTGATGTAAACCGAGTCTGTTCTACAGTTTCTCATTAGGCTGAATGAATAACCGACTCTAAATGTAGGTATTGAGATATAAACTGAGTCTGTTCTACAGTTTCTCATTAGACTGAATGAATAACCGACTCTAAATGTAGGTACTGTGATATAAACTGAGTCTGTTCTACAGTTTCTCATTAGGCTGAATGAATAACCGACTCTAAATGTAGGTATTGTGATATAAACCGAGTCTGTTCTACAGTTTCTCATTAGACTGAATGAATAACTGACTCTAAATGTAGGTATTGTGATATAAACTGAGTCTGTTCTACAGTTTCTCATTAGGCTGAATGAATAACCGACTCTAAATGTAGGTATTGAGATATAAACTGAGTCTGTTCTAGAGTTTCTCATTAGACTGAATGAATAACCGACTCTAAATGTAGGTATTGAGATATAAACTGAGTCTGTTCTACAGTGTCTCATTAGACTGAATGAATAACTGACTCTAAATGTAGGTATTGAGATATAAACCGAGTCTGTTCTACAGTTTCTCATTAGGCTGAATGAATAACCGACTCTAAATGTAGGTATTGTGATATAAACAAATAAAAAGTCATGTTGTACTTTTTTATTCACAGATTTTCACCAGCATTTCCAGTGAAACAGTATGTGTGGGAGAAGCCTGAATAGGTCATTTGATCTTCAGCCATCCATCCTTCCGTCCTCTTGGTGTCTGTAAGTACCGAGCTGTCCATCTTTGTGTCTATTTATTCTTCTCCATCCATCTTGAGGTCTCTTTCTCTGACCTGCTGCTCCAATCCCACTCTGCCTGGTTAAGGTCATTGCTGATTTCATTATGGAGGGAGATGTGCAATTATCTAATCTTGCCGAGCTCCTCCAGCCAAGCGCGTGCCTGAAGCTACAGGCCTGTCAATCACACAGCCATTCTGGTGGCAGGCGTTTTGTCCAGCAGTGCTACAACACTCAAAAATGGAAAGGAAACAAAGTTTCATCCAATCATTTTGAAGAATAAAGAGCTTTTTAATTGTACTAAAACAAAAAATGATAAAAAGTCATTGGTAGCCTTATGGCAACATCACACAGTGAAGAGTTAATAAACCACCTAGTGAAACTAAAGTTTGGGTCACAGTTGGATTTTTGGTCTTACATTGTAAAAAGGTTGGCCTGTTACTTCACGTGGTAACAAGTAAGTTATGTAGTGTCATTCAAACTAAATAAATTGTAAGATAACTCTGTATTTGGATAGCCAACCTTAGATGCTTTGTAGATACTTAATTTGCTTTCAAGTTACATTCAGGTGAATATCTACTAAAGTGACCATGATTTTCTTTAACTCTAAACCTGGTTTAAATCCTAACTTTAACCTTAATCTCAACCCAAAACCTAAACCCAGCCCTAATCCTGGTCCTAGCACTAACCCTCATCCAAATCCTAACCCTAACCCCACCACTGTATAGAATCAACTGAGTTTCAACAGTTCATTACCAATTTGTAGATAATTTACTGGGGACTATTCAAAAAAGTGAGACCAATTGTGATGCTGGTTTGGTGAACCAGACAGTCTCAGATGTAAAATAAACCAGAAGGTTTATTAAAGGAAAATGATATGAAACAGTAGGGTTAACACCAGTGGTGCGTTCCAATCAGGAGGCAGCTAAGGAGGCAGAATTTTAAGACTACATTGCTGCTCCTGAGACGAAGGCTGTTCCATTTGGAAGGCAGCATAAAGCAGAATGCCCGATGTGCTTTATTATGACCAAATCTGAAGGCAGTATCGCATTTGTTGTTCCCAGCAAAGGCAATTCCACAATATTGTTCACCAGCCGAGAGTTCCATTCCTTCAGGTGACAAACACGGCAGATGAAGCAGCTGTTTCTGCCCACCGAGAAGTTTTCATATGTAAGTTATTGTTTTGATTTGTATGAAGTATTGAACATATTTGTGTCGGTAGATCTCCGGAAATTGTTTCTGTGGGGAAAGTTTGGCAGTTCGCTTCTCTAACGTGACCTAGCAGGCTGTGTAAGGTGAAGCTAACGTTGGTTCGCTTAGCTGTGGAAAGTACACAGTGGAGCAAAATGGCGTTCCTCCTGGACCGTGGTGCAAATCCACTGGCTGTTCAAAATGAGTCCAAACATTAAAATATTGGCTGTTCACTGTTTAGTAGCCCTTTTTATTTGTAAGTAATTCATCAGTTTGATTGTATACTCTTTTGAGACTTCTGTAAGCTAACCAGCTAACTTCCTGTGAGTAAACCGATGAGACGTGTACAGTGCAGTGAAATTGATAACATACATTGGCTCTGAAGCTCTGCCCCGAACGCGATGCATGCTAAGGTTTCTTTTCAGTTAAAGTGCTGCCCAAAGAGAGAGGTGTCTTTTAAGGCAGCACCTAGAATAGAACACACTACAGACAAGGGGCTGTATTAGAGCATCTTCCTGTCTATTTGTCTTAACTTAAGATATGACAGGTCAAGATAAGATTTTTCACAAATTCGTATTGCAGAAGCAAATCTGATCTTAATTTAAGAGTCTTGTCTTATCTTACAGCATCGTTCCCCATCTCAAGTTAGGAAATCTTAACTTTCTTGATTGAAGTCATATCAACTGTCGCATCTGTTACCCAGCAACTGACCATACGTGCAGCTGAAACAGAAGCACGTAAGTTAGTTAGCCAGACGTTAGCTACTATTGCTGATGTAAAAAAAGGTAAAATAAAACTAAACCATGATAAACTAAAAGTTGAGAATATTGTGTCAGTGCTTTGTGCTGTTCATCAGAGTCGCAGCTCCTCAGTTTCAGTCTCCATTTCCCAAAAGCTTTAGCCAAGTGAGCCAATGTTTTTCCTCCTAATAACCAGACACCCGTTCAGCTCCGTCTCCTCATTATTCACCACCATCACAGTAATATAGTATCTAATGAGTTTTTATATTATTATATATAATATCAACACCTGAAGGCAATAAGAGGGATGGTGGAGTTTGAGTCTGCAGCGTCTCAGGCCCTTAAACACTGTTAGAAAACAAATCACAAGTCAAAGCCCTGTTTTCAGTGAATAATAGATAAATGTAGCATCATTATGCTAGTTGTAATGAACTGGGCTGCCTTTCACTACATAAAACAATGGAAACTGATGGTTAAACAGAAGTTCAGATGCTCTGGAGTTTATCTTAAAGTTAAAAAAATATTTAGGATATTTTGTCAACTTAGGATGTTTTTGTAACACCGTTTTCTTATCTGGAAATACGTTAAGACTTCACAACTGTTGTTCTGTAATGGCTAATCTCCTAACTTCAGTCTTAACTTTGTTGCCATGACAACAAAGCAGATAAGATGTGATCCCAGACTTCAGAATATTCGGTAATATGGCCCCAGATCAAAAGCAAGAATAGCCAAAAAGTGTCAGTGTGCAGTGGTAAACAGAGGCAATACTTCACAATGAGAGGGGCAGACAGGTGAAGAGCAAGAGCAAACAGGTGAAAACAATTGGAATTCAGGTAACTGGGATCTGCTGCCTGACTGACGATTGGATGGCTGGGTCATGGTTGAGAAGATTTTCTTGATAGACTTGATTTAAGTTTGGCAGTTTCCTGAGCCATGACAACAAACAAGAGAGTTTTTTTTATTAAGAGAAGCTCATAATGAGCTTGTTTACAATTGATTACAGCTGTATGATGACAAAAGGATGCTGTATGGATTATGTGGTATAGTTTTGCTTTCGATTAAATTCTTTCGCCATGACTTTTCTGCCTCAGTTCACTGAAACAAGTAGAGAAACTGTGTGGAAAGCACACTTTGTGGTTTTGATCATTTTTGTAATTTCTTGACTGAAATACATGTAAAAAAAGTGTACATTTAAATATTTCACTAAAGAATGTACATGATCTTTACTGCACTGATTAATATACATTGATCAGGCATAACATTATGACTGTTATTGACTATGTATTATAGATGCACATCTGTTACTCTGCGTATTTGTTACCCTGTTCTTCAGTGGTCTGGACCCAAAGGGACCCTCACAGAGCAGGTACTATTTGGGTGGTGGGTCATTCTCAGCACTGCAGTAACACTGACGTTGTGGTGGTGTGTTAGTGTGTGTTGCGCTGGTCTGAGTGGATCAGACACAGCAGTGCTGCTGGAGATTTTAAATACCTCAGTGTCACTGCTGGACTGAGAATAGTCCACCAACCAAAAATATCTGGCCAACAGCGTCCTGTGGGCAGCGTCCTGTGACCACTGATGAAGGACTAGAGAACTTACATCTACAAGATGGACTGACAAGGTAGGAGTGTCTAACAGAGTGGAAAGTGAGTGGACACAGTGTTTAAAAACTCCAGCAACACTGCTGTTTCTGATCCACTCAGACCAGCACAGCACACACTAACACACCACCACCACATCAGTGTTACTGAAGTGCTGAGAATGATCCCCCACCCAAATAATACCTGCTCTGTGAGGGTCTATGGGGGTCCTCACCACTGAAGAACAGGGTAAAAGGGGCTAACAAAGTATCAGAGAAACAGATGGACTACAGTCTGTAACTGCAGAACTACAAAGTGCTCCTATACAGTAAGTGGAGCTGATAAGATGGACAACGAGTGTTGGGGCTGTTGTGGACTGGAGGTTAGGGAACCGGCCCTGTGACCGGAAGGTTGCTGGTTTGATCCCCAGTGCCGACAGTCCATGACTGAGGTATCCTTGAGCAAGACACCTAACCCCCAATTGCTCCCCAGGCGCCGTGGATAGGGCTGCCCACCGCTCCGGGCAAGTGTGCTCACTGCCCCCTAGTGTGTGTGCATTCACTAGTGTGTATGTGGTGTTTCACTTCACGGATTTGTTAAATGCGGAGGTGGAATTTCCCCGTTTGTGGGATTAAAAAAGTATCACTCCCTTAAATAAGGAGGTGCTCATAATGTTATGCCCGATCTCTGTATGTTACTAAGTCACTACCTAATTCAACTTTTAAGGATCACCTTGAATTTTTGCTGTATTCATATAATGTATTGGTTACAACAAAGAGTTCACGGTGCATCTAGAGAGGCCCACTTAAATGCTAAAAATGTTACTGTTATTGCTATTTGCAGGGCATTAACTGAAGCTTTTAGATGACAACTATACCAAAATAGCCAATATTTCCATTTACAGAGCTCTTTACTGGAAAAGCCACCACTAATCATAACTGTGGTGCTGTTTGGACAAGTCCTGAGTGGTGGTAGCCTGGGTGGTGAGGGAGTTTAAGCCCATCTGTGGATTGAGATCTCCGCTAATACGCAGTGTCAACAGCACGGCAGCCCTCGACGAGGAAAATGAAAAGTGATCGCGCGGGTCTGCGTGGAGACGGGGGCCGATTACAGCAGAAGCCGCGTTAATGAAGCCAAATTGAAAGCAAATAAATAAATAAATAAAGGGACGGCGTGTGAAACGTTTGCAACTCCAAACGCATATTAAATATTGATTACGTGGTATTGTTTTGCTTTTGATTGCATTCGGTTGCATTATATTGCGAGGTGCAATAACGCAAGCGCTTTATTGCATTGCCTTCTTGTACATTTCTGAGACGCGGCCGTTTCTGCGTGGAGAAGTTTCTCCTTATGACGCAGTCAGATTTGCGGATAGAGAGAGGAAAGTCATTAGAGGAACTGAAAGGGACGCACTCATTGTTCCAATCTGTCTCTGTCAGGCTCCTTCATTTCCATAAATAGTCATTCACACGTACTAGATGACCCTGTCAGAAAGACAAATGCCCGGCTCTCGCCCTCTTTTCGGCACTGTTTCCTTATAAAAACGCACCGCTTTCTCCACGTGTTTGTCTTTACATGCTATTTCTCAGCCCTTCGTGTGGTTCTGCGGACGAGTTGACGGATCAATCTCTTTGACGGCGAGAACAAGGCAGGCCAATGGTGAGAAGCCAAACTGTCGCCGGGATCCGGAGCCGATCGTTATCTCCAAGCCATTTATCTCCAGCCACTTCGTCGCCTTCTGCCACGCGGCGGAAAGCGAACGTGTGAATGAGTCAGTGCTGAGCAGCAGGCCAGAGATATTTTATTAAACTGAACTCGGGTGACTGTGTTTGTGCCAGTTCGGAGCTTTTCTGACGCTCCTTTGTCTTCAAATCCCTGCGTTTGGTGAAACAGGGCCAAGGAAAGAAATTTCCGTGCTCTTTTTGTGAAGTTAATCTCGGCCGCGGTGATTAGAAGCTCCTTCTGCCTGAATGTAAACAAGCCAGAGAAGAGAAAATAGCTGCCAGAGAAACGGGCCGCTAATAGCGGGACTCATAAAGGGAAGGAAAAGGTCAGCGGGAGTGTAAACGGCTCGGCTCAAAAGAGGACAAGTTTATTCAATTAACCGAATGAAATGGGCGAAACAAATCAGGAACAATGCGGAATGAGTGTGTTCGCCGCTGCCAGCGTGGCGCCGGCGAAGGTGAAACCGATGCGCTACACAGCGAGTTAACCTCATTCTCTTCACCATGGCGCCTTAGCATCGAGCTATTGTGCCTTCTCAGCTGGATTTGAGCAGATCGGCCTGCGCCCGTGATGTAAACATGCTGTTTACGTGTGCGGGGTTGGGTTTGTTTGCTGTTTTTTGTTCATGCCTCGCTGCTCGTCTCTGTTCGAGAATGAGCCTATACGTTACACATGATGACAGCATTGGCTGCAGGAAATGTTCATGATGAGGAAAGCACTTACTCTAATCTGGTTACTGCAGACTCTTCATAGTTTTTGTGTTTGCCAAACATGGTTATGCAGAGATTTGCAGAGATTTACAGCCGTGTACTTGCACATAGCAGCCTTGACTCGCTTTCATCTTTCATAGAGAGAAGGAGAGAGAGAGAGAGAGAGAGAGAGAGAGAGTATAAGCCAGTAGAGAGTCCTACAGTGAACATCTTCGGTCTGTGAGAAATGAGCTCCTGGCTGGCGAAATTACTTTAAATTTAGTCAATATACTGTATGTAATATTTCTCATGACTGCTGTGAAAATAGTACAAGATGACTGAAAGAGCTGATATCCATCATTTTTGTAGTATTTTATTAAGACATCACAAGGTTTTGTGCACCAAAAGCATAATTCCTTTTTACGTAATCATTTTTCCAGCCTCCCTTTATCCTCTACAAGTAAACAGGCTGGGCCTCTGATGCTGATATAAGTTAACAAACCATCTACAGGCAACATAAAGGGGGCATTTTAGTGCAGTTTCCAGTTTTTAATGTATCGATATATGCAGAAATAAATATAAAATCCGTGCATAGACCACACTTTAGTTTTGTCCTCAAACTCTTCTCTTTGCTGCTCTCTCCCTCTATCTATTCCTCTCCCTCTTGCTCACTCTTCTGTCTGTCTCCTCTCTTCCTCTCTCCTTGCCTGTCTTTCTTTTTCCTCTGTCCTCCCTCTTCCCTCTCTCCATCTCTCTCCGTCTTTTCTTCTTCCTTTCTCACTTGTTTGTTTTTCCAACTGTATTGTCATCTCTCTCTTTTTTTGTCTGCTCTCTCCTTTACTTTCTTTCTTTCTTTCTTTCTTTCTTTCTTTCTTTCTTTCTTTCTTTCTTTCTTTCTTTCTTTCTTTCTTACCTATCTGTTTCCATTCTCCCTTTTTGTATCTGTTTCTCTCTTTTTATCTGCTCTTTTTTACTCTCTCTCTCTCTCTCTCTCTCTCTCTCTGCTGACTGTCTGTTTCTCTCTGTCTATCTGTTTCCATTCTCTCTTTTTGTATCTTTGTTTCTCTTTCCCTGCATTAGAAAATGAAAGTGGGAGCTTTCAGCACATGTACAGCACATGTAGTCAAAGATGTAACGACAAGATCGAAAACATGGCAGGTCAATACCCAAAGAAAACAGGTGAATAACGCCTGGTGTGCTCTGTACACAGTCACAATACCATGCAAACAGCTAAAGGGTTCTTTGCACCATGTAGTGGTACAAAGAATGAAGAATGTGCTGTAGATGGTTCTACATCTATAGCACATTCTTAATAAATCTGAAGAATCATTTCATAACACAAAAAACCTTCAGTCATGCAGAGTTCTTTGAGTGTTTATGGTTTTATATAGAACCTGTTTCTTTACTGAAGAACCCTTGAAGGTCCCTCTTTTATAAGAGTGTAGTGAATCAGCTGAGACATGTTTGGAGTCTGAAGTTTGCTCCTTCAGTTTAGTACCAGAGCTACAAGGCTAATGCAGCTACACTATATTGACAAAATTATTCAGTCACTCAAACAAACCATTGAATTCAGGTGTTACAATCACTTCCATGGCCACAGGTGTATAAAACCAAGCCCCTATGCCTGCAGACACAAAGTGGTCGGCCACGTAAAATCACAGAGTAGGGTCAGCGGATGCTGAGGCGCATAGTGCACAGAGGTCACCAACTTTCTGCAGAGTCAATCACTACAGACCTCCAAACGTCATGTGGCCTTCAGATCAGCTCAAGAACAGCGTAGAGAGCTTCATGGAATGGGTTTCCATGGCCGAGCAGCTGCATCCAAGCCACTCCAAGATGTTTTCTATGGAGTGACCAATCACGTTTCTCCATCTGGGAATCCGATGGATGAGTCTGGGTTTGGTGGTTGCCAGGAGAAGAATACTTGTCTGACTGCATTGTGCCAAGTGTAAAGTTTGGTGGAGGGGGGATTATGGTGTGGGGTTGTTTTTCAGGAGTTGGGCCTTCCCAGAAGATTTGAAACGGTTATAACTGCAATATATTAAACCCTATGGATTAAGAATGAGATGTCACTCAAACTCATATGTGTGTAAAGGCAGACAACTGAATACTTTTGGCAATATAGTGTAATACATAATGGAGATTTTTCCCCACCGACTATTGCATGTCTGATTCATGATATACTCACCTGAAACCATGTAGAGCTGTTCAATCTAATAGACATGATTATATGGTTTCTGACACTGTATGACTCACTTATCTACAAGCATGGACTGAAGGATGTCATGTCACATAGCTGAAGACAGCAGTGACCGTTTTTGTGTCTGTAATTTTGTGTAAATTTGATTCTTCACTAAAATATCATTTGAAGTCTTTTTGAAGGAATCAGTCTGTGAGCCAAGATGTTGTAAGATAAGAGGAAGGCTCAGCTTCTTTTGTGCTCTCACTGACTGGCTGGATCAGTGGATCAGGCCTTTATGATGACCTGGTCTTGTCCAGAAAGGACAGATATTACCGATTATAATGCAGAAAGGACAGATATAACCGATTATAATGCAGAAAGGACAGATATTACCGATTATTATGCAGAAAGGAGAGATATTACCGATTATAATACAAAAAGGACAGATATTACTGATTATAATGCAGAAAGGAGAGATATTACCGATTATAATGCAGAAAGGAGAGATATTACTGATTATAATACAGAAAGGACAGATATTGATTATAATGCAGAAAGGACAGATATTACCGATTATAATGCAGAAAGGAGAGATATTACTGATTATAATACAGAAAGGAGAGATATTACTGATTATAATGCAGAAAGGAGAGATATTACTGATTATAATGCAGAAAGGAGAGATATTACTGATTATAATACAGAAAGGAGAGATATTGATTAAAATGCAGAAAGGAGAGATATTACCGATTATAATGCAGAAAGGAGAGATATTACCGATTATAATGCAGAAAGGAGAGATATTGATTATAATGCAGAAAGGACAGATATTACCGATTATAATGCAGAAAGGAGAGATATTACTGATTATAATGCAGAAAGGAGAGATATTACTGATTATAAGACAGAAAGGAGAGATATTGATTATAATGCAGAAAGGACAGATATTACCGATTATAATGCAGAAAGGAGAGATATTACTGATTATAATGCAGAAAGGAGATATATTACCGATTATAATACAGAAAGGAGAGATATTACTGATTATAATACAGAAAGGAGAGATATTGATTATAATGCAGAAAGGAGAGATATTACTGATTATAATGCAGAAAGGAGAGATATTACCGATTATAATGCAGAAAGGAGAGATATTGATTATAATGCAGAAAGGAGAGATATTACCGATTATAATGCAGAAAGGAGAGATATTACTGATTATAATACAGAAAGGAGAGATATTGATTATAATGCAGAAAGGACAGATATTACTGATTATAATGCAGAAAGGAGAGATATTACCGATTATAATGCAGAAAGGACAGATATTACCGATTATAATGCAGAAAGGAGAGATATTGCCAATTATAATACAGAAAGGAGAGATATTACCGATTATAATGCAGAAAGGACAGATATTACTGATTATAATACAGAAAGGAGAGATATTACTGATTATAATACAGAAAGGAGAGATATTGATTATGATGCAGAAAGGAGAGATATTACTGATTATAATGCAGAAAGGACAGATATTACTGATTATAATGCAGAAAGGAGAGATATTACTGATTATAATACAGAAAGGAGAGATATTACTGATTATAATGCAGAAAGGACAGATATTACTGATTATAATACAGAAAGGAGAGATATTGATTATAATGCAGAAAGGAGAGATATTACTGATTATAATACAGAAAGGAGAGATATTGATTATAATGCAGAAAGGAGAGATATTACTGATTATAATGCAGAAAGGACAGATATTACTGATTATAATGCAGAAAGGACAGATATTACTGATTATAATACAGAAAGGAGAGATATTGATTATAATGCAGAAAGGAGAGATATTACTGATTATAATGCAGAAAGGAGAGATATTGATTATAATGCAGACAGGACAGATATTACCGATTATAATGCAGAAAGGACAGATATTACTGATTATAATGCAGAAAGGAGAGATATTACTGATTATAATGCAGAAAGGAGAGATATTGATTATAATGCAGACAGGACAGATATTACCGATTATAATGCAGAAAGGACAGATATTACTGATTATAATGCAGAAAGGAGAGATATTACTGATTATAATGCAGAAAGGAGAGATATTACTGATTATAATACAGAAAGGAGAGATATTGATTATAATGCAGACAGGACAGATATTACCGATTATAATGCAGAAAGGACAGATATTACTGATTATAATGCAGAAAGGAGAGATATTACTGATTATAATGCAGAAAGGAGAGATATTACTGATTATAATACAGAAAGGAGAGATATTGATTATAATGCAGAAAGGAGAGATATTACCGATTATAATGCAGAAAGGAGAGATATTGATTATAATGCAGAAAGGAGAGATATTACCGATTATAATGCAGAAAGGAGAGATATTGATTATAATGCAGAAAGGAGAGATATTACCGATTATAATGCAGAAAGGACATATATTACCGATTATAATGCAGAAAGGACAGATATTACTGATTATAATACAGAAAGGAGAGATATTGATTATAATGCAGAAAGGAGAGATATTACCGATTATAATGCAGAAAGGAGATATATTACCGATTATAATGCAGAAAGGACAGATATTACTGATTATAATGCAGAAAGGAGAGATATTACCGATTATAATGCAGAAAGGAGTTATATTGATTATAATGCAGAAAGGACAGATATTACCGATTATAATGCAGAAAGGAGAGACATTACTGATTATAATACAGAAAGGAGAGATATTGATTATAATGCAGAAAGGAGAGATATTACCGATTATAATGCAGAAAGGAGATATATTACCGATTATAATGCAGAAAGGAGAGATATTACTGATTATAATGCAGAAAGGAGAGATATTACTGATTATAATACAGAAAGGAGAGATATTGATTATAATGCAGAAAGGAGAGATATTACCGATTATAATGCAGAAAGGAGAGATATTGATTATAATGCAGAAAGGAGAGATATTACCGATTATAATGCAGAAAGGAGAGATATTGATTATAATGCAGAAAGGAGAGATATTACCGATTATAATGCAGAAAGGACATATATTACCGATTATAATGCAGAAAGGACAGATATTACTGATTATAATACAGAAAGGAGAGATATTGATTATAATGCAGAAAGGAGAGATATTACCGATTATAATGCAGAAAGGAGATATATTACCGATTATAATGCAGAAAGGACAGATATTACTGATTATAATGCAGAAAGGAGAGATATTACCGATTATAATGCAGAAAGGAGTTATATTGATTATAATGCAGAAAGGACAGATATTACCGATTATAATGCAGAAAGGAGAGATATTACTGATTATAATACAGAAAGGAGAGATATTGATTATAATGCAGAAAGGAGAGCTATTACCGATTATAACGCAGAAAGGAGATATATTACCGATTATAATGCAGAAAGGACAGATATTACTGATTATAATGCAGAAAGGAGAGATATTACCGATTATAATGCAGAAAGGAGTTATATTGATTATAATGCAGAAAGGACAGATATTACTGATTATAATGCAGAAAGGAGATATATTACCGATTATAATACAGAAAGGAGAGATATTACTGATTATAATACAGAAAGGAGAGATATTGATTATAATGCAGAAAGGAGAGATATTACTGATTATAATGCAGAAAGGAGAGATATTACCGATTATAATGCAGAAAGGAGAGATATTGATTATAATGCAGAAAGGAGAGATATTACCGATTATAATGCAGAAAGGAGAGATATTACTGATTATAATACAGAAAGGAGAGATATTGATTATAATGCAGAAAGGACAGATATTACTGATTATAATGCAGAAAGGAGAGATATTACCGATTATAATGCAGAAAGGACAGATATTACCGATTATAATGCAGAAAGGAGAGATATTGCCGATTATAATACAGAAAGGAGAGATATTACCGATTATAATGCAGAAAGGACAGATATTACTGATTATAATACAGAAAGGAGAGATATTACTGATTATAATACAGAAAGGAGAGATATTGATTATGATGCAGAAAGGAGAGATATTACTGATTATAATGCAGAAAGGACAGATATTACTGATTATAATGCAGAAAGGAGAGATATTACTGATTATAATACAGAAAGGAGAGATATTACTGATTATAATGCAGAAAGGACAGATATTACTGATTATAATACAGAAAGGAGAGATATTGATTATAATGCAGAAAGGAGAGATATTACTGATTATAATACAGAAAGGAGAGATATTGATTATAATGCAGAAAGGAGAGATATTACTGATTATAATGCAGAAAGGACAGATATTACTGATTATAATGCAGAAAGGACAGATATTACTGATTATAATACAGAAAGGAGAGATATTGATTATAATGCAGAAAGGAGAGATATTACTGATTATAATGCAGAAAGGAGAGATATTGATTATAATGCAGACAGGACAGATATTACCGATTATAATGCAGAAAGGACAGATATTACTGATTATAATGCAGAAAGGAGAGATATTACTGATTATAATGCAGAAAGGAGAGATATTGATTATAATGCAGACAGGACAGATATTACCGATTATAATGCAGAAAGGACAGATATTACTGATTATAATGCAGAAAGGAGAGATATTACTGATTATAATGCAGAAAGGAGAGATATTACTGATTATAATACAGAAAGGAGAGATATTGATTATAATGCAGACAGGACAGATATTACCGATTATAATGCAGAAAGGACAGATATTACTGATTATAATGCAGAAAGGAGAGATATTACTGATTATAATGCAGAAAGGAGAGATATTACTGATTATAATACAGAAAGGAGAGATATTGATTATAATGCAGAAAGGAGAGATATTACCGATTATAATGCAGAAAGGAGAGATATTGATTATAATGCAGAAAGGAGAGATATTACCGATTATAATGCAGAAAGGAGAGATATTGATTATAATGCAGAAAGGAGAGATATTACCGATTATAATGCAGAAAGGACATATATTACCGATTATAATGCAGAAAGGACAGATATTACTGATTATAATACAGAAAGGAGAGATATTGATTATAATGCAGAAAGGAGAGATATTACCGATTATAATGCAGAAAGGAGATATATTACCGATTATAATGCAGAAAGGACAGATATTACTGATTATAATGCAGAAAGGAGAGATATTACCGATTATAATGCAGAAAGGAGTTATATTGATTATAATGCAGAAAGGACAGATATTACCGATTATAATGCAGAAAGGAGAGACATTACTGATTATAATACAGAAAGGAGAGATATTGATTATAATGCAGAAAGGAGATATATTACCGATTATAATGCAGAAAGGAGAGATATTACTGATTATAATGCAGAAAGGAGAGATATTACTGATTATAATACAGAAAGGAGAGATATTGATTATAATGCAGAAAGGAGAGATATTACCGATTATAATGCAGAAAGGAGAGATATTGATTATAATGCAGAAAGGAGAGATATTACCGATTATAATGCAGAAAGGAGAGATATTGATTATAATGCAGAAAGGAGAGATATTACCGATTATAATGCAGAAAGGACATATATTACCGATTATAATGCAGAAAGGACAGATATTACTGATTATAATACAGAAAGGAGAGATATTGATTATAATGCAGAAAGGAGAGATATTACCGATTATAATGCAGAAAGGAGATATATTACCGATTATAATGCAGAAAGGACAGATATTACTGATTATAATGCAGAAAGGAGAGATATTACCGATTATAATGCAGAAAGGAGTTATATTGATTATAATGCAGAAAGGACAGATATTACCGATTATAATGCAGAAAGGAGAGATATTACTGATTATAATACAGAAAGGAGAGATATTGATTATAATGCAGAAAGGAGAGATATTACCGATTATAACGCAGAAAGGAGATATATTACCGATTATAATGCAGAAAGGACAGATATTACTGATTATAATGCAGAAAGGAGAGATATTACCGATTATAATGCAGAAAGGAGTTATATTGATTATAATGCAGAAAGGACAGATATTACTGATTATAATGCAGAAAGGAGAGATATTACCGATTATAATGCAGAAAGGAGAGATATTACTGATTATAATACAGAAAGGAGAGACATTGATTATAATGCAGAAAGGACAGATATTACCGTTTATAATGCAGAAAGGAGAGATATTACCGATTATAATGCAGAAAGGAGTTATATTGATTATAATGCAGAAAGGACAGATATTACTGATTATAATGCAGAAAGGAGAGATATTACCGATTATAATGCAGAAAGGAGAGATATTACTGATTATAATACAGAAAGGAGAGATATTGATTATAATGCAGAAAGGACAGATATTACCGATTATAATGCAGAAAGGAGAGATATTACCGATTATAATGCAGAAAGGAGATATATTACCGATTATAATGCAGAAAGGAGAGATATTACTGATTATAATACAGAAAGGAGAGATATTGATTATAATGCAGAAAGGAGAGATATTACCGATTATAATGCAGAAAGGAGAGATATTGATTATAATGCAGAAAGGAGAGATATTGATTATAATACAGAAAGGAGAGATATTGATTATAATGCAGAAAGGACAGATATTACCGATTATAATGCAGAAAGGAGAGATATTACTGATTATAATACAGAAAGGAGAGATATTGATTATAATGCAGAAAGGAGAGATATTACCGATTATAATGCAGAAAGGAGAGATATTGATTATAATGCAGAAAGGAGAGATATTACCGATTATAATGCAGAAAGGAGATATATTACTGATTATAATACAGAAAGGAGAGATATTGATTATAATGCAGAAAGGAGAGATATTACCGATTATAATGCAGAAAGGAGAGATATTGATTATAATGCAGAAAGGAGAGATATTGATTATAATACAGAAAGGAGAGATATTACCGATTATAATGCAGAAAGGAGAGATATTACTGATTATAATACAGAAAGGAGAGATATTGATTATAATGCAGAAAGGTGAGATATTACCGATTATAATGCAGAAAGGAGAGATATTGATTATAATGCAGAAAGGAGAGATATTACCGATTATAATGCAGAAAGGAGATATATTACCAATTATAATGCAGAAAGGACAGATATTACTGATTATAATACAGAAAGGAGAGATATTGATTATAATGCAGAAAGGAGAGATATTACCGATTATAATGCAGAAAGGAGATATATTACCGATTATAATGCAGAAAGGACAGATATTACTGATTATAATGCAGAAAGGAGAGATATTACCGATTATAATGCAGAAAGGAGAGATATTACTGATTATAATACAGAAAGGAGAGATATTGATTATAATGCAGAAAGGAGAGATATTACCGATTATAATGCAGAAAGGAGATATATTACCGATTATAATGCAGAAAGGACAGATATTACTGATTATAATGCAGAAAGGAGAGATATTACCGATTATAATGCAGAAAGGAGATATATTACCAATTATAATGCAGAAAGGACAGATATTACTGATTATAATACAGAAAGGAGAGATATTGATTATAATGCAGAAAGGAGAGATATTACCGATTATAATGCAGAAAGGAGATATATTACCGATTATAATGCAGAAAGGACAGATATTACTGATTATAATGCAGAAAGGAGAGATATTACCGATTATAATGCAGAAAGGAGAGATATTACTGATTATAATACAGAAAGGAGAGATATTGATTATAATGCAGAAAGGAGAGATATTACCGATTATAATGCAGAAAGGAGATATATTACCGATTATAATGCAGAAAGGACAGATATTACTGATTATAATGCAGAAAGGACAGATATTACTGATTATAATGCAGAAAGGAGATATATTACCGATTATAATGCAGAAAGGACAGATATTACTGATTATAATGCAGAAAGGAGAGATATTACCGATTATAATGCAGAAAGGACAGATATTACTGATTATAATGCAGAAAGGAGAGATATTACCGATTATAATGCAGAAAGGAGAGATATTACTGATTATAAAACAGAAAGGAGAGATATTGATTATAATGCAGAAAGGACAGATATTACCGATTATAATGCAGAAAGGAGAGATATTACCGATTATAATGCAGAAAGGAGTCATATTGATTATAATGCAGAAAGGACAGATATTACTGATTATAATGCAGAAAGGAGAGATATTACCGATTATAATGCAGAAAGGAGAGATATTACTGATTATAATGCAGAAAGGACAGATATTACCGATTATAATGCAGAAAGGAGAGATATTACCGATTATAATGCAGAAAGGAGAGATATTACTGATTATAATACAGAAAGGAGAGATATTGATTATAATGCAGAAAGGAGAGATATTACCGATTATAATGCAGAAAGGAGAGATATTGATTATAATGCAGAAAGGAGAGATATTACCGATTATAATGCAGAAAGGAGAGATATTACTGATTATAATACAGAAAGGAGAGATATTGATTATAATGCAGAAAGGTGAGATATTACCCATTATAATGCAGAAAGGAGAGATATTGATTATAATGCAGAAAGGAGAGATATTACCGATTATAATGCAGAAAGGAGATATATTACCAATTATAATGCAGAAAGGACAGATATTACTGATTATAATACAGAAAGGAGAGATATTGATTATAATGCAGAAAGGAGAGATATTACCGATTATAATGCAGAAAGGAGATATATTACCGATTATAATGCAGAAAGGACAGATATTACTGATTATAATGCAGAAAGGAGAGATATTACCGATTATAATGCAGAAAGGAGAGATATTACTGATTATAATACAGAAAGGAGAGATATTGATTATAATGCAGAAAGGAGATATATTACCGATTATAATGCAGAAAGGACAGATATTACTGATTATAATGCAGAAAGGAGAGATATTACCGATTATAATGCAGAAAGGAGTTATATTGATTATAATGCAGAAAGGACAGATATTACTGATTATAATGCAGAAAGGAGAGATATTACCGATTATAATGCAGAAAGGAGAGATATTACTGATTATAATACAGAAAGGAGAGATATTGATTATAATGCAGAAAGGACAGATATTACCGATTATAATGCAGAAAGGAGAGATATTACCGATTATAATGCAAAAAGGAGTTATATTGATTATAATGCAGAAAGGACAGATATTACTGATTATAATGCAGAAAGGAGAGATATTACCGATTATAATGCAGAAAGGAGAGATATTACTGATTATAATACAGAAAGGAGAGATATTGATTATAATGCAGAAAGGACAGATATTACCGATTATAATGCAGAAAGGACAGATATTACCGATTATAATGCAGAAAGAAGATATATTACCGATTATAATGCAGAAAGGAGAGATATTACTGATTATAATACAGAAAGGAGAGATATTGATTATAATGCAGAAAGGACAGATATTACCGATTATAATGCAGAAAGGAGAGATATTACCGATTATAATGCAGAAAGGAGAGATATTACTGATTATAATACAGAAAGGAGAGATATTGATTATAATGCAGAAAGGAGAGATATTACCGATTATAATGCAGAAAGGAGAGATATTGATTATAATGCAGAAAGGAGAGATATTACCAATCATAATGCAGAAAGGAGATATATTACCAATTATAATGCAGAAAGGACAGATATTACTGATTATAATACAGAAAGGAGAGATATTGATTATAATGCAGAAAGGAGAGATATTACCGATTATAATGCAGAAAGGAGATATATTACCGATTATAATGCAGAAAGGACAGATATTACTGATTATAATGCAGAAAGGAGAGATATTACCGATTATAATGCAGAAAGGAGAGATATTACTGATTATAATACAGAAAGGAGAGATATTGATTATAATGCAGAAAGGAGAGATATTACCGATTATAATGCAGAAAGGAGAGATATTACCGATTATAATGCAGAAAGGACATATATTACCGATTATAATGCAGAAAGGACAGATATTACTGATTATAATACAGAAAGGAGAGATATTGATTATAATGCAGAAAGGAGAGATATTACCGATTATAATGCAGAAAGGAGATATATTACCGATTATAATGCAGAAAGGACAGATATTACTGATTATAATACAGAAAGGAGAGATATTGATTATAATGCAGAAAGGAGAGATATTACCGATTATAATGCAGAAAGGACAGATATTACCGATTATAATGCAGAAAGAAGATATATTACCGATTATAATGCAGAAAGGAGAGATATTACTGATTATAATACAGAAAGGAGAGATATTGATTATAATGCAGAAAGGACAGATATTACCGATTATAATGCAGAAAGGAGAGATATTACCGATTATAATGCAGAAAGGAGAGATATTACTGATTATAATACAGAAAGAAGAGATATTGATTATAATGCAGAAAGGAGAGATATTACCGATTATAATGCAGAAAGGAGAGATATTGATTATAATGCAGAAAGGAGAGATATTACCAATCATAATGCAGAAAGGAGATATATTACCAATTATAATGCAGAAAGGACAGATATTACTGATTATAATACAGAAAGGAGAGATATTGATTATAATGCAGAAAGGAGAGATATTACCGATTATAATGCAGAAAGGAGATATATTACCGATTATAATGCAGAAAGGACAGATATTACTGATTATAATGCAGAAAGGAGAGATATTACCGATTATAATGCAGAAAGGAGAGATATTACTGATTATAATACAGAAAGGAGAGATATTGATTATAATGCAGAAAGGAGAGATATTACCGATTATAATGCAGAAAGGAGAGATATTACCGATTATAATGCAGAAAGGACATATATTACCGATTATAATGCAGAAAGGACAGATATTACTGATTATAATACAGAAAGGAGAGATATTGATTATAATGCAGAAAGGAGAGATATTACCGATTATAATGCAGAAAGGAGATATATTACCGATTATAATGCAGAAAGGACAGATATTACTGATTATAATGCAGAAAGGAGAGATATTACCGATTATAATGCAGAAAGGAGTTATATTGATTATAATGCAGAAAGGACAAATATTACTGATTATAATGCAGAAAGGAGAGATATTACTGATTATAATACAGAAAGGAGAGATATTGATTATAATGCAGAAAGGACAGATATTACCGATTATAATGCAGAAAGGAGAGATATTATCGATTATAATGCAGAAAGGAGATATATTACCGATTATAATGCAGAAAGGAGAGATATTACTGATTATAATACAGAAAGGAGAGATATTGATTATAATGCAGAAAGGACAGATATTACCGATTATAATGCAGAAAGGAGAGATATTACTGATTATAATAGAGAAAGGAGAGATATTGATTATAATGCAGAAAGGAGAGATATTACCGATTATAATGCAGAAAGGAGAGATATTGATTATAATGCAGAAAGGAGAGATATTACCGATTATAATGCAGAAAGGAGATATATTACCAATTATAATGCAGAAAGGACAGATATTACTGATTATAATACAGAAAGGAGAGATATTGATTATAATGCAGAAAGGAGAGATATTACCGATTATAATGCAGAAAGGACAGATATTACTGATTATAATGCAGAAAGGAGAGATATTACCGATTATAATGCAGAAAAGAGAGATATTACTGATTATAATACAGAAAGGAGAGATATTACCGATTATAATGCAGAAAGGAGAGATATTACTGATTATAATGCAGAAAGGAGAGATATTACCGATTATAATGCAGAAAGGAGAGATATTACTGATTATAATACAGAAAGGAGAGATATTGATTATAATGCAGAAAGGAGAGATATTACCGATTATAATGCAGAAAGGAGATATATTACCGATTATAATGCAGAAAGGACAGATATTACTGATTATAATGCAGAAAGGAGAGATATTACCGATTATAATGCAGAAAGGAGTTATATTGATTATAATGCAGAAAGGACAGATATTACTGATTATAATGCAGAAAGGAGAGATATTACCGATTATAATGCAGAAAGGAGAGATATTACTGATTATAATACAGAAAGGAGAGATATTGATTATAATGCAGAAAGGACAGATATTACCGATTATAATGCAGAAAGGAGAGATATTACCGATTATAATGCAGAAAGGAGTTATATTGATTATAATGAAGAAAGGACAGATATTACTGATTATAATGCAGAAAGGAGAGATATTACCGATTATAATGCAGAAAGGAGAGATATTACTGATTATAATACAGAAAGGAGAGATATTGATTATAATGCAGAAAGGACAGATATTACCGATTATAATGCAGAAAGGAGATATATTACCGATTATAATGCAGAAAGGAGAGATATTACTGATTATAATACAGAAAGCAGAGATATTGATTATAATGCAGAAAGGACAGATATTACCGATTATAATGCAGAAAGGAGAGATATTACCGATTATAATGCAGAAAGGAGAGATATTACTGATTATAATACAGAAAGGAGAGATATTGATTATAATGCAGAAAGGAGAGATATTACCGATTATAATGCAGAAAGGAGAGATATTGATTATAATGCAGAAAGGAGAGATATTACCGATTATAATGCAGAAAGGAGATATATTACCAATTATAATGCAGAAAGGACAGATATTACTGATTATAATACAGAAAGGAGAGATATTGATTATAATGCAGAAAGGAGAGATATTACCGATTATAATGCAGAAAGGAGATATATTACCGATTATAATGCAGAAAGGACAGATATTACTGATCATAATGCAGAAAGGAGAGATATTACCGATTATAATGCAGAAAGGAGAGATATTACTGATTATAATGCAGAAAGGAGAGATATTATCGATTATAATGCAGAAAGGAGAGATATTACCGATTATAATGCAGAAAGGAGAGATATTACTGATTATAATACAGAAAGGAGAGATATTGATTATAATGCAGAAAGGAGAGATATTACCGATTATAATGCAGAAAGGAGAGATATTGATTATAATGCAGAAAGGAGAGATATTACCAATTATAATGCAGAAAGGAGATATATTACCAATTATAATGCAGAAAGGACAGATATTACTGATTATAATACAGAAAGGAGAGATATTGATTATAATGCAGAAAGGAGAGATATTACCGATTATAATGCAGAAAGGAGATATATTACCGATTATAATGCAGAAAGGACAGATATTACTGATTATAATGCAGAAAGGAGAGATATTACCGATTATAATGCAGAAAGGAGAGATATTACTGATTATAATACAGAAAGGAGAGATATTGATTATAATGCAGAAAGGAGAGATATTACCGATTATAATGCAGAAAGGAGAGATATTACCGATTATAATGCAGAAAGGACATATATTACCGATTATAATGCAGAAAGGACAGATATTACTGATTATAATACAGAAAGGAGAGATATTGATTATAATGCAGAAAGGAGAGATATTACCGATTATAATGCAGAAAGGAGATATATTACCGATTATAATGCAGAAAGGACAGATATTACTGATTATAATGCAGAAAGGAGAGATATTACCGATTATAATGCAGAAAGGAGTTATATTGATTATAATGCAGAAAGGACAGATATTACTGATTATAATGCAGAAAGGAGAGATATTACTGATTATAATACAGAAAGGAGAGATATTGATTATAATGCAGAAAGGACAGATATTACCGATTATAATGCAGAAAGGAGAGATATTACCGATTATAATGCAGAAAGGAGATATATTACCGATTATAATGCAGAAAGGAGAGATATTACTGATTATAATACAGAAAGGAGAGATATTGATTATAATGCAGAAAGGACAGATATTACCGATTATAATGCAGAAAGGAGAGATATTACTGATTATAATACAGAAAGGAGAGATATTGATTATAATGCAGAAAGGAGAGATATTACCGATTATAATGCAGAAAGGAGAGATATTGATTATAATGCAGAAAGGAGAGATATTACCGATTATAATGCAGAAAGGAGATATATTACCAATTATAATGCAGAAAGGAGATATATTACCGATTATAATGCAGAAAGGAGAGATATTACTGATTATAATACAGAAAGGAGAGATATTGATTATAATGCAGAAAGGACAGATATTACCGATTATAATGCAGAAAGGACAGATATTACTGATTATAATACAGAAAGGAGAGATATTGATTATAATGCAGAAAGGAGAGATATTACCGATTATAATGCAGAAAGGACAGATATTACTGATTATAATGCAGAAAGGAGAGATATTACCGATTATAATGCAGAAAAGAGAGATATTACTGATTATAATACAGAAAGGAGAGATATTACCGATTATAATGCAGAAAGGAGAGATATTACTGATTATAATGCAGAAAGGAGAGATATTACCGATTATAATGCAGAAAGGAGAGATATTACTGATTATAATACAGAAAGGAGAGATATTGATTATAATGAAGAAAGGACAGATATTACTGATTATAATGCAGAAAGGAGAGATATTACCGATTATAATGCAGAAAGGAGAGATATTACTGATTATAATACAGAAAGGAGAGATATTGATTATAATGCAGAAAGGACAGATATTACCGATTATAATGCAGAAAGGAGATATATTACCGATTATAATGCAGAAAGGAGAGATATTACTGATTATAATACAGAAAGCAGAGATATTGATTATAATGCAGAAAGGACAGATATTACCGATTATAATGCAGAAAGGAGAGATATTACCGATTATAATGCAGAAAGGAGAGATATTACTGATTATAATACAGAAAGGAGAGATATTGATTATAATGCAGAAAGGAGAGATATTACCGATTATAATGCAGAAAGGAGAGATATTGATTATAATGCAGAAAGGAGAGATATTACCGATTATAATGCAGAAAGGAGATATATTACCAATTATAATGCAGAAAGGACAGATATTACTGATTATAATACAGAAAGGAGAGATATTGATTATAATGCAGAAAGGAGAGATATTACCGATTATAATGCAGAAAGGAGATATATTACCGATTATAATGCAGAAAGGACAGATATTACTGATCATAATGCAGAAAGGAGAGATATTACCGATTATAATGCAGAAAGGAGAGATATTACTGATTATAATGCAGAAAGGAGAGATATTATCGATTATAATGCAGAAAGGAGAGATATTACCGATTATAATGCAGAAAGGAGAGATATTACTGATTATAATACAGAAAGGAGAGATATTGATTATAATGCAGAAAGGAGAGATATTACCGATTATAATGCAGAAAGGAGAGATATTGATTATAATGCAGAAAGGAGAGATATTACCAATTATAATGCAGAAAGGAGATATATTACCAATTATAATGCAGAAAGGACAGATATTACTGATTATAATACAGAAAGGAGAGATATTGATTATAATGCAGAAAGGAGAGATATTACCGATTATAATGCAGAAAGGAGATATATTACCGATTATAATGCAGAAAGGACAGATATTACTGATTATAATGCAGAAAGGAGAGATATTACCGATTATAATGCAGAAAGGAGAGATATTACTGATTATAATACAGAAAGGAGAGATATTGATTATAATGCAGAAAGGAGAGATATTACCGATTATAATGCAGAAAGGAGAGATATTACCGATTATGATGCAGAAAGGACATATATTACCGATTATAATGCAGAAAGGACAGATATTACTGATTATAATACAGAAAGGAGAGATATTGATTATAATGCAGAAAGGAGAGATATTACCGATTATAATGCAGAAAGGAGATATATTACCGATTATAATGCAGAAAGGACAGATATTACTGATTATAATGCAGAAAGGAGAGATATTACCGATTATAATGCAGAAAGGAGTTATATTGATTATAATGCAGAAAGGACAGATATTACTGATTATAATGCAGAAAGGAGAGATATTACTGATTATAATACAGAAAGGAGAGATATTGATTATAATGCAGAAAGGACAGATATTACCGATTATAATGCAGAAAGGAGAGATATTACCGATTATAATGCAGAAAGGAGATATATTACCGATTATAATGCAGAAAGGAGAGATATTACTGATTATAATACAGAAAGGAGAGATATTGATTATAATGCAGAAAGGACAGATATTACCGATTATAATGCAGAAAGGAGAGATATTACTGATTATAATACAGAAAGGAGAGATATTGATTATAATGCAGAAAGGAGAGATATTACCGATTATAATGCAGAAAGGAGAGATATTGATTATAATGCAGAAAGGAGAGATATTACCGATTATAATGCAGAAAGGAGATATATTACCAATTATAATGCAGAAAGGACAGATATTACTGATTATAATACAGAAAGGAGAGATATTGATTATAATGCAGAAAGGAGAGATATTACCGATTATAATGCAGAAAGGACAGATATTACTGATTATAATGCAGAAAGGAGAGATATTACCGATTATAATGCAGAAAAGAGAGATATTACTGATTATAATACAGAAAGGAGAGATATTACCGATTATAATGCAGAAAGGAGAGATATTACTGATTATAATGCAGAAAGGAGAGATATTACCGATTATAATGCAGAAAGGAGAGATATTACTGATTATAATACAGAAAGGAGAGATATTGATTATAATGCAGAAAGGAGAGATATTACCGATTATAATGCAGAAAGGAGATATATTACCGATTATAATGCAGAAAGGACAGATATTACTGATTATAATGCAGAAAGGAGAGATATTACCGATTATAATGCAGAAAGGAGTTATATTGATTATAATGCAGAAAGGACAGATATTACTGATTATAATGCAGAAAGGAGAGATATTACCGATTATAATGCAGAAAGGAGAGATATTACTGATTATAATACAGAAAGGAGAGATATTGATTATAATGAAGAAAGGACAGATATTACTGATTATAATGCAGAAAGGAGAGATATTACCGATTATAATGCAGAAAGGACAGATATTACTGATTATAATGCAGAAAGGAGAGATATTACCGATTATAATGCAGAAAGGAGTTATATTGATTATAATGCAGAAAGGACAGATATTACTGATTATAATGCAGAAAGGACAGATATTACCGATTATAATGCAGAAAGGAGAGATATTACCGATTATAATGCAGAAAGGAGTTATATTGATTATAATGAAGAAAGGACAGATATTACTGATTATAATGCAGAAAGGAGAGATATTACCGATTATAATGCAGAAAGGAGAGATATTACTGATTATAATACAGAAAGGAGAGATATTGATTATAATGCAGAAAGGACAGATATTACCGATTATAATGCAGAAAGGAGAGATATTACCGATTATAATGCAGAAAGGAGATATATTACCGATTATAATGCAGAAAGGACAGATATTACTGATTATAATGCAGAAAGGAGAGATATTACCGATTATAATGCAGAAAGGAGAGATATTACTGATTATAATACAGAAAGGAGAGATATTGATTATAATGCAGAAAGGAGAGATATTACCGATTATAATGCAGAAAGGAGATATATTACCGATTATAATGCAGAAAGGACAGATATTACTGATTATAATGCAGAAAGGAGAGATATTACCGATTATAATGCAGAAAGGAGATATATTACCAATTATAATGCAGAAAGGACAGATATTACTGATTATAATACAGAAAGGAGAGATATTGATTATAATGCAGAAAGGAGAGATATTACCGATTATAATGCAGAAAGGAGAGATATTACCGATTATAATGCAGAAAGGAGATATATTACCGATTATAATGCAGAAAGGACAGATATTACTGATTATAATGCAGAAAGGAGAGATATTACCGATTATAATGCAGAAAGGAGAGATATTACTGATTATAATACAGAAAGGAGAGATATTGATTATAATGCAGAAAGGAGAGATATTACCGATTATAATGCAGAAAGGAGAGATATTACCGATTATGATGCAGAAAGGACATATATTACCGATTATAATGCAGAAAGGACAGATATTACTGATTATAATACAGAAAGGAGAGATATTGATTATAATGCAGAAAGGAGAGATATTACCGATTATAATGCAGAAAGGAGATATATTACCGATTATAATGCAGAAAGGACAGATATTACTGATTATAATGCAGAAAGGAGAGATATTACCGATTATAATGCAGAAAGGAGTTATATTGATTATAATGCAGAAAGGACAGATATTACTGATTATAATGCAGAAAGGAGAGATATTACTGATTATAATACAGAAAGGAGAGATATTGATTATAATGCAGAAAGGACAGATATTACCGATTATAATGCAGAAAGGAGAGATATTACCGATTATAATGCAGAAAGGAGAGATATTACCGATTATAATGCAGAAAGGAGAGATATTACTGATTATAATACAGAAAGGAGAGATATTGATTATAATGCAGAAAGGAGAGATATTACCGATTATAATGCAGAAAGGAGAGATATTACTGATTATAATACAGAAAGGAGAGATATTGATTATAATGCAGAAAGGAGAGATATTACCGATTATAATGCAGAAAGGAGAGATATTGATTATAATGCAGAAAGGAGAGATATTACCGATTATAATGCAGAAAGGAGATATATTACCAATTATAATGCAGAAAGGACAGATATTACTGATTATAATACAGAAAGGAGAGATATTGATTATAATGCAGAAAGGAGAGATATTACCGATTATAATGCAGAAAGGACAGATATTACTGATTATAATGCAGAAAGGAGAGATATTACCGATTATAATGCAGAAAAGAGAGATATTACTGATTATAATACAGAAAGGAGAGATATTACCGATTATAATGCAGAAAGGAGAGATATTACTGATTATAATGCAGAAAGGAGAGATATTACCGATTATAATGCAGAAAGGAGAGATATTACTGATTATAATACAGAAAGGAGAGATATTGATTATAATGCAGAAAGGAGAGATATTACCGATTATAATGCAGAAAGGAGATATATTACCGATTATAATGCAGAAAGGACAGATATTACTGATTATAATGCAGAAAGGAGAGATATTACCGATTATAATGCAGAAAGGAGTTATATTGATTATAATGCAGAAAGGACAGATATTACTGATTATAATGCAGAAAGGAGAGATATTACCGATTATAATGCAGAAAGGAGAGATATTACTGATTATAATACAGAAAGGAGAGATATTGATTATAATGAAGAAAGGACAGATATTACTGATTATAATGCAGAAAGGAGAGATATTACCGATTATAATGCAGAAAGGACAGATATTACTGATTATAATGCAGAAAGGAGAGATATTACCGATTATAATGCAGAAAGGAGTTATATTGATTATAATGCAGAAAGGACAGATATTACTGATTATAATGCAGAAAGGACAGATATTACCGATTATAATGCAGAAAGGAGAGATATTACCGATTATAATGCAGAAAGGAGTTATATTGATTATAATGAAGAAAGGACAGATATTACTGATTATAATGCAGAAAGGAGAGATATTACCGATTATAATGCAGAAAGGAGAGATATTACTGATTATAATACAGAAAGGAGAGATATTGATTATAATGCAGAAAGGACAGATATTACCGATTATAATGCAGAAAGGAGAGATATTACCGATTATAATGCAGAAAGGAGATATATTACCGATTATAATGCAGAAAGGACAGATATTACTGATTATAATGCAGAAAGGAGAGATATTACCGATTATAATGCAGAAAGGAGAGATATTACTGATTATAATACAGAAAGGAGAGATATTGATTATAATGCAGAAAGGAGAGATATTACCGATTATAATGCAGAAAGGAGATATATTACCGATTATAATGCAGAAAGGACAGATATTACTGATTATAATGCAGAAAGGAGAGATATTACCGATTATAATGCAGAAAGGAGATATATTACCAATTATAATGCAGAAAGGACAGATATTACTGATTATAATACAGAAAGGAGAGATATTGATTATAATGCAGAAAGGAGAGATATTACCGATTATAATGCAGAAAGGAGAGATATTACCGATTATAATGCAGAAAGGAGATATATTACCGATTATAATGCAGAAAGGACAGATATTACTGATTATAATGCAGAAAGGAGAGATATTACCGATTATAATGCAGAAAGGAGAGATATTACTGATTATAATACAGAAAGGAGAGATATTGATTATAATGCAGAAAGGAGAGATATTACCGATTATAATGCAGAAAGGACATATATTACCGATTATAATGCAGAAAGTACAGATATTACTGATTATAATACAGAAAGGAGAGATATTGATTATAATGCAGAAAGGAGAGATATTACCGATTACAATGCAGAAAGGAGATATATTACCGATTATAATGCAGAAAGGAGATATATTACCGATTATAATGCAGAAAGGACAGATATTACTGATTATAATGCAGAAAGGAGAGATATTACCGATTATAATGCAGAAAGGAGTTATATTGATTATAATGCAGAAAGGACAGATATTACTGATTATAATGCAGAAAGGACAGATATTACCGATTATAATGCAGAAAGGAGAGATATTACCGATTATAATGCAGAAAGGAGTTATATTGATTATAATGAAGAAAGGACAGATATTACTGATTATAATGCAGAAAGCAGAGATATTACCGATTATAATGCAGAAAGGAGAGATATTACTGATTATAATACAGAAAGGAGAGATATTGATTATAATGCAGAAAGGACAGATATTACCGATTATAATGCAGAAAGGAGAGATATTACCGATTATAATGCAGAAAGGAGATATATTACCGATTATAATGCAGAAAGGAGAGATATTACTGATTATAATACAGAAAGGAGAGATATTGATTATAATGCAGAAAGGACAGATATTACCGATTATAATGCAGAAAGGAGAGATATTACCGATTATAATGCAGAAAGGAGAGATATTACTGATTATAATACAGAAAGGAGAGATATTGATTATAATGCAGAAAGGAGAGATATTACCGATTATAATGCAGAAAGGAGAGATATTGATTATAATGCAGAAAGGAGAGATATTACCGATTATAATGCAGAAAGGAGATATATTACCAATTATAATGCAGAAAGGACAGATATTACTGATTATAATACAGAAAGGAGAGATATTGATTATAATGCAGAAAGGAGAGATATTACCGATTATAATGCAGAAAGGAGATATATTACCGATTATAATGCAGAAAGGACAGATATTACTGATTATAATGCAGAAAGGAGAGATATTACCGATTATAATGCAGAAAGGAGAGATATTACTGATTATAATACAGAAAGGAGAGATATTGATTATAATGCAGAAAGGAGAGATATTACCGATTATAATGCAGAAAGGACATATATTACCGATTATAATGCAGAAAGTACAGATATTACTGATTATAATACAGAAAGGAGAGATATTGATTATAATGCAGAAAGGAGAGATATTACCGATTACAATGCAGAAAGGAGATATATTACCGATTATAATGCAGAAAGGAGATATATTACCGATTATAATGCAGAAAGGACAGATATTACTGATTATAATACAGAAAGGAGAGATATTGATTATAATACAGAAAGGAGAGATATTGATTATAATGCAGAAAGGAGAGATATTACCGATTACAATGCAGAAAGGAGATATATTACCGATTATAATGCAGAAAGGACAGATATTACTGATTATAATGCAGAAAGGAGAGATATTACCGATTATAATGCAGAAAGGAGTTATATTGATTATAATGCAGAAAGGACAGATATTACTGATTATAATGCAGAAAGGAGAGATATTACCGATTATAATGCAGAAAGGAGATATATTACCGATTATAATGCAGAAAGGACAGATATTACTGATTATAATGCAGAAAGGAGAGATATTACCGATTATAATGCAGAAAGGAGAGATATTACTGATTATAATACAGAAAGGAGAGATATTGATTATAATGCAGAAAGGAGAGATATTACCGATTATAATGCAGAAAGGACATATATTACCGATTATAATGCAGAAAGTACAGATATTACTGATTATAATACAGAAAGGAGAGATATTGATTATAATGCAGAAAGGAGAGATATTACCGATTACAATGCAGAAAGGAGATATATTACCGATTATAATGCAGAAAGGAGATATATTACCGATTATAATGCAGAAAGGACAGATATTACTGATTATAATACAGAAAGGAGAGATATTGATTATAATACAGAAAGGAGAGATATTGATTATAATGCAGAAAGGAGAGATATTACCGATTACAATGCAGAAAGGAGATATATTACCGATTATAATGCAGAAAGGACAGATATTACTGATTATAATGCAGAAAGGAGAGATATTACCGATTATAATGCAGAAAGGAGTTATATTGATTATAATGCAGAAAGGACAGATATTACTGATTATAATGCAGAAAGGAGAGATATTATCGATTATAATGCAGAAAGGAGAGATATTACTGATTATAATACAGAAAGGAGAGATATTGATAATAATGCAGAAAGGAGAGATATTACCGATTATAATGCAGAAAGGAGATATATTACCGATTATAATGCAGAAAGGACAGATATTACTGATTATGATGCAGAAAGGAGAGATATTACCGATTATAATGCAGAAAGGAGTTATATTGATTATAATGCAGAAAGGACAGATATTACTGATTATAATGCAGAAAGGAGAGATATTACCGATTATAATGCAGAAAGGAGAGATATTCCTGATTATAATACAGAAAGGAGAGATATTGATTATAATGCAGAAAGGACAGATATTACCGATTATAATGCAGGAAGGAGAGATATTACCGATTATAATGCAGAAAGGAGTTATATTGATTATAATGCAGAAAGGACAGATATTACTGATTATAATGCAGAAAGGAGAGATATTACTGATTATAATACAGAAAGGAGAGATATTGATTATAATGCAGAAAGGACAGATATTACCGATTATAATGCAGAAAGGAGAGATATTACCGATTATAATGCAGAAAGGAGAGATATAACTGATTATAATACAGAAAGGAGAGATATTGATTATAATGCAGAAAGGACAGATATTACCGATTATAATGCAGAAAGGAGAGATATTGATTATAATGCAGAAAGGACAGATATTACCGATTATAATGCAGAAAGGAGAGATATTACCGATTATAATACAGAAAGGACAGATATTACCGATTATAATGCAGAAAGGACAGATATTACCAATTATAATGCAGAAAGGAGATATATTACTGATTATAATACAGAAAGGAGAGATATTACTGATTATAATGCAGAAAGGACAGATATTACTGATTATAACACAGAAAGGAGAGATATTACCGATTATAATGCAGAAAGGAGAGAAATTACTGATTATAATGCAGAAAGGACAGATATTACCGATTATAATGCAGAAAGGAGAGATATTACCGATTATAATGCAGAAAGGAGAGATATTACTGATTATAATGCAGAAAGGAGAGATATTGATTATAATGCAGAAAGGACAGATATTACCGATTATAATGCAGAAAGGAGAGATATTGATTATAATGCAGAAAGGAGAGATATTACCGATTATAATACAGAAAGGACAGATATTACCGATTATAATGCAGAAAGGAGAGATATTAGCGATTATAATACAGAAAGGAGAGATATTGATTATAATGCAGAAAGGATAGATATTACCGATTATAATGCAGAGAGATATTACCGATTATAATACAGAAAGGAGAGATATTACCGATAATAATGCAGAAAGGACAGATATTACTGATTATAATGTAGAAAGGACAGATATTACTGATTATAATGCAGAAAGGAGAGATATTACCGATTATAATGCAGAAAGGACAGACATTACTGATTATAATGCAGAAAGGAGAGATATTACCGATTATAATGCAGAAAGGACAGATATTACTGATTATAATGCAGAAAGGAGAGATATTACCGATTATAATACAGAAAGAACAGATATTACCGATTATAATGCAGAAAGGACAGATATTACTAATTATAATGCAGAAAGGAGATATATTACCGATTATAATACAGAAAGGAGATATATTACCGATTATAATGCAGAAAGGACAGATATTACTGATTATAATGCAGAAAGGAGATATATTACCGATTATAATACAGAAAGGAGATATATTACCGATTATAATGCAGAAAGGACAGATATTACTGATTATAATGCAGAAAGGAGAGATATTACCGATTATAATACAGAAAGGAGAGATATTACCGATTATAATGCAGAAAGTACAGATATTACCGATTATAATGCAGAAAGGAGAGATATTACCGATTATAATGCAGAAAGGACAGATATTACTGATTATAATGCAGAAAGGACAGATATTACCGATTATAATGCGGAAAGGACAGATATTACCGATTATAATGCAGAAAGGACAGATATTACCGATTATAATACAGAAAAGAGAGATATTACCGATTATAATGCAGAAAGGACAGATATTACCGATTATAATGCAGAAAGGACAGATATTACTGATTATAATGCAGAAAGGACAGATATTACTGATTATAATACAGAAAGGAGAGATATTTCTGATTATAATTCAGAAAGTAGAGATATTACCGATTATAATGCAGAAAGGACAGATATTACTGATTATAATAGAGAAAGGAGATATATTACTGATTATAATGCAGAAAGGTCAGATATTACTGATTATAATGCAGAAAGGAGAGATATTACTGATTATAATACAGAAAGGAGAGATATTACCGATTATAATGCAGAAAGGAGAGATATTACCGATTATAATACAGAAAGGAGAGATATTACCGATTATAATACAGAAAGGAGATATATTACTGATTATAATGCAGAAAGGACAGATATTACTGATTATAATGCAGAAAGGACAGATATTACTGATTATAATACAGAAAGGAGAGATATTACTGATTATAATGCAGAAAGGAGAGATATTACCGATTATAATGCAGAAAGGAGAGATATTACTGATTATAATACAGAAAGGAGAGATATTACCGATTATAATGCAGAAAGGACAGATATTACCGATTATAATGCAGAAAGGACAGATATTACTGATTATAATACAGAAAGGAGAGATATTACTGATTATAATGCAGAAAGGACAGATATTTCCGATTATAATGCAGAAAGGACAGATATTACCGATTATAATGCAGAAAGGACAGATATCACTGATTATAATACAGAAAGGACAGATATTACCGATTATAATACAGAAAGGAGAGATATTACCGATTATAATGCAGAAAGGACAGATATCACTGATTATAATACAGAAAGGACAGATATTACCGATTATAATACAGAAAGGAGAGATATTACCGATTATAATACAGAAAGGACAGATATTACCGATTATAATGCAGAAAGGACAGATATCACTGATTATAATACAGAAAGGACAGATATTACCGATTATAATACAGAAAGGAGAGATATTACCGATTATAATACAGAAAGGAGAGATATTACCGATTATAATGCAGAAAGGAGAGATATTACCGATTATAATACAGAAAGGACAGATATTACCGATTATAATGCAGAAAGGACAGATATTACCAATTATAATGCAGAAAGGAGAGATATTACTGATTATAATACAGAAAGGAGAGATATTACTGATTATAATTCAGAAAGGAGAGATATTACCGATTATAATGCAGAAAGGACAGATATTACTGATTATAATAGAGAAAGGAGATATATTACTGATTATAATGCAGAAAGGACAGATATTACCGATTATAATGCAGAAAGGAGAGATATTACCGATTATAATACAGAAAGGAGAGATATTACCGATTATATTACAGAAAGGAGATATATTACCGATTATAATGCAGAAAGGACAGATGTTACTGATTATAATGCAGAAAGGAGAGATATTACCGATTATAATGCAGAAAGGAGAGATATTACTGATTATAATGCAGAAAGGAGAGATATTACCGATTATAATGCAGAAAGGAGAGATATTACTGATTATAATGCAGAAAGGACAGATATTTCTGATTATAATGCAGAAAGGAGAGATATTACCGATTATAATGCAGAAAGGAGATATATTACCGATTATAATGTAGAAAGGACAGATATTACTGATTATAATGCAGAAAGGAGAGATATTACCGATTATAATGCAGAAAGGACAGATATTACCGATTATAATGCAGAAAGGACAGATATTACTGATTATAATGCAGAAAGGAGAGATATTACCGATTATAATGCAGAAAGGAGAGATATTACTGATTATAATACAGAAAGGAGAGATATTACCGATTATAATGCAGAAAGGACAGATATTACTGATTATAATACAGAAAGGAGATATATTACTGATTATAATGCAGAAAGGACAGATATTACTGATTATAATGCAGAAAGGAGAGATATTTCCGATTATAATGCAGAAAGGACAGATATTACCGATTATAATGCAGAAAGGAGAGATATTACTGATTATAATACAGAAAGGAGAGATATTACCGATTATAATGCAGAAAGGACAGATATTACCGATTATAATGCAGAAAGGAGAGATATTACCGATTATAATGCAGAAAGGAGAGATATTACTGATTATAATGCAGAAAGGACAGATATCACTGATTATAATACAGAAAGGACAGATATTACCGATTATAATGTAGAAAGGACAGATATTACTGATTATAATACAGAAAGGACAGATATTACTGATTATAATGCAGAAAGGACAGATATCACTGATTATAATACAGAAAGGACAGATATTACTGATTATAATGCAGAAAGGACAGATATCACTGATTATAATACAGAAAGGACAGATATCACTGATTATAATACAGAAAGGAGAGATATTACCGATTATAATGCAGAAAGGACAGATATTACCGATTATAATGCAGAAAGGAGAGATATTACCGATTATAATGCAGAAAGGACAGATATCACTGATTATAATACAGAAAGGACAGATATTACCGATTATAATGTAGAAAGGACAGATATTACTGATTATAATGCAGAAAGGAGAGATATTACCGATTATAATGCAGAAAGGACAGATATTACCGATTATAATGCAGAAAGGACAGATATTACTGATTATAATGCAGAAAGGAGAGATATTACCGATTATAATGCAGAAAGGAGAGATATTACTGATTATAATACAGAAAGGAGAGATATTGATTATAATGCAGAAAGGACAGATATTACCGATTATAATGCAGAAAGGAGAGATATTGATTATAATGCAGAAAGGAGAGATATTACCGATTATAATACAGAAAGGACAGATATTACCGATTATAATGCAGAAAGGACAGATATTACTGATTATAATACAGAAAGGAGATATATTACTGATTATAATGCAGAAAGGACAGATATTACTGATTATAATGCAGAAAGGAGAGATATTTCCGATTATAATGTAGAAAGGACAGATATTACCGATTATAATGCAGAAAGGAGAGATATTACTGATTATAATACAGAAAGGAGAGATATTACCGATTATAATGCAGAAAGGACAGATATTACCGATTATAATGCAGAAAGGACAGATATCACTGATTATAATACAGAAAGGACAGATATTACCGATTATAATGCAGAAAGGAGAGATATTACCGATTATAATGCAGAAAGGTCAGATATCACTGATTATAATACAGAAAGGACAGATATTACCGATTATAATGCAGAAAGGACAGATATTACCGATTATAATGCAGAAAGGACAGATATCACTGATTATAATACAGAAAGGACAGATATTACCGATTATAATACAGAAAGGAGAGATATTACCGATTATAATACAGAAAGGACAGATATTACCGATTTTAATACAGAAAGGACAGATATTACTGATTATAATACAGAAAGGAGAGATATTACTGATTATAATACAGAAAGGAGAGATATTACTGATTATAATACAGAAAGGACAGATATTACTGATTATAATACAGACAGGAGAGATATTACTGATTATAATACAGAAAGGACAGATATTACTGATTATAACACAGAAAGGACAGATATTACCGATTATAATACAGACAGGAGAGATATTACTGATTATGATACAGAAAGGACAGATATTACCGATTATAATACAGAAAGGAGAGATATTACCGATTATAATACAGAAAGGAGAGATATTACTGATTATAATACAGAAAGGACAGATATTACCGATTATAATGCAGAAAGGACAGATATTACCGATTATAATACAGAAAGGACAGATATTACCGATTATAATACAGAAAGGAGAGATATTACCGATTATAATACAGAAAGGAGAGATATTACTGATTATAATACAGAAAGGAGAGATATTACTGATTATAATACAGAAAGGACAGATATTACTGATTATAATACAGACAGGAGAGATATTACTGATTATAATACAGAAAGGACAGATATTACTGATTATAATACAGAAAGGACAGATATTACCGATTATAATACAGACAGGAGAGATATTACTGATTATAATACAGAAAGGACAGATATTACTGATTATAATACAGAAAGGACAGATATTACCGATTATAATACAGACAGGAGAGATATTACTGATTATAATGCAGAAAGGACAGATATTACCGATTATAATACAGAAAGGACAGATATTACCGATTATAATGCAGAAAGGACAGATATCACTGATTATAATACAGAAAGGACAGATATTACCGATTATAATACAGAAAGGAGAGATATTACCGATTATAATACAGAAAGGAGAGATATTACTGATTATAATACAGAAAGGAGAGATATTACTGATTATAATACAGAAAGGAGAGATATTACCGATTATAATACAGAAAGGACAGATATTACTGATTATAATACAGAAAGGAGAGATATTACCGATTATAATACAGAAAGGACAGATATTACCGATTATAATACAGACAGGAGAGATATTACCGATTATAATACAGAAAGGAGAGATATTACTGATTATAATACAGAAAGGAGAGATATTACTGATTATAATACAGAAAGGACAGATATTACCGATTATAATACAGAAAGGAGAGATATTACTGATTATAATACAGAAAGGAGAGATATTACCGATTATAATACAGAAAGGAGAGATATTACTGATTATAATACAGAAAGGAGAGATATTACTGATTATAATACAGAAAGGACAGATATTACTGATTATAATACAGAAAGGAGAGATATTGATTATAATACAGAAAGGGCATTAATCTAAACCCAAACCTAATCCTAACTCTCACTCTTGCTCTAATCCTCACCCTAATCTTAACCTCAACCCAAAACCTGATTCTAACCCTCATATGCTGTTGATGTTTCTGAGAGTCTGTTGTTTTTTTCATCTAAAGTGTCCTCTCATTATAAAGCGTAATCCAGTTGAAATCCATGCGTCACACGTTTTTGTGAATTTTCTCGTGTAATGCATGATGACATTGGAAAATACATAGTGAGCGACCTGAGACCTCCTCATCACAGACTCTCGCCAGCTCCTCCAGGTCTGTTTGCGTCTCCTCTTTAGCTCACCTCACAAATTTTCCACGGGGTTTAGTTGAGGGAACTGGGACGGACATTTCTGCATAATTCAGTGTTTGAGTTGTAAACGGAGGCATTCAGAGAGGTTTGGTGTGAAACGGTTGATTGTAGAGACTCAGATGTCTTTACAGTGGTGGTGATAGGAACCAGGGGTCACCATGACTACAACACATATACAGCCATTTTATTTACTATGTTCACTATGATAATAGTGTTAAATCAGAAAACACACCAGTTTTGCCTTAAGTGCCTGAACCTCTTCAGCTTAAAATAAGGCTCAAAACTTTTCAAAGCTATCGTAAAACAGTGTCTCAGTCGTCAGGCACTGAATTCATAATCGTTTCATGTAGGAACTTTCTTTGAGGGAGCTTTTAGAGGTGGACGTCTGGTTCCTATCACCACCACTGTGAACAGTTAGGACTAGAACAGAGCATTTTACACCAAACCACTCCGAATGACTTTACATCTTACTGTTTACATCTTAAATAAACTTAAAACTTAAAAGCACAATTTTTTTTGTGATAAAATAGTAGAGGGCAGCATCTCCACCACTTTGGACCTGCACTATGAGTCTGCTTGTCTGGTCTGGTTACATGGCAAGTCTTGCATGGTGGGACGAGAGCGTCTGGACGCAGAGCTTCCTCTGTCCACCGTAAACATTCAAGTAGTGGTGAAATGAGGGATGGAGAGGAGGAACGAGAAAAGAGGAAGCGGGGTGACAAAACGAGTGGGAGAGTGTATGTAAAGCAGCCTCATTCTGTCTCGTCTAATGAGAGTCAAGGGGGTCCGCAGTGAGACCGTTCCAGTTTTGCTGACATCAGCAAGTCCAGTACTGGAAAGTCCATAGAGCGTCTGATAGAGCGCTGTGGGAGAGGGACCATTTCAGGGAAGACTAACTCTCTCTCTCTCTCTCTCTCTCTCTCTCTTTCCCATCTATCTTCTCTCTCACTCTCTCCATCTTTCTTTCTCACTTTCTGTTCTCTCCCCTTCTCGCTCTTTTCTCTCTCCCTTCTCTCTGTTTTTCCTCTCTTCCTCTCTCTCTCTCCCTCCCTCTTTTCTCTCAAATTATTTTTTTCTTCTTTTTATCTTTTTTCCCTCACCTCCCTGTTTCCCCTCTCCCTCCCTTTCCCTCATTCTTTCTCTCTCTCTCTCTCTCTCTCTCTCCTTTTTTCACTACTATTTATCTCTTTTTAATTTCTTTATTTTCTTTTCCCTTGCTGTTTTCTCTTTTTCTACCTGGCTCCTCTCTTTCTTCTTTCTGTTTCACCCCTTACATTTCTCCCCCTTCTCTCCCTCCACCTCTCACTCCCCCCTCTCTCCCTCCCTCACTCTCTCTCTGTCTGTCTCTGTCTCTCTCTCCCCTCTGTCTCTCTCTCTCTGTCTCTCTCTCTCTGTCTGTCTCTGTCTCTCTCTCTGTCTCTCTCTCTCACTCTCTCTTTCTCTCACTCCCCTTCTCTCTCTCCCTCCCTCACACCCCTTCTTTCTCTCCCTCCCTCACTCCCTCTCTCTCTCTCTCTCTCTCCCCCCTCTGTCTCTCTCTTTCTCTTTCTCTCACTCCCCTTCTCTCTCTCCCTCCCTAACTCCCTCTCTCTCTCTCTATCTCTCTCTCTCCCCCCTCTGTCTGTCTCTCTCTCTCTCTCTCTCCCTCACACTCCTTCTCTCTCTCCCTCCCTCACTCCATCTCTCTCTCTCTCTCTCTCTCTCTCTCTCTCTCTCTGTGTCTGTCTCTCTCTCGCTCTCTCTCTCTTTTCCCAGGTGGATGCTGTCATGCTGGAGTATAAAGGGAGGAATAATCCATCACAGATTGCGGGTGCTGTGTAGAGAACGTGTTCTAGGTCAGATCTGTGTGTTGGAAGGCTGTGGAGTGATCAGCCTGATAAGAGAATGTGCAGAAATTATCTGCTGTCCTGTGTGGAGCAGCGGTGAGGACTGATAGTGGCATCACTGCACCGAACAGGACATGCATGTATGACCAGCCTGATAAAGGAAAAATGTATCTGACTTCCTGTCTGCGCTGCATGATAGCAGCACTGGTGACGTTTAGATATACGAGTTATGCCTGTAACAGTGAGCGAGTGTGATGTATCTGCAAGAATCTAAACTGTATTGCATTACATTCCTTGATTCTTCATTATAGAAAAAAAATATTGACATTAGTGTAACACCTTACATGATAACGTGTTCAAGCAATAAACCATTTAGGAACTTTTATTCTTGTTAGTAAGCTGTTTGAATGTCAACCCATTGTATCGTTTTATTTTATCATTTTTATGTGTTTGCTAAAACTAACAAACCTCCAAAAATCTTATAACATGACACATTGTATATCATTTAAGCAGTAGAACACTTGAGGCAGTGTTATCGCGTATAACATCACAGCCACGATAACACACTCCTCGAGTGTTCTACTGCTTTAATACAGCAGTTAAATAAATACAGTAAGAAATGAATAAACTGGCCGTGAACGCGGTGTTTAATATGTTTTAATGTTCAGTTCCTTCCTCCAAATTATAGTTCCTTAATGAGCAGCTTGTTGCTACGTCAGAGTAACGAGCTCCACCCACTGGCTGCACAGCCGGCAGTTCGTTCTCCAGCTCCTTACACTAAATTCCCAAACTGTCACCACTGAGCAGCTTTTCTGTTTTTCATTGGGACAGTTTTATGGCTCAGTCTGACTTGGTCAGACTCTGAAGATCAGACTACATGTTTGGTGAATGTTATTGGGTTCATTTCTGGCTGATTCCAAATTGTTTAGCAGTTCTTCTGTCACAGCTGCTGACTGAAAAGCTGCTCAGTGATGACGACAGTTTGGGAATTTAGTGTCGTCTCATCTTCAGAGTCGGACCAAATCAGCTGTCGGTCAAATGTGACCTTAAAAGTGTCTGTTTTCTGTTTGTGGCAAAGTAAAAAGTAAAAACATTCAAATGGCTTGAGCATCTCCTACAGCTGTTAAAGTCGTTGCTTAGCAACGGCGTCTCAGCGGAGTGAAAAACCTTACAGAGTCAGAACTGTTCACAGTGGTGGTGATAGGAACCAGACGTCCACCTCTAAAAGCTCCCTTACAGAAAGTTATTACATCAAATGGTTATGAATTCACTGCCTGATGCCTGAGACAACAGTTCTGAGAACAAAAGGTTTTGACCAAAATGATACTTTTTAAAATATATTCATAATCTGAATATGAATGTAGCTTACATTATTTCCAATCATGCAGCATAACTATTACCCCAAACATGTAAAGGTAGTTAGCATGATGATAATACAGAATGTTCTCCACTTCTGGCAAAAATAATTTTTGTTAGACAATGTCTGGTCATGCTAATCCACCTCAATTACGCACAACCGCCAACCGCCCCCCCACCCAAAGAAATAACACATACACTGGCATAACAACATTGGCATGATTATTATTAAAACCCATTCTATATGATAGAATGATACTGCATTATAGATAATGCAGTGGTCTGGTGGGATAAAAACCTCCATTCCTTATTAAACTATATACTATATTAATGTGGCTTCAAACACATATGAACTTGAGTGATATGCCATTCTTAATCCATAGGGTTTAATATGATGCCGACCCACCCTTTGCAGCTATAACAGCTTCACCTTTTCTGGGAAGGCTTTCCACAAGGGTTAGGAGTGTGTTTATGAGAATTTTTGACAATTTTTCCAGAAACGCATTTGTGAGGTCAGACACTGATGTTGGATGAGAAGGCCTGGCTTGCGGTCTCCGCTCTAATTCATCCCAAAGGTGTTCTATCGGGTTGCAGGCCAGTCAAGTTCTTCCACACCAAACTCGCTCATCCATGTCTTTATGGACCTGCTTTGTGCACTGGTGTGCAGTTATGTTGGAACAGGAAGGGACCGTCGCCAAACTGATCCCACAAAGTTGGTAGCATGAAATTGTCCAAAATCTCTTGGTGCTGAAGCATTAAGAGTTCCTTTCGCTGGAACTAAGGGGCCGAGCCCAACTCCTGAAAAACAACCCCACACCATAATCCCCCCTCCACTAAACTTTACACTTGGCACAATGCAGTCAGACAAGTACTATACTCCTGGCAATCTCCAAGCTCAGACTCGTCCATCAGATTGCCAAATGGACTGTTCTTGAGCTAATCTGAAGGCCACATGAAGTTTGGATGTCTGTAGTGATTGACTCTGCAGAAAGTTGGTGACCTCTGTGCACTATGAGCCTCAGCATCCGCTGACCCTGCTCTGTCATTTTACGTGGCTGACCACTTCGTGGCTGAGTTGCTGTCATTCCCAATTGCTTCCACTTTACTATAATCCCACTGACAGCTGACTGTGGAATATTTAGTAGTGATAAAATTTCACAACTGGACTTGTTGCACAGGTGGCATCCAATCATGGTACCACTTTGGAATTCACTGAGCTCCTGAGAGCGACCCATTCTTTCACTAATGTTTGTAGAAGCAGTCTGCAGGCCTAGGGGCTTGGTTTTATACTCCTGTGGCCATGGAAATGATTGGAACACCTGAATGATTTGGATGGGTGAGTGAATACTTTTGGAAATATAGTGTATATTTCAGAAAGCAGTGATGGCCAGTACATCAAGTTCAAGTATCTTTATTGTCTTTGTATAAAATAAAATCTCCCTGAGCCATGAATGTATATAGCCATGAAAATATAAGATTAAAATAATAAAATAAAATCAAATAAAGTAAAATGCGTTATCAATGGTTGTGTTGGACCTTTTTGAAAACAATTCAACAAATGTAACACCAAAAAGGTTTCTGCTATTGTTAAAAGCCTGACATCATAATGACCTTTTTTGGCGCAAGATAGAGCCACACACAAGCTGCTTTTCCTTCTCGGTTGCGGGATGTGCTAGAGTCTATCCCAGCTGTCATCGGGCAGAAGGCAGGATATACCCTGAACAGGTCACCAGTCCATCGCAAGGCAGACAGACATATACATTCACTCACACAGTCATACCTAGGGACAATTTAGCATGTCCAGTTGACCTGACTGCATGTCTTTTGACTATGGGACGAAACCAGAGCATCCGGTGAAACCCATGCAGACACAGGGAGAACATACAAACTCCACACAGAAATGTCTCCTGGCCGGGGAATCAAACCCATGCACTTCTTACCGTGAGGCAACAGCACTACCCACCACGTTACCAAGCCGCCCCCAAATAGAACCATATACAGCATATTCTACATCACTTTGAAGAACTATATCACCATGCAAAGAACACCTTACATCTGCAGATGGTTCTTTGAGTGTTCATCATTCTAAATATCACGATATTCACGACATCACATTGAGATATGTTTTGCAGGCCTACTGCTTGGGCGAAAAAGTTGCTCCTCATTCTGCTCATCTTTGCTCAGATAGACCTGCATCTTCTTCCTGAGGGCAGGAGCTCAAACAACTGTTGGGCTGGATGTGTTCAACAAATCAGGCAGGGAACATCTTCGTGGAAAGAAACTGATTCTAAACACTCCAGCTGAGTGGACTATTCTGAATAAAGCGTTTGTATACACCATATTCTGCAGCAGAATATTCATCTGATGCACTTTTTCCAGCTGGAACAAAAAAGTTGTTTTGTATGACAAGTGTCATAACCAAAAAAGCGGCTTGCTCTGGACAGAAATCTGAGTATTAATGTGAATCAAAACACGTGCTGTTGTTGCTTTAAAGCAGCCTCTTTGGGATCTGCGTGCTTTCATCAGCCAGTCTATTCTAATCAGAGAGGAGAAAGAGTGGCCGTGCTGAGTGAAGGTCTCTTGAGCTCGTGTGGAGTAGGATTTTAAAGGAACGGTGCATTATCGCATGGATGAGAGGCTCGAGGCTCTCCATGGCCCACTTGACCTGGATTTGCTTCTCTATAACACGTTCTTTATAGCTGCATACGGTCTAGGAATTAAAAAGGTAAGTTTTACATGCACACGCCAAGATTCTGGGTGATAAATGATAAAGTTCCTTGGAAATCTAACTAAATTACACTGAGTTGCTCAACAAGATCTAAGTCATGTGTAGCAGCTCCACAGCAGAATTAGATTTTTAGGTAAAACATCTTCCTTTACAGTAAAACAAAGCTCTGCTGATTGTTCAACACAGAAAAGGTCTTAAACACTGGAGTTAATTTTGCCTATATCTGCTTGGCAAACAGACTGCTGGTGACCATAGCGACACAGGCAACAATCTCCCCTAGCTAGTAGATAACGAAAAAAGGCAAGGAGAAAGATTTGAGATTAACATGGATAATTTGGAGATGGATGGATTTATTTGCATTTATAATCAAACACTAAAAAGTCAAAAAGCTGAAGTCGCTTCTCATTCGCCAGCTTCTTGTTCAAATTCTCCTGTTCCACCTTAATGGTGCAGCAGTTACATTCTGGTGCCTCAGACACCATTTAAGGTGGACTGGGATAAGACAAACAAGAAGCTGGCGCATGAGAAGCGACTTCAGCCTCGCAAAAGGTTAAACATTGAAGAACATTTACAAGAAACTGTTTTACTTTTGAGGAAAAGTTTTCTGCTGATGCAGGGGTGTGTCCTGCCTTTCGTTCAATGATGGGATAGGCTCCAGCACCCCCCAGCACCCCTATAAGCCTATATTAGTACAATATCACATACTGAGGCATATTTACAGTCAAGATGGTAAAATGGACATCATATGTTGTGGCTCCCAAGGTGGTTTGACTTTTGTTGAATTCTCATTTGTGTTGTCACCCCATGGTCTAGGTATTAACTGGGTAAGTGTGTGGAACTCCACAGTGTTGTGTAATTATTTTGAGTGAAGCTGCAGGTAAGTGCATGATGTATAAAGACTGTATGTGACCAAAGAGTTTTATACAGCATGCACCCGTTTATTCTCTTTGAAATAAAGTGAATCTCAGCTGTAAAAGAAAGCAGTGACTCTTACTGTGGTTTTACTGGGTTCCGCCTGTTTACTTCATAAAACTATCTATGTACTTTGTGCCATTTTACTCCAGATAATTTACACACTACTGTGAGGAGTTTCTAATTCACTTTCCAGCCTAAATGCACGAAGTTGCATTATTACATTACATTACATTTAGCAGACACTTTTACTTACAAATAATGAGGTACATAGAACAAACATAGTCAGGCCTTAAAGGAGGCCAAAGGGTAATAGCGGGGTAGAGAAGGGAAGGAGGGCAAGAAGGAGATGAGGTTGGTAGTGGAAATGGTTGGAAGTTACAGCGAAATTTTGTGTATGTTTGTTCACTCTTAAAAAAGATGATACTTTTAAGGGTTCTTTAGTTAAGGAAAAGGGTTCCATATAAAAGCATGGACACTCAAATAGCCCTTTGTATGATTACAATTACTTTGCATCATGAAAGAGTTCTTCAGATTGATGGAGAATGTGCTGAAGATGGTTCTATATAGAGCCTTTTTGAACAGGGTTCTTTATAACATCAAAAAAGGCTCTTCTATTGTAGCAAGCATGGCATCATAACAATAGAAGAACGCTTTTGAGTGCTATATAAAACCATTTTAAAAAAGGTTTTGTATAGAACCACCTACAGCACATTCTCCAGCCACTTCGTGGCTGAGTTGCTGTCGTTCCTAACTGTTTCCACTTTGTTATAATACGACTGACAGTTGACTGTGGAATAGTTAGTAGCGAGGAAATTTCACGACAATCCAAATATGTTGTGTATTTTGCTCTGCTTAATATCTAGAATATCTAAGTCACTTCAGTGTAATTCAGTTAGACTACCTTGGTACTTATCATCATTTTATCCAAAATAGTTACACATCACTTTAGAATTTGTATCCCACACTTATTTCGTTCACACCACAAATGTAACATTTCAGTGTAACTTAGTTAAACCATCTTGTTTACCTAACTCGCCATCAAAATAATTAAATACTTCAGTGTTTATACATACAAATTACCTGGTTAGTCCTTAAAATTTCAGGGACTGTAAAAGTACTATTGTCCATCCACAGATGTTAGTTTGTAGCTACTGTTACTGTACAGCTAGGCAAGACAAGCTTCACAGAACATTTACAAAATCCCATTCAACATGATGAGAAACCGTAACACACAACTTATTGTTCATGTCAGACCACAAAAGTGTTTGTTTAGAGTCATTAACCATACATTTCAGTCCAAAATGCTGCCAAGCTGGGCTGTGTTGGAGAAGTAGGTTAGACAACATCTGTCATGCTAAACCACCTCAATTACCCACAACTGCCCCCCCCCCCCCAAGAAATAACACATACACTGGTGTAACAACATTGGCATGAATATTATTAAAGCCCATTCAATATGATAGGAAATTAGGAAATTGTAGCATGAAGATTCCAGCTATAAATACCTCAATCACTATTCAGTCACTTGTTACACTAAGACAAGTCAACTCAGGAGGCTTTTATTGTCATCCCATCCATGTACAAGCACACAATGGAGTGAAATTCCATTCCTCCAGGACCAACACGGTGCAACGCGGAACAAAATGATGCAGTACAGGCAAAGCGCAAACATGCAGATGTGAGAGTGCAAAACTTTAGAAAAATACTATAAATATGATAAATAAAACAGACATTAGACCCATTAAACAGACAGGACAGTGCAGCACCGACACATCGCTCATTTCTGAGCATGAGGTAGTGGAATAAGGTTCAGAGATATTTGACATGCTATGATATGTGAGTATATGCAGTTATAACATACATGAGCTCAGCAGTTACTGAGGTAGAAATATACAGCATCAAAAAGAGGTGTGTTAGTGTAGAGAATGTGTGTATCAGAGTTTTCAGCTCAGTCCTTAAAGCTTAAACAGACAGAAAATGATCAGGCAGCACAAGGTTTGCCCTATTAGAATAACATTTGAGAAATGCCAGTATTATATTTCTCAGTGCTGGTGTTGTTAGTATTGAATATTCAGAAGATCCAAACAGGCTTCAATCATTGCTAAAATGTGCTTTTCTTAGATAGGCAAGATAGTAGAGGGCTATCATTGTAATTTGTTCCCTCACCAGTTCTAATGTCAAACACTAGAAACCTTCACTCTGTATCACTACACTACAGTACAGTAATGCTGATTTCTGCTGGCGTTCTATTGGCTATGCAGTGTAAAGTTAGTGCCAGGCTAACGGTGGTGTACATTACCAGTGGTGTACATTGACTTTCCTACATTGGGTAAAACACTGATGGCAGCACTAGTTTAAACTCTGACATTTGAAGCCTGTAATGAGCTTCATTGTGTGTGTTTTAGTGTTTCAGTAAATCGTTCAGTAAATACTTCAACTTGAAGCCTCACTCTTAACACTGGAGGAGGCTTTAGTACAGTACGCTTCACTTTACTTAGAGCGGACAAATACAGCTTATGAGCTCTTATAATTTGTCATGAACATTACTTATAATTCATTATGTTAATGATTCATAATGCATGATAAGTATGGCTATAACATGTTATGCATTTTATAAATATTTATAATCAAGTTTCTGATGCCTTATGAAGGCATTATAACATGTTATGAATGTGTTTAAAGACGCTCACAAATATGACGTTCAGAGAAAGTGTTACCGAAATGTCTTCTTAATTAACGGTGGGTGAATGAGGCCCAGTGTTGGAATGCTAAGCAGAAAGGAAAAAATAACGTTAGTGTTCAGAATTAAATATGAAGCCTTGCATTCATAAGAAGCCTGGGATGCTGTGGGCTACGTTTTGTGTGTCATTCGCTTTTTAAGGAGGTGAGGAGGTGTTTGCTTAGGGAGCAGCGATGCAACTTTAATCTCCTTTGGTTCTTTCTCTCCTCTCTGCAGTAATTCAGATGCACAAAGATTGTCATGAAATCAGCACGTTGGCTGATAACCTTAGACGTTAAGACATTGGAGGGCTTCTCTTTTCAAAGGAACGATTTTCATGTGATGATGTTTTGAAGAAACGAGTTGCCACAGAGGGGAGTGTCATTGTAAGTGGCAAAATCCCAGCAAGACTGCCCCCCCCCCCTCCTTTACACAAACTGACTATAGAGAGCAGACGTTCTTTACTGCCTCTTAGAGATGCGTGCAGCCTGGTTTGATTCCAACGTGTTGTGACACTTACTGCAGGCATGCAAAATTGATCGTGGCTCCCGGAGGTATGCATCTGTACATATTTAAGCTGAGATTTTTTTTTCTCCCCATTTCTTCCCCCTCGCCTCTGCCTTGCACCTCCCGCCCGTGTTCGCTCTGGTAGTACTACTCTTAGCCTTTAACCAGAAAGCCCTGCTGAACATTCAGACGGCCCAGAGAAAAGATGCAGTCTTCATGTGTAAAGAACATGCATGTCGCTTCCTCCACGTCTATTTCTGCCTCCCGTTATCTCAGCTTTCCACACTCACATGACTTCAACCACACAGTGTTGCCAAAGCAACTGATACTAAGGTCATAACAGCTGTAACGATACTGCTCACAATATTATCATTAATAAAAGCATCGGTCCTCATTCACCAACCGTTCTTAAGAAGAAATTTCAGTAACACTTTCCATGAATGTCAGGTTTACACACATTGATGACAAGTTATAATGCATTCACAGGGCACTATAAATATGGTTATAAATATTTATAAAAATGGATTACACTTTATAGTCATGTCTATTATACATTATCAAAAATTAATATAATGCAATATAAGTAGTGTTAATAACATGTTATACTTGATAGTAGTGTTGTCATTGTAATTTGTTCCCTCACTGGTTCTAACGTCAAGTGCTAGAACCCTTCACTCTGTATCACTACACTACAGTACAGCAATACTAATCTCTGCTTGTGTTCTATTGGCTATGCAGTGTAAAGTTAGTGCCAGGCTAACGGTGGTGCACATTAACAGTGGTGTACATTGAGTTTACCACATTGGGTAAAACACTGATGGCAGCACTAGTTTAAACTCTGACATTTGAAGCCTGTAATGAGCTTTATTGTGTGTGTTTTAGTGTTTCAATAATTTCTTCAGTAAATATTTCAACTTGAAGCTTCACTCTTAACACTGGAGGAGGCTTTAGTACAGTACACTTCACTTTACTTAGAGCAGACAAATACAACTTATGAGCTCTAATAATTTGTTATGAACATTACTTATAATGCATTATGTTAACAATTCAAAGGTGAGAACAGTTCTGCTCTTTAAAAACACGTCTTGAATCTCATGTAGACTTTTTCTTAGGATCTTTCTTAAGAACACATTGAAGAACAAACTTAGGAATATACTGGAGAATGAGGCCCAATGCTCAGAGGAACCGCAAAGAAGTTTCTTAACATTTATGCTTTATTATCATGAATGGTACCAGCATTAGTGGCACTACTGAGTTTATTTATAGTTACAGCACACACACCGATCAGGCATGACATTCTGACCACCTCCTTGTTTCTACACTCATTGTCCATTTTTTCAGCTCTGTATAGCTGCACTTTATAGTTCTACAGTTACAGACTGTAGTCCATCTGTTTCTCTGATACTTTTTATTACCCACTTTTACCCTGTTCTTCAGTGGTCAGGACCCCCATGGACCCTCACAGAGCAGGTACTATTTGGGTGGTGGATCATTCTCAGCACTACAGTAACTGACATGGTGGTGGTGTGTTAGTGTGTGTTGCACTGGTCTGTGTGTGTTGCACCTCAGTGTCACTGCTGAACTGAAAATATTCCACCAAACAAAAATATCCAGCCGACAGCGTCCTGTGACCACTAATGAAGGACTAGAGGATGACCAACACAAACTGTGCAGCAGCAGATGAGCTATCATCTCTACAAGGTGGACTGGCAAGGTAGGAGTGTCTAATAGAGTGGACAGTGAGTGGACACAGTGTTTAAGAAGTCGTACTTTGTCTGATCCACTCATACTAGCGCAACACACACTTACCCGCCACCACCATCATGTCAGTGTTACTGCAGTGCTGAGAAGGATCCATCACCCAAATAGTACCTGTTCTGTGAGGGTCCATGGGGGTCCTGAACACAAATTTTTTTAGTTGTTTTAAGATCTTTTTGATTTCATTTTAAGTGAAGTTGAAAGATTTAGAAATGTCATGAGGTTTTAAATAAAAGTGAGGCTGCATCCCTGTCCCTCATGGCCATGTGTTGAGCAGTTAGATCCCATTGCTTTGAGGTAAATGTGTCCCAAAGTCTGACAATCACTGTGGAATATTAATCACTACTGAAACACACATGTTCTGTGATCAAGTAACTTTTAGGCGTTGTAGTGACAAGCATGATTTTTTTTGTGTGTGCAGCTGTTCAAACCGGTGTTTGTTAGTGAAGTTCTGCTCAAAATTCTTTTTAGTACTGAGTCATTACTGAAACATTTAGTACAGTTTCTGTAGTTTTATAGCTGTGTTAGCAGTGAAAAATGTAACGTTCAGTCTTTTATTTAATAAAAGAGCACAATGAAGGTATAAAGTTACTTAAAGCCCAAGAAAAATGTGTTTTCAACAAACAATTTAGGTGTGAAGTTTGTGAACATTTATTTTTTTTATTTATTTATTTTTATGGGATTTTCAGTTTGTTAGCCGTTACATGTAACCATATATTTTTTATGTCTACTCTGTCTCGCCTCCCAGGTCAGAGGACACCACCACAGGTACTATGGATTGCTGACTAGGGAAGTTTGGAGTAGCTTTAGTTTTTTTGTCTTTTATGCGCCGTTAGAAATAAAGGTTCTGTGCCTATATGTTTTACGTTCATCCCGATACAAACAATGTAAAGGTCCCCCTTAGAGGTACAACAGTGGTTTTAAGGTCTGACTGTGAACCTTACATTTTTCCAGGTGAAAAGTTGGTGTTTGTACTTTTCCAGGTCTGGAGACGAGGCGGGTTCTACCCCCATGTCCGTTTAGAACCTTCATGTCTAAGAGTGTATTTGCTAAATACTCTTTTGTTTTGGAGTAGGCGAGCATGGTCACGTTTTGTTTCGCTCTTTTCTTTGGTGCCGTCCACAGTTTGATTCTTCCAGTGTAGTACTAGGTATCACACCAGCTCCTAAAGACCTAACCAATGGGAGAGCTCCTTAGCTGCATCTGCTTAGATACCACAGAGAACACAACCCTGAATGGATCAGTTTCAATGCAAAATTCAATGGGAATAGAGTTACTAAAATTGCAGGATGTAAATCCAAAAATAAACAAAAAAATGACAGATCTCTATGTATTATTTATTTATTTATTTATTTATTTATTTATTTATTTTTAGAGAAATTGAGGTCTTCTCTGAAGACATAGAAGATCTGAGGGGTTCCCGTTTGTTGATTAATCAAATGGATAAAAAAGCCTTTTAAGTATAAACACGTTGTTTTTTTGATTATTTTATATCATATTTATTTCACATTTATATTAATTTTAAATGAGTTGCATTATGGGCACTTTGCAGTCCTTCATTTTGAAATATCAGGCTATATTTGGCACTGTGGGTGGTTTTGGTCATTTCAGGACAGACTTTTTCTGAGCTTGGGCCACTTTTGGACTCCAAACTTAGATTGGATTGTGCTCAAACAGACAGCTGTATTAGGGCATGGGCCGAAGTGAAACTGACCATTGACAAAAGTGTCGGGGATGAATAATACAAACTGTTTTGCCAAAGATTAGCTGCTTTCTCAAACTGTACACCAGCAAGGTGGAGCTACAAGAAAGGGGTTTCCGAAAAAGTGCCGACATAAACTGAATATCTTAATAATCAGAGTAGAACAAATGATCCATCAGAGTTTTAAATGAGTTAAGCTGGGATAGTTATTATCCCTCTTGCAGTATAGCTCACATATATGCAATACTGGCTGTTCTGGTTCAGTAAAAATCCCAGAGTAAGCAGAAATCATGGCATGTCGGCCAATTAGCATGGTGTAATTAGAGTGTTGGACCTGCAGGTGACCCCAGGGACCTGAGGGCCACAGAGGCCCCAGAGAGCAGGCCAAAGCTTCATTTTACCAGACCACTGGGGACATGACACAAAGATGACCCCTACGCCCCCCTCTGTTCATTCCGCCCTAATCACACCCCCACTGATTAGCGCACAGCAGTATGACCATCACAGAAATATCTCTAATTTAATCTCCCTATCGCTCTGACACTCCATGGGACACCAGTTAAGATAATTAGACAACAATATCCGAGCTATATGAGATTGCTAACATTGAGCGCTCTAGCTATTACCATTTTTTTCCCTCAATTGATTTAGCACGTATCTGCAGAGCGAGGTCACTGCTCATTGAGCAATTAATGTAGCCTCTAAAGCAGAATTTACTGTTCGCAGTATGCGTGTTTCTCAAAATAGCCTTATAAAATGTCGGCTTGATGCGAGAATCTCAGCTGCAGGCACAGATGCTACTTGGAAAGTTCAGCCCACTTCAGTGAAACGTGAGGAATTCAGATTGATTTGTGCAGTAAAACATCTAAAGTGGTGACAGATTTAAAAATCCCTTGTGTTTACTGATCGCAGGTGGATGCTTAAAAAAACTATAACAGTGCTTGTAAAGTTTATAATGAAACACAATTGCCCGTAGGCGCATAATTTGTGTGAAAAAATAACTTCAACAGAAATAACCCATTTGGGAACATTTCTTCTTTATATGTCACAGGAAATTGCTGAAGACTAACAGAACAATAAACTGTAGAACAGACTCAGTTTATATCACAATACCTACATTTAGAGTCGGTTATTCATTCAGCCTAATGAGAAACTGTAGAACAGACTCAGTTTATATCTCAATACCTACATTTAGAGTCAGTTATTCATTCAGTCTAATGAGAAACTGTAGAACAGACTCAGTTTATATCACAATACCTACATTTAGAGTCGGTTATTCATTCAGCCTAATGAGAAACTGTAGAACAGACTCAGTTTATATCACAATACCTACATTTAGAGTCGGTTATTCATTCAGTCTAATGAGAAACTGTAGAACAGACTCGGTTTATATCACAATACCTACATTTAGAGTCGGTTATTCATTCAGTCTAATGAGAAACTGTAGAACAGACTCAGTTTATATCACAACACCTACATTTAGAGTCAGTTATTCATTCAGCCTAATGAGAAACTAGAACAGACTCGGTTTATATCACAACACCTACATTTAGAGTCGGTTATTCATTCAGCCTAATGAGAAACTGTAGAACAGACTCAGTTTATATCACAATACCTACATTTAGAGTCGGTTATTCATTCAGTCTAATGAGAAACTGTAGAACAGACTTGGTTTATATCACAATACCTACATTTAGAGTCAGTTATTCATTCAGCCTAATGAGAAACTGCAGCACAGACTAGACAGTGTTCTACATTGCTTTAAATATCAAAATAAATGAAAATTGCATTGAGACATCATGTTATTATAGAAGAAGAGCAGATTAAACGGCAGAAATAGCCACTTTTGGCATTAGAAGGCCCATGGAAACCAGGTAAAAACAACGCTGAATTTGCCACCAATTACTCAGTTTAGTCATGTTCAACAGTTTCTCATAAAGTTGAATGAATAGGCTGAATAGAGCAACGCCAGTCATATAAAACCCAGTGCTGTATAAAAGTTAAAGAAGTTCAAATCTTTTTGTGTTCAGCGATTAGCACTGTTTGTGAGTGAAACTTCTACCATCTTCTCATTCTAAATGTATGGGAGCACCATATGGTTAGAGAATATCCAGAACCTGTGGCGTTTAAATGCAATTATGTTTTTATGTGCTCTACAGTAATGAAATGATACAACATATCAGTGCTACAGCTGTTTCCTTCGCAGAGGGGGAAAAAGATGTATGTCTGTGTGGTTGGCCTGGCAGTTTCCAAACTCTTCTCTCTCTGATGTGTTAAATTTCTGCCTCAGCATGCTATGAAAGGAGTTATCCGCAGCACAACAGGCAGAAAGCCTGACTCAGCATTGGCCTCTGCTCTTTTCAAGGCTGCTGGATTGGGGGGCTGGGGGAGGGAGGAAGAAATACCCTTTAAGACCAGGTTCTCAGGAGGAGAACGTTGGAGGAAAACAGATGCTCCAAATCAGAGCTTGTTTTATATATATATATATATATATATATATATATATATATATATATATTTTTTTTTTTTTTTTATTAAGTGATCAAAACTGTATGTCTTGCATTTTCTTAGAATGCTTGTGTTGCAATTATAGCCAGTGAAGCAAGTGTAGCAAGTGAAATCACTTTAAATAGAGAGAATGGGCCTTTTTAACAGTTTTTAATCATAATTTGAACATTTTTATTACTTATCATTTCATGATGAATGGACCAAAAGAAATGACCCAAAACGTCTGGTTCCATTCACTCACATTAAAAGTACGCGGTTAGAAATGAAGGTTCTGTTCAGGTACATTTTTCATTCATCAAGGTACAAACAGTGTAAATGTTCCCTCAAAGCTCCTGCAGTGGTTTTAAGGTCCGATTGTGAAGCTTAAATCAGTTGAAAAGTTTGTATTTGTACCTTTTCATAACCGAATGTTTTAACACAGAACAGTAGAATAAAGCCTGGAGGCGAGGCAGGGTGTGTGGAGTCAGTACAGCTTAGAACAGATCATTTCAGTGGATTATGGTTCAGTTATGTTCACTGACTCTATTACTGAGATTGAACCCTTGAGGGTCCCACCCCAGTGACAGAGGGGAACTGGCTCAGTGACAGTGTCATACCCTTATTTCTGAGAGCGTAAAGTAAGTTTTTGCCTTCTCCTGTGAAGTTACCATTTTGGAGTGATGAGGTTTTGTTCCGGCAACAGTGATATAATCTAATCTAATCTAATCCCCACATGAGCTCACACAAAATTCACACACAGTTTATGTTAATCGTCAGTTTTATTCGTGGCGCATCGGTGCGATTTGAGTGTAATTGTTGAACAATCTGAACAAAAATGTTTTATTATTATTAACAATATAAACAAATGCAACCATTCCCTGTTCTGTTTTAAGATATTTTACACCGTGCTTCTGATTTTTATTGCTGATATATTAGTAGGGTTTTATTTAACCCTTAGAACCATTGGGTCATTTAGGGTAACTGGTATTTGGGTCAATTACAGTTTCAATTGCAGTTCTAAAATATTTACATATGACAGCCACACATGCCATACGTTGTTATTGTCAGGAGACCCTGGGCTACTCAGCTATGCCATTATTTGACATGCAAATATTCACGAAAATTTGATATCTTTACAAATTTGGCTATCCAAATGTACCAAAAATGTACCTGTTGCCTGCAAATTTTTGTAGTAATTTGCTTATAGAGATCTTGAAAACCTTAGAAACCTTTTCAGAAATGGTTAGTCTGGGGTGTCTGTTAGCTGAAAGTGCAAGAATGTTGATGGTTATCATAAGTAAAAATAAACCATTTTCTTAAGGAAGCCATGTCCTTTATTGATTTTCCATCCTCTTGGATTCATGCTGAGTCCTAAAACTTTGACACACATCAAGACAGGCTTTATTTTTAATTTCAAATTGAGTTGCATGTTTAATATCAGACATTTCTAAAACAAAAACAATGTAAACTGAAAGACAGAACTAAATATTAATTTTCGCATTTTTCCACCCCTCCCTCCACGCTTTGGGTCCTAATTAAGTTTATGTTAATTAGTTAAGTTTAATTAAGTAACCTTTATTTAATCAAGTGAGTCATTAAGAACTTAATATTTATAATGAAATACAATAAAAATAATCGCACCACACAATGACATCATTATACTCTCAGTTTTGAACAATTTGACAAATTTACAACCATTTTAAATTTGGTCAGTAGGGGCAGCAGTGCATTTACATCTTGACCTCAAACTCCACCTTTGAGCTCAGCTATTAGCTCATGAGCCACTGAATGTTATTGTATTGTTGGCTTTGTAACAAAACATCTGCATGAATTGGGGCGTATTCATCATGTAAATGATATGCAAATAAGGAGCTAATAGACTGGCACTTGATTTCACGCACTGGAGCTCATTTGCACTAAAATCTCCACTTGTTTCCACGGATGTGAGAATTTGTTGAATCTCATAGTTTTTCTAAATTTAAGACTGTTCTGAGAACATTATTTGCACACACTTCATCTTGGTTTAAGAAACAATGCTTAACGCAGGTGCAATTATCTTGCAGTGGAATGGGATCACTTCAGTAAAACAAGGTAAAACAAAAATGTCTACAAATAGACTGAATCAATTTTTAACGATCATTATATGAATATACACCGGTTCAAAAAACACACACACACACACACACACACACACACACACACACACACACACACACACACACACACAATCATCCAATTGGAATAGGTATCACTAATAATAAGGCTCTATAAATAGCAACGTAATCATTAACGAATTGTTTGTTAATGAGAGTTAATAATTATTTTATTGTAATGTTATATATGTTTATATATGTATATGTATATATAAAATTTACTTACTGACATACAAGTAATTAATGATAACATCATTAATTAATTAATAACTCCATAGTACAATACAATTATAAATACGTAAACAATATTAAATGTTTGATTAAACATTATGAACTAATCATTAAAGAAAAGTTCTGCCCAACAAATTAGCAAATTTGTTTTTAGTAAATGCTCAATATTTCAAGTTACATAATACATGCATTATATTAACAATTATAATGAATGATTTGGACTGGAAAAGTAAATTTTTATTATTATTATTATTATTATTATTATTATTATTATTATTATTATTATTATTGGTGTGAAAGTAGAGGAGGCAGTGGATAGGGCAAGATGGAGGCAGATGATCCGCTGTGGCGACCCCTAAAGGGAGCAGCCGAAAGAAGAAGATTATTATTATTATTATTATTATTATTATTACTACTACTACTATAATAATAATAATAATAATAATAATAATAATTATTATTATTATTATTATTATTATTATTATTATTATTATTATTATTATTATTATTATTATTATTATTATTATTATTATTATTACTATGTGACCCTGAGGGAAAAGTGGCTTAGAAAATGTGTGTGTTTAATTTATGTCACTCAGAAAATGTTACCACAGCATGTATAACTATTATTTACAGTCATCATGTCATGATTAGCAGTGAAGTTACTGTTTATTGTAGACTTTTATAAATTTAAGATGATTTCAAAGATTGCAAAGATTCATTTTTTTCTTTTTTGCAGCAGCGCATTTGACAAAATATCATCATTATTTCTTCTTCAGGTGTTGTGGTGAGAAGAACGTTCCCCTCAGGTTGAAACTGAGAGCCATTTCACCAGCTTCCACTCAGTGGTGGACTTCAAAATGCTGAAAATATAGTCAAATTGGTGCCACATGTGCAGATAAAGAGCACAAAATTTGGTGGAATCACTCCCTTTTTAGGAGGCATAAAATGTGTTGCACGCACATGATGTAATGACCCAAACACTTTCCTAAATGGAGCCATTATGAAAATTGCACCCATCAAACATGGTGGCCAGTTAACTTTCCATCATTACTGATAAACATGCCTGCAGAATCAAACATTATAGCTGGGTAAAGTGAAGCCAACACTCAGAGTTTAATGGTCAAGGATTACACTCACATCATCTTAACCTGCTCAGATTACAGTAAACGTTGAGTCACACCATCAGCACCAGATCTCTCATTTTACAGCAACCTGGAACAGTTCTACTGTAAAGAGCCCCACAGAATGAAGCACAACCTTCCCTTCACAAAACTCAGTACAGTGTGATACAGAGGCTTGACTCTTTATACAGTCATAAGCCAAAGTTTGAACACCTCTGGTCAGTTTACATGTTTTGTTGATTTTGTAACATGATGAGTGATGAGGCGGATGCATACGCTGAGATAAGCGAGATTTATTAAGGGCAAATCCAGGGTCATGGTCAAGACTGTCCAGGCTCATATAACCAACATGGATAGATCTGGGTGCAGATATGAAGAGAAACACAAACACCCAACAGATTCAAACAACATAGAGCTTCCAACAAAGACTGATACATGAAACAAAGACCGGCAAACACAGAGCTTAAGTACACAGGGAAAACGAGGGACAGGTGCAAACAATCAGGGGTGGAGTTACAAAACGAGGGGCAGGACTACAGATACCAAAACAAACGCACATGGACAGGACTGGGAGGGGCCAATCGTGACAGATTTGCTTTGATTTGAGTGGAAGTACAAGGTAGGTGTTTCTAATAAAGTGGCCAGTTAGTGGAAGCACGAAGTAGGTGTTTCTAACAAAGTGGGCAGTGAGTGGAATTACAATGTAGGTGTTTCTAATAAGGTGGCCAGTGAGTGGAAGTACCTGGTGTTTCTAACAAAGTGGACAGTTAGTGGAAGTACCTGGTGTTTCTAACAAAGTGGCCAGTGAGTGGAAGTAAAAAGTAGGTTTTTTTATAATAAAGTGACCAGTTAGTGGAAGCATAATACAGGTGTTTCTAGTAAAATGGCCACTGATTCACTGTTTCCAGATATTCAAATTTTAGTATTGTCATTGTCAATACTAAATGTCATTACTTTGAAATATTAATATAAGAAATGAATCATTGTTTCAAGATGCTAAGCGAATGTTTTTGAGAAGAATGTGCTTCTATAGTTATCAGATGAACTGTTGTCTCTTTGTGTGTGCAATGCTGTGACTCTGTGTTGAGCTGATGGTGACCAATGAGGGATGAAAGTAGAAGGGTGTAAAGAGAGGGGTGAGACCCCCCGCTGTATAAACTATTCACCCCTCTCCACAAAAACGGCCATTCTGAGATAAAACAGACTCCAGCTTTCTTCACATGAAAGGATCCTGCTCAACTGACCAACATTTAAACACAATGCAAACAGCGGTAACACTTTCTATGAACATCATGTTTGTAAGCATCTATAAACACATAACATGTTTTAATGCATTGATAAGGCATTATAAACATGGTTATAATTTTTATAATTATTATATTATATAATTATTTATAAAAAATAATTACACTGAATTACACTTTATAGCCATGTTTATTATACATGAATTGTTAATATAATGCATTATAAGTAATGTTAATAACATGTTATACTGTCAGTGTCAAAGGAATCAGTCCCAGCTTGGAGAGCGTAAAGACCAATATTTTATTTCTAAGTGCTGGTGCTTTTATAGCTGCATCTTCAAGGCTTCAACTCTGAATATTCAGATTTTCCAAACAGTATAATATTGGATATGCAGTGTAAAGTTAGTGCCAGGCTAAAGGTGGTGCACATTAACAGTGGTGTACATTGACTTTCCCACATTGGGTAAAACACTGATGGCAGCACTAGTTTAAACTCTGACATTTGAAGCCTGTAATGAGCTTTATTGTGGATGTTTTGGTGTTTCAGTAAATCCTTCAGTAAATACTTCAACTTGAAGCCTCACTCTTAACACTGGAGCAGGCTTTAGTACAGTACACTTCACTTTACTTAGAACTCACAAATACAACTTATGAGCTCTTATAATTTGTTATGAACAGTATTTATAATGCATTATGTTAACAATTCATAATGCATAATATACATTATGGCTATAACATGTAATGCATTTTTATAAAAATGTATAGCCATGTTTATGATGCCTTATGAATGCATTATAACATGTTATGAATGTGTTTAAGGATGCTTACAAACGTTCATAGAACGTTTTGACATAGACATTCATAGAAAGTGTTACCCCAACACCTTTCTTAATGCTGCCTTGCTCGCTTACCTCAAAAATCCAGTTTGCTTCTAATCTTTTTCATCTGACACATTTTCACCAACATTTCATCTATATTATTGAAGAAAAACGCACAGTTCAACTTAGGGAGCTCTAATACAAGCCATGTAAAAGTGGGTAGTGAACGAAGCCTGCGCACCAGCAAGGTGGAGCTACAAGAGAGGCATTTTTAATAAAGTGGCCAGACAGCATGTACAGACTGTTCTTTGTAGTTAAATTAAAGCATTGAACCTGTGCTGGAACACGCTCCAATTTACTACCTTATCTATTGAATTTTTCACTCTGCTGTGCACTTCAGTGAAACTTTTGAACATCTCCAGCCCCCCATGTCTCTCCCAAAGCCACATTTTTCCAGCTCTAGTGAAAACTGACTTGCACTCAGCTGGGCTGACCACAAAGTTGGTTTGTTCCATCCAAAACCCATTTGCTGGAGATGGAAAATTTGTAATCATTCTGAGTGCTCTTTCCAAACCCGAACCTTCAGGGCATAAACTACATGTGCACTGAGTTTCATCCTTTTTTATGAAAAAAGTGAAGAGTTTTGGCTTGACTGTAGAAAACAGACTCATATATTACTCTATCATGCAGGAGGTCTGCAGTATTTAGTAGTTTGATTCAATTTCTGTAATAAGTGGCAAAGTATGTTGGCTATTTTACAGCAGTTTGTAACTGGAGACTCATGTAGGAGAGGATTTAACTGACCAAGCTATTCTGAAAATGTGAATTAGTTTAAAAAATGCAACATGTGGTGAAAATGTTAAAATCTTGTGAAAAGGATGGAGAGGTTAGTCAGAAACTGCAGCTCAACCAAATTCCAATGCCAAAAGTATTCGCTCATCTGCTTTTGCAGGCATATGAACTTGAGTGACATCCCATTGTTAATCGATAGGGTTTAATATGATGTCGGCACACCCTTTGCAGCTATGTCAGCTTTCAAAGGTGGTGTCCAATCACGGTACCACGCTGGAATTCACTGAGCTCCTGAGAACGACCCATTCTTTCCCTAATGTTTGTAGAAGCAGTCTGCAGGCCTAGGGGCTTGGCTTTATACACCTGTGAAGTGATTGGAACACCTGAATTCAATGATTGGGATGGGTGAGTGAAGACTTTTGGCAATATAATGTATGCAACCTTGGCTAACAAATGCTGAAAGCTGATACGCATTTGTATACTGCTAATTGACGACTATTCAATTTCAATTTCTATTAGCACTTCTGACTCAACTATTCACTTAAATTAATTACACCAAATTAAAGAGGTGATTGATAAATATTCAATGTAAATATTGCAATGTAAACATCTATTCAAAATGTTCTTTACAAACAATTTGATTGTAATTAGTTTATTTTAAACAAGAATAAATAAATAATTAAATTGAAAAAAAGCCCATTTACACTAAAGTTATAAGGAGTGTTTTACTGTAATTGAGCTCTGTTCTGTTTATCTAGCATACATTTGACATGTTTTGTTAGTTTTCTAATTGCAAATGTTACATTTTTTGTAAAATATTTTTTGCAGAAACGTATTCATTTCAAACTTTAAATGTGGCCTGTGCACAATATAAATATAAACATATGAATCATATAAACATCCATCCATCCATTTTCTAAGCCGCTTCTCCGTCAGGGTCGCGGGGGGGTGCTGGAGCCTATCCCAGCAGTCCTCGGGCGGAAGGCAGGATACACCCTGGACAGGTCGCCAGTCCATCGCAGGGCAGACAGACAGACACAGACAGTCACTCACACCCAGGGGCAGTGTAGCATGTCCAATCAGCCTGACTGCATGTCTTTGGACTGTGGGAAGAAACCGGAGAACCCAGAGGAAACCCACGCAGACACGGGGAGAACATGCAAACTCCACACAGAGAGGACCCCGGTCACCCGGCCGGGGAATTGAACCCAGGTCCCCCTTGCTGCGAGGCGACAGCGCTACCCACCACGCCACTGTGCCGCCCCTCATATAAACATATGAATAAGTAAATAAATAATTGGCACAAAAATTTGCCAAAAACTGCTGTAACTGCACGTGTTCTCTGTCAAGCATAAGTTAAATTATTTTCACCTTTGCTAAGGGTGTTCATAATTTTTCCGCATATCAGGCAAATAACAAAAACAGGAGCATGTTACTGCTGTGCTACATACATCACCACTTCATAATCATTTGAAGACCTTCACATGGCTTTTGAACTTTATGCCTGTAACAATCTGATGGTCCTCACCTTCTTTGGCATGGCAAACCAAACCAAAATCATTTCCATGGACATTTCCATCTGAAAGGTGGACTTGTCAGACCACAATACACATTTACACTGAGCATCAGTCCATTTCATTTGAGCTCAAGCCCAGAGAAGTCAGCAGCATTTCTGGACATTGTTGACATATGACTTCCACTGTACATAGTACAGTGTTAACTTATTTGTGGATGCAGCGACAATGGAAACAATGTGGTGACTTGCCCTTTATGCACAGACATTTCTCCTGATTCCCTGAATGATATCATGCATTGTAAAGCCTGAAAGAGCTAAAATTCTTATGGTTATTTTTAAACTGTTTTTTTTGCTGATGCAAAGTGACCTCAACCCGTTCTCACTCAGAAGCACACCTAAGCATGATTGCATCACCCAATTAAGATTTCACAGTGTCCCTAGTCTTAAATTTCCCCTGTCCCATCTGTTATTTTGCAGGCATTTCAGAATGAGTATGTATTTACAAAATCAATGAAGTTGATAAGATAAAACTTTACATAACTTGTCTTTGTATTGATTTAGTTTAAATACAGTCCAAGTAGATTCATAAATCACTGCTTTCTAACTTTATTGGCATTTTTCCCCAGTTTTTTTTCCCCAGTTTTGTTTTGGACCTGGATTTGTGGGATAAACTGAGCTGAATTGGACTATTTGAACTTGTGCTGCTAGAAATGTTCATCCATGACCATAATATAACATTTTTGCATGCATTAAAGACAAAGTAGCACAAATGTTATTAAGAGTTAAGCCAAGTAAACCTTTCATAATGTCAGCCTTTGTTTAATGTAAAACACTGTGTGTCGGTAATGCACTGATACAGGTTCATGCATAGTGCACACATTTCTGTCTTTGTGCTGCGTTTGGCTCTGTTAAGTACAGCTCAGCAGGAGACAAATTCACCCCACATGATAATTAAGGCAGTGTTCTCTCTCTCCATCTTCCCCTCTCTCACTCTCTCTTGGTTACAAAAAAAAAAAAAAACAGGGCACGGGATTGTGAGTGGAATCCCAGCAAATGCTGCAAATTGAAATCATTAAGCCTCCGATATGCGTCAGGCTGCGTTTCCCTCTCATTGCGAAAGCTAAGTCTCCTCTCCCAGTCCTGAGCCTCATTATCTGATTGGATTATATATACATCCAAAAGAACCAGGGGAGCACATCACCACTCCCTTTTTTCTTTCAATTTTCTCCTCTATAAACACAGGCTTTGGAGTTCGATTTCTTTACATTGTCATGGACTTAATAAAAAATCAATCAGCGTCGAAGGCTGAAGGTTGCATGTGCGTTCTAGAGGGTTTTAATTACATTTGTGCAAAAACTTTCAGTAAACTTCAGAAAAGAGGTTTGAAGGCTTTTTTGAAGAGCTGAGAGAGGACGATTTAAGCCTATACTACATATTTGTTGCATATATGTATATTTATCTACATGTAGAATCTTGAGAACTGTGCACCAGCAGTACTTCTACATATGTAATATATGTACATACACATCGATCAGGCATAACATTATTGTTTCTACGGTGGTATTAGTGGATCAGACACAGCAGTGCTGCTGGAGTTTTTAAACACTGTGTCCACTCACTGTCCACTCTATTAGACACTCCTACCTTGTCAGTCCACTTTGTAGCTGTAAAGTCAGAGATGATAGCTCATCTGCTGCTGCACAGTTTGTGTTGGTCATCCTCTAGTCCTTCATCAGTGGTCACAGGACGCTGTTGGCTGGATATTTTTGGTTGGTGGACTAGTCTCAGTCCAGCACTGACACTGAGGTGTTTAAAAACACCAGCAGCACTGCTGTGTCTGATCCTCTCAGACCAGCGCTACACACACTTATGCACCTCCACCACATCAGTGTTACTGCAGTGCTGAGAATGATCCACCACCCAAATAGTACCTGCTCTGTGAGGGTCAATGGGGGTCCTGACCACTGAAGAACAGGGTAACAAAGTATCAGAGAAACAGAAACTACAAAGTGCACCTATACAGTAAGTGGAGCTGATAAAATGGACACTGAGCATAGAAGAGGTGGTCACAATGTTATTCCTGATCGGTGTACACCATAGTATGGCACACCACACTGAAGCTGCTCTGGTAGATTGTGGTAACAGAAGAAAGACACTTCACATTTTTTATTCCTTTATTTTGTCACCCATCTCTCTAAATACACACATTATTTATTTATATATTACCAACTTTCCAAGCATTTAAAACTCACTTGTCGATTTGTAGACAACATGCAGTGCCCAGCCAAACAAATTCAATTTGAGCATACATGAATTGTGTCCCCAGGATACTTTAATAATGACATAACGCAATTTAACGCAACACTTTCATAAGGTCACCGTGTTAAACAATCAGCGGAGACGGCGGTATTTGCTCATGGAAGCTATTGATTCCCTTTACTTCACTGTTTACTTGGGTGGCAGTCGTTTTCCTCAAGTATCAGCAAAGGTCAAGGAGAGAAAACTCCAATGTTTGCAGAGCACGGCAGTCAATTTGTCTTTGCCGCTCTGCTCTGAATATTGGCATTGTCATTACTGATCATCGTTAAAAATGACTGCTAAGAACTTTCATACATTTCCCCCCCTAATTCAGCTGTTTTGCTCTCCATAATCATCCTGACACATTGGCATTTTTCATACAATGGTCCAAGCCCATGGGCTTTCAAGCTTAGTAGATACAGTAGGAGTGACTTTCATTAACACTGGCACCAAGGACACTGCTATTAGAAATGTATTAATGCATTATCTGTTGTGAATGCAAATGATTACTCAGCTTACTCCTTCATTTGTTTGGTGTAACTCTAAGTCATTGTTCTGCAAAGTATTTTTCCAGTAAGCACAACTTATTACAACTATTGATATTGTCTCTATAAGCTTTTTTTTTTTTTGTTAAACATTGCATTTTAAACATTTGCAGCATTGGCATTTGTAGTTATGGGGGTCATTGCAAACTTGCAAAAAAACCCCAAACAAACAAACAAAAAAAACAAACACTTTTCACTTTTTCACTTATCGCCACATTAGCCGGGCAACAAACTGGGACATGTTTCACTGTGGTAGCAAAATTGGACTGGTCCAGGCACTTTATCAAGGTAGTGGAATTTGACTGGTCCATGGACCAGGACATTTTTATCAGGGTAGTGGAGTTTGACTGGTCCAGGAACCAGTACATTTTTGTCATGGTAGTGAAGTTTGACCTGATACAGGAACAGGACATTTCGATCATGGTAGTGGAGTTTGACTGGTCCAGGAACCAGAGTACATTTTATAGTGATAGTGGAGTTTGACTGGTCCAGGACCCAGGGCACTTTTATAGAAATATGTGTGTTTGACTAGTTTAGGACCCAGGGCACTTTTACAGAGGTAATGGTGTTTGACTGGTCCAGAAACCAGGGCACTTTTACAGAGATAACAGAGTTAGACTGGGCCACAAGACAGGACATTGCAGTAACACACTGGGTTATGTGCTGGGAGACTCTTCACCTCAGAAGCAAAGTTTCAATGAGCATGTCTACTGTCATGTCATGTCTACTGTCAGGTCATGTCTACTGCCATAACGGAGTTTGACTGGGCCACTAATCAAGAAACTCTTTGCTGTGGGCCACAAAGCAGGAAACTTTTCACTGTGGTAGCAAGCCTGACTGGGCCAGGATCCGTTTTAATGCACATAGTAGAGTTTAGCTGGGCTGTGAACCAGTATGCTTTTGATCCATGGTAGCAGAGTTTAACTGGGGCATGAACTGGGACACGTTTAACTCATGGTAGCAGAATATTGCTGGAACATGAGCCAGGATGCTTTTGACTAATGGAAGAAGAGTTTAGCTGGGTCGTGAACAGAGATGCTTTTCCCTCATGGTAGCAGCGTTTAGCTGGGCCGTGAACCCTGGACACTTTTCACTCATGGTAGCAGCGTTTAGCTGGGCCGTGAACCAGGACGCTTTTTACTCAGGGTAGCAGAGTTTAGCTGGGCTGTGAACCAGGAAGCTTTTTACTCAGGGTAGCAGAGTTTAGCTGGGCCGTGAACCAGGACGCTTTTTACTCAGGGTAGCAGAGTTTAGCTGGGCCGTGAACCAGGACGCTTTTTACTCAGGGTAGCAGAGTTTAGCTGGGCCGTGAACCAGGATGCTTTTTACTCAGGGTAGCAGAGTTT